>NC_140085.1:125400819-126600819 GCF_964237585.1 Gallinula chloropus | reverse complement strand
GAGCTCTGAGAGATGAAACCAGACCAACACAGGCTGTGACCCCATGAGAAGCCCACACTGGAACAGGTTAGCTGGCAGGACTTGTGACCTCGTGGAGGCCCACACTTGGAGCAGTTGTGAAGGGCTGTAGTCCATGGGAAGGATTCATGTTGGAGATGTTCACAGAGACTTGTCTACCATGGGACAGATCCCAGTCTGAAGCTGGGAAAAAGGGTGAGAAGTCCTCCCCCCTGAGGAGGAAGTAGCAGGTGAGAAAAATGTGATTAACTGACCCCAACCCCCATTCACCATCCCCTTGCACTGCTTAAGGAGGGAGGTAGAGAAGAGAGTAATGTTAAGCCCAGGAAGAAGGAAGATGTAGGGGGAAGGCGTTTTAAGATTTAGTTCTTATCTTCTGATTACTTGACTCAGACTTTTATTGATAATAAAATAAACTAATTTCCCCTGAGTTAATTCTGTTTTGTCCATGATGGTAAGAGGTGAATGATCTCCCTGTCCTCATCTTGACCCATGTGCCCTTTGTTATTTTTTTCCCCCCTGTCCAGCTGAGGTTGGCAGTGATAGTGTGGCTGTGGTGGGCACCTGGCCTCCAGCCAGGGTCAACTCACCACACCATCCTGCTAACCTCAGCACAGAGGGAAAAGTCGCTTTCTCTTCCTGTGATGATCAGTGGAGGGGTAACTGCACAGCCCACCTTCGGTGGCAAATTACCTGTCCTAGTGAGAACGGGAGTGTGAGCAATTGGATGTGTGCCTGGGTACATGTGTAGATAGCAAACACAGAAACCCTTTCTTAGAACATTCACTCAAACCTGATCACGCTCAAAAAAGGAAATGATTGTTTGATGGATTAAACAGTAATGGGGGAATTATAAAGAAGCATTTGTTACAAAGAAGGGATCACGGGGAGAAATATAAAAGAAGCATGAAAATTTGTAATGGTAGGATGAGATCTTGCAGTGGAAATGACAGGAGTGGCACTGCCAGAAGTTATCTTGCACAATCAAAGCCTCTGCCCAGACCAGAGAAGCAGCCTCCTTGCCCGATGCTGTGGGTGGAGGGCCTGTCCTGGTGGGTGGCTGTTCCCCATGGAGTAGGGACAAGCAGCAGGAACCCACCACAGGTAAGTTCACTGCAGGTAGGTGACCTTGGGCCATTTCTCATCAGTGCATGTGTTAGCAGTTAGGGCTACAGGGCAACAGGGGTGTGCACAGAACATGGGGCTCCCATGGGAGGAGAACGCAAACAGGGAAACCCCCATGCCTGGGAGGGTGGAGGTTACTGGCAACCCACTTTTCCTAGGGTACAAGAGCTCTGAACATAATTGTGTGTATGTGCATGTGACAAGAATTTTCGAGGACTAATTGTAGAATGTTTAGGAATTTGACTGTGATTGTCATTTTTGTTGCTGTTATGTTTATTATTTACTTTGCAGCTGTCTTATATTGATGATTATATACTTTATTACTGATATCTGTCCTGAATGTATAGTTCAGTGATAGCCATTTAATTAACCTGCTAAGAAAACAATAAACTGCTTTGATCCTGATTTGATTTAGGCTCTATGAAATAAGCATGGCTTGCTTCTGATTATCAGAAACCATTAAAATAATTTCTACTGGCCAAAGGAATACCTACAAAATTTTAAGATTTATAAAACACATTCCTAAAGGCAGAGGTATTAATGTACATCATATTATTCCAGCTAACAGTCTCAAAAAATGATGGATAAAACCAAAAATATATATTAGGAAACAAGATAGTTTTATGTTACTTTCTCTGTAAAGCTTTTTGAAACTTTTTCATGGGAGATATTTACATCTGAATGTAAAAAATAACAGTCCGTCAGATTTTGGCAAAGATGAATGTTTACCAAGAGACACAATATGAAGCATGTGGTGTTAAAAGATACCAATATTCTATTTTATGCATTTGGTTAAGTTTTTCCTTAACTCAAATAACAGAAATGAAAAATGGGTTTAAATTCTCTGGTCACAAAAATTGGGTATTTTCTTTCAATCTTTTTTATAGATTTTTGTGTAAAAGTCTAAATTGTAAGTCTTACAACAGGATACATGAGTTTACAAGAAGCCTCAGGACACCTTTCAGTCAATCTAGACTGGCCCCTACTAGATTAAATCTGGTGCCATTTCACATCTACCTGTGAAATCTTATGCTAAGGCTTTGTATGATAAATTGTAAGAATACAAAATCATTCATCTAAAGAATTCCACTGGGAAATTAGTTTTTATATTTTCTCTTGCCTTTGACTGTATGTAGTGATTTTATAAGTCTTGTTTTCAAATGGCATAAAATAGGAGATATGCTTGGAAGACATTTTCATATGAAAGAAGAAAAGAAGGAGCTCATATGCCTATAGCAGGCTGTGTGAAATTCTTGCATAAACTGAAAGCAATATCACATATTCAGGTAATTGTCTTAGGAGCACCACATTTTTCTTGTAAGAATGAAATAATTTGCTTGCAAATGACTCAGTAAGGGAGGTTTCCATAAAAATCATACTCTGTTAAAAAAAAATCTTGAAATATCTAAAAAAAAAGTTGTGAGAAGTAATCATCAAGATATCATTTCAATGCCATCTGTCTAACTTTCCAATGCCTGATGCACTCTACAGTAGAATGAGCTCAAATGAATGGTTTATCACGCAAAAATGAGAGCATTTTCTTCACCCTTTGTTCAATTTGATTTTTTTAATGTTTTCCAGCTGTGAAAAATATATGAAATCCTCTTAAATGTTATCAATTTCTATTGGGCAGCTGAATGTTATCATTCAAACAAACAAGATGAAAAGAAAAACCACCTCTATTCACTCAAAGATTCAGTGTGTTTATTTTGGAAAGCCAGGGCCTGTTCCACTTCTCCAGAAATCTCTAGCTCCCTGGGATTTACAAATACAACCACTTGCAAAAAGATTCAGAGACACAGGATTTCATTTGGTGTAAATGCATGCATTGCAGCATAAATGCTCAAAGAAGCCACTTACAGTTTTAGGATAAGGAAAATCTGGTACACAGGCAAAACACACAGAGGCAGCAAATCGTAAGGGTCTGATTCTGCCCCAGATTATTCATCTTCACCTCACTGTGTATGATTAGACTAGCTGCAAGACAAGAGTCCAGTAAGATTTTCAGTGATTTTAGTAAGCACTTAAAACTAGAACTGAACAGAATTATATTTTTTCCCCTCCAGGAGTTGTTTTAATTTAAAACACAATATTATGATGGAAAATAAATGTCTCTTTTGTGGAGTGGGGGCATAATGTGCACCTCAGGAGGTCTGTAGTCAAGGTTAACGTTCAAGGAATCGTTAGGTATGAGATCAGACCAATATTCCTAGAGCTTTTTCTCCAAGGATGGACACTGTACAACCACCCTGGACTACTTGCTTCACTGCTTGACCACGTGGACCAGTTGGGACCTCCTGTGTTTCAGGCCTGCTGCCTCTCACCCTCCGGAGAAAAGCAGGGGTCCTTGGTCACAGCAGCCTCCCCTGTGGGTAGGGGCAGGTGGCTGTTGGGGCCCTGAAGCAAGCCCAGGTCCCCTAGAACCTTCTGACAGAGCACACCCTGGTCATCCTGTTGGTTCCCATGGACTCAGCTTGGTTTGTCCAAGTCTCTCCTCTACTAGGAAACCCAACTGGAGGCAGCACTCCAGGTGGGATCCAAAGAAGGATGGTGCATTCCCTCAATCTGTGGGCAGTGCAGCTGCTATTGGAGCCTGGGGTGCTGCCGGGTGCCCTTGCTGCCAGCGTAGACTTCTGGATCCTGTCCTGCCTGCTGCTGGCCAGGACCCCAGGGTCTCTTCCACAGAAGTGCTCTCAAACTTCTCAGGCCCTGCCTGTGGCTGCCAGCTCTCCCTTCTTAGGGGAAGAACCCAGCATCTGTCCTTGCTGAACTGCACAAGGTTGTAGCAGACCCATTCCTCTGACTCACTGAGTTATGTCTGAACGGCAACGCTGCCCTTGACTGTGCCCACTGTCCCTCCTCCCCTCTTCTTCCCCACTCCCCACCCTCCACTCTGGTGTTACCTGAAAACTTGGTGTGTACTTTGTGCCACCATCGAGGTGGGCAACAGAGCTATTAAGTAGGACAGATGCCTTCTTGTTCCCTTTTGCCTTATAGCACTTCTTTTGTTTCCTCAGACATCAAAATTAAAATGAGGAAAAAAATAGTTTCCACACTTTTAATTCTTATGCTTTTTGATTTTTTTTCTTGTTTCTTTTTTTCCTTTTTTTTCCCACTTGGAATAAAAGGTGAGAAGTAGAGTGGATGATAAAGGGAAAAAAAAGCAAAACCAAACCAAACTACAAGAAAATCTTCACATGGAAAACCAAAGCTCCTTTCCTAAATATATTGTGAAACACAAATCAATAGGAATAAAGCCTTGCAAAATGAGAGAGATTTTTGTATGATTTTTCAAATAAAATATTTTTTATTCCTATTTATCACCCCCCCCCATCTATTACCTCTCTCAAAACACTGGATTTAAGTTGCACATATTTTTTAAAAAAACAGTAGATTTAGGTTTTCAGAGAGTCAGTTAAAATGAGCAAGGAACCAGCCACATCCAGAATAACCGGGGCCTCAAACTGTCATACAATTACTCTGGATGAGTGACTGTGATAAAGACAAAAAAACATAATCCGACTAATGAAACACCCTTGATAAATTTTCTGTTGGATGGAAAAATGCTTTACATACTGTACAAATGGGGGATATGGCCCTGTTGTCATTGCCAAAGAATTAACACAGAGTCAAACAAATGAGCCAGGCAAGAATTTTACTGAACCTTGTGTAGCCAGGGACTGTGGAAGCAATTATTTTATCTCAATGTGACAAGAGAAAATTACAGTTAAACTGTGCTGCAAATAAACATAGCATATTTTTTTCCCAGGACTGGTGCCTCGGGCAAGGCCTGTGTGATTCAGACTAGAAAAGTTTCTGAGCATTTTAAAAATTCATTAATCCTGATTATCTGATATCTCCACTGAGAGATTTAGGACCCAATAGGATTCTTAAACCATCCTCTTCCACGCCAGAACTTTACTTTGAGCCCCAGAAAGACAGAACAGTGCAGAACAATGGAGACACCCATGAAGGTCTGCTTGTCTGCTGAAAGTAGACATTGGATCAGGTTCAAGCCAGGTACAAATATTTCCAGTGAAGGAGGTCCCACCTGTTTTTTGAGTGACTTCATCACCTTGTTCTGACTCTGAAGAAATTATTTCCTGTATTCAGACAGAATTTCTCCTTTTGACCATTGCCTCTTGTCTTATGCATCCATGTGAAGGAATTAGCTCCTCCTACTCTGTAGCTACTCTTTAGGTACTGGAAGACTGTGATCAGATTCCCCTGAGCTTTCTCTTCTCTAGGCTTAACAGCCCAAATTTTTTCATACTTTCCTTATATGACTACTTCTCCAGCTGCCTTGATGGTCCTCTGTCACACTCTCTTCATTTTTTCTAGTCGTCTTGAACTGAGGGTGGACCAAAACTCTGCTTCATCTGTGGCCTAATCAGACCTCTTCATATGCTGGATATATTCTTACCGATACATGCAGCCAAGCATACAGCTTGCCTTCATAGCTGCAAGGCCACACAGCTGTCTCATGTTCAGCTCTCCACCAGCCTTCCAGGCATTTACCAGTAGATCTACATCCCAGACACTGATCTCCCAGCCAGTACTGCTGTTTAGGATTATTTCATCCCAGGTGCAGACTTTGCATTTCTCTTTGCTAGGCATCATGCATGATCTGCATACCTTCCAGCTTGTCAATGCATTGCTGCATGATGGCATTTCCTTCTGAGTATCCACTTTCTCAATTTGGTGTCCACTCACCGAGTCACAGAACAGAAGTCAAGCCACATCAACAGTTCCACCTACCCAACATGGTTTAGATTTTAAAATCTAAAGAAAAAAACCTCCTAAAAAATGTTTCACAATCAGGAAAATATGAGCAAAGAGAATAAACAACAATTATACGGTAAATTTGAAGAAACAGCATGGAAGCAACTGAAGACAATTTAAAAGTATCAGCCAGAATTTAAAGACCTATGCAATGCAGTCTTCCATGTAATAGATAATAGTAGATTAATGGTATCAAAACCAGAATAAAAACAGAGTTTACACATAAAACTCCCATTTATAATCGGTTATGGCACTGTTATGGCAATTAACCTACCTCACAAAAATGCCTTCAGTCAGAAGCAGATGACATGCCATTGCACTAACAGAGGAAGGAACCAAGAGTGCATTGCTGTAGTTTCCTCCAGTTGGTGGACAAGTGGCTGGCTGCACAACTGCCCCTGGTCCTGTCAATGACTGAAATGTTAATGATAGTTGATTATATTTACTATGCAGAGGTATGACCCACAGCTGTGCAGACAGTAAAGGAAGAAACTCACAGAGAGGAGAAGTCTGTTACCTCTTGTAGTGGGTGACCCTGGCTGGAGGCTAAGTGCCCACCAAAGCTGCTATATCACTCCCCTCCACAGCTTGACAGGGGAGAAAAGATATAATTAACGGCTCCTGATAAGGAGATAAGGACAGGAAGATATCACTCACCAATTACTGTCACAGGCAAAACAGACTCAACATGGAATAAAACATTTCTAATTTATTACCCAATTATTAGGATAATTAGAAATAAAACCACCCCTTCTTTCTTGCTGGATTCAACTTTATTCCCAATTTCTCTACCTCCTCCCCCTGAGCAGCACAGAGGGACAGGAAAATGGGGGTTGTGGTCAGTTCATCACATGTTTTCTCTGCTGCTCCTTCCTGCTCTGGAGGAGGACTTCTCAATCTCTTCCCTTGCTCCAGCATGGGGTCACACCCACAGAAGACATTTCTCCATTCACTTCTCCAACATGAGTCCTTCCCACAGACTGCAGTTTGTCACAAACTGCTCAAGCATTAGGTCTCTTCCACAGGGTGCAGACTTTCAGGAACCAACTGCTTCAGTTTGGGCCCCCATGGGGTCAGAAATTCTAGCAGCAAATCTGTCCCCCTCTTTCTACAGGGATGAAAGTCCTGCCAGGAACTTGGTCCAACACAGGCTTCCCACTGAGTCACAGGATCTTTCATGTGTCTTCACCTGCTTCAGTGTGGGGTCTTCCATGGGCTACAGGTGGAATCTTTACTCCCCATTATCTTCTGCGGGCTGCAGGAACAGCCTTTTTTACCATGGTCTTCTCCAAAGGCTGGAAGGCAATCTCTCCTCTAGTGCCTCCATCTCCTCCTTTGCTAACCTTGGTGTCTGCAAAGTTTCTCACATCTTCTCACTCCTCTCTCTGGCCACAAAAAGCTGCCAATATTTTTTTTTCCTTTCTTAAATATGTTATCACAGAGGTGCAACCACCGTCCCTGATTGGCTCAACTTTGGTCAGTGGTGGGGCCATCCTTGAGTCAGCTGGTATTTGCTCTTTTGGACCCGAGGGAATCTTCTAGCAGCATCTCACAGAAGCCACCCCTGCAGCACCCCCCCCCACACACACACTTACTCCCCCCCCAACCTCGCCATGAAAACCCAAAACACCCCTGCTGCACTTGCAAAAGGAGATGTGCAAATATGAGCTGGAGAAGTTCATGGTGCCTAGCTCAATTGAATGCTGAAGCACCTACAGTCCAAGAGGTGCTGCAACCTTTTCTGTTTGGAATCAGGAACTTCAGCATTGCCCCTTAGAGACCCAGCAGCTTTTGGCAATTATTTGTGCCTACACCTTTCAAGAAATCGGATTCTAGGACTTTCACAGGCCAAGATCATTGTCTAACTGCGAAAGGGCAGCTAAAAGTTAGTCTAGTGTGCATGAATTAGAAGTCTAAAGCTTAGTTAATCTCTTTGCACTCCAAAAGATCTTCAGCTTTGGACACTCTTATCTTCTTGCTCAAATGGCTTTAATATCCCCACTTCCCACCCAAAAAAGCTAGAAAGCTTCACGATCAGATTATTTTTTTCCATATACAGATGATAAAAACTAAAAAAAACCCAAAAAAACCAAAAAGCCTTAAATGCTTCTCGTGAAACTCTTAAGCATGAAAGTCTTTCAGGTTCTTAGGCACTTGCATCTTTTCACTGCTGTCTTCACTTTTTGCAGGTGTCTGGATATTTTCTTTTATTTTAATATTTTCTCAAACAACTCTAATACTGCTAAAACTACACTGAAAATATGGATTATAAATGACAAGGGTAGACATGGGAAAATTTTTCATACAGTTGTGCTTCTGACTTCTCTTCATCATCCATTTCCATTCACTCACTTGCCATTTAACTTACAGTCAGAGAAACTATAATAAGATTCACTCACTTAATTGCTCAGTCTGTTGCCTCCTCGCCCTGTCTGGCATCGCAGCCACTTTAGAGGTTTTAACAAGGGTTTGCTGACTACATATTGTGAGTAATTGGGCAATGAATTTACTAGTAGTATTGCATAACAGCCACTGTTTACTTCTAAAAATTGCAACTTTTTATTAGCATAGACTAGAGTTACCTTTCCAAGGTCCTCTGTTTATCCAGACAACTGACTGTCTAACAACTTTCTGGAATAATGCAAATAAATAGATGCAACTCTAAATGTCCTTTTTTGGGCAAGTATGTCACACATTGGGAACTGTTTTTGCTGGACATATAGGTGGTCAAAAATAATTTCTAGTTTCATGATTGTACAACAAAATTTGACATTGAAACAATCAAGAAAAAATAAATAATGCTTAGAATGATTCGCCTTAATATCTTTTATCTCTTGCTTGTCACCAAGATATCTCTGCAATCAAGAACACAATTTTGAGAATACCCTATACTAATTGCTTTCAAGACTTCTTGCTGCTGCTGCTGTTGTTGCTTTTCTTTTTTTAACATAAAGAGAATTTTATTGATAAATAAAATTTTCTGGGGAAAATTTTCTTCTGTCTCATAAAGAAAGAAAATTTCAACACTCCAGAAAATATTTTTTTTTTTCTATTCATCAATAGACATCATATCCTTAGATTTTCTCATATTGCATTAATACATTTTTTATCTTTGGAGAGATTCATCAGAGAGCTGCGTTAGCACAGAATGACAGTCATCCTGGGACTTAAGAAACAAAGAGTGTGCTCAGTCAATCCAAAAATATAAATGACAGAAAAAATTCCCAAAGCAATAAAGACAAATCCTGGTCTGGAGAGGAAAAGCAGCTCAACACCAGCACACCTTGTGATGAGAAAAGGCAAAATGTCATTTCTGTGTAATTTCCTGTTCAGCGGTACACTCAGAAATTATGGTAAAATGACTTTGGTGGAATGCAGTGATGGAGAATTGATAGATTCAAAATGTTCAACAATTTAGTAAATGAGGCCTGCTGAAAGGTTTCTTTTTTTAAATAAGTATCCACTCGCAATTAGGCAGTGATGACAATTCATACAAAATGAGAGATGCAATGCCAAGAAAGAGTCACCCACAAGGCTGTGTCCCTGAGCTCCTGGGAAGAGTCACGTGCCGGTGGTGTATGAGCTGGTAGTGTCAGAGGCAGAGCACTGAGCCATGCTCACGTGCTGTTCTGATGACTGAAACAGAAGCACAGGGATGGACTGCAAAGTGCAAAGTTTCAGTGTTTTAATTCTGTATTTTATTAGAGAAAATTAAATAAGTGGCCTAGCTTGCCAAGACTTCTGTAGCACCTTGTGGCATTGGTATTGGTACTAAGCATGCAGCACAACCCATGGAGAAATAATTTTAATGATTTTTGGAACTCAAGTGCTTTGCATACCCCACCTATTAGCAGCTTATTGAAACCTGCTGATGTTACAGATAATGCTACAACACAGAAGATCTCAGAGGGTTGTCAGTCTTTGTGCATCACTGGTGTGTCATTTATCTGTCAGACAAAGAATAATGAAACATTGTTCAGCAGAAACACCTTAGAGTAATGTGTCAGCTTAATCTAGGAGATGCTATTCCCCTGGTTTCTGTACAGGGAAAGGCAATGGCACTAGAAAGCGCACAAAAGCAAAGCAAGGAAACAAACGTGCATGATAGGATACAAACCCAAGGGGCTGACAGAGTAAAGCAGGAGGCTTTGGGCAAGGAAGTAGTCTACACAAGTTCACACTGATTAACTGTGACAGTGTCTGCACTTCTGGGCTTGGATGTGTTTTTGAGTTGTTGGTTCTAGGGACATACCTGAGCTGTTCTTGCTCCCATGGCAGGGAGAAATTCTATCACCTTGCCTTCTCTCTTTGCATTCTGGCTTCCACACAAGGGAACTCCACCCTTCCTCTGGGCACACAGTGGCCATAACTTACTATCAGGGCGTGGGGGGTGGAGGAGGTGGGGTGGAACTGTGAAGTAGCACACAGAGGAGCCAGCTTCCACCAAAAGTAGATGCTGAAGTACCAAGACAGGTGACAGGCTCCGTGGTTACACCTAAAACCAGAAGCAAGCTGAATACTGTGGGGCTGATCATCCTACAGCTGAGTTACTGACACATACAGGAAGCACAAGTGTGGCTGGAGCAAACTAGCACCGCATAGGGTTCACAGAAAAGCATTCACCAGGAGGGTCCGATAGGCAGAATACCAGTTCTCCCTAGGCACAGTGGACAAGTGTGCACCAGGTTTCTCTCTCTTTGCTCTATAGCATCTGCTGTATCCTGGTATTTTAGCAGACCACTGCATGCTCTGCCTTTTCTTTCAACACTCAGCTATACTGAAATGTCCTCACATTACTGTAGGCATTCTGGACTGAAAAAACTACTCACAAAAATTGCGTGTATCTTAGTGCCATGGGGCAGCACGCAGAGCCCTGACTTAGAGTTGAATGCTATGTACTGTGGATGTGTGCCAGTTTATGTCACTTGGGCTCAGAAACAGAGAAGAATCCATTTATTTAGTGGTACAACTCCAGCCAATGATTCAGATGCAAAATCTGTTATAGTTGTCTACAGCAATAAAGCTCAGAAACTAATTATGTTGGAGAATTCTTTTTAGGTCATGAACCTGTACCTAAATTATAAATCTAGAACATCTTTATGGCTAGAATCACTGAAGACAATCTACATAAACAACATTAACTACCATGAGCTGGGGAAAGAGAGTTGGTACTCTCCACAAATGCCTGAGGAGTCAGCTCTAGAGTCTCATTTTCATAAAGGGATCAGAAAAACAAAGCTCATGCCTGGGAATGGAGCCAGAGGAACTGCTTAATGATCTAGGCATACATACAAAGATTCAGCACTTGAGGACCCAATACATCAGCTTGATGAAAATCCAACAGCTTTTACCAGAACTGTGAACTTGTGGTTCAATTCCTACTCCCGGGTAACTTGGGACAGGCTTTGAGAAGAGCGGTAAGAAAATATAAATAAACACATAAACAAAAGCACTGGAAATCTTACACATGCTTCTTTCATAGAATTCTACCCCTAGTGTGGAACATAGTTGGCCAGCATCTGATATACCAGAAATTTAATACAAAATATTTTCCAAATAAAGGGCAATAAGGCTGTTCCACAACTTAGGAGACTTTCATACTCAGAAAGGCAGATGTATAAGGGACAACTGCCTTTTCCCCCCAGCACAGTTAGCAGCAGCAGGAGAAGGTACAGAAACATTTTTTCTTCTCACTAACCAATATGCAAATATCATCTTTTCAGAGTCTTGTATGCAATGGAAAGTCTGAGAGGCCATTTCCTTTAATCCACACAGTATTCTTGGGTTCCTTTTCCTTACTGGCGTATATTTTTCCAGAAAAGGTGGGAACCATGCTCATTTTCATGTTAAAACAGAAGCCTGGGAAAACAAAACTGATTCATTTACTTGACCTTTTTTTTTTAACTGAAGAAGGAAGATACCAAGAATATTCGGCTCTTAGTTGACTTAGAGCAGTTTGAATAATTTTAAAATATAAGAAAAAAATCACTGTAGAAGCTTGACATTGTACCTATGTCAGAACACTCCACCTTCAAAATCCCCCCACCCACCCCCAAAAAAACCCCACCAAAATCCCCCACAATTATCTGTGCACTGCATTCAATGTTCAGAAGCTATGAGATACATCTGGAAGTCAGGCATTATACAGCACTTCTGTATTCAGTTCTCAGGTGGAAAGAAAAGGCCTGTGGGGACAGCAACAATCTGTGTTATGCAGTGTTTTAATTTTGTTCTGTGTCTTCTTTGTTGTGCTGGATTAAGTGCCACCATGAGGAAAGATGAGGTCAAGGTAGAAAAAATAATACAGGATGCCACAAAGCAGCAGCTTCCATTGCAGTACAGAAGCTCAGATTGCCTCTGTGAAAAAAGCTGTTCCACAATTACACAAAGGGCATTTAAAAATAATTTTAATTATTTTTAATAAATTATATGTCAGACCTATACTGAAAACCAGATTTCAGCTCAGTGAACTAATTTTTCATGCATTATACAATGCCATTTGCCTCGTAAATTGTTATAAAATCATGTATAATTTAAGAGTTCTGTGTTTCACAAAGGAAGTATCACTGTGTGTCCTAATCTAGGTGATCCTGTTCTGTCAGGGGGGTTGGACTAGATGATCTTTTGAGGTCCTTTCCAACCCCTAACATTCTGTGATTCTATGATCAGAAACCGTTTGAGGTTTTAAGTTCAAAAAACAAGTTATGACCTTTAACATTCACATGTAGAGAAAAAGCTGGGGGATAGGAAAGGAGATGTTTCAAAGCCCATTTTGAATTATGGGGCAAAGATTGTCTTTGGCTCAAACATTATTTTCAACTTCAAAAAGTTTTCTGAGGTTGAAGGCATGCCTGGTTGAAGGAAGGCCTGAGCCTTCGCAAGAAGTGAAATGTTCTATTGATTTGGAGACTCCTTCCAGTAACAGAATAGGATTGGAGCTCAGGTTGTTAGGTACACATTATTTCCTTGTCAGGTTAGAAGCAATAGAGATGGTATCTTTCAAGTCAAAAGTATTTATAGTCTGTTTTTATACTACAACATTAGGACATTTCTCCTCAAAACATCTGTATTATCACTGTTAGGTCATGCTTGCTATCTGTCTGATAGTGTGTGTTTGTCCCCTACTTTAGCTTACACCAACAACTTCTCATTGTGGAGGAACCTGCATGTGCCGGAGCGGGTTGTTCACTGCTCCTTTGGGTAACCCAAGCTTGACTGCAACAGGCCTAGCACCAACTGTTGCACTGAAGTTTTTCTGAAGGCAAAGATCCTCTGCCCTTACATATGCCTTAGAGCTGAGTATTTCCCCTCTGTGCAACTGTTCGTGTCTCCCTACAAAGAGGGCAGGTGACCTGTGTCCAGTAAGAAGAGTTAGGATGCCAGGAAGGGATCTCCTTTCAGGTAGCCCTATCTTTGTGCACCTGCCTAATGCCTTCTCCTTAGAAGGAAACCAGAAACCACAATCTCCAGTTGCAGAGATTTCTTTTTCAGTTGATTCAAAGAAACATGAACTTATGAAGACTATTTTATAAAAAAGAGTAAAACAATTCTTCCAGGACAGTGATGTGTTCATAAAAATAATATCTGGGTACATACATATCTTTCAGTCCTCCTCCTGTCTCTAAAGAAACTTCTACAGCACTAACTTTATCTCTAAGGACGAATGAACAGTGTTTGGGTTTTTTTTTATTATCCACAGAATTTACCTAAAAGAAAGGAGGGAGAACTAAAGGACTCAGCTGGATAGGAAAAAAAAAAACCCAAAGTTATCACCCCTCTCCTTTCTTTAGGCTCATGGGTCCTGCAGTCATTAGCAGAAAAATACATTCTTGTCTTTTCAGGTGTCTTTCGATGCGAATGTCTGGTGTCAGGGTTATAGTGAGGCGAGGCAAGTGACAGGGCAGGCACTCCCAACTGATGTGGCACATGCCAATCCTGAAGAATATTGCAGCTTTGGGCTGCTGTTTAGAGTGCAATGGGTACACAGCGTGTAAGAAAAAGAATACTAGGAGTTCCTGATTGCCTGTAATTCTGGCAAAATTCAATCTCAACTGAATACAGAGCAAACCTAGACACATCTGCAAAAGCTGTCTCAGGAACTGTAGTTTCAGAAGCAATGAGTGCTGAGAGAGGAGAGAAATGGGTGTTCAACAGGTGCCTTGTGAAGATGAGTGGTTTTTTCAACACCTTATAGAAAAAACTTCATAAAAAAAAAAGAAAGGCCAAGAAAGTGTGTGATAGCGGAAACACTTACTTAAAACACTTCTAATACTCAAAGCAAAATGTATTTGCATAAAGAAGGTAGTTCATATCTTGGAAGTCTTGTGGCAGATGAATCAAAGATCACTCAGATGTATATGTCAAAACAAAATCAATTATAGGTCTGAGTGACAGAAAGGATGGTGTTACAGACAGAGCATTTTCAGAGTTCAGTTGATAAAGATGATGTCAGAAAAGTTTTGGTCTGGAAGAAATCTGAATATCATTAGTATGATGGTAAAAGTAAAAATGGGGTCATTCCTAATATAGCAATATAAGAACAAGTTGTGGAAGAGTCATTGGAGCCCCTGATTTTCTAGAAACAAAGATATTAAATCAAACAAATCAAGATATTCAATAATATAGGGGAAAGATATATATATTGCTTGTTATAGCTCAATTTTTAGGAAAAGAATATAGTAAAAATTCAGATTTTTCATAAGATTTAAGAGGACAAAACTAAAAAAGCTAATTTAATCAAATTGTTAAAGTGGTGCTAGATATGAAAATTGTCCCAAACAATATGAGGAACTGGAACAAAAATTATATAAGCATGTAGTTGTGTTTACTGAGAACAGATCTCTAATTTCAATTTATTATTTCTCAATAAAGTCAATAATTATATATCTTGACCTAGACACAGCCTGGTGCCATACATAGCACTGAACTTCCACCATCCTTTTAACATCTACTTTGAACCAAGCCACTAACTTGTGTCACAGTATCTCTCAAATGAAATTCTTTGTTAGGTCTTCATTACTGTATTACATCAGAATGACTTACCGATGAATATAAATATCACAGATGAAAACCTATCAAATTATTTAAATATAAAAATTTCCTTAAAATGCTACATATTACTGTTCTAAGCA
This sequence comes from Gallinula chloropus, assembly GCF_964237585.1. Lineage (NCBI taxonomy): Eukaryota > Metazoa > Chordata > Aves > Gruiformes > Rallidae > Gallinula > Gallinula chloropus. Next base: position 126,585,763 of record NC_140085.1, on the reverse strand, counting down.
AGGGGCAAAGGGCATCTTAACAGGGATGTGGGTTTGCGAGTGAGAAAGCCTGTTGTTTCTCCTCCTGACAACAAAAGACACCTGCACAGCATGTATGTAGGGAAAGCAAATTCCTCGTCGCCATTTTCTTTTCTATAAAAAAATGAAGCAAGACAAAATTTGAGCTACTTTTTTCTGTATTAACAGTTAAATTGAAAACAGAGCAGCATTTTAAGAACACCCTGGTGGTTTCTGTCTCATTTCTGTTTAGCAGCTAAGCCATACTGTAGTGAAAGTCCTCACTTTGGAAACTGTTACTGAATTATGTGTATGTCACTCTACAGTTTCAGATCAAAAGAGAAACTTCTCACCTTTGTTTTCATGTTATTTGTTTCTTCATTTGCATATCTGTATGTGTCCATTCTGTTGCTTCTCTGTAAACAGACTGCATTAAATGAGAAGGGACAGGGGAACAAATGACCTAACTTTGATCTGTCCTTGAAATCATGCTGCTTTTAAGCAAGAGGAATCTGGGTGTTTCACCCTGCTCTGAGTGGCTGTAAAAGTATGAGTGGAAGGTGACAACATAAACTGTTACAATAACTCTCCTAGGAGCTGCCTTGCTACAGATGAATTCTGCTATTAATGTTTCTGTCGGACTTGTAGCACTACTACAATCCATCACCTAAGACTTGTTTTAAGTGTCCTGAGTGTCCATCGCAGCAACTGGCCATGAATAAGTTTTATTGCTTAATCAAGAGATTATGCTATTAAATCCAGTACTTGAAAGGTGCCTGTAAGAAAGCTGATGAAGAACTTCTCACAAAGGGCATGTAGCGTTAGGACAGGGGGTAATAGGTTTAAACTGCAAAAGTAGGTATCTTCAATATGAGGGTGGTGGATCACTGGAAGAGGTTGCCCAGGGAAGTAGTGGAGGCTCCATCCCTGGAGATATTCAAGGTCAGGCTTGATGGGGCTCTGAGCAACCTGATCTAGTGAAGCTGTTCCTGCTTACTGCAGGGTAGTTAGACTGGATGACCTTTAAAGGTCCCCTCCAACCTAATGCATTCTATGATTCTATGATTCTCAATACTTCAAGTCTGATTTTTCTGATTTTGTTTTTCTTTTCTGAATCACTCTCATTAATAGAGTGGCAAGTATCTGTCATGTCTGAAAAATCAAGGTAATTGCAAAAGGCCAAGGACATATCATAATCACAAATTGAAAAATTCTGTTACTACAGATTAGATGCCTGGAAATCATTTGAAGTTGAATAAGAAGCAATATCATTTTCCTCTTGCCCCCTAGGACAAAATATTGAATAAAAAACATTTAATTAAAGCTAATCTCTTGGGTACAGAATTGTTTCCATTAAATGGCCACCTCTACTGACTTCAGCTCATTTTGAGAAATTAATTGAAAGCAATTATGTCTTAGAAGTATTTTGTCTTTGGTTTTAATCAGTCAACTTCTATGCAGGTCTCCCACCTCTTAATGATGATATTTTATCTTGTAATCAGTGAATGGAATATTCTTTATATTGATATGTACTTCAAGCTGTGTCTATTTGTGAACTTTTTGTAAAGTTACAGAGCATCCTACTTGAACAGGGACAGACTCTACATTTAAAGTGCAGAAATGTAATTCAAGTATATGGCAGAAGCATAAGGGAGAGATTATTTGGCTGCATTTAACAATGGTCCAGTTGTGTTTTTTTAAAGTGACATTGTGGATGTGTGTGTGTTTACATCTGTGCAGGTGGAGAGGAATAGAGTGAGGCAGTTGCCATCTGTAGTCCAGGAAAAGACACTACACACTTGTAGTATGTTATGTTTTGGAGAGGGGTACTACCTATACATTAGATCTGGTCCCCGAAAAATGCCAGAGGTCTTATTTCTAATTTGAAATAGAATTGATTATTTCTAAATTGCAATATTTTTTTAAACTGGATAACAACCTCATAAGTGTTAAATTTTTGTACCTTTATTAATATATCATATATCAGAACCAATCCTCCTGTAACCAAAAGGTCCTTGGGGAATAGGATTATTTCCTTAGGGAACACATCTTTAAGCACACACACAATCTCAATGACTTTACTGTAATCTCTGACATGCACATAGAAATTCAAAAGTCCAAAACATTACAAAAGTAAATATTCCTATCAGGATCATATGTGAAAGTCCTCTATGCTCACCCAAATCTTATCTTACATTACAGTATTTTTTTAGTTGTAAGAGCTGAAAAAAATCCCTTTAAAACTTAAACCCAAGATGAGTGTTAGAAAGTGTCAACAAGAGGCTAAAGTGCAGTGAAACGGGGCAGTAGATGTGGAAGCTGAGAACTGTCTCAGATGTTTTAACTCTAGTGCCTAAAAATCTTGCAGATGTAATGTACCTTTTTTTTTCATATAATGAACAGATCTCACAATTCTGTGAATAATATCCCAGATTTAACACCATAAAAAGCATATACCCCACCTGGTGATGCTTTGCTGGAGGCAAGATCAACATCCATCCAAAGTAAAAATATATAACTAAATTATTATAAGAATGATATTTTCTTTGTAATTCGCAAAACCAGATTTTCCCTCAATAGACATCACAGTTTAACCTTTGCTTAATTTTTGCAGTATATTTAAGTACACTACTGAATCAGTGCCCCAATCAGAATAATTACACTGATGGCATTTGAGTTATATCAGCTGGAAGCCTGAAGGCAAGGGTAAAAGAAGTTAAGTGGAATATTTAAGCAAATAAAATTAACTAATGATTGAGGTTTTCTCAGTCATCTGCTAGGTATTTCAGTCTGGTTTTTTTTTTTCTTTTTCTTCTTTTAATATACACAATTTATGGTCAATGCCAGGGCTTTGGTCCTATCCAGTCTTTCAAGATTTAGTTCGACTCTTCTTCTCAAAAAAGAGACGTACAAAGACACCAGCTAATGGCCTGAATCAGTTGGTTCCGTTTCCTCCAACACTATTCCTGAACAGGCTTGTCACAGCTACAGGTATCGAGACCCAGTGGATTCAGGGATATATAGAGGATTTTTCCTGCCCCCATCATTTAAGATTCTCAAAAAGCTTACAGTAGCAGAGAAAAAAGGTTCCTTTTAGCAGCTTTTATTTCAGAGATACATAGCCTCTTTAGAGTGAATCTGACAACCTGCATCTCATGTAAAACAATAGAATTTAACTATTACATGGAGAATAACTGAAGTCTTTGAAGCTTCATGCTTCACATTGAAGCAAGGATGCCCAACACACACACACACACACACACACACACACAATCCCCCCTCAAGAGGACTCTCTGTCTTTACCACGCTGTTTACCCAGTTGCTGGCACCAGCACTGGGTGTCTCCAACTGCTGTCCTGGGGCCCACAGCCCACTCAGCTCCGTGCCTCTCCCCAGGGCTGATGCTCAGCCTAACCTCCCACTCCTCCGCTAGCCTGGCTGGGATACTTGACAGAGTTCATGCACACAGACCAATAGCACAGAGTGCACAGGCACTGAACACAGTTGGAAGTGGGATTCAGCGAATAAACTCTGCTGAAGTACATGGATCAGCCAGACAAGCATGCTGACCTGTTTGCACATCATCAGCCCCTTTTGATCTTCTTTCCTTTTATTTTCTCATGCCTGTTCCTTTTTATCTACTGTGCTCCTTTTGGCAAACAATCCCCCTAAAACATTCCATAAAAAATTTTCACACAATCCCAAAATGCTCTTCCATCCTACATCCCATAGGCAATAGTCCATTTTATACGGTACTGCGAAGAGAGTTTATTTCACTGATTCATATCGGTGGGTTATACACCAGGTTCAGTGGTCCAGTCATCCTTTGATAGTTTCAGGAGTAGCTGATTCTGTATTCTGTAATTTTCACTGATTAGACTTTCACCAATGAGGTTACTAGAGGTCCCCCACCTACCACTCTTCCCCTGAACCTTGCAGGGTCTCTGTCTGATCTGCATAGCCTTTCATCAGATACTTAGCAGCTATGCTGTTTCCCTTCATAATTTTCTGTACCCTTCCTTCAACTTTGGGCTTAATTGTTGAAGCATGCTTGTACCACAGGTAAACATATGCACCCACATGTAATTTCTTAGCCATCCTATGGAGTCAAAGGGAGGAAGTAACTTCAGAAGATATTGCATGAAGACATTGCTTAACATAGCTGATCTTCATGCTCTGACTTGTGTAGATGGGTATGCTTTACTCTGTTCACTATATATGAGGTGTTCTATGAACCTATATTAGGCAACAGAGATCACAGTGCACATATATTTACTCACAGCCTACACTAGTAAACTATCATCATAGAAGTTTTCAGTAAAAGATACACGAATACAATAAAGGCAAGTAGTTGTATGATGACAGCACTTTAGTAAATCAAGTCTTGCATACAGTCAGACATTTTGCCTTCTGTCTGACATAATCTGCATCTTCTAAACATTGCCGGTCTGGACATACACATTGTGAACAGCTCTTCTGAACATTGGAAAAGATTTAAGTCAGAGATTAATGTACATTTGGAAGAAAAGATATGTTAATCTTTGCAGCATTGTCTACTGATAATTTAAAGAAGACAAGGGAATGGAATAAATTTTGCTCTAAGGAAAAAAAGTGGAATGACAATATCTTTTGTCAGCCATCACCCTACTAGGCTGAAGTCCCAACTATAGAAAACAAACCAAAATAATTCTCACTGACCTAGAATGTGCAGATGTGTATTTGGAAAGGACTGCTAGTTAAGACAAAGAACTACAGGAAAAAAACAAGACGACATGATTTAGTAGTATGATTTTGCATGTGTGTGCATGTGCATAACGTTCTTCAGCAGAGGAGAGAAAACATAGCTTTATTTTTACTTTTGAGATAGCACTGGAACCACATTGCTACCAGTAAAAGTACACTTTGCAATAGTATGTAAAGGCAGTAATTGAAGATGCATGTTGCATGACAGAAAAGCAAAAGGACTTTTTCATTGCATAAAACAAAGGCTTTTTAAAGCCTCCAGTTCAAATTCTATGGAGAATTAAAAGGATTTTTTTTCTAGTTTTGATTTTTGTAGGCAATGAAGAATGTTTTGCATGGACATAGAAAGGAAAAACACTGGGTCTGCACTGTTTTCCCTTTTTTTCATTTACTTGGCTGAGTTCTTGTCAGTGGCCTCAGAAACTGGGAGCTGTTGGAGTGTACCAGATGGCAGATTCGCAGAAGAAAATTCTGGTTTCTAACATTTTAAAGTTTAACAAGGGCAAGTGTCTGATCCTGCACCTGGGAAGGGGCAGCCCTGGCTGCACATACAGACTGGGGGATCAGACACAGGAGGCCAGCCATGCTGAGAGAGATTTGGGGGTCTTGGTCGACAGCAAATTAACCATCAGCCAGCATTGTGCCCAGGCAGCCAGGAGGGCCAACCATATCCTGAGGTGCATCAAGCATGGCATCGCCAGCTGGTCCATGGAGGGGATTGTCCAGCTCTACACTGCTGGTATGGCCTCACCTCTAGTACTGGGTGCAGTTTTGGGCACCACAGTACAAGAGGGTCATAAAAATATTGGAGAGTGTCCAGAGGAGGGCAATAAGGATGGTGAAAGGTCTTAAAAGGATACGCTGAAGTTCCTTGGTTTGTTCAGCCTGGAGGGTGAGGGGAGACCTCACTGCGGTCTATGGCTTCCTGACGAGGGGGAGTGAAGGGGCAGGCGCCAATCTCTTCTATTTGGTGACCAGTGATAGAACCCAAGGGTATGGCATGAAAGTGCTACAGGGGAGGTTTAAGGTCAGATATTAGGAAGAGGTTCTTTACTGAGAGGGTTGTCAGGCACTGGAACAGGGAAGGGGTCATCGCACTGAGCTTGTCTGAGTTCAAGAAGTGTCTGGTTGATGTGCTCAGTCCCGTGCTCTGACTTGTCTGGCCCTGTGTGGAGCCAGGAGTTGGACTTGATAATCCTTATCAGTCCCTTTCAACTCAGGATATTCTATGATTCTATTTGAGAAACTAAGACAATAGAATCATTGCTAGCTTCTGTAATATAGAGAGCAGCTGAAAACCACCAAGAAAACATCAACAACAGCCCTATCCAATACCAGAGATGAGGAACAGTTGACAGTGCAGTGTCAAACTATGCAATAACTGTTCTGTGATGTAATATTCCTTTGAAGTTGCTAGCATTATAGCACCAAGGTTACCTTTAGAAACTTGAAGCGTTCATCCATACAAGGGCTTCAACCTGCACATCTTCATGGATTACACTGGAAGCAACTGCCTTGTGCTTAAAGAACTACTTTAAGCTGTAGAAACCTATCCTAGAAATAAATTAAATTTGCACCAATATGTTAGCAGGAAAAAACACATCCCAAACATTTACTGGTAATTTATCCCATTTTTAACATTGTGTGTACACATTCAGATGTTCAGTCCACCCCAAGTTTGTTTTGATTATTAATTTGATAAATTGTACTAGCACAGTTTGGTGGTTTTGTATACTTACATTGCATAGTTCTTAAAAACTGCGTTTACCACTAAAATCAATAATACTGGGGTTTTTTTCTATTCTGAACTTTACAGAAGTGATTCTCCCACCTCATAAATCTCAATCTCCATACTTTATAACCCCACAAGAATCAGGATTTGGATGTTTGCTTTAACAATAAGTATAGGATCTCTACAGATCAATTTTTCATGGTTGGAATCATCCCTGATTCAATGTGAAGCAGAAAGCTTCAAAGACTTCAGTTACTCTCAGTGTCATGGTTAAATTCAGTCATTTTACATTAGATGCAAGCTGCCAGGTTCACTCTTAAGAGGCTATGTATCTCCCAAGTAAAAGCTGTTAAAAGGAACCTTTTCTCTCTGCTACTGCGCTGTACTGAGAATCTTAAATGAACCCACAGAAATGACAAAAGGTTGTTCAGTCAGAGTCAGCCCGTAGAGCACAATGCACTTGAAAGGCAGTAGATTAATTCCTAGAATTCGACAGAAGTCAAAAATAGTTGAAGATCACTACAACTTTGAAACTCAATATGTATGAAGAGTGTTCTTTCAAGCAACTGCACATAGTGAGGAGGGTTTTCAAGCCTAAGCCACTACCTCAGCTGATGAAAGCAAAAGAAATAAGAATTGATGTGAACTGCACTCTTTTACACACAGCCTGTGATGGAGCTGCTGCTCGGCTGTTACTAGTAAACATAAGTTTGAGCACCATCAGAAGTGATAAATGCCATAAATGCAGAGTACTAAAAAGGAGGAAAAAAGAGGCAGTACAAAATCTTGTCCATTTTACATGAATTTCATATTTCTGACTCCCAGGGATCAATTCTTCATTGTCACATGCATCAAGAGTACTTGGTTCCCTTTAGCAAAGCGTAGTGGAGCAGTGGAGGGATAAATTCCAGCTAGAATGAGCTCACCAATGCTCTTCATAGAAGCTATGGAGATTTAAAATGCATCTGGCTCTGGTATAGGGATGAGGTCTCAACTGTCTGGCATGTTAGTCACGTTTAGCTTTGTAAAGCAAATGCAGAATAAGACTAAAATTGGCAATAACGTATTTTTCCATAGCTCTGTCATGATCCTTTTCATGTAATCTTTATACCATTAAAGATGTGTTCAGGTATCACTTCAGCTTGAATGATTCAAGACTTATGTATGTATGCATGTATTTGTATGCATAGGAACCATATGTCTACACACATACCAACTAACTGATTTCCTGCCTTCTGATATTAAAAAAATGTTAGTAAGTTTCCCTGGCATCTATTAGTAAATTTGGCTTCAGTGGGCTAAGAAGACTCAGCTGAAAAATTATACTGGGATTAGATTTTTGAAACTGTGGGACATAAGGTATTTTCTTCCTCTTGAATTCCCAGTTTAATTGCATTATGCTATGCATGCTGACAACAGAAAAAGCATCTCTCCAATAAACACTTTTAATCTGTACAAAACAGAGTAGCAATGGAGAGCTCTGTGGTGCCACAGTCTTTTACACAGTGGTTTGAGGTTACTCCGGCTCATTAGGAAAACACACATGAATAATTAAGCAAAAATGAGAAGAGAATCTAGGGTTCCTGTATCCTAGCTGAACATACTAATGCTTTTTGTTGGCATGTAGCAACCACTGCCTACTGCAGTGGATATTTTAGAAATCTGAGTATGTACTTTTATCATTCATTGAGTCAGCCAGAATAGATTTTTGGGTTTAGTTCTGACAAAAAAGCTAACTTCATCAGTATCTCAGGCAACTAGACTTATTCACACAGTCTTATTTAGGTTGATTTTTACGAGGAGATCTCACTGTGCTTTGGAAAAATGAGCAAGCGGATCGTCAACTGCAAAAGGGAATATTTTTTTTGGATTTTTTTTTCCTTTTTAAGCATTAAATACCAAAAGTAGAGTGTGGTAAGTATAGATGAGAGCATCTCTTCACTACAAGTCAACTAGAGTTCCTCTTAAGTGCAGGGGACACGGAGTATTCCTCCCATTAGGTGGTGAATTGATTTAATCCAAGCTCCACTGAGGCAAACCAGAAGAACTCAAATTAGCAAATTAATCACCCAGAAGGTGAAACATATTGCCCAAACCAGTTTATTTTATTTGCAAAAGGATCAGATATGCAATACCATGCCAGCAGGAATCCATTGTTCTCGTAGTATAGAAGCTGTTGCAGAAGCATGTAACTTCAAGTTAGAATGAGTTTACAGTGACTTTGCACCTGGAGAACAGGAATGAACCATCTGTGACACCAACAGGTGTCAGGATAACACATGACACTTGCATATCACAAGAGAGGAAGTGACTTTGAGCAGTCATCCTGATGCATTCAAGTTTGGTACAAAATTTCCAGACACTTCAATTTCTGCTTCTGCATGAGCCCGGAAACATGATTCAGTCTTCACAGATACTGACATGTTCCAGTCTAGTTCATTCTCAATTCATTTCGGGTTTGCTAAATTATTTTTCCCTCTGCAGCACCTTCAGAGCTTCGGCTCATAAGGATTCTTATGCCTGTTTCTGTGACAACAACCGAAAAAGTGAAAAGCCTCTGTTTACTTAGCAGTTTAGCTTCATTTGATCACCTCTTTACAGCACTATTTTATAGGTAACGTTATGATTTGCCTGTATTTTCTCAGGTAAAATAGGATGAGTGCTTTAACCTCTGGAGAAGAAGTAGTTATAATTTCTTCTTCTGCCTGCTGTAAAGTACCTACTAGATAGTAAGTCAATATTGTGGTTTTGTATGGTCAGATTCTGGTGGAGGAGGGTGAGCTGCAGGGGCAACTTCTGCAAGAAACAGCTGGAAGCTTCCCCTGGGCCCAACAGAGTAAATGCCAGCTGGGCTCAAGGCCAGACTTGCCACTGAACAAGGCCAAGCTCATCAGCAACAGTCACAGCACCTCTGGGAATCACATTTAAGAGAGAAAAAAAACAATGCAAGTAGCCACTTTTTTCCCCCAGAGAAGGGAGTGAGATGTAAGAAACTGTGCAGGTGCCAAGGCCAGGGAAGGAGGGGAGGAGGCACCCCAGGTGCTGGAGAAAAAGTTGTCCCTGCAGCCTGTAGAGAAAACAATGGTGGAGCGGGTGTCCCCCAGCAGCCTGTGAAAGATGACACTGAGCAGAACCAACCTGCAGCCCATGGAGAGACAGAGAGAGAAAGAGAGAGAGAGAGAGAGCCATGCCAGAGCAGGTGTGCTGTGGGGGGCGGTGCAGGGAAGGCTTGTGACTCCTTGGAGGACAAGACTGGAGAAGTCTGGGCCTGAGAGAATGAGAAACATTCTGTGATTTATGACTGCACCCCATAGCAGTGACCCACACTGGGGCAGCTGGTGAAGAGGATTCACATTGGAGAAGTTTGTGGAGGACTGTCTCCCATGGGTGGGAGCCCATGCTGGAACAGGAGAAAAGTGTGAGGGAAACCACCTCACAGCTAAGAAGGAAAACAACTGGTGAGGAACTGACCAAAACCCCCATTCCCCCATTCCCTGCCCCTCCCCATGCCCCAATGAGGGGGAAGAAGGGAGTGAAGTCATGACTAAAGTGAAGTCTGCTAAGAAGGGAGGGGTGGTGGGAGGTGATTTAAGACTTGGTCGCACTTCTCATTAACCGACTGGTGTCACTGGGTGTGCAGGGCAGTGTCATCAATTAGAGAGTTTTCTTTCCTTTATTCTGTACTGAGTCTCTTTTTGCCCGTGACACTCATTGCAGAATGATCTATCCTCATCCTTATCTTGACCCCTAAGCCTCTCAATATATATTTTCTCCCTTGTCCAGCTGAAAAGGGGAGTGATAGGATGGCTTTATTGGGTTTCTGGCTTCCAGCCAGGGTCAAACCACCACCGTCTACTGAAACTGGGGAAGACCTGCCTTTTTCAGTATCTGTTAGAGAAAGGAAACACTTTATCTTATATATTAATGGCAGAACTGCTAGTGATCTGAGAGTCGTGGAGGATGGAAACTTTTTCCTGCTTTTTTCTAGTTTTCATTTAAAAAAAATTAATAAATCTTTTAATCCTCAATCAAAACCTTTTTTGTGCTGACAGATGGACCTGATTTTTACCCAGTTCACAGCAGGTTAAATCAGGTGATAAAAATTATTAAACATTGAGTGACAAGAGTACCGATTAGAGTAAAAGGAGACTTAATCACATAATTTTTGAAGAGGCATTTCCTTTGAAGTAGCACCTGAGGGCTGGGGTTCCTTCCCTCTTATTTTCCCTTTTTAGGTTTCTTCAGACTTCTTCCTATATCTTTAACACTGAGCTTTTAAAATCATAAGTAATTTGAGATAATTTTCCTTTTAGTTTGAACTTCTGTTTCATTAATACCTGCTCCATAACAAAGACTTTGCATTACTTACCCTCACAGAGTTCCAGCTTAGATTCTCTTAAAGCAGCAAGCATTGCTTATAGGTCTGTATATTTGGCTTTGTCAAACAGGCATTTCTTGTCAGAAAGGAGTGTGGGATACTTCCTTGACTTACGAGATGAAGAAAAATAAGGTAAGTGCATCTTACTGTGGTGCTGGAATGAAAGTCTGCTTTGATGTAGGATACTAGAATATATATGAGAGCGCACTGTTCTTGTCATAAAAGCTGACAGCTGAGCTTTCATTACCTAATCACAAGAAATGACATCTGGACAGAGACATTCAATAAGCATAGATGAAAAGGAGTTAAAAATCACTCGTTCAGAGGTAAAAAATCAGGGTAAAACTGTGACCAAGAGGTGACAAATGCCAAAGACAGGGGGAGCAAATTTTCTCTGCCAGGAATTATAACCCTGAAGAGCAAAGAATGCATGTCTCTGAGGCCTACAGATAAACTATTTTCTGTACAAGACTAATCAGAAATTTTATCTGTATCAAAGTGGGTAAGAATGAATACATCCAAGTGTCTGAACCCCTACAGCTACAGAATAGAGCTGCAGTGCCTAGGGCCAACTTTCAGGTCAGCGTTGCTTGAGGCTAAAATGAAATTAGCAGCACGGGGCCTGATAGATCTCTTCCTGAATGAAAGTGGAAGCTTTCCATTCACATTGATGACAGACAAATCTGACCTAATGTTTATTTCTGAGATCCAGTATAATAACAATGTCCAGCATTTCCTTTTTTGGTACAAATCCACTCCATACCTAAAATTCTAATTTAAATGAGACAGAACTCCAAAAGCTACTGTGAAAAAAGGTTTTCTACCTTTGCCTTTCCATCAAAATTCATGGACTCTAGGTATAAATTAAAGCTTAAAGTAATTCAGATATTAATATTAGTCTTTTTTTTTTTTTTTTGCAATTATGTCTGTCAAATATTGGAGAAATGTACTTTACAAGAGGAAAGGTGCATAATAAACAATTGAACCAAAGCAAGTCGTATACTGTGGTTTCTCTTCAGATTGTATAATTTATAATTAAAGGGAAAGATTTTGGATTTACATGTCAAAGTTTTAGCATGTAACTACAAGCAACAGTCCACTTAATAGTTGTATTTATTCCTGGATTTTATTATTTAGATAGAAAAACACAGTAATGCTAACACTTTACAAAGAGAACCAGCTCCCAGATGTTGCATAAGTTGTTGTTGTTATTATTATTATTATATTTGGAGGGGAGGTAGTGTACCAAGACCCTGTGTGTATCACCTCTGTTCACATTAATTAGCATATTGCATACAAAAATAGCTTCTTTATATCTATATGAACCAACACTGGAAAGGGAGCAGACTGATTCAGAGTTGCATTTTAAGGACTAGCAAAATATTTCTAATTTATTTTTAATACTTATTGCTATTCTGCTCTTCGCTGTCAGTGAAATGGTTCATTGCTCATGTACAATGAAGTATTGTTTTACCTACAAAAAAGATGTCATTGCTTTAAACAGGCTTGGTCAAATCAGCTGCTCAAATCTTAACTGTGTTAGGCAAAGAGCTGATAGTTTGTCATTGTCTCCAACAGGTACACTACGAGCTCATTTCCTTCCTGTTTAGCTGGCATTCAAGAATTAACATCAATAATGGAAAAAGATTCTTACTTAATTTTTAGTCCAACTGTTTCATAGTTTATGAACTTGGCATTTTAACAAACAGGAACATAGCCAAATTCTTTTCAGAAACTACTTACTTGAAAACAGGTACTGTAAAGGCTTCAAAATTTATTTTCTTGACCTAATAAATAAAATCAGATTTTATTTATAAACAGGATAATTATTTTTATTATTACAATGAAAGCTTTTTCTGCATTAAAATATTGGGGTGGACAAAAGTTGCGAAAATAATGCTTCAGAAACATTAACAGCTGCAAGCAAATTTGACAGTGAAAAAATGTCTGCTTTCTAAAAGGAACTGGAAACCACATGATGCCTGTCTGGAGAAGAGGAAAAAGGTGTTCTTAACATAAAATTGGGCCGGTTTCACTGACTTATTCAACTGTGTTCTAGAAATGCATCTAAAATCAGTAATTGTTTAAACTAGCTTAAACCCTGAATATCATGCAGCAGTGCCCCTCAATTGCCTGTGGATGCCCTGCAGCAGTCAGTCTCTATAATTCAGGTCGGCTCAAATGCAACTGTCAAGTTTAGAACCTGGAACACCCTCTTGGAAGGCAGCTTTTTATTTTTCATTTATTTTTAAACACCATCCAAGCAATAATCAGGGTTAGCTATTTCTCTTCATTCCTTGCCCAGAAATGTAAATGCAAACACAGTACTAAAGGGATGGGGAGGTATGTATGAGCTCAGTACAGAATGATCCAGTTTACCTGCTATAAAAAGAATGCATTAAGAAGCGGTTCACACATTTCTTTGAAAGCATCTGGATAACAAGAGGTCATAGCTGAGCAATAATTAAATGGATGTGTGCTTATGACAGCCATTTTCAAAAGTTGCTACTAGTCACGGATTCATTAAGCAAAGCTGGTAGTGAAAGGAGGAGGGACAGCCTGTGAGTGTAACTGCAGCCTGGTGACTCCAGGGATACCTCTGGGAAAGGGAGCAGTCCTAAGATTCAGACCTTCTCCAAGACCCGAGTAAATAGGACTACAAGGGGTAAAATAGAGCCCATAGTGAGGACCCTACAACACAGAGACGTGTCTCGTGTTTCTACCAAGTGAAAACCCTTGAAAAGGCAACAAATACAGGGTTATTAAAACAAAAATCTCTAGGGAAAAAAAAAAAAGCAGCAGCCAGAATTCATCCAGAACAAGATTTTTATTTTTTTTTCATGTAACAGCATCTACACGTTGGAGCAGGACAGCCAATCTGAAGGTAAAAATATTGGTGCTCTGTTGGCAAAACGTGTCTTCATCTGCAGTTTCAGTAACTGTTGCTTAGGTAAGAACTGTCTGGGATTTGAAATGTGAGCCTGTGCATTGTCACAATGTGCAGCTTTTAGTATAGCTGTAGAAGCTAAACATAAAAATCTCATTTTAATATTGCAAAGGTGCTTAGGTTAATGACATTTAGAATTAATATAGTTAAAACTATTTATTGGTTAAGGAAATCAAGGCACAGATTGTGTACTTATTTGCATATAAATTATATTAAAAATTGTTTACCCAAGACTTTTGGCCTCATAGAACACTAAACAAAATTAATTATTTTTATTTTTTTTAACTACAGGAAGAAATCTCTGTAGGTTTGATTGTTGTATTTGTTTCTAGATGACATCTTGGGCTTCATTAGAAGTCTGAAGATTCAACATCAGTAAGACTCTTGCTGCTTGGAATTATTAATCCAGGTCCCTTGTCTCAAGACCATCCTTTCCTGATTAAGTCACACAAAGGTGAGTGAGAGAAGCTGTGAAATAAAGGTAGGCATCCCTACAAGAGGATAAAACCCCTGAACTTGGAGATTGTCCTTATTAAATACAAGTTTGTCCTTGTAAAATAAGCTCGATTCAAGTTCTAAAGGACTGGTCACACAAAATGGAATAAAAGTGGTTGTGTTTGCTTCTAATGAGTAACACACTTGGTTGTCATTGTTACATGCCCGTGTATTTAGCTAGCAGACACACAGCAGTCTTTTTGTGAACATTTCCTGACATAGTTTGAGAGAATCTAATATTTCAATTAGATCAGTGCTTTATGTTTGAATTGATTTGTTTCAACCAAACTATTTGCCGTTTTGGTGCGTGGCTTGCATAGAATCGATACATTGCAGTAATAATGCATTCAAACAGATGTACTGGTATTAGTAACAGCATCCTGTTACAGCCATTATGGCATGGATTTCAAAAAGTGTTTATCATCTTTCTCAATCGTGATCACAATTTACCAGTACATTTCCAACTACAAGCATAAGACTGTTTTGAAAGGATTTTCTCAAAACTGCTCAGCAGTCAAAGCTTTCTAACCTCACATGTGGGTATTTCTTTATACAGCTTGCTTCCACTTGGTTTCACATCCCTCTCTAATCCATTCCCAGTGAACGTGGTTTCCAAGTCAGATAATAGTCTGCATTATTGTATACCCAGTAAGAACTAGAGATGCAGAATAGAGCTTCAGAGAACCACATAATTTTTTTTTTCTCAGTGCAGTCTTACATACTTTATCCACAGCAGGAGTGACAAAGATCTCCCTGGACACTGGAGAAATATTGCCCAAATCTGAACTTTTAAAAGCTAAGGACAATTTCTAATTACTAATTAGCACAGACCTGGGGCGGGGAAAGTGATTTCCTGAAAGGATTCAACAACTTGCATCTTTTGTATTAACAGGTTGCTTCTTTCTATTACTCTCCGCAGTTCTACTGCAGAGAATTTGAAATGGCTCTTTGAAATGCATTTGAAATTCTTCCTTATGCTGACCCCTTGCTTTCATATTAGGTCATAATCTAGCAAATATTTAAGTGTCCTCACCCTGATTACCTGATCACTTAGTGCTAAGGGAACACATTAAGTTAAATATAGACATGTTTGTAAAGAAATAATGTGTTTTGCAAGTTCAGCTAAAATGAAGGCAATGAAAAAATCCAACACCTCTTGGGCAGAAAGCCCTTTTTTCAGGTCTGCTGAACATGTTTGCAAGTCTTTTTCAGCATTAGAATGACTTGGCATTTGGTCAATTCTCTCTCTTCTTTCAATAGACTAGCTTTTTCAGTATACTGTAATCAAGTCCCTTACTGACTTAAACTCTGTCTTCAGTTTTATTTGCCTTTCCCGCTAAAACAGTATTTCAGATTGTTTGGTATACTGAAAACCAACAAGAGAAATTTCTCGCTTTGTTCTTCAGTCATGTTTTCAGTGATTTTTCTGCCTTTATCAAAATATTGTTTTACTGTCCTTCCTGTCATTTTCATGATTTTTTAATATACTACTGAAGAGGTAAACTGAGTGGGTGTGGTTCTATTTTTTTTTTTAAATATTAAGGCTGTAACATTTCAGTTATGCTAAATATCCTGCACAATAGATCCCTCCAAAAGCCGTATCTAGCACTAAAGGGGTCAATTATATTTAACATATTCAAATAGAACAAGTATGATTAATAATTTTATTTTTAGGGATTTGAAAAGATCTTCATTAAGTGCTAGGATGAAAAGCCCAATGTTTTTATAAACATTTTGGTTTTTAAAAAATATACACAACTGCACACGCATTAAGAACAAACTGCCATTCAGGTTCAGTGAGTATGCAAAAATTATTCTTGTATACAAAATGCTTATAAAATGTAGTGTCAAATTTTATAGCTAATTAAACACATTCTAGAAGAGTTTTGCTTTGTCACCCAAACACAGTCTTAAGTGTCATAAAACACCCAACATTATATGCAAGCGGTGAAATCAGCTTTGTAAGTTCTATCTTAATAATCCTTTTCTTCACTAATGTTTTCTAGTTTTGGTTAGGCAAAATGTATAAGCACTATCTAAACCTTATGCCACATATATAGAATGTTAAATACTTGTATCAATAACTAAATAATATGAATAAGTAATTAATCAACTTTAACATCTTTAAAGGGAGAGCCTCTTATTACGGGTTATTGTTTTTTAGAAGTCTTTTAGACTCATGTTGTCTTTTAGAATCAAGTCAATAAAATATGTAAGACACTTCCAATATAAATATATATATATATATTCCACTTAGGAGTGAAGCATGTAAGCATCTAATTCTCAAACAGCAAATTCATGGTGAGAAATCTTTCACAGATGTTGATTATTCTATGTGCTTGGTATCTCTGAGGCACTGTGCAATTCTGAGCACTTCTGTGTGTGAGACAGCACCCTTTAAAATATATAAATAATAGTATCCCAACACAGACACATTCAAAATTTAGTTTTGTCATCATCTGTGATTAAAAAGATTTGGGTTTTGTACATTCACATTACAGGTGGCTTTATGGAGACATTTACATAGAAAACTACATAATAAATCCCTAACGAGAAAAAATATAACTACACTGAAGCATTTTTCTTGTTTTAGAAAAATTTCAGTCACCTGCACATAATGTGAAAAAGGGTACTTTAAAGAAATGTTTTCAGTATTGTACTCTCCTTCACTCTCAAGGACTTTTCCCCAAAGATAAAAGATTCTGTGTAAAAGTAAGATTGTTTTGACTCGCTGGAAATAGAACTTCAGTTCCAACCGAAGTCATGACAGTTAGGAAATGGCTAAAAATGAGTGTATTTCCTTTCATTCCTTTCACTTTTGAGGATAGCCTGGAAACTTTCTGCAAGAACAATGCCTATTAAAAATCAGCTAGAACATCATTTAAGGAAACTATACGTTAATTCAAGTTCTGCCATTCTTATTAGAACTAGAGAATTATTTTTCCCCTTCTTCTCACATCCTCTACCACAGTTACACATTTTCTTGAAAATATAGACATGCTACTGAAAAAATGTTGGCCTCTAAGAAGGTGTTGAGATAACAACAGAGTGAAAAAAACTAATACTACAGCCAGTCTAGTATGACCCAGGTGTACCTTTATTTCTCCTCTGTAAAAAGACAAACAGGATAGTAAAAGGCTGAATTCAAGTAGAAGTCTTCCCTCTGCTCCTTCTTTATACTCTACAACTTTTATCAAAGCTCATCATATTCACCAGTCAGCAAGCAACAAGGAAGGTAAAAAGAATAAAAAAAGGTACATATAAGCATCAAGGGAAAGCAACTTCGTGATTCAGGGCACTGCTGGGACTTCAATGGTGTTAAGATGCTGCAGTATATTTCCATAGCACTGATTTCTTTTTCTTGCCTATAGTAAATACAGAAATGTTACTGTAATTTAATAGAGAAAAATTTAAGGCTTCAAAAAATAGATTACATTTTGTTATCCTGTAGAAGATATATGATGCTAATCTAGCAAAAAAGAAATGGTAATATTTTAATTTGAAATTATTATTTTTCTTCCCCTTTAATCCTCCCAAGACAAAGCTTTGCATGACTTATTTTACCTCAGTTTGTACATCCTTGATGGTTTTGTATTGTCAAATAAGATTGCTTAAGGATTATAGGTTTTCAGATTACTTCAAATAGTCCAAAAGATTTTTCAGTAGTGACACATTCAAACCCAGTATTTGAATCCAGTTTATTTCATTATGTTTTGATCTAAATTACTGTCTACTAAATCTGACAGTGAGGTAGACTTATGCTGATAGTCTCTCTGGAGACATATATGAAAAGATTGCAGTAATGTTACTGTTATTTCTGGCTTTTATAATTTCTATTATTTTTCTTGTATTATGTAAATTTTTAGGGTAGATGTGGTTACTTTTTGCATAACTCGATCTACAACACATAATAACCCCATGAGATCGGAGGGATGATTGCCCCGAATAAATTTTTATTTACTAAAGCAGTTGTTGGATTTACATGTTCTTTCTTATTATGCCAGTCTATGTATCTTTATGAATTGATTGCATTCTATATGTGTTTTTATTACTTTACCTTCAAGTCTTCAGCATTCAATTGATAGACAAGTAGTAGGCACCCTGTGAGGATAACAGAGCACTGGAACTGGCTGCTCAGAGAGGTTGTGGAGTTTCCATCTTGAGTCCTAGGAAACCAGCTCTAGGTGGCCCTGCTTGAGCAGGGGGTGCTTCACCAGGGATTTTCAGGAGATAGTTACTAAAAACACATCGTTGATACATTAGACCAGAAATCTTTGCAGAGGGATATATTCTGATCTGATAAAAATCCATATAACTCAACTAAAATCAGTGAAACTAGCCAATTCTGTTTTCTGTATGTGCAGCCCAAAATGAGCTTTCCCACTTTTTTTTTTTTTTTTTTTAATTCTGAATTACCAGTAGACATCTTAAAGGCTTTATCAGTAGTCTGTATTTGTTTTCTTCTTCGTCTGCAGCAATGGCATGGAATGACAATACTAAATGTTCTTTTTGCTTCTATTCCTTTTACTCATCTTTTCAGTCAAGGATGGATGAATAAGGAAACATGAAAAGTTGACTATAAATTCACAATTCTTAAGGCTACCATGCAAAGACTTACAGAATTTTCCATCTGTCCCAACAGCTGGAGACTTAGATAGATCCCTGGCAGGAACCGTAAACTTCCCTTTCCCTTTCTCTTTTTTGTTTTGTTTTTTTTGGTGGAAGATTGAAGAGGTCAATAATTTACTCTGACTGCTCTGAGAAATTATGTATTTTAATAAGGCACTCTGGCATTTTTTTTTCTTTAAACATTAAAGGAACAGGAAATATTGAGGGCTACCCATGATTAATGAGAAGTAGTGTATGATAACAGATCTCAAAGTTTCTCCAAGAAAATTTTCAGAAAAACACACTTATCCTTCTGTTAAACAGTATGTAAGGAATTAATCATATTCCTCCACTTCTGCTCTTTCATGTCTGGAAACAAACAAAAAGCACAGAAAAAAAAAAACCAAAACTCTGAGCTGGAAGCCAAATGCTCTTCTATGGGGACAGGACTGGAGGGTCAGCTGGGAAGCAATATTGCATTTCAAATAAATTAAAATATATCACAGTCACCTGATTTTCTCCAGTTTAATGTATAATGTGATCATTTTTTTTTTTAGATTCTGTATTTCTATTTCTATAACAATATTTTATATTTTCTCTCTCAAGTTCGGTAAGAGTGATGAATCCACTTGTGAACAGAGTGATATTTTATACCTAAAGTTTCAAATACCTCTTTTACACTCTGAGTTTCTACATCTCTTCCCAGCAAATAATATTGGTCAATGTATAATTTCATCAAATTTACAGGAATGTTTTATAAGATAACTATTCAGCCACCTGAAGGTAGACAAATTTTGTCTTTTGTGGTTCCCTTTTAGCATGAATATTTGAAAGACTGTTTTGAATGTAAGAGATATAAATGTTTTATGGAAATTTCGGGAGAATAGAGGGTCAAACCACTCCTGGAGAAAAAATCTGATGAATAAAGAACCAAAGCAGCACTTCTTTCAGAAATTAACCACATTGTTTTAAAGTCGATAAAAGCAATGGAATGTCTAAATGATATATTGCTAGTCAGGATGCTTTGTGCAACAGTACTACTGTTAAATATAGTTAAATGTACTAATTAAAAAGCCAGGTCAGTCAGGGCAAGGTTTAATTACCTTTCTGCTACAGACTCATATATTCACAAAATAATATCCAGGTTTTTTTCTTATTGCAAGCTTGAGAATGTTTTTTATGATACTCAAAAATAACGTATGGCAAACACAGGAAGGATCATACTGCATCAATTGGGAGAAAAGATGACATGACAGGAAGGCATTACTTTACTTTCCTTATCTTTTTTTTTCTTTCCTTTTGTTGAATTTTTTTCTCCCTTTCATTGCTTACAAAAGGTGGGAATAAGCTTGTGCATATATAAAAACCAAAGCCATATATATATGCATGGCTTTTGATACATATATATATCTTCATGAGAAGACCATTTATCTCTACTACTTAAATAATAATGTTTTAAATGAAGTATATAACTTTGTGAATATTTCTGAAATCATTCCATATTTAAAAGTAAATTAATAAATAGATAAATAAATCTGATATGAATGAGGAAAAGCCTTTATGTCGATGCATCAAACATCATGGATATAGTATTCCCAGTTAGATTGTAGAGAATATTCAAGGTACCCTGAAGCCTGATTTGATTTAAAATATAACTTCAAGTGTCTTTATGAAACTACATTGCAAAAATACAGAAATATATTCCACTACATTCTTAAAAGAATAAAAACTACTACATGAAAACAAGTGTGACAGTTTACCCCTCGACACAAACATATTTTTCATCAATATGGTTTGCTTCTTATATTACCAAAAATAAGCTCACATTTCTTGCAGAGGGCACCCCACTAAAACTGCTGGTGTGCGCTGGATAACCAGGGTTTTATGATAATAAATCTGAAACAGAACCACAGCCATATTTGATCATGCATCAGTTCCTAATAGTGAACTATGCACGCTATGTAGGTATTTGTAATACCAGACTTTTTAATCAGGCTAATTCTAATTAATTTAAATAATAAAAAGAAAATATTTCCTGCTTACTGTTTTATATTGCTGACAGGGAGTGTAACTGTCTTTCAAAACTACAAATCATTGAATTTATATAACAGCTCAAGGCCTAAAAGCAGACAAAGAAGAAGAGGTGGCCAGTATGTCATTGTACGCATACTTTTGACTCATTCTTTTCAGGCTTTATGTCAGCCTTTTAGCATAAGTCTATATCACTTCATTTCAAGAAGCATTAGATACAGTGGAGTGGTTTTGCTCTTAGATATCAAATGGAATATAACTGCAAGGAGCCAATGTTTGATACTATCAAAAAATAAAAAATAAAAAATCACAAGCAAGAAAATATTTTAAGAACAGAGCAGCTAAGTCTACATGGCTTTGTTTTGAAAAACTTGCTTTATTGTGCATAATTTTACAAATTTTCAGGAGGATGTGCTGTCAAAAAGAAGCCAACGGAGATAATGGTCAGACATCCTGCTTGCTGAAGCTTCACTGTTACATAAAGGCTTACCAACTATGGCTCATCTTTTAAAGCTTCATAAGGATTAAAATGATGTTTCCACATTTCTTGATATTTACTTAACATTTTATCCTTGATGTAAAAATTTCAATTTCCGGGCAAGGAATTTTTTACTTTCTCTATTTACAGTCAGATAAGTAATACCAAAGGAGAAATAATTCAGCAAATATCTCAATGAAGATATACCACTGATTACAGATATTACTCCTATTTGCATATGCAATGCACTACAAGATATTATATTTCTACCCCTTTGGTAGCATAAAATCTTTTGGGTGTAGTTCTGACAAAGTCAAGTAAATTAGTCAAAGTAGCTTTTTGGTGTATAAATTTAGATAGTTGACTTCATGTAAATGGAGTTACAGACTGCTCATGTGATTGTTCTAAGATCACAGCTGAAGATGATAGGCATATGGATGGTGTTAAAGAAGTTAACTGAAGCAGCTGTTTGGAAAATGAGCACCTGTTGATGGCAAAAGGGTAGGTTCTCACCCTCGTTACTCTGAAATGTAGAGAGAAGGGGCTACAATTTTTCAGTGTGCAAAGGAATCTAGAAATCTCTATGCTCTACATTTGTCTCAAACTTGCAAACAATCCTGCAGCTTTGTGACTTCATGCAGAGACTCAAGTAAATGCATGTGATTTTAAAATAAGACATAGTCATGGTGGAATGAAAAAATTGAGAAGCAAAACAAGTCATTGACTTTATCACAGACTTTATGATTCTTTATGTATTTGTATTACAGGTAATAAAGTACGATGAAAGAAACAGAGTGCAAAAACGACCTTCAGCATTTTATTTACTGATACTGTAGGGCCTGACTCATTTCTGCTGTCCTGACCAATTTCCCCTTGTGAAGCTTAAGTCATTGACAGCATTCTGTGTTGTACAAAGAGGTTCAGGGACCTTATTTCCATCAGGAGACAATTCTCAGCCTATGAACCCTCCTGTGTAATTTACAGGTCCATGAGGTTAAAAAGGTCAAAGTTAACTCAAAGGAAGATTGAAGCAGTATGATGCTGTCTGTCATGTGCCCTTCTAGATGCAAGCAGACTGTGTTGCAAAGCAGGATTAAAAGTGATTATGGAAGACAAACCTTCTGAAATACTTTTATCACAGAAACATAGAACTAGAATTTACCAGAACGCTCAAGGTCTCCTGCCTTTTTCAGGTGCAGGAAAAGATTTAGTCCAACAAAATCAACACTTCCCAGGTTTCACTGATAATTTTTAGTCTTAGGACACAGTTGAAAATTGCAGCTTTTACAGGAAAAGACAGCAAGAGAAGTCTCCTCCTCAATCTTGGATAGAATGGCTCAGTAGATATCTAGGGGCTCAAACATAGGCCTGAAGTCCAAGAAGTGTCAAGTTCTACTGGGATAACATCTTGCAGAGGGCACTGCAGGCTTTCTTGTCATAAGGAAAAACAGATAAGGAAGGGAAAGACCTGAGCATCTGGGCCTGTTTCAACTCCTGGCCTCGCTACAAACTGATTGACCACTGGCAAAATGCTTAAATATTCTACAAAATGGGGATAATCCATTTTATCTCCAAAGGATTAGAAGAAGATAGGTTCATGCATTCCTTAGATTTTAAAATACACTACACTGAAGGAAAACTATGACTCAGAGTAATTGATTTGCTCTGTATATACAAATGTGTGTAGAGAAAAAAGCATGTACAATTGTGTTAAGCTGTTATTTGAAATATATTCAACTATTTGGTTTTCAAATGTCTTAAGAGTTTTAAGAAGCTCTTTTTTGTTTGGAGAGGCCTTTTGGCTTAGTATAACAATATAAATTGAACACAAATCTCATGGTAGGCATATGTAACAATTGGTACTTAAGTTTTCAGTTACAGCTTTGCCTCTTCGTATTTCATACATTATGTATTTGTTTGTTATTTGATCGCCTTTGGTAGCATCCACAAGTGCTGAGGCCAAAATAGTGTGTACAGGTATAGAGAAACTTTCAAACGAAACGTTCTGATAACTTGTCCAGCAACCTTACTCTTTTCCAAATGTTTGGACGTCTTTAAAGACTACACATCTTAATAATCTCAGTTTTGTATCTCAGCATTTTTGAAACAATGACTGCTCCAACACCAGTCTGCATTTTCTGCCCTTCTGGAATCGGTGCTAAGACAGAGGGAAGAGTGCCACCTAATGATCTGTAGGTAAGTGCAGGTTACAGCTGGTACCTTTTGGTTCCAAGTTTTTGCATCCTCCACTGACTGTAGGCTTAATAGAGATTCAGAGTGGCTAGTTGATTTCACAGTTGTTTGTATTTACAAACACAAATACGGAACTGTTTGCATTTAAAAGCTGAATGGGGAAGACTGATCAGCTTTCCATTTAGCTTTCTAACTACAAACAAGCTTGACAGCATCTCAGCTTGCCTTTGAAGGGCTGTTGAGTGCAGCAACCAGGCAAAGGCATCAAGGGAAGAAAAAATGAAAGTCCCAAAGTATCAGAGTTTGCTTTGTTAAATTCATGGGAGTTAGGCAAGAAAATTATGACAGAAGGGTAGGGCGCATGAATGAGGAAAATATTACAATCTAATAGTAGTTTCATAGAGAAAAGTGCTGCTTCTCCTGTCACAAACCTGAGAATTACTTGGTGGAATGAAAAGATAAATACTTTCACAGTACATTTGAAAAATTGCATGTAAATTGCAAAGTTGTATTCAATAGGAGTCATATTTAAATGTATTGAGACATTGCAGGGGGTGTCAGTCACATTAATACATGCCTCGGGTGGTTGAATGTTCAAGCAGTCCTTGTCTCCCATTGCACCAGAGGAATGTGTTAATGAGTCCGTAGAACATAATCCTGTCATATTTTAATGCTATGTTAATTTAAGTGGCTGTGAAACAAATCCTGGGGCTAGGAAGTTCCATAGCATGAAGCCAAATGAAGCCATGCATTTTGTCTCGACCCCCTGGTCACATAGACCTTGTTCTCTTGAGTGAGAAATTTCTAAACACACCTTGAGGGAGAGAGAGGTACCATGTAGCTACCTTACTTTCAGCTACCTTGTCCTCAGGGATGGGTGATAATAAAACTGCTCTACTGAGGATTATCTGGAGCTGGATTGAGCATGGATTTTTGGCAACTCCACTGCTTCACAGGAAAGTTAGAGGATGTTTTATATATTCTTTTTGTTGTATGATTCCAGACAGCAATTCCAAGAGAAAGATGAGGAGAAAGAGGATTAAAAGGCCTTCGCGTCTCAGCAGTTCAAATGCAGCTTTTTAACAAATGCTACAACCCTCTTTTCAAAATGTAGCTTATTTTAAGTATTATAAAAATGAGAAGTCTCATTCCTGCTGACCTAGGGCAGGCATGACTGCCTAACTGGGCCAAGAACATCCTGAGTTACACTGGGCTTCCTGGAGAGTGATAATCATTTGGCTGAAACTTTTTCTTTGTATACAAAGATTGCCAACTCAGGGTTTATCTGAAATGGGAAATACTTTGTTCTACACTGCTGCCATCAAATGCTTTCATCCTCTCGGGTGTACAAACCAAGGCACAGGTGTTGCTCCTTAGCTTCTCTCCCATTCAGGAGCTCCCAAAGTGGTCATCAGTGAATGCAGTGAGACATAAGATGTCTCTGAACAAATTCAGCTCTATTTTTAATAGAAAGAGCTGATCATGGATGTGAAGACATTCCTAAAGACAGTAGTAACTGCCTCTGTCTGGACCTTTCCACTTGCATCAACATCACGTTTGCAGATTTTCAAAACACTGAAGGCACAACTCCTCTTCGTGCAATACAGGCTGCACGAGCCTTTGTGGCTCCACCACAAAATCCAACAATCACTTACACTGTATTCCACCACTTTAGGGCCACACCTAGTCCGGTGTCTTCCCCTGTATAGAAGGTATTTGCATGTCAGTGTCATCACGGAACTTCTGTAACAAAGTCATTTGGGAAAGTACAAAAGGATGAGGGAGGACAAAAGGTGACAAGGGTCTCTGTGGCTTTGGCCAGGCAGAGCCTGCAATTCTTGTCATGGGTGAAGAAGCAGCATTGCCAGAGCCATTTCTGCTCCTGTCTTTTCTCCAGGATGAGAAGAGGTGGTTAGGAACAGCAGCCTGAACACCAACCACAGAGCAGCCACTCTTCAACCTTAGGATGGGCCAGGGTGGTAGAAGCCACTATTTGTGTCCCCTCTCTTCTAAGAGATGCGCTTTCCACTCATCCATTCAGGTGGACTGATGCATGACCACTGGCTTGATTCCCTGATGAGGACCTTCTGAGGCATCTCATGTTCTTAGTATAAGCAGCCTTTCACTTCTTTGACAGTGGCTTAAGTATGGCTTCCCATTTTCTCAGAGCTCATTTATTCCCAAGTTACATAGTTAGCAAAGTCTCATGAGCCCGTTAAGGGTGCTATTTCCAAAGCTGAAGTCCTAAATTCTCATTCAAAACGGAGAAGAGACAGCAAAATTTTTCAGTGCTTTGTAATAGATTCCATGTTGTCAGACACAGGTTCAATACTCACCATGGTGTTGTCAGAGCACTGCACATCCCGCCTGCACACAGTGATTATGAACAGCACACAGTGATTGTGAAAAAATACTAGGGCAGAAGATGTGCAAATTGTGCTATGTGTCCTTAGGGATGTGAATGAAAAGTGTCATCGCTCTCCCAACGCGTGCTGGAAATTTAGCTATCACAGGAATCAGAGAAATAGGAAAGTTCAGCAACTTGAGAAGGGAATTGACACAAATGTCAGGTCTAAATACAATTTATGGGGAAGACCAAACCACAAAACTGTTGTCGCTTTGTCTCAGTTATCATGTCACTTCAGTTTTTAATTACTTTGAGCAACACCTTATAAATGGTTTTCTGAAAAAAAGGCCTTGTATTTATTTTATTCTTCATGTCTCCAATTTAGCTTTCCTTTTGGCCAGGTGAAGCAAGACTTTAATTTGATAAACATTGCTAGCAGAGGACATACACCTTTAAAATACCTCTACATAGTTGTGTTTCACCTGTTATTTTCTATCAGCTTCTTCCATGAAGGCAGTGGAATTTCTTCCTAAGAGTGCCCTTTCCACCACTTTTCACCCTGAATCAGGTGAACAATGCGTGTGTTTGTGTGTTCAGAGTTAAAAGGTGAGTTCCCTTGCTAGGACTTTCCTTAATTTCTTTTGCTCTTTCAAGACCTTTGCTCCTGATTATAAGTGTGCATTCATTTAAAACCCCCCAAATATTTTTCTCTGCCTCCTCCTGTTTAACAGAATAGCCTCTCTCTACCTTACTCTAACTTTGCTACTTCTACCGGCAAATTATAATTAACCAAGCTTTAAAAAAATCAATTAATGACAAAACAGTTGAAACTACAAAAAAAAAAAAAAACATACATAGTTGTGAGAGAAGACTGATTATAATGCAAAGGTATGTTAAAGTCTTTCAGCCACTTTTTGACAAACGACTTACAACCTTAGCTTTGATGTCTCTTTTTCTTCAGTATCCATTAAATTGGAAGTTTATTGGCAAACTATAGCTTAGTGGAGAATTCACTGAAGCTCTGTCATGTTGGAAACTTTCAACAGTTAGGAATATTTCTTGAGTCACTTTCCCTCTTTTCCAAACTGTTGAAATTTTCCAATTTTCTTCTCTTGTCCCATTGAAGAATGCAGCACTTTGCCACTTAAAAGAAAGAAATTAAAATTTATTAGAAGCAATTAAGATATACCAGCCAAAATGACATAACTGATGAAAAGTAATAGCTGACGATTATTTGACTGTGTCATGAGAAGCAGGCATAAACAAGAGATGCATGAGTCTTTCTCCAGTTCTGTGTCTATTTTTTATCATCTCTGACATAATTAAGTGTTTAGAATCTTTGGTAAAAGTTAAAGCAACGAAAATTGTAAATTTGAAGGAAATATGTTAAAAATCC
Source organism: Gallinula chloropus (assembly GCF_964237585.1). Lineage (NCBI taxonomy): Eukaryota > Metazoa > Chordata > Aves > Gruiformes > Rallidae > Gallinula > Gallinula chloropus. The sequence goes on along the minus strand of NC_140085.1, from coordinate 126,558,418 downwards.
TGAGGAATAATCCCATACAAACCCAGAAGTATGTCTCGATTAATACCTTCTTTCTGATGGAAATAATCCATCCAATTTACTCTAGCATAAATATAATTTAAAATAGATATTTTGAGCTGGTTTGTCTGAACTTTCTTGCATGCTCCATGTAAATGCGCTGTTAAAGGAGTTCCCATGACTGGCATCTCAGCACAGGAGCTTCAGGAAGAATTAATGACATTCCCTGGCCACAGTTAATTAAAATAAAAGAAATCAGGGTAAGTGCATCAAACAGCTTGTTCCTGAACAGAGAGTGATTTCAATTGTTTCCCTTTTGGAGTGGTAATAAACACTGAAATAAGTGAAAATGCTTCCCAAGTTTCAGTGATGCTCACTGACAGAGCACAGTGGAGTGCACTTCCACTCTGAAGATCCTTAAAAAGATTTTATAACCTTTACTTTCTTCTCCTGTTTTAAAGAAATACATAGGATTCTCCTGTAAGACTTGGAGCATCATTTCAGGTGTAATCACAAAGTATTGAAAGAGATCTATTTGTGGATTAAAATTAACCAAGTTCTTGTAGGTTTATTTTTTAGACCTGATGGCCATTAGTCACAACTCCTTATTTGAGCAAATATTCACGTGTTGAGATATTTCAGGATATCAGTATCTATTTGCTGTTTGCATAAATTATTGAATGACTGTATAATGTTGCTAACATAAAAAAAATCCCAACCAAAAAAACAAACCTAAAAAATCATGTTTATATTTTTCTACATTTATATGCATAAAAGAAGGTATTTCTTCTCCCTTTGGAGTCCAACAGAAAAATGTATTGTGTGCAAGAGCATAAATATAGGAAATTATATTTTTTTAATACTCCTCATAAAACTTATTAGTATTTCCTTCTACCTACCCCTTTGGGCTTTGTCTCTGTGGTGTATCAGATGCATTGCATGTGAGACAAATGGAGTAAATGAGAAAAAGTGGTGGAATTTGGTCATTGTCTAGACACATTCACACCAGAGCAGTTTAGGTAACGGGCTGAGCTGTAACTGCATTCACAGGTGGCAGTTGGCCATATAAAGGAAGAGTTTTCTTCTGATCAGATTTTTCATGGAAGCACTGCTTCATGGATGCAGTGGCTTCAATTTCTGACTCAAAAGAATCCGTATGTCTAATGTCCTGTAAAAAGAACCCCTCAAAGACTACAAGGTGCCAAGGACTATTGAAAAATCAACTTTTTTTCTGTAATGCCTTACTCTCTAAATTTGCACGTTTCCCTCTACCTATTATTTTACATCTTCTTTACATTTTAACAACGGGAATAACCTCATACAGATTTAAGCACCCATCATATATGTTCTATTTCAAAGCCTTTCATCCATTTTCCTCTGCATTTGAGAGAGTGAAATAGGTCCTTCAACTGTGAGATTCACTTAAGATGCCTACACTACAATGAACTGAACGGTTTTACAACATCATCTATTTCTTCCCAGTGCCTACAAAAGTAGTCTGGATGATGAGCTCAGGATGATGACGACACTCTGAGTGCCTAAAGTTATAGAATATTAGTTCTGCTCTAATTACCAGAGTTAGCATCAGAAATTGTGGTGGCACAAAATTTGTTTTAATTTGGTTCAATACATTGCAGGTTTCTTGGTAACAATTTTGACAAATCTTTTAAAACCAATTTAAGTAACTTCAGTTTTTGATCTTCTCACAAAGCAGCTTAATACTTTCACTTTCATTAACAATAGTCATGTCTCTATTCAAAGTAGAAGACTAGCTTAAGAATGTTTCACTTACTATTTTTATATATATATATACATATATTTGTATATTTTTATTACACTATAAGCCCTTAAGGAAATGCCTGAAACATCATTGCTTATATGCCACTAAACTAGATTTCAATTTGTGGAGAACTTGGGGTTTGAGTTTGTATTTTTAATTTCAGTTGGTGGTTTTAATATACATATTTCTGTTTTAAAAATTCATAGAGATGTGGTCAAACATAAGTCAGAGATTCAGAACAACCTGGCAGTAAAATCTCAGTCATTTATTTCACTGGTTCTAATTTTAATGTAATGCCAAACCACACAAAGTAAGCACGTGAGAGAGAAGATGTTGTGGGGAAGAACTGCAGGGAAACAAAACCAGAGAGAGGAAATGAATGACGTGAAAACAAATCTCAATCTATAATCCTTCAATTTATCATCAATGTCAAATTCTTCTCAACTGCATCTCTGTCTACCAGCAAGAAGATATTCCTATTACACAATACAAAAATGTGTGTGATATAGTGTGAATGTAGTGACCAGAGATAGTAAAATTATTGCAAATACAAAGTGTTGATTGACACATGTTGACTGGCCCCCATGTCCTAAGAAAATGCATTGCTAGTTAACGGCGTTTTGTACCAAACCCTAATACTAGGTGCAGCTGTAAAAAAAGATATATACTTTCTGTGATTTATGGGGGGGGGGGGGGGGGGGGTTGTGGGGTTGTTTTGTTGTTGGTTGCTTGGGGGTTTTTTTGTTTTATTATTTGAGGTTTTTTATTTGTATATCAGTATTAAATGTGCTCAGCCAGGCAGTAATTTGGATTATCCTTATCATAATTTGAGACAGGAGACAAAACAACAGCCAATTTGATGAGAACCTGCCATTTAACACTAGTATTTGAATTTGTCCTTCCACCTGACAAGTATTTAGCTCAAAAGTGAAAATGTGAAAAGGCATTAATCCAAAGAAACTGGGTTTGGTTTGCAGGGTTTAGGGCTGTATCATCCCTGTCTTCAAAGCGTGCTTAATAATGAAGATGAGAATTTCCTAATTACGGTAATAGCTTAAAGGTTACATTAAAATTAACAGCTTCTTTTGTAATTCATGCATTTTGCTCAAGACCCATGTGAGCCGACCAAGGTGTGACTTGGATAAGAGGCTGCACTAACAGCACTGTTACACACTGATTTCAGGTATGAGAGTATGATGTTAGGCACTTGTAGTTTCTGCTAAAGCAAAGTGATGCTTCTCAGTGGAATATTTAATTTTGAATTTTGTTCCCCCAAAGATGAGAGGCCCAGGCTCAAAGCATTTCCAGACATCCATCCACATAAGCACACATCCACCATCAGCAGCAAACCTGGCTTTACAGGGTTCTAACATGGCAAAGGAGGAAGCAAAGATATAGCCATTTTATAGTACTCAGAAGTCTGATGTGCCAAGCCAACAGGCTAACAATTTTGTTCAAGTTGTCCTTAATAATTTTGCATCCACTGCAGCACATTTAGAAACTGCACTCAGGATTTCCCCCCCCCCCTAATGCTGAAATAACAGTTTACACATGGATATATATATCAAGGTAACAAATCTGCTAATTAAAACCAATTTAATTGCTTTGATTCAAGCATCTCAGTATATCGGACTTTACTGCATCCAAGACCTACCGGATTTCAGGAAAATCTACCATAACTTTCTTTGAAAAATTCTAACTAAGCTGTTTTCCCTACTCCTTACTGTTTAATATGCAACAATTATCAAGTGTAATTTACCTTTATGAAAAGCTACACAAGGATTAACTAACCAAACCTCATGACTCCTATATATCATGCAGATAAACGTATAATTTAAATTTTACTCTTTACTTATTAGTCAGACAAATTAGCCAGAAAGGTGAACATGCCTTTTATGAACAGAGTGCAGGATTTGAAATAGCACCTTGGTTACCCTGATTTTTGTCACTGATTTCAGTGTAATCACAGTTTCCCTGTAGCAGTGCTACAGCAAGAAAGCATTATGGTACTACCTCAGCAAGATAGTGTTACCTCAGATAGCATGTAGACTTTAGAAAAGTATCTCGCTGTACAATTCTGTGGCCTGTATATTGTGTACTTCACAGCATGACAACCCATTTAAGTCCATGTTATGCAGATACTGATGCATGTTTGGACCTTTGCTGTGAAAAAGTATTTACTGGGAGAATGCACACTGTTCTGAATAACCGCTGTGCTCATCTGGAAGATCCAGATTCTTTGAATAGAACTGCCACCAAAGCCAATGGCTCAAAGGCGGAAGGTGAGATTTTCCCCAATGTAAGAAGTTCAGCAGTTCTTGATGTACCTAGTATTAAAGTGGTTTATGTTTTCTTTAGTGTGTCAACCATTTATTTTCAAAAATGACATGTCTGCATGTTTCTTGGTTGGGTTTTTTTGGTTTGCTTTTTTTTTTTCCTCAATGGGATTTCCTCTGAGTGCCGATATCCAACAGAAAACAATATTGCTTTATGAATAAAGTTATATTACATGTAAATAAAATACCTAATGTATTTAATTATCCCCTGTTTCCCTGGAAAGTGGATGTGAATTCTTAGAACGTAGCCTCATATAACTCTCTTACTTACAGTCAGCCTGACTTAGCAGAGAATAATTGTCAAAGTCCAGTTCCATGGATGGAAGGGCCTCAGGAAATGGGGGAGAAGTGAAGGCACCTGCTGAGCCCCTTCCCTTGGCAGGTATCCACCACAGGAGCCATGCTGATTTTGAATCCCGTTTGTTCCAGTTTTGCGATAAAAAGAAGAGCACAAGTGTCAACAGGACAGATTTTATGCACTGGCAATGAGAGGGTGAGAGCGCATCAGAGAGAGATCTTTCATCTTGTCAATGCCTCTTCATCAACATTCGGATCACATTGCCTTTATTTCAGACCCCACCACTCTGCTCTGCCTTTACTCTTCTTTCTTGTTCTGATTCATCTCTCTCCCCCACTGAAAACAAAACTCTCTCCTTTGCACTTGTCGCCGTCTCTCTTCCTTCAGGAAACGCTACACCGTCACTGTTGCTCTCACAAGGAGCAGCTTGTTGCCCCCCGTAAGAAGAACGAACGCTGGCCTTTGAAACAAACTGACATTTTTTAAGATAAAGCAAGGCAAACTACACGTTGAAATGGAAGTTATATTTCATCCAGGGTTACAGAACAAAGTTATACAGGAGTGTTCTTGTAAATCTTAGTAACTGCTGATCCTCCATTTTTCATTGCCTGCAGCTTGCTTTCTGTGCTGTCACAGACCTTCTGATACAATCATGCTAAAATTGTAGCGTTTCTTTATGCTGCTTCTTATTCCGAGAGAATATTTAACATAAGAAATAGAGACAGAAGAAAGAAAATGTTGGATCTGGGAAATCTCAATTTCAGAATATGGATAACCAAAGTTTGACAAAATTCTTTATAGATTCACATCAGGAAAGGCTGCCCCCCCCCCCCCCCTTACTAAGCTCCAATTTGTTTATGCTGTAAAATTGTCCTGTAGCCTCACGGTATTTCAGTGGCGTACAATACTCTCCCACTGAGACTCTCATGTTTCTCTAAAGATTGGAAGAAAGATTCAGACAGCAACAAAACGCCACCCCCAGCCATGTTAAAACCAGCTTTCTTTAACGTCTTTGCAGCTGATATCCTGCCATGCTGCTATCATCCACAAATGCATTTTTTATTCACTCTGGAACTAAAGGAATGTTGGGAAGCTTTCTGCTCTACGAACAGCATTTTTAACCTTCCTGAAATACTAGCAGCTCTGCTAGTAAGGTTAGAGGTTATAGGAATAAACTGATTTTAAATATAAAGTGCAAGAGTGTAACTTGTACCACTTTGAACTGACTGGTATATCTAATATGGATCAATTCTCAGTATTTTTTTAACAGTGTCTGATAGACAGAACTGAAATTCAGTCTGAGTTTCCTGCTTTTTCAGGATCTCTTGGCCTTCTTCCAACTGCATTCATAGTATCTTCTTACTTACACCTGTGAAAATAAGCATTAAATCAATACAAGAATTCTTACCTGTTGGCATTTTTTCCACTACTTTTTTTTTAGTAGTAGTAAACATCAATGGAAAATGAAACTATGTTCCTTGTCATTTGTTTCCAAATTCTGTGTTGCATTAACCCTGCATAATGAGCATTAACTCTTTTGGTAAGGCAAAACCTTCATAGTCCACATACCATAAAAGCAAAAAAACCCCAACCTCCCTTATTCACAGGGAGTCAGCACAAAGACCAAGGTAGCTTACTGTCTTGTTTCTCATAATGACTAGAAGATGATGCCTAGGCAAAGGATGAAAAATCAAGTGAAGTGGACTGGTATTTTCTCTGGTATGTCCTTCCACTTTGGCAGTACATAGCTTAGGCATTTCTTGACTTGGAAATTGTAGTCAGATTATTATTTAGTACAAAATAGGGGCCCCTCCAACAAGAATGTACTTCAACTTTTGGATCTGATTTATACTTTGGCCTTCAAAACCTCCTGAGGCAATGAGTGAATTATACAATTTACTTATTTGTTATTCATCTGTTTTGAACATGCCATATCATTATTTCACTGGCTGCCTCCTCATTCTTGTAAAATGAAAACACTGGTCCTTACACAGATCTTACATTTCCCTATGTTTTTTCTTTGCAAACCAAACAGATGTATTCTCTTCACAGTTCCTCCACCTGAGTAAATGTGCTGCATTTGCTTATTTCCTTGCTAATTATATTGTTTAATACTAATTACTAATTATGACTTTTATTGAGACAGGGTGACCTAATCCCATGTCGTACTCAGCAGCAAAGAGCACAATGGATTCAGTGACATAAGGTTTCTTTTCAGTTTTGTTTACAATTTCTGTCCCAGTCATTCTTGATGTTTTGCTTGTTTGCTGAAGACTGTTAATCTATTATGTTGACATTTTTGAGAAACTTTGATAGTGATCTTGATAGTTTGCTTTGTGACGACTACACATATTTGTCGAGCCAGAAAGAGTTCAAACTGTGATAGCAATAATTATTTTAACATCCTAGTGTTATTTATTTCATACATATTAGAACAATAAAAATATTATCGAAAAATTTAATTTCTCCATTTTTTAGTGCTTTATCTATTGCTTTCTATTTCTCATCCTACCGGATCATCTGTCCTTACCAATGATGACAAGCTTTATCTTCTTTTTCTGTATGCTGTATGCTGTATGCTGTGAGTTGGCTGATTCTCAACATGGTTTTTTGTCAGAGGTGAGTTGCTATAGCTTTACATTTAGTGTATTACATATAATTTTCAATCACTGAGATGTGGTTTTCATATTTATAAGAATTTTTTTTAAATTTCTAAAAGATCCTTTATGCTTTTGCTAAATTAAGCTAGACTTATTTTTAAGGATCTGATGGGTTGTTTTACTGAGCATGTAACGTGATGTCTTTGAACAGTCTCCTTTGCATCAACATTCCACGTTTTTAGCCATTGCTCCTCTTTACAGTTAAGGCAATACTTCAGTAAGAGAATATGATGTTGTTTTGATATTTTTTTGGAGGAATCTGGGGAGATTTGCTCCAGGCATTTGAATACTTCACAGTGATTATTGTACAGTGGCAACTAAATAATTGGCTCTTGAATTGGGTCCTGTGCACTGTTCAAAACTAAATAGCTGCTTCTCTTCTTGTGAGTTTTCTATTTAGTTTTATGGAAAAGCAACTGTGTATTATGTCCTAAACTGTAATCGCCCTGTCATGTTCCACCATAACACTTATCCAGTCCACATAGAGTAACTGTGGGGTTTTTTTTCCTCCTTTATAATCTTTCCAATCTACTTTACGGTCACTGTCACCATCTTAGATAGTTGGTCCATAGTATAGCTGTATCAGTACATTCTCCCTGTCCAGGTATTTTAATAAAGATCTGCCACAGATCTAACAAAGACCTCTTTTTCTCTCTCCCTTCTTTCATTGCGTGTATTGTCCCTGTCTTTGGTGCACTGGTAAGCACAAAATTGAGTGCCTCTGTATGCACGCATGTGTGCATGTGTAGCAGGGAGAGAGAAAATCAACGACACTGAATAACAGACATTCCTTAGGTTAATTAATTTTGACATGTATAGCTTTGTTGTAATTGATTCATGAGCTCTGTGAGGTAGGTAATTCTCACAGTAGCAATCTCTTACTCTGCTTCGCAACTTTCAAAAGGACATTTTTGCTCAGGAACATTAAACCAGTTAAATTTTAGTCTATTCAACGCGGTTTACATCTACACAAGCAGCTTCAGGATTTGGTTTTGCTTTTGTCAGTCACACTTTTTGATATATGAAAGTTTAGTACTTCATGTACTTCAGGATGAAAGTAACTGTAGTTCTTTGGGAATTCATTCATACAGAGCTGTACCTGAGGGAATACCTTACTGCTCTGCTCCTGGTAGACCCACCACTCTGTTGACCTACATGACTTCATCTGTCAGTTGGGCTATCTGCACAGAGGCTGGAGAAGTCCTTTCAGCACTGAGTGGATGCTCCAACAAAAGACCCTGCAGGCACAGGAAGAAGATGTCTATTAGGCATCCATTAACTACACGACGAGCACTCGAACCTCAATTATGCAAACAGTACCAATATTGGATCTCAGTGTGACAGTGGGTGGGTTTTGATAGCTGTCTAAGACAACATAACAAATATTTAGCAAATTGTGTGCATCCACTATGTATGCCCAGGCACCTATGCCATCAGACCCTGAGGGCACAAGCAGGCCTGACTGTCCCTGCCCAGCCTCAGGAGTCCCAAACTGATCTTGGGCCTGGCTCCAGCCTTCTCCTGGTGTTTGCCAGTCAGCCAGTGGGCCCTGGTCAGCTTCACTGCCTGGACTCTGCTGCCTCCAGGCTCAGTGGAATGAGACTGCTGGGGGGAGGTCTTTGTCCTGCCCCTGCCTACTTTGGCCTGGCCTGGCCTGCCCTAGTTTTCCCCACTACTGCCCACCCAGGCCTGCCCACAGGTGGGCAGGAAGCAATGAAAAAAATCTCTTTCCTCCTGAGAAAATCTTCCTGTGCCAGAATGGGTGGTGGAGGAGGCACTGAGCAGTGTCCTGCACAGGGGAGTGGCATGGAAGGAGGAGAGCAGTGGCTCATGGTACCACCTCTCTGGGAACATTTTTCACCTTTTGGCAATTTTTAGAATGAAAAAAAAAAAAAAAAAGACTAGAAGTCAGTTTCTAGCATGACTAGAAGAGGTTTTTCTTGCTTTCTTGATTTTTCCTTGTTGGTGGGGTTTTGCAATTCAGATCACATTTGTCTCAAGTTCTGACACTTTTCATATCTATGATTGGCATTTTCTCATGAAAAAAAGTGAAAATCCCTGAACTGACAGTTGTCAGAAGTCAGCAGACATATTATTGGAGTATCACTTTTTCTTTTCATCAGCCCTGCCTTTCTCACCCACTGTCATTTGGTTCTGGCCACCTCTGGGCACAGATCGCTGGCCAAGGTGGATGACTCCCCCAACTCTGGTAAATTGTTCTTATGCAACTTCTTTTTTTAAATAATGCTTATATTTAAAATATGTAATTTATGATTTTCAAATGGTTAACAGTAGTGCAAGACCTGCTGTAGTTTTATTGAAATAGTAGGAGCCTTTCTATTGACTTTATAGGAATTGGATGAGCTGTACATCGCTGAATATTCTAAAAGTTAACAGATCCTCAAAGGAAAATAATCCCTTATTACTGCCTTCTGTTAGGTCTTTAAGAAAAGAAAAAAAAAAAAGCAAAGCTGCAACTCTGAAATGAAACATACAAATCTCTTTTAATGCATGAATGCACCCCATCTTTTTTAGTTTTTTTCATCCTGTGATAGAGTACTGTTTAATGAAATAGATGAGGTATATGTTCTAAGTAGCTTATGGATGGATATTATCTTCATTTGAGATACCCTAATGAAAGACTAGAGGAACAGTGAGCAGCCATTTATTCTACAAAATTAAAAATGTGAAAGAGATGAGCATTTAATTATCTTGACATTATCCTCTGCTAAATTAGGTTAAAGCAATAAGTTTCAGGACAACCAAGCTAATTTTGTGTGTGTGTATATACATAAATATATATATATGTATATATATATAAAATTCCACATCCTTTAAACATTAAGAATCAATGAAATGCATGTTTTGAAGGAATGACTTTCTGAATGAATATATCCTCCCACTCAAGTAGTAACAAGATATTTAGCTTTTACGTAATGTCACTTTTCATCTATAGGTGTCATAGTGCTTTGTTCAGGCCACCTACAACTGACGCCTAGCCCAACATAGGAAGGCTTGTCTCAGCTGCATATAGAGAAGCAAGGCCCTGGCAGAGCTGTGTGTAAAATAGCCTGAGCTGTCTGACATGCTCTGCACAAAGCTGTTGGATTAGTCACACAGAAATGGTACCAACAAGAAAAGCAGGGTAAAACTGGAGCGTCTGGGACAATGGAGCTCTGCATTGAGCACAGTGTGCTTACACTTATGGAAAGGTGTATGTGGTTCAGACAGAGAAAAACAGAACTTATAGTTAAGACTGTAAACAAAAATTGTGATTAAGTCTCTTAGTTACCTGTGTAGATATTTATTCTTGAAGAGTCAGTGTCCTCTGTAAAGGAAATGGCTTTTGAGATTTTCACGTGACATGGAATTATGGATTTTATTTTTTAAATATCTGCTCTCTTGAACAATCTCACCTGGATTTATTAAAAAAGTACATAATATGTAATATATATAAAGTGCACAACATAAATAAATTGCAATATATGCATGAATTAGAAATATAAAAAGTACACAAGAGTTCAAGAAGAATCAGAGAAGTTGATCAGATAGCAGTTTTCAGGTTTCACTTTGCGTTCTCTGAAGCATTCCAGACTACTTAGTCATGCCAAAAGTGGACAAAAAGGGAAGCTGTTTTTTAATAAGATCAATGCAATTCTGTTTTGAAAAGGGGAAAAGAAAAAAATGATAAATAAAATGCTGACCTTTTTGGTTTACTGAAACTGTTTAGTAATTAGATTGAGATTGCAGTTTACAGGGTTCAGATGTAGTTTTTTACGTGAGCAGGGCTTCTGTTTGGCGTTTTTAGCAGGGAAGTGAAGGCATATTTTGGAATTTTTTATATTTTCTTTCTTCCCAAAAAACTATGCTTGTCTTTCATGCTGTTAGATTTATATCATGTAATAGTTATATTACATGAGGGTGTTTTGTGTTACTAAGCCTGTTTTTCCTACTGTATTTGTTGAAAAGTGGGGAAGTAAATAAGCAGATGGAAACATTATTTAATACCTGAAGGCCACAGATTGGTGGTGAGAAATCAAGTCCCACCAGTCTTTTGACCCGCTGGACAGACTCTCCAGCAAGGTGAACACAAGGCTGGGAAGTTTTGAAGGACACTATGCAGCTAAGGGATGGTATTAGCTCTTGGGTACTACCCATTCGAGCAGATTGCATTTACTAACTGAAAGCATTCTGCATGATGTTAGCACTCTTCTGAGCCATATACTCTGTCAGCCCTTTCATTTTAAATATGTATTACTTTTAGAAAAGGAAGTTTACTTTGACTGCACTGTTTCATTTTCTGTAATACACATTAAATGGGATAATCCTTTTAAAGTCACTTACTGAAGTATAGATGAGGATGCAGTTTGTGCCTCTTCCTTACATCAAGGGACACGATGCCTCAAGATCACACACACAGGTACATACATAAAAGGTACACCACTCATTCGTATTAACACATTCAGCATGTATTGGATGCCATGGGATTGAGACAATGTTTAGAAAACAGGTACGATCTGGCATCTTGCATCAGTGTAACACCTTGAAAACACTCAAGTCGTGGTGAGGAGAAAGGACCTCCCTGATATGTTATACATGCCATACTTACTACTGGGAGGACAAGGCCAAATACAGATTCAGTATGCGGCTGAGGGAAAAAAGATAATTCTAAAATCTCTTTTACTTGCGTCCATACAACTGCATTGCTATTCATAGCAATTTAGTAACTGAGAAATGAACCGAATCCCGTTTCCTTAACCCAGGGATGAATTTAACTCAAGAATGCAGGCGGTTTGTACTCTCCATGTGTGAACGGTCTACAGCTTTTCTGTGTTATTAGTCTGGTTTCATCCATTTTAGAAATTACATTGCATTTTGTTCCCATCTTCTGGCTTCCATCCTTTTTAATTTCCCCCTTCTCCTGCCAGACCCTTAATCAGCCTCTCTGGGAACTTATATAGCTCCCATGACCACTGTATATGAACACCTCACAAACATTAATGCCTTTTTTATCTTCACTGCACCCTTGTGAATAAGAATAGTGTTAACTCACATTATACAGAAAAGGAACAAAAGCACAGAGAGATTAAATGACTTTCCTGCTGGTGGAAGAGAAACCTGTAAAACATCAGGAGCTGAACGCAAATGCTCCAAGTGCCTGGCCGACGTGTGAATCCCAAGTCCCTCCTCCTTACTGTCTACCACTGCAGAGCATGAACACCCTTGGGCACTTGTTCTATCCAGGCACAAACACAACTCTCGACATCACATAACAGAGGTGCCTGTGCTGAAACTCTGGGATCGCTCCTCAATGGTGAGCAAGAAGCTCCCCCAAAGGACAGCATTGAGACTCAAAGTTGGGGTCCCCTCCCCCTTCCCCTCTTTCAAATGGCTAGGATGCCTGGGCTTCTAAATCAAGCGCACAAACCAGCTTTCTAAAGTACATAGTATGAGTCATTTAGCTAACTTAAAATGCCCTTGTACTGATCCACAAAGAGAATCCCATAAAGTTTTTCATGTCTCTTTTACCGACCCACGCATATGGATCACTCATCATAGTAGTATCTGAATGCTGGGTTTAACCAGTCACACTAATTTCTGTGCTTTAAAAATTAATTTTGACTACTGGTTGCTGCATTCATTTCCAGTTTCTTCTATTTTTTATCCAACATGAAGAATGCTGTTATCATAAGGAGAGGTGGTGTGGGGTGTGAGCGAGCTCCACAAATTCTGCAACAGCTCCCACCTCTCCTGCAGCCCACTGGCTCTGCACGGCACATGATCTTCCTATCGATTATCACATTCTGTAATAACATCACACTTTCCCATGTGCCCCTTGCCTTGCCTTCCCAGATGTTGGGGGCTTACCAACTGCAGCAGTTTTGACTTTTTTACTATGGCCCCGCAAGGAAGGCAGGATGGATTTAGTGCTAGCTGCACGTTTGCCTGGTCTCTTCGTCCCTGTACATAAGCAGACATGTACCTGTTTATCTCACATTGTTCTGGTGTTTCCTTCTCCTCCACCCTCTCAGCCCACACAGCATGTGCCAGAGTATGAGATGCCTCTGACCCAACCATCTACCTGTGAACGTGTGCCTGCAAGGCTAGAGCTATAGAAGAGCGGGGGGTGTCTACTCCCTTGCGCAGGAATGTAATCAAATTTAGTGGGGGGAGCATCAGAATTTTAGAGAGTTATGTTTTATCGAACATTTGTTCAGTATTATAAACATCTGCAAATGCCTATTTATTTCATGAAGTAATTAACATTCCTAATTAGATGCACCTTGCAGCTGCTGTTAATCTTAATTGGCAATAATGCAGTTACATTTTGATACATATCTTCAGAAGAGTTACTGAGGAGAAGGAGGGGGGAAAAAAAAAAAGGAAAAAAAAAAAAAAAGGAAGGAAATAAAACTGTTCCCACACAGTTCAGAGAGTTCGCACAAAGAAGATCCCATGGCAACAGCGAGGCCCACAGTTTGCCTTATAAAAATCCAAGAATAGATAATGTATCATCTCTCCTAAAACAACACTTTGCTTCGGAAACCGGAGAAGGGGGGGGAAAAAACCCCAACATAAAAAAACCCACCACAAAACCAAAACCCACAAGCCACAACAGGAAAAGAGAAGCAGGCTGACCCCCCCCCGCTCCCTTCCCTCTCTCCCTCCCTTCCCCCCCCCTCCGCCGCGCATGTTGCGCGCCCGGCGTTCAGCCTCTCGCCCCGTCCCCCGCGCCAGCGCCAGCCCCAGCGCTGCGGACCGAGGCGGCACGGGGATGCGGACGGCCCCGGGTCGGAGGGAAGGAAGGAGACCCCGCTCCCCAGGAGTTTCTCCAGGATCCCTTCCGAAAGACCCTCCTCCCCTCGCTCCCTCCATTCCCCACCCACTCTTCCCCCTCCCCGTCGCAAAAAACAGCCACCCCCCTCGGAAGCCGGCGCTGGCGGAGCGGGTGTGGGTGCGCGGCCGGCGAGTGCCGCGGTGTCCATCGGGTGGCAGTAACGGCACCTTCTTGCCGGCTGGCGGCCCGGCGGAGGGAGGGAGCGAGGCAGAGGAGGGAGGGAGGGAGGGAGGCAGGGCGCGTTCAGCCAAACGCGCCCATCTCGTAGAAACACGGGAATCATTTATGCACTGCAGTTTCTCTCGCCTCTCTTCCCTCTCTCCCTCTCTTCCTCCGCTCCTTAGGATATTCTGGGTGGATTGTGGTTATCAATCAAGACCTCTTCTTCTTTGCCGAGCACTTGTCATTTTCACCGGGGATTAGTACCGTTCGGGGCAAGCGGACAACCGATATTTTTTCTCTCCTTTTTTTTTTTCCCCCTTTGGAGATTCCCCCCCACCCACCCACCTCCACCCCCCTTTTTTTTTTTTTCTTTTTTTTTTTTTTAATGGCGCGGTGGTGAGGGTGCTAGGACCCGGGAAGCACCCTCCCCCCGCCTCCCCCCCCCCCCTTCACCTCCCCCCCGCAGCGCTTTCCCCACAACCTCCCAGCACCAGGAAACCCCTCCGGACCGCCGCTCGCCGGATACTTGTGCGGGCATCCCGGATCCGGCCCGCGGCAGCAGCACGTTGGGAGCGGAGCTGCCCGCGGGCGGCGCGGGGGCTCCCAGGCCGGCCGCCCCCTCCTCCCCTCCTCCCCCCCGCCGCACCTGGATGGTACCTCCCGCCGGCGACGCGGGCACTTTCTGAACTAGGAAGGAAGGGGCGACTCGGGAGGGGGGGCGGGGGGGCCGCCGAAGTCTGTATGGAATTACCTGCGCCCGCGGCGGAGCTGGCAGCGGTGGATGGATGGGCGCCGCGTCCGCGGCACTCGCGGCCAGCTCAGCCCCAGGAGTAAACACGGGGCTTCTCCGGCCGAGTGCGCAGTGTGGTGACCGGCACTCGCCCCGCTGACTGATCGCACCGGAGGGAGATTTCGGGAGACTCCTGTGGGTAAGGTCATTTTATCCAGGCAAAAGCCCGGCATTGCTAAACTTGGTGGCGTGTGATTGAAAAGGGTACTTTCGGGATTGCTGCATTACCCTGGTGCGAGGGGCTCCGGCCGTTATTGGCAGTTGAGTGGAATAACTGCAGTAGGTCTTATAGCGAGTGCTTTTTGCGATTAAAAAAAAAAAAAAAGCCCCCAAATGGTCTCCTCCCTCTCTATTCTTGCACCCCTTGGATTTGGGAGAGTACCGTAAAAGCAAGGAGTCTTTCCATTTTTCCTCTTTTTCCTTTTTTTTTTTTTCTTTCTTTCTTTTTTTTTTCCTCCTGGCTCTAATATTTTTGACTGAAAAGGGTATGTGATAGTAAAGAAGCCCTCCGTGATGGAATCTGTTTAATAGGAGAGCGGATCCCATCCGCTGGTTAAAACAAATGTTTCCAACTCTGTGCAGCATTCTGCTGCATTTCATAGCTGCAATGGAGGTAGAGAAATCCTGCTTTTCAAGTTGTTAAACTTTAAGGTGGCGATCCTTATTAATCATGGTACAGTACTCTGGTGCTAAGGTGGTTTAATGCCACTGCTAATTTGGGATTCCAACTGTTCCTGTAAATCCTGCAAGGAAATGATGAGCTGAGGGACGGTTAAGGGGGGAGGAAAAAAAAATCTCATCTTGATAGTAGAGAAATACCGTCAATGCCACTAGCCTGAGAATCTCTCATCCACCTGCCCTCGTAAAATATTTTTTCTCCCAATAACTTACTGAAACCTCGGACCACGTGTATGGGAGTTGAAGATTTGCAAACAGAGATGCTATCTTCGGTATTTCATACATATATGCATCTGGCTGAGGGACTCTGTGTGAATTAATTCCTCTGTTAGTTGTGGTGTGAAGCGAGACAGGGAGGAAGAGGAGAGAAAAGACCGTCTTCTTAGGAACAGAAGCGAGCAGGGGAAGCACTTCAGCCTCTAAAGATTTAAAGGGATCCAAGCAATACACGGTGCTAATCTTTCCCTGCAAAATCAGTTCTGATGGAGGGAATGGGGGAAGGTGGAGGGAATCGATAGTGATGACGTTGTGCAGTGCAGTGCACTGCAATGCTAAAGTTATAGAGCGTGTGTGAAAATATATATACCCTTATGTACTGCTGGTGGGTTCATGCATAATGGATGGAAGAAGATATGCAGATCTGTCTGTAGGAAGATGGATGTATTTGTGCAAAGACGGCTATTATGTAACTTGATTACATCAGTGGCATTAGTCGCCGATAGTGGAATAATATGCTCATGTAGCGTATCGATCACTTGGGTTAACTTTGTAACGCTCCCGGCGGCGGGGGACGGAGACCCGGGCAGAGGAGGGGAGATCCTTGCTCGGCTCCTGACAAGGGGTTTGCCTCTCGCAGGCTGCCTTGTGCATCGGTGTGCTGTGCTCCTGGCGGAGTTTCTCCGGGACGGGGAGTTCGCGGAGGAGGAGGAGGAGGAGGAGAAGGAGGCTGCCTAGTTGCTAATTCGGCCACACCCGCGGAGAGGGCTCCAGAAAAGCCCCTGCAAGGCTGCACAATGGTCCCATTGAGCAGATCCGGCTGCGTGCGCCTCGGCAAGGTCACACGGCAACCTGGGACTTCAGTGCATGGCAACAGCTGAGCGGAGGAGGAACAAAACCGAAATTAAAATTGATCCTCCTCCCCCTCCCCTCGCCGTCGCCCACCTCCAAACGCGTCGATCTGCTGACCCCTCTCCCAGTGCTCCAGGCAGAGCCGGCGCTGCTTCGCCCCGAGCCTGTGCGGCGCCCAACGTGGGTAGCTTCGTGTCCCTGGGTGCGTGCAGCGACAGCCTGGCAGCTTTGTAGCAGGGTGCCACTCCTGACTGACTCCAGGCAGAAGTGTTGTCAGATACAGCAGCCTAATCTACCTGTTACTTTCGCGGGGAGCCTAAGAGGTGGTCCATTAACACATTTCAAACATCTCGGAAGAGAACAGGTGAAGAGCAAAGGTGTGACAAGGAGTCCCCTCGGTTTAACTCGGGTGGACGTTTTTAGCGAGTTGTCCACAAAGACAGTAGTATCAGGACAAGCTTTACTGTAACACCCATTTTGGAATCATAATTCACTCTTCCTGGCTGTTTAGGGTGGTGGTGGTGGGGAGGTGGTTGAAAAGTACTCCTTGAAGCCAGATAAGCTTGCAGAGGCACTGCTGAGGCCCCGTGCCTCTAACGGATGTGCTTTCCTGAAAAATGTAAGCCTGATGAAATCTTAACTCAGCTGAAATGAGTGATCTTATCATCACCGGCCTATGCCCTTCCTCACTTCACTCTGAATAATTCCAGCAAAATTTCACTTAAATACTTTTCAGTTAAGAAGAGGTGAGGGCAGAGTAGGCTTTACATCTCTTGATAAACATGATCTTCACATAGCTACTGGATTTAATGCACTATCAAACTTGCAGTAATTTTGCCATGGAACCAGCCTGAAAAAATAATTTTTCCTCTGCTTGTCTGAAAATAAAATAAAAAAAATCAGTATTTTAAAGTTGGCTTACCATTAGTTCATGACTGTTTTCATATTTCTGGAGCATAAGTCTGGGCAAGCACTAATAAATCCTGCTAATGTAGTTTGGAGTTTGACATTCATAGAGTATAATGAGTAAATTGGGAAAAAAAAAAAAGGATATGAAGTTAACTCTGTTTCCATCCTTCAGGGGTCAGAATAACACTACGGCAGCTCCTGTGCATTGCTACAGCTCTTATAATTTTCAGAAATGTCCACAGCATACTCTGTTCCGCCACACGCGGTTACAGGCATGCCACTATCCCTTTAATTCCTTACAGGGCTCCTTGTGACATACAGGCTACATACCTGTGCCACCCCTCTTAAAGGAAAGCGCAGTTCTCTCCAGAAAGTGTTACAAAACTGGTGCTGTAAACGAGGAAGCATTGCCAGTGTGGGGATATATCACATGGTACGTGCAAAGTGGCGTGCAAGGATTTGCAAATTCAGGGTAATAGCGAGCGGTAAGCAACCGGGTTTTATTTATAGATTAATTTCATTGTTGTAGTTAGCAATACCCACTCGGTAAAATAAGGGAGTTTTAGCGATATCCATTCAGCTTGTACCAAATACAGCTTTTTTGCGAGGAAACTTTCCTTGCTGAAGTAAAACTGTAAATCACTCGGACAAATGAAGGGAAAATGTGAGGAGAAATATTTACATGAAACATTCCCAGGCTCCAAATCTCAGACCACTGAAAGCAGTAAGTTTTGCCACCCACTCCTCGCCAGTGCTGGGAAGCTGGCTTTTAAAGAAAACAGCAGTGCATGAGGAATAATCTCAGTGCCTCCCTCTGAAAGAGCAGGCTTCTGACTGTCGTTATTGCTGAAGACAGTAGACTTGTTCTACTGCCGATAGGAACATTTGGAACATGAGGGGCAGATCTTAATGAAGCTTTTTTTACTGTTCGGTGATATTCTTGTAATGTATTCAGAGTGCTTTCCGTGGCTACCATGTCAAACCCCTGTATTCAGAAGCAAAGCAAAAAACCAAAAAGGATAACTGATGGAGATTTGCATTCACTGTATTTGCACTTGCAGGGAAGTGTTTGGATATACCTCTGTGTTTCGTAACAGCTATGATCTTTAGCAGCTGGGAATCTTCGTATTTTTATAGTGCAGGCTGCTTGATAATGTACGGCAACTGAAGCATCCAAACTCTGATTATTAATATGATTAAAAACTAGCAACTTGTCTAGTGCTGCTCAAGTTGTAAAGTTTAATTATAGTGGCACCATTTGCGCAGCTATGGATAAGGTTGTGTCAGCATTTCTGTTACACAACTCTATCTCATTTGCCATCCGTTGTGTCAGGGGTCCATGACATAAGAAGAATTTACATCAGAGACCATAATGTCTGTTTTGGATTGCTGTCATGGCCTGTCAGGTCAGTAATCCATGTGTTTCTTTAAGACTTTGCCTGGACATCTACAGCAGCACCAAAGCAGCCATTATGCTCTATCAGTTAAAGTATATGCTTGTCTTATTTGAACATGTAATTACATATGAGATGATTAACCACAGTGACTCAGGAGGGATCATTTAACCTATCATTTTTCATGTACTTTTGTATTGTTTTCATACCCTTAAAAAAACCCCAAATCAGACCAAAGGCAGCTATGAATTTTGCTTGTGATAGTTTAAAATTAATGAACATTTGGAAGAAAGCTCTTGTGAAGGGGCTGGGGGGGGGAGGGGAGAACGAAGATGAAAGGTGGAGGTTTTTTAATGTAATATTCAAGCTTTGCATGTTCCTCCAAGGCAGTTGCATCCAGAACTCCATTCTGTTGTGTTGCAAAAGGGGAAAATCCTGGGTTATTTGCTGAAGCTATGTGAGACCAGGGCAGGGAAATCAGTGCTAGTTCTCTGTTTTAATGCTGGGTACTCTGTTTTTCTAGGTCTCACTGTACCTGTGTGTTATAGGCACTCCTAGGTCACTTCATAGTGCTATATAGTACACTATTTATGCCTCAATAACTAGGTCTGATCAAAGGATCCAAGGGTATCAGTGGTACTGCTTTCTGTGCTTAGAAATTCAATGTTTAGAAGAACAGCACACAGTCATACAATAGGCCTTCAATGGTCGTAGCATCAACTGCAGCAATTACCCACATAGAATTTTTGATTGGGGTTGAAGAGGAAAGGAAGAAAATGAAAACATTTAGATTTTTGCCAAAGCGATAGATGATGTTTCCATTTTACTTTTGGGCTTAATTTAGGAAGCTAAAATAAACTTTCTTTTCTGAAAAGAAACATGGAAATTTATTTCATACATCAAGAAGACCGATATGATCAGCATACAATCAGCAGCCAGATAAGGGGTGGTACTACCGAGCGCTTGGATGGATAGTGGTGTCAGAAAGTGCTTTTGTTCTCTGGCCCTTCCCAGCTGTCCTGAATGAACAGTATGGTATAGAAGAAGAAGAAAATGGAGACTAGAAGAATAGATTTAAAAGGAGAGCAGAAAAGTGTATAAATAAACAGACATTGGTGATGTAGCTCCGGCCTCTTCAGAAATGGGGCATATTTCTATATACCTTCAATTTGTTCTTCACTAGTGAGACCCAGATGCTTAAAGTTACTGCAGTTCCCAACTCCTACTGCTCTAATTTTTTTGGGAATCCTTGAACTTTTCAGTGCGAGGGCCATCACTTTTTCATTCACATGCAGGTTTCCAGTCATACAATAAGGCTATGATCTCTCAGTTGAGGTAACTTCAGATCCTTCTCCATGAAATAATAAATTAGTGTCAGGAACATAAGAGAAAAATTGTTTCCTGTTGGATACTTTAGAAAAAAACAGATATTCTACACCAATCAGATTTTTCCCTAACAAAGCACAAACTGTTGGAATTTCCAGCAAAGAAAAGTACCTCACAATGCTCTCACAAGACTGCCTCTTACAAAGCTAGTGCAGCTGCCGCCTAAAACCTCAGTATCTGTTTCACCTATTAAGTTCCACTTAATAATGTGTGCTTGGACTGCCACTGCCAATTTCAGTAAACTCAATCCCGGCCAAAAGTTTAGACTGTTTCAAAGAAAATGAAGTCATAGTAAGGTGTGCCGTTATAATGCACAGGGAAAAGCTTCCACTGATGAGGTTAGGAGTGAGGTCTTAACCAGCCATGACCCGTCTGGGTTCCCCAACCAGTTGACTGAGACTAAGAATCGCTGTGCCTGAATGCTGTAAGGGACCTGCGTATACATTTATCCCTGCCTACATCCGTTTGGCAGCGCATCTCTACTGGATTTATCTCTGAGCTCAGTGGATCATATGCCTCAAGGATAATTCCTACACCAAGAAGATCTGTCGGTGTGATGGAAACCTTGGGATGGAGCCACTGTGTCTGCAGAGGGATGTGTTTGGCCGGGATGCTTTTGTGTGGCACTGATCCCTGGCAACAATTTTAGCCCTGTGTCTGTCAGGTTGCTGTTCAGTGCACAGAATTTCAGGATGGCAGCAGAACACAGCTGTTACCATACAGCACCTTGGCATTCCTGCATCCTCAACTTCTCTTTAATGCTTTCTGGCTCCTTCCTCCCAGATGAAAACTTTTTTTTGCAGGAAATTTTACCTTTTCTCATTTAAAATAACATAACTGGAAATGTGTAGCATTTCCTTTCAGGCAAGTTGTAAGCCTAATGGAGATGTATGTGTAAGTCTCTGTAATCTGTCAAGATCTGCATATTTATTGCACATACAGTTTATTTTATTCAACATCTCCTTTTACAAAAAAAAACCCAAAACAAAACAGGCCTGCTTACTTTCTACTAGACATTTATTTGGGGGGTCCCATAGCTTAAGTTGGTGTGCTTACACCAATGGTCAATCATATTCACTGACTGGCAATGTCTCTCTGTATGCATACATATAAACACACATATATATAGTTATTTGCACAGACACATGCAGAAATACATATGCCTACATAGGTGTATGCAGACATAGGCGTTTACTCACAGATGTATGCATTTACTCACATACATCCACAGAGGAAGACTGAGAATAAGCCATAAAGAGAAAGTGCTCTAGTTATTTCTTATGCTAAATGTAGGAAACATAATGCGGTTCAAATGCACCACGAGATGGTAGCTGGTTTTGAAGATTGATTTACTATTAGTTTCTTTTTTTTCTAAGCTTTAAGTGCAGCTTATTTAAAGTCTACACAGACATGCTTTGGAATGCCAAAACTAAAAGATACTTTGAAAGGGCTATTGAAGATCACCGGTCAGGGCTATAAGGTATCACCTGTTATTTTAGAAATAACACTTCGGAAGATACAATCTGAATGTTTCCCGTATATGTCTCTAACACAACAACAGATACAATTGAAAATATCTCGTAGATCATTATGGAAAACTCAGACAGAGTGTTTGCTGAGTTCATAGCAGAAGCTATATATCTTACAGAATTACTACAAAACTTTGTTTAGCATTTCTTGCATAACACTTTACTGACTTGACTCGCATATTCAGTATGAATAATGTGTCTGCCTTTGGTCTCTTCTTACCCAGAAAGCTTTCCAGAAAGGAAAGAACAAAGGACAAGAGAATGATAGCGAAAAGGCTTCTACATGAAGTAGAAGTATTCTGGCTGAAGTCTTCTATCTGAAGAAAGTAAAGTTTTTTCTATCATTCAGAGAAGAGGAAGATAGGATGTAGAATAACAGGAGAAGCAGTGGGGAATACTGAAGAATATTGAAAGATATTTTGTTTACATTTTGTTTTCTTGATGAGTAATACAATTCGTTTGTGACAAATGTGCAAGTAGTAAAGGAAAGCACTCCTTTGCATAGTTTATTCAGATTCTTCATCTCTTACTGGCGAAGGTACAGTGAAGAAAAAGGTCTAGTAGAATAGAATATCCCATGAATAAAAACAAAATTTGAAGAAGATTATTAGCCGGTGTGACAAGTAGTTAGATAAGAAGTCTATCACCTTGTGTACACCGAGGACCACCTGCTAATTTCCAGTTACAGTGTAATCAATGGATGTGGGTGTCTGATTTCTAAAATGCTTCTTCCAAAGGATTTGCTACTGTCTTCCCTTGGAGGTCGGCTGTCTGACTAGGTGGACTGTGTGTTCCTGTGACTGTAGTTTCTCACTACATATCCAGTGTAAAAATCCAGCAATTGCAGTACTGCTTAATAAAGACTTTATTAGCGCTGAGTGGGCAACCTAATTTGTCTTTTTAAGTCCTCATTACTGAAGTCCTGATCCAAAACCCACTGAAGGAAATGGAAAGATGCCCACTGCAGTCAGTGGGGTTTTGATCAATCTCCAGTTTTATCATCTAATTTTCTCATTTTTCTTATAGTTTCCCTGAAAAAAACCCAGCCAACAAACACCCCAGAACAATTCACGCTGCTTCTAATCTTTACTACATTAACATTGATTAGAAAAATAAAATCTTGTAAATTTTAATAGAACTTAATAAAGCTTCACTATTTTATTGACAGCATAGTCAGTCCCATCAATTTCCATCATTAAAAGACATGCAACACTCTATTTTTATGGGTCCTTGAAAGGTTGTTAGGCCATCGCTGGTGTCCAGTGTTTTCATTTGCTGTGATGGTGAAATCATGAAGCCCTTTCAAATATAAATGTAGTATTGGTGTACAATCCTGAGCTAGATCTTTCTAAAAATTTAGCAGGTTGATCAAATAATAGATGTTTTAATCATTAGATGGATCCTCCCTATTGCCTCTTTAGTGCTCTACAATGTATATCCTATTGAAAGAATATGACACGGCTCAATGGGCAGATACTGTACATCTATTTATGGCTGTTCACATGCAAGGGGACTTCCTCAACTAGTGTTTTATCTGGGTTGTGTTCATTTCTAGTAGTACTTAATGCTTAAGACTTCCATATTAGCTAATATAATGTATGTTTCATTTCTTTGGTGTACTAAAATTAGTTTTGTGGGTTTGGAAGAAAGATAGGAATAATAAGGGCAGGTAGCAAAGGGCAACTGGCTTCGACAAAGGCTCGCAAAACTTGAGGCCATCTCTGCTGTTACTGAAGAGAGACATTCTTCCAGGGGCAACTGATAGCTGGGCGCTAACTTTAGGATGCAGGGTATCACTATAAGCTTTTCCATTTTCTGAATGTTCCAAAGAAACAAGTTCTTAGCAATGAATCTGGAATACTTCAACATAAGACAGAAATAAAATTACAGATGAGTGATATTCAGTTCTAGTTACTGCTTTACCATACTGCTTTTCCAGGTCCGTTGATACTTAATAAAAATAATTCAAAGGTATTTGGCTTCCAAGGCCTGAAATCAGTCCCTTTTACTAATTTCAAATATTTATTCTCTGTAAAACTTCAGTTTCCTTTCTCTAAACTCTGGAACACAAACCCACCTGCTGCTTTTTTGCATTTTTAAGTGTTTCATCTATTCATAATATGAACTCTTTGTTTAAGAGTTCTTTTTTATTATATATGTAGTAGGGTTAGAGGAAGAGTTAATGTCAGTTTCTTCTCCCTACTTCAGTGGCAATTCAGGTTTCTGCTGGCTCTTGTAAGTGCTAGAAAATATTTGCTTTCCTCCAGAAAAAATGTCATTTCCATGTTGGTTAGCAGGTGAGCTTTTTTCTTTCTCTTTCATTTAGCTCTTAGATTTTGGGAGGATTAAATCAAAAGATGACATTGTACACATGAAATTTTAATGAAAACATTATCTTTTCTGTAGAAAATTAATCAGGGAAGATAATTTCAGAGTACTTAATGCAAGTTCTTAGCAGAACAGGACTCTCAGCTAAGGTCTTTATATGCTAAATAATACAAATATGAAAATAGTAGTTTGAGTCATACTAGTGGAGGTGGCTGGGTCAGCTGCCTGTTTCCCAAATACTAATCAGTCTTTTTAATTTAAGGTAACCTCAGCATTCATCATCTTCTTTTTCCATGTTGCCTGAATTAATTGTATATAAAATATGGATGACCATAAATCAAAGGTAGCTTGTGTTTCTCCATTTTTGCCAGTAACTCACCGAGTTAACAGAAAAGAAAAAAAAAATCTTAATAGCAATAAGCCTTTCTGGTTTAGATGCTGAACATTAAACCCATGTTTGCTCCTGTTCATCAAATCTTAATCCAGTGCCGGAGGAGTTGCTAAGAAGACTGCTGTTGGTCTCGGCGTATACTGAAATAGATTTGGGAATCTTCAAATCTTAGCAGCAAGTTTCTCTTATTGCCTGCTGGTGCAGGGCCGTCACCTGCTGAACGCTCGTGGGTACCGTTCCGCCTTTGTGAAGAGCAGCTTTTCCAATGGGAAGGCTGAAACTGGGCAGTTCCTGTTTCATGGGGAGTTAATCCCAGAGGCGAGGCAATCCGGGGTTTCACACACAAAACCTCTGCCCTTTGTTTTAAGTCTCGTTACTAGAACTGACAGGCTGTGCTCAGTGCCATCCTTTGGGCTAATTCCAGCTGACGGCTGTTGCCCGCGGCCGGACCAAGAACTCAGCGGTGATGCCGGCAGCATTTCCCCTGTCACAGCCGGCCTCGGGAATACACCTGGCCAGTGGGCTCTGCGCCCAGCACAACCTGTCGCCTGGAGACTCATGGTCTCAGTAGCTTTGTTTAATGCAAGAGATTTTTGCCTGCTCTGAAGATACTCATGTTTGCCAATGGGGAATAATACTAACCAAAGCAAGGGTAAACCGATTTCACTGGCAGGGCTCTGTGCTACATCAACAATAAGCTTAGAGTAACTCTAGTGAAGCCGTTTCATTCGGCCCGCCGGATTGAGTCGAATATGAACCTTCAACATAGATATTGGTGCATTAATTTTAATGAATAAAGATCACAGACACATTACTTATTTAATTAGCATAGCAAACCCCATTGTCAGCAAGCAAAGAAGTTATATCATACAACCGCTCTAATGCAATCACAAGAGTATACTTTATGGCTGTGAGAATATAATTTTCTTGTTAAAAACCTTTGATGTTTCTTTAAATATATAAAACCACAGGAAATGTGTAAATAAGGCTTGGCAGCCATCTCAAATGAAATGAATCTTTTCGTTTTAATCTGTGTTTGTTTTTACATCTTTCAGATAATGCTGAGGTATATATACATGCCTGTATATGAAAGATAAGCAGAGGTATACATGTATGCATACATCTTTCATTATAAAATCATAGGTGTTAATGTTGAGAAATAGAACCATAATGTTGATTTTCATAAGTTACTTTTTACCATTACTTTATTTGTTCTATTTACCCAGCTAAGGACTGTTTAACCTCAAGAGTTTCACTTTTCTTGTGCTTTCCTGCCTGTCCTGACTCACTGTTAGACAGAAAATGCTCCTTTAATTGGTACTTGTGGAATTCAAGAGCGCTGCATTGGACACTGCAGTACTTGACTGAGACCTGCTGCCCAAAGTCTCTCCTGCGTGTCTAGTTTAGACCTACATGTGTTTTTCCATCCGAGCTTCTTCATGCATTATGATCACATGAGCTGGTTCAAAGTTTCTGGAAGTCAAGGAGTCAAGAAGCCACCAGTCATCTGAACGACAGTATCTTGACATGTGCAAGACAGGCTTCTGTCTCCGCGTTAGTCCTCAATTCCTGACTCAGAGGGTGTCTGTGTTTCGTGAAACCAAGGAAGCTCTATGGGCAATATATCTCATGGGTTGGCAGGAACTACTTGCTGTATTACATGGGTTTAGATTGTGTTAGGAGTCCAGATTTTAACACACATGTTGTCCCACCCTGACACAGACTATGGAAGACAGTTCGTTCAGAGCAATATATAGAGTCATAAAGTGGTTTATCTAATAACGAAATAACGAAACCTGAACGCAAAAGTGAAAATGTAAATTTAATGTAGTTCGAAGTGTCTGTCTTGTGGTAGTCAGGTTCTATCAGTGCCACCTGAGAAATGGAAAGAAGTAAATTTATTGTTTGTTTGACAGGAACTGTGTAGTTCAGTTATCCTTGCTTTTATTATTATTTTTGGTGCTGTGATTTTAACCCCGCAGAGTGCTCTCAAGTAAACTTTTAACCTTATGCTTTGTTGTGATGAATGAGGATGACTGAATTTTCAATTGGAGACAGTTTCCTATAGCATTACCTTGTATTTTTTCCCATGAAAACTGGCACGATATTCTTTGTTTAAAAAGGAAAGTTTTTTCCTTTATTTTTTTCTTTTATTGAAATTTATAGTGTAAAGGTTACTGTATGATAGAGGTAAAAAAGTGAAGACTGTGTTCAAATAACACTGTTTTTCTTTACACCCACAGACTAGATTTTGTTTAAAGGATTATCTATTAAGACTTAAAAAAACACATACCTGCCCCCCCCCCCCCCCCCCCCCGACAAAGGAAAGGGACATGCCAGAAAGACTAGAAGATTTTGTAATTACATTGAGATCCATATTTCTTTAAGTCAGTAACTTGTTTTAAAGTGCAAATTGTCTTTCTGCTTATCTTAGCGGGCAGACAGTCCAGTCCCTCTTACTATTTAAAGGTTATTTTTAAAATAGCTTCAGTATGAAGGGGCCAAATTTTTGCTCAGTCCTTATCAAATAACAGAACTAAGCAAAACATGCTGTCCAGCAACACTTACTTTTCCTTTAGATGTTCAGGAAGAGAGCACCATCACTGATTTCAGTATCAAAGTGGTATACACTTCTAGGGGATTCCATAAAATTGGGTTTATGGAACTCAGAAATTTTATAGCACAGAGGATTGTTGGAGTTTGACATATGAAATCACTGATTTTCAGCAGGAGGCTGTGTTTTGTTGATATCTGGAAATCCAGCCTGCTTTTCTTGCTACATGATGCATATGGGGCATAGCTTTTAGGGCGACACAATTTATGTAATACATGCATGAGACAAGAACTGTTTTATCGGTTTCCATGAGTGAATGGGGACTTTTTTGTGCAGTTGTTCACACCTCTGTTTTAATGAATGCTAAATTTTACTTGAAAACAAAGACATTAGAGGAGAAAATATCCTTGAATGATCCTATATTTTATGTGCAGTGATAAACAAATACATATTATCTTCAACAGCCTGCAATTTATTTAACTCTGCCATTTGAGACATTCTGGCTGTTGCCAGTTGCTGGCAGTGATTGCAACTCCCTTCTGCTTACATCACTTACATTATTCGATAATATTGCATTTATGTAGTACATTGTTCTCCCATGATATCCTGATAACAAAGCTGAGAGAGCACGGGATAGATGAGTGGACAGTGAGGTGGGTTGAGAACTGGCTGTCAAGCTGAGTTCAGAGGGTGATGATCAGTGGAGCAGAGTCTGACTGGAGACCTGTGACTAGTAGTGTTCCCCAGGGGTCGGTGTTGGGTCCAGTCCTGTTTAATATCTTCATTGACGACCTTGATGAGGGAATAGCATCTACCCTCAGCAAGTGCCGATGATACAAAGATGGGAGGGGTGGCTGACATGCAGGAACACTGCGCTGCCATCCAGCGAGACCTGGACAGGCTGGAGAGCTGGGCTGGGAGAAACCAGATGAGGTTCAATAAAAGCAAGTGTAAAGTCTTGCATCTGGGAAGGAACGTTTCAGTACAGGCTGGGGGATGACCTACTGGAGAAGAGCTCTATGGAGAAGGACCTGGGGGTCCTGGTAGATGACAGGTTGGCCACGAGGCAGCAGTGTGCCCTTGTGACTAAGAGAGCCGATGGGATCCTGGGGTGTATCAGGAGGAGTGTGCCCAGCAGGTCAAAGGAGGTGATCCTCCCCCTCTACTCAGCCCTTGTCAGGCCCCACCTAGAGTATTGTGTCCAGTTCTGGGCTCCCTGGTATAAAAAGGACAGGGATCTCCCTTGAGAGAGTCCAAAGAAGGGCTACGAAGATGATTAAGGGCCTAGAGCATCTCCCCTATTAGGATAGGCTGAATAAGCTGGGGCTGTTCAGTCTTGAGAAGAGAAGACTAAGGGGGGATCTGATTAATGTCTATAAGTATCTTAAGCATGGAATGCGGAGGGAATTAGCCAGCCCCTTTTCAGTGGTCTGTGGAGACAGGACAAGGGGCAATGGCTGCAAGTTGGAGCACAGGAAGTTCTGCACCAACATGCGGAAAAACTTTTTCACAGTGAGGGTGACAGAGCCCTGGGACAGGCTGCCCAGGGGGGTGGTGGAGTCTCCTTCTCTGGAGATATTCAAGACCCGTCTGGATGCCTATCTGTGCAATATGAGCTAGGGAGCTGCTCTGGCAGGGGGGTTGGACCTGATGATCTCTTGAGGTCCCTTCCAACCCCTACGATTCTGTGATTCTGTGATTCCTGTGATTTCATAACCCAGACGGACCATTAGCTGCCTACCTGTCAGTTAAAATAACGGGAGCTCTGCGATTACATCATGTGGCTGGTTTTGGCAAAGTTCAGCCTCTTTCTAGAGGCAAATTGTGGACTGTGAGTGCCCGGCCATCAGAGAGCACAGCGGGTGCCCCAGACACATAGGTACGGGGTCTATGAGTGATGTGCCTGGTGTTTGGAAAGCTGATGGTGGTCAGGAGATCACTGCCTCTTACTGCTACGGGCATGGGAAAGGCTGCTCTAGGATGGATATTAAAGGAAGACTATTAATAATTAGGAAATGGATAAATTCTAGGTGTCGGCTAGTGGCTTTTGGCATGGCATTGGATTGATCCTATAATCTTTTCTGTTGCATATGTCATCCCTGGAGAGAGATCGCAGCCTCCTAGGCCAATGTCAAGCTTTGGCTTAACATCAGCTCCCAAGTGAAGGAGGGGGCTTGGCTGAGGCGAGGGCTGGCCCTCTATGGCAGCTCTCTGGAGCCAGCTGAACAGGCAACGAGAAGAGGTACAGGGTGGTGAAATGTTCAGAGCAGTTTTCAGCCACATGGCCCAGTGCCCATCCTCTTTCAGGCACGACCACAATATTTGTATAATTTGGCCTCCAGTTTCTTCTCAGACATCTGTGGTGGTCCCAACACTTAGTTATGGCTGTTACTGTTGTTTTCTGTAGGTTTTGGGGGTGCCTTTAGTTTTGACTGTCAGAATTGCAGCCACCCCCCCCAGCATGATACTTTATTCACAGACAAAACTGTTAGTAGATGTTGCATGTTGTAGACCACGTGCAGATATAAGGTTGGGGATGGGATGGAATTGGAACAGTTCATCACCTTGGTATTAGGAGTTGGCAAATCTTAAGAGGAGTGTCTGAGGGAACTGGGGTTGTTTAGCCTGCAGAATAGGAGGCTGAGGGGAGACCGCATTGCTCTCTACAACCTCCTTTCAGGTAGTTGTAGAGAGGTGTGTGTTGGTCTATTCGCTGAAGTGACAGGTGATAGGACAGGGGGGAATGGCCTCAAGCTGCACCAGGGCAGGTTCAGATTAGACATTAGGAAAAAGTTCTTCACCAAAAGGATTGTCAGACATTGGAACAGGCTTCCCAGAGAGGTGGTTGGGTCACCATTTCTGGACGTATTTAAAAGACGGGTAGACAAGATGCTTAGGGATATGATTTAGTAGAGGACAGGTATGGTTGGACTAAATGATCTCAAAGGTCTTTTCCAACCCAGTGATTCTGTGATTCCTTAGAGCCAGCTGTCTTCATTCGCCTGTTGCCTCCAAAGAGACACCAGCAATGAACTGATGTTATGTGGTATAGATGGTCTGGGAACCGTGTGAGGGAATTTACTCAAGGACTGTGTTACTTGGCAGTGCAGACGTATTGCCTGACTTCAATTCCCACGAGCAGAACGGGGTAGTAGCACTTCTCACCTCACTGGCTCGCTAAGGGAATAGATACATTAGAGACTGTGAGATGTGACGATACGGTAAGATACGGTGTTTTGTGGTGTGAAGAGAGCACAAAAGACAGACTTCTGTCTGAGAAGATGGATGGGTTTCCTTCAGCAAATCATTAATGCGTTCTGTATTCTTCCTCTGAAATGCGAGCTAATAATCGCAGGCTCTGCAGTTGTTTCTGGGGATTTTGTTCTGCAGATGGTACTTTCTAATCACTACACTGCAAAACTCACACACACGTGAAAGAGAAGAGAGAAATGGAGAGGGGTTATCTAACTAAATATAAAAACCATATTTATAAGCAGTTCTATTTTTCCTGAGAATAAATTAGCTTGCTCTTAGCCTTACGCTTTGCAGCAGCGTCTGGCTGTGTGTTAGCAAGATGTCTGTGCCTCCCATTTTTGTTGCCCTTTGAAAAGTCTCAGCAACCCGACTCCCATCACGGGCAGGCTGTGGAGGCATGTTGGTGTGGAGTGTGCACCCTTCCCCATGGCTGTTTCACCCTGGTTGGAGGGGGTGTCTGGGCACCTCCCGCTCTCCACATCAGAACTGGGAAGGCAAGGGGTCCCGTGTGCAGGTCCCATTTGGGGTGTCCCTCTGAAACACAGCTGGTCTTTGGAAGTAAGCTACAAGTTTTCTTGTTCTTGTGCAATCCTTTCCACAAATTGTTTTGCCAGAATAAGGCTGGTGAGACCAAGGTTTGGTGAAACAATTCCGTTGAAAACCAGAATCTGACACAGCCGTATTTCCCATTTGTAGGAGAACAGAAACGTGCTCTGCACTCAGGCAGGTCACGTTTGTTCAGCAGATTTCAATTAAGGCAGTTATTGCTTTTAAAGGCCAAGCTGGACTTTTTCCACAACAGATTTTTTTTCTTTCCTTTCCATACAGAACTGCCTATGATGACTTTATGTCAACAAAATGTGTATCTGCCTGTATCCTTAGAAAGCTTTTATGATGGAATTGTGGAAAAAAAACAACTTTACCTTGCCCTGTGGGAGTTGGCAATAGTGTCTGCTGCGGGAGGAGGAAGGCATGTGGTTAGGATTTGGGTGGGAATAGGGATTTTAATGTTGGTGGAGGAATTATTATTGTTGCTGCTTTCTATTACAAGATGATCCATAATCGCCCAGTTTCCATTTCCCTCCTTGTCGGGCACACTCAGAACTTACTCCATAAAGATTACAAGAGATGAAAATTGGATAGGGGAAGCTGGGGAGCACAAGGTAATAACAAAACCATATTGGAAACACTATTGACAGTAGCTGTCAGGCACCACTTCCTTCTCAGTTTTTTGTAGTCATCACAGTAGAAAAGGGACTTGAACGAACAGAGGTTGGAGTTCACCGTCTTTTTAGTCTGCTTGAATGATTGAGGAAGGTTAAACAAACCCACCTGAGACTTAATTTTGTAGCAGTCAGTTCTCACAAAGGGTGAGGTCTGTCAGTAGGAAAAGCACAAAGCTTGTACAGTGCCACATCGCTTTCAGGTGTCACCTAAAGGGAAAAAAATAAAAATCAACAGCCCAGTTTGCACTGGGCTATCAAAACAATTAATTTGCTCAATTTTTTTTATTCTGTAAGGTAAAATTTCTGTGCAAATTCCAATGAACCTTTCAGAATTCTGTGGCATATATTTTTCCCCCATCAGCAAAATCCCAGAAAACTAAACTGTCATTGAGGGGAGGTGAGAATAATGTCATATTGCACAGCGTTCAGAGTATTTAAAAAAAATATTTGGGCTCTTAGTTTGAATTTGGACTTTTGACCTCTTCTTAATAAGCAAGTTTTAATTTGTTTGAATTTGGACTTTTGACCTCTTCTTAATAAGCAAGTTTTAATTTATTTGAATTTGAAGGATATTTAATTTTTAATGCAGACTTTATGTCATTTTACTTTCTTAATAATCATAAGGTCACATGGTATCAGTTGAAACACCTTATGACAATATAAATTGAGTATATCATCATTATTACCTTTATCAGTCAGAAAGAATTAATTGCATTGGGAGTATTGCTCATAGATCATGATGTCTGCTTCTGAAAAATGCATTGACCTATAAATTGTCCTCCAATAGCCAGTCCCAGACTAGACAGGAGTTACTAAAAGAAATCTGTAAAAAGATGTCTTCTGAATGATGGGTGTTTGCACAGTAAAACTGAGTTAGAACGCTGTTCAAAGACTCTTCAAAAAGGTGGGGTGTTTTTTGTTAGATCTTAAAAAAATATGGCAATTTCTGGTATGAATTAACATAATTCACATATGAGAACGATTTTTATTAGTATTAGTATTATTAATGTTGTTATTTCCATGTAAGACAGGACACTAGGGGAACATATATGAACCACCACATAAATTCATAGATACCTGTTCCTGGCACCCCATTAATTTTTACTCAAAATGCAGTTAAATTGTTCAGGAGATGATTGATTCCTGGAACAAGTTATCTTTGTTTTAAGATCTATTTTGCAATGATTCATAACCTTTAATTGTGAATTGCTTTGTAAAACCTAGCATTTGCTACTCAGGGTCTGCTGCAGTTCTGAATATATGAACCCATCCTTAGGAATAGAGGATGGAGCCTTGGTGTTGTTGTGCAGTCCCTACTCCCTCTTAAAACAGTTTGCTCTTGGGCTTGACCTTCTACTCTGTTTTCTTGCTTTCAAGGCCAAAATAATTGCTAGACAGCTCAGTTTTAATGCCCTTTAATTGAAAAGGCTTTTCTTCTGACTCGTGCATTCCCTGATGTTATGCAGAAAGCAGTCATAACTTACCTGATGTCTATCACAATAAACAAGCTGAATTTTGTCTATTATAGTTAAACTTCCTATTCCCCTTATGTCTTTTAGCAGCCACCTTTGCACTTGTGATCTGAGTTCATCTTTTTGGGAATGCTGGCCAGAAACCTCTGCATTATGCCAGAGCACGTCTTGCTAGTGCCGTATTCAGTAGCTCTCCCACATACCTGTCTTAAAATGCAGATGCTGAATGTGCAGCTATTCAGTGATACGTCATTCTGATTTGTCATTTAGAAGACTGTACTTATCCCATACGATTTTTCTGACATCCGATGTGTAGCAGCACTCAGCTTTTCTGGGAGTCTCTGGCTGCCCCTGCCAATGTATAATGCTTTACCCCTCTTAACTTAAAGCTGAGAATCTGCCTAGAATCCCAACAGTAGCCAAAAAGTATTGCGCTCTCTGCTCCTGTAAGCATTATTAATGGTGGTCTTTGTTCTGCCAGTATAGGAAATGGCGTTAATTGTTCCTAGCTTAAGCCTGCTTGAAAAATCATACTGGTAAGCAGAATTGCCTGTTTCAATGCTATCTCATAGATGCACAATGCAGGATGTCACAGTGGCTACTAATGTGTAGGTATGTAAGATGGAACAGGTCAATTTTATTCTCTGAGGGTGAGCACATTCACTGCATCACCAGTAACAGTGTGAGGGAGACACCTTGTAGAGTACGTCTTAGCTTACCAGAACAAGTTGCTGTATTTCTTACTGGTTCCTGTACTTACCAGACACTACTTAAAAAATCCCTTTCTTTCATCTGTAAAAAGCGTGCCAGCAAATCTGGCATTCCAATGTGAGCCACAAATGCAGCTAAGAACATTTTTTATTTTTTTCTTTCAGACTTGCAGGAACATCACATGGCATATGTGTAGGACAGGCCTAAATACTCAAATACCTCATTATTAAAAAAATAATGGAAGAATAATGCAACAGGTGTGGGACGGGTATTAACTTCCAAAGAAGGGATTCTGGGAAAATCATGTGATGGCAAAGCATAATATCAGCATCATTTTAAGTATAAAAACCAGGTTTCCACTAATTTTAGGTAGGACTCATGTACATTTGTTTCTATAGAGTATTTGTTCCAAGCACTGTGTTTAGTAGTCTAAATATTTCATCTGCAGTTCCTCAGCCTCATGGGCTTATCACGTACATTTTCATGGAAACATTCAGTCTTACAGATGATTAGGCTTACTGAGGATTTAAAAGTACATTATATCTACATTATATCCAGTATGAGTTAGGATCATCAATGCCAGTGACATCTGTCAGACACAAGAAAACAACTACTTTAGGAACCCTCAGTCTTGATTGTATCCTCTCAGATTTGCATAACCAGGGTTAAAAATTCCAGTTACGTTAGGCACCTGGTGTTTCAGAATGGCTTTTAAATATAGGAGTAAGGCTGTGAGGGGCATCAGGTAATTTTAAATTGTAGGATTAAGATGCCAGAGGTGGCTGTGCCTCAACTGCTGCGTACAACAGAGCTATGGACCATTCCCTGGCCCCGAGGCCAGGTGACTAGACCAGGCATATTTACGCTCTGTAACTGATGTCCCAAAGGAGCAATCCTATGAGGAAGGCCCCTGTTGCGTAAGGCATCATTATGGGGTTTTGTGACTTTTTATTTTTTTTTCCTTGTTGTTTGGTTGGACTTTTTCTCTTCAGTTGAAGATGTTGGACGCGAAGTGAGGGCATTGTGGCAGCCTGCCAGCTTGGGGTTTTCATAGCATAAATGGAAGAATTGTGTAACGGGCTGACGTGCAGGGATGTTTGTATGCAAGACCTTGTGGTGTGCTGGCCAGGGAGTCTGTGGGGCAGAGGGACTCTTGTGCTGACTGCCACCCACCCGCCGTGCCAGCACATCGGGGCAGGGAGTCCGAAGCCCCACAGGGATGCAGTGGGGACAGCTGCATATCCAATGCTTGAGCTTTCTTCCTGGCTTTATTTCATTTAGCACTGGGGCAGCCAAGGAGTCTATTTGACTGCAAAAATATAATACATGGCTAGTTTAAAAAGGACTATGGGGGATCAACCCCACACCACATGCATGTTACAAGCGCCAAGCTAATAACTCCCAACATCCTATAATTAGTTAGAATTAAAAAAGCCCCAGAAATTACAGTGTGCCACAGAAAGAGAGCAGGAGAAATCAAGGACATTACGGACATTCTAATGCATTTGTATATATATATATATATATACATATATATGATGAATCAGTGAGAATACTGATGTAACGCTCTTTATTAAAGTAAATGAGGGAGTTTTAAAGAAGAAATTACTAAAGACATAATATAGGAACAAGTCCCGTGTTGCAAAAAAATGGTATCATTTGTCTTCATTAATGTGTAAGATGGGAAAGGACGGATAGGAAAAGCAATCCAGAAACAGTATGTTCTTGCCTCCATCAGGCAGAGGAGAGCTAAATGAGATGCATCTAGATGGGAAGCACCTTCGCAGGCCCTTCTGCTCCACTACCGGGTGCAGAGCAAAAATGGCTTTTCTTACTAACCTCAGGTAGATTTAATCAGCCAGGCAAAGGTGTACTCATCCTGGCACAAGGTGCAGTAATTGCCTGAGGAAGCAGCGGGAAGGAGGGATTGCTGTAAGGCTGCTGCTGCTGCGGAAGTGTGGAGGAGCTAGCCAGGGGTGAAATAGTATTTCCAAAAGGGAAAGGCCAGTAATTTTTCAGGCTTAGGTCTTCTACCCCTCCCCTTAGGTATGACTGTTTTGTCAGTTGCTTGTAGTAAAACAGCCATACCAAATCAATCTCCCCAGACACCACCTGAAAAAAGATGTCAGGAAAAAAAAAGAGATGTTTGTTAAACGTTATTTTCCTTTGATTTTGCTTTCCACTGCAGGAATTAATATTGTGCATTTAGTCAAGTTAATAAATGCAAGGTTATCGTATTCATGGCATTTAAACATAATTTTGAATATTTTTCAAGGTAAACAACATCCACATTTCCATATCACTAGAGGAAACAAACTACATGGAGAATACAGGAAATGAGTATGTTTCCCCAAGTAGTAATTTCACAATATTTCTTTTCCAGTTTGCAAAGATGAGAGACGATTTATATTGCTCAGTGAAGTAGAGTTTAAACCACTCTTGTATACAAGAAAAAGTGAATCGTTATATTGCAGATGAAGTACGATGTTTTCTCTACATGAGATTCTAAAGAGAACTAATGCACTTCTCTCTCAGAGATAATTTTGTCAAAATTCATAAATGCAAAGAACAGAGCACTCTGAAGAACAACTAAGGGAACACAACAGAGCCCAACAAACATGCCTGTTCTTGTGCTGGGTTGGAGTGAGTGGTAATTAAGCCGAGTGTCGCAAAACAGTTCTCAATTATATCAATTGCGTTGGGCCCTGTCTGCCTCAGCACTTTGGTTTGAAGCAGTCGCACAATTTTGGAGGAAATCTCTTGGCTGTTCCCACGTTCCTGCATGTTGGTTCAGTTTCTGTGGCACATTTTTGAGTGTGTGAAACAGGTAGCCTTGGAAGACAGAGCACAGCTGGCGACTCCCTCCACCTCTGCACTTTGGGCATGCGTGGACCAAACCCCCTGACTGAACCTGTGAACAACCTTGAGCTGGTTTCAAGGACCAGATTAAATCTGTTCTGAAATGCAGTCTACTTTACGGTGTAGAACCTAGGGCTTCCATGACTGATTATTTGGTCTAATTGCTGTTTTACCTCATTGCCATGAATTGGCTGGCAACATGGGAATACTTTTTTGGGGTGTTTTTTTGTGAAAAGGGGGAAAAACCCAACTATATGAAAATAGAATAGATGAAAAGAAGGCATTTTATGGGCATAGGCGTAAATGCACGAAAGGTATCATATATCAACCTGGAACAGGTTGCCCAGAGACATGGTGGAAGCCCCATCCCTGTAGATATTCAACATCAGGCTTGATGGGGCTCTGAGCAACCTGATCTAGTGAAGATGTCCCTGCTTACTGCAGGGGGGTTGGACTGGATGACCTTTAAAGGTCTCTTCCAACCTAACACCTTCTGTGATTCTATGATTCTCTGTGGGCTGGCAAAATAAAAAGTGAAGCAGGTTGCATGAAGGACCACTGTTACCTTTATGGAAAACAGTGGCTTCCTAGAAAAAATGAAAGTAATTAGTGAGTGCTTTTACCATTCACATAATTCTGTTAAACAATCTGCCAACAAATTAAATAAAAAATTGCCAAAGTACTGCCTTTAACTTGCTCATCCTGAAGTTCCTGCTTCTAGAGCTGCCATTGCTTTTGTTAAAAATGGAGCATCAACTGTGTGCGTGGGTGTTCCAGCCTCCCCCTCCTGCCCTCCTGGGTTAAAGGAGGTTTCTACTTCCTCAGCTGGTTTGTAAATCTGACAACCTAACTTTTTAAAACAGAATCTGGTTACTGAATTTGACCCAGTTTTGGAAATAATTTTAAACCAGCTGAAATCACACTTTGGCACAAGAAGAAAAGAAAGGAAGAAAAAATAAAAAGGCAGAGATTTACACATTTCATAACATTATATTGTCAGGTT
Organism: Gallinula chloropus; assembly: GCF_964237585.1. Taxonomy (NCBI): domain Eukaryota; kingdom Metazoa; phylum Chordata; class Aves; order Gruiformes; family Rallidae; genus Gallinula; species Gallinula chloropus. The sequence continues at coordinate 126,520,794 of NC_140085.1, read as the reverse complement.
TCATAATAAATTCATTATATAATATGGCCCTTTAATCCATAACAGGATTAAAAATAATTATTTTCCCATTTTCTGCTTTCCTCTGAGGCTGATTCAGTACATATCCCATTGTTTGCATAGTCTTGCATTATTTAGTAAAATCCTCAGATATCGAACAGCTGTTTGCTGGTTCTGACCTGCAACATTAGAATAACAGCACTACAAAGACAACAGATTTTGGCAGCTGTAAACTGTGTACAGCTGAACTATGATATTTACAATTAATATGTTACTTGCAAAATTGCATCTGCTTGTTTTCATTTCTGACTGTTTTTCAAGTAGCACCACTCACCAGAATTGACAAAGACCTAAGAAATTTTGGAGATGCGTAGGCAGTTACATAATAAGTTTGCATTTATTTGCATGATGTATTTCACATCCAAATTTAAATTTGGAGTCCTAAATTGGTCTGTAGGTAAGGTCCACATGAATTTAAGAATTAATCTATAGTCAAAGACGTCGTAATAGCAAAAGATGTCTTACAGTAAAAATACAAAGCATGTATTAAATTTTAACTTTTCTCAAATAAACAAATATCAAATGCATGCTTTTCTCAAGTAGCAGTTGTTCCAGTTATTTTAATTGCAGTAATTGCTTTATTGAATGTCGTAAGCCAAGTCCAGATGCAGTTACGTTAATTTAATGGTATTATATGCCTAAGAATTTACTGACATAAATTCTCTTCACTACTTAACTCTAAAATGCCATTTGTCTTAATAAGGTTAGTTGACGGTCATTCCCTTAACTGAAGGGAAGCCGGGGGGTTAGAGTAGAAACTGGAAGACGGCGACTTAAGGAGACTTCGCCAGCTGCATAGACAAACAAGGCTTACTTTATTATTGCCTTTATAAAAGCTATTGAGCCCTGAGTACATCGTAGTTTCTTGGCACCTCGTACCCTGTGTGCATGGAACATCCGATTCTCCCGTTAAGTGGTCTGTTTAGTTACACTTGATTTCTCCGGCCCATTTTTTTGTTGCTTTCTAGCCATGCTGTAGTCTCCCAAAGCAAATTCTTAAGCAACTACTATAAAACTCTTCCAAAAAAAGAAAAAAATATCTGGAAGGTGGATCCCGCTTCTGCCCGGTACTGCGCGGCCTGAATTCCAGTGCAGCCCAGTGGAAAAGGGATGCTTCCAGCACTCTGTGGGAATAGCCATGCCTGGGTTTTGCATCGCATGCCCTACTGCCTTTTGCCTGAAATCAGATTTGCACATGGGCGGGATAGCTTCAGGAGCTAAAAAAATCTGCAAGACTGATTCTCTGTGAATTTCTTTTTGTTTGGTTTCTAAAGGCTTTACATCAATTAAACTACATTTACATTTATCAAAAATAAGTTACTTTACCTGGATCATCAGCTTTTAAGACTGTTTTGGTATGTTGTTAGTACTCTCAGTGTCTTGGGATCTCTAATCTGATACATTTCCAAGTAGGAAACTTAATCATGACAACAATTTGAATAATAGAATCATGGAATGCTTTGGGTTGGATGAGACCTCAAAGATCATCTAATTCCAACCCCCCTGCCTTGGGCAGGGACACCTTTATTAGGCTAGATAATGAGTTAAAGAATGCTAATTAATGGTAATGGCAACAAAAAAAAAAAAAAGGAATTTTTTTGAAGACTATTTTAGGCAAAATGTAAGGAAAAAAAATTAACTCTGAAATTTGTGTAGTATAAAAGTGAAAATGTATTTGAGTTACACAAAATGCTCAAAAATAGCTTTCATGAATAGTTCTTTTGGTCTAGTTCACAAGCAAAAAATACAGAATCTGGTTTTATCTATTTAAGTAGCCATTCACAGAAAATTTTGCTGTACTTTACCAATATTTTTGAAAAGGGGTGAGGAATATTCATTACCTGTGAAAATGACCAATTTAGAAAGAGGTGATGGTCATGGTCCTGAAACAACAAGTAATACTGTAGTAGCCACTTTAGCCAGCATGTCTAAATTAATAATTCTTAGTTAACTCTTTTTAACTGTAACTGAGGTTGATTGCACTGTTGAGTAGGGCAGAGGATTTTCTTCTTGTTGTTCTTATATGTGAAAAAGTGATTCTACAGGCTGCCAGGTGTCTTTCATGGTCAGAATCAAGCAGATGAAGCAGAATTTTGCTGAATGGAGATATGATTCAAGTTCTCAAAAAAACATAATCCTAACATTACTTTGAGAATTAGCATACTAAAATAGGCTTGTTTTATTTACTGCTTTAGGATGGGACATTTAACAGAATCACTTTAGCTTCTTTGACTTTAGTCAAGGATGGGGATACCCTTGGTGGTTCCTTTCAAAAAGCAGAGCAAGTGACTTGCAGTATCTGAACCTGGGGAAGTTTGGGTTTGGGTTTTGGGGTTTTTTTTTTTCTTAATTCTTTTTCCTGTATTCAGATTGAAAATACCTTGTAAAATACTTGAGAAAGTAGTTCTTACTTTTTATATTGAAGATGCATTTCACCTTGAAGATCACACAGAATCACACAATGTTAGGGGTTGGAAGATGGTCTGTTTATGTTTATCTCAAAAACTAGTCTTTTGCTGAAACTGTTTCAACACCTATCATTTACAAGTGCTATTGTACTTCGTATAGGTAATGGATAATGAAAATAGATCATTCTTGATGAAGCATGTGAAAATTGGTAGGTTTATGTTCTACAGAACAGAGTTTATTTTAAATTTTGTTTCCAGACCTCAAAAGGTGACAATTTTGCTGATTTAATCTGCTATGACTTTTTTTTCAGTGCATTGAAGTTCCTGCTATAAAATAATATCACTGGGAATGGAAATATAATTCAACTTCAAATAAATTAAGATTGAAAGTATATTTCTCAAAGGGAAAAAAAAAAAAGAACAACAAAAAAGCCCGGTATTTTTTTTCAGTGGTGAGAGTACAAAATTCAAGATTTGCTGTTGGAAAAATGAAGTAAATGAATGCTTTTGTGTATGATGGGTGCATAGGCCACAGGTTCACATATTTGTATGTCCTGATAGTTTTTTCAGTCTGAAATGCTGATCAGGAGCCAGCAAACCTAGTCAGCTTTAGTTATTCTGAAAGTTTCCAAACCATGTATAATCCATGTTGCCATTACAGATAGGGAAAATTTTGCCTTAAATCCCTTAAGAAAGTCTATACATGAAATTAGAGACACATGGACTTGATGGAGGGGCTACACAGTGGATAAGGAATTTGCTGGATGGTTGCACTCAAAAGAGTTGCGGTCAATGGCTTGATGTCCAAGTAGACACCAGTGACTAGTAACATTCCTCAGGGGTCAGTGTTGGGACTGGCGCTGCGTAACATATTTGACGGTGACATGGACAACGGGTCTCAGAGCACCCTCAACAAGTTTGTTGATGACACTGAGCTGTGTGGTGTGACTGACACACACTGTAGGGAAAGGATGCCATGCAGAAGGATCTTGACAGGCTTGAGAAGTGGGCCTGTGAGAACCTCATGAAGTTCCTGGTGCTGCTTACGGTTCTGAGCAGTCCCAAGCAGAACTGCAGGTTGGGCAGATAATGAATTGAGAGCAACCCCAAGGGAGAAGGACTTCGGAGTAGTGAGTGGTGTATCCTGGGCTGCATGAAAACCAGCGTGACCAGCAGGTCGAGGGAGCTGATTCAGTCCCGTTACTTTGCTCTCATAAGACCCCACCTGGAGTACAGCGTCCAGCTCTGGAGTCCCCAGTACAGGAAAGACATTGAGCTGTTGGAGCAAGTCCAGAGTAGGGTCACAAAGATAGTCGGGGGCTGGAGCACCTCTCCTATGAAGACAGAGTGTTGGGCTTGTTGAGCCTGGAGAAGAAAAGTGTCTGGAGAGACATTATAGTGGCCTTCTAGTACCTAAATGAATTTTAGAGGAAGGCTGGAGAGGGGCTGTTTACAAGGACAAATAGTGACAGGGGTAATGGCTTTAAGCTGAAGGAGAGGAGTGCCTCACCTGTGAGGGCAGTGAGGCCCTGGCACAGGATGCCCAGAGAAGCTGTGGCTGCCCCCTCCCTGGGAGTGTTAAAGGCCAGATCTGGACAAGGGTGTTCCTGCCCCTGCCAGGGGAAATTGAAACTAGATGATCTTTGAGGTCCCTTCCAACCCATGCCCATCTGTGATTCTGCTTTGATCTTTAAGGACACTTGCAATTAGATCTTCATGCTGGCTTCAGCATCTTTACATTGCAATACAATTTTCCATAAATGTGATTCTTACAGATGTATCTCTATTTGTTATTGCATTTTTTATGTAGAGATATTAATTCCAGAGAGGTAGTGAGGCAGTGAAATGAGGTAATGTAAGGCAAAATGGAAGGTGAAGAAGTGGGGATCGTGCTGAGTGTGCTTCCTTCACCCCACTTGACAATGTGACAGGGAAAGGGCTAAGGGGAAAAACTGCTGTGGGCTAAGCTGGAAGAAGACCAGGCTCACTCCTCCTCCCACCCTAGGATGCTCCCCACCATAGCAGGAGAATCCCCGGGAACTCCTTGGAGCTCATTCTTAGTATGGCAGATGATCTTGGAAAAAGACAGAAGTGTTTTAATTAAAACAAAAGACAGTGTCTGTTACATTTCATTTATTTATAAATGAGGTAAATATATTAATCTTCTCAGCTGACATGTCTTTGAAAAATAGGATCATTACTATTAACTCTGAATATCAGCTGGGATTTGAGTTTTTAATGACACTGCCAAGTTCATCAGGTTCTTTCATGTAGCAGGTTATTTATGCAGATAAGCAGTTACAGGGACAAGGCCTGGTAAAACAAACACATAAGCCCTTCCAGAAGAGATTTAGTGGCATGACTCACAGGCACAGAGCCTCCAGTCTACGTGCTTTAACAGACACCTGTGCAGATGAAATATTTTGTAAATGATGACATTTAGTAAATGAGAAATTGCCTCTTATTTTCATGCAGTAAAAATCAGCAAGAGTGCTATACAGAGGTTTTGTATTCAGTGAGCTTGTGTTTAGCTTGTGTCAATGGTAAAAGAAAAATATTAAAAGAAGCAAGAAAAAGAGCTGTTCTTCTTCCCAATAATGTAACTGGGCTGTAAACATTAGTGCAACACTATGGCAGTGACTTCTATAGTTTGTGGGCTGCTTGTTTGGTTGTTTGGGTTTTTTTAAATTTTTGGCTGGGTTCCCAAACCGGTTTAATGGGAGCTCACTGAAAGTTAGGTTTCTTCCATTCAGGCCTAAATTGGTGAAAGAGTGAATGGTATCTGAGGATGTCGACAAACACTGTGTATAGAGCCTATGATGTTGGGGAAGAATCTTACGGTCTAACTCGACAAATAATGTTTTTAAAGAAAGAGAGTGTTTTTGTGTATGGGTATTTTTTAAAAATAGGAAGTTACCATAAACACCTTTTACTGGGATGCTCAAACATTCAAATACCCTCATCTAAATTTTCAAACAAGGAAACTGCAAGAGGTCTTAATAATTTCCATAGTATCTTTATTCTACAACATATGTTTACAGCTGAGTTATCAATGAAAATTTACAGCAAAAAAGCAGAACAGGTCAAGATATCTATGCTGTAGCAGGGAAATTATAGTAACACACACTAAAATAATAATGAGTCATGATGCTTCATTGGTTCCAACTATATTATCCTGCTGATTAGCAGTGTTTCCTGTCCAGCAATATGCATATTTATCCTATCTTATGTACAGTTTCATATAAAATGTGGTCAATATTTAGCAACTGATTTAAAACATCTCCAGTGTTTTATGAACAACATGGCCTTCAGCTTTACCTTTCTTAAAAAAGCATGCAATCATGTAATTTTAAAAGGTACTTTACAAATGGTATTAAAGTATGCCATTTCATAATCTTTTCCTAAGTATTTACTGATTTAAACAGAAATCGCTCTATTATTTCCATACTTGGATGTTTATGCCAATGTTTCCAAGGCATCCAGTGTGCAACATTACAGGCTAGAGTCTTTCATATGTTTTGCTGTAAGCAAAACAGTCATACATACCAAGCAGAAGCATCATAAAATTGATGATGCAAAGGTCTGAGAAGTGGGGGATGTGTCTCTTGTAAATGGCCTGTGCTCTAGAGTGTTCCTTTAACTGGAACATATGGACATATAGTTTATCAGGACTCAATAATCATCTTCTATTGACCTTGATACATATTTCAAATAGGTCTCTGGAGGCAAAGAGGATCTCTCGCATCTTAGAAAAGGCCAAAAGAATGTAGTTAGCCCTCCTAGGTACTGATAGGTATTAATCTCATAGAGATAGTGCAAATAATAGCAAGGACTTCTTCCCCACACTAGTAAGGTAATACTTCCTTCAGCACTCCAGAATTTCAGAAAGAAAGGTGGTTTCTCCAAGCTGCTCTGGGTTACGCAGATCACGTCAAAGCCAAAAGAAAACAAAAACACTGATATCCTTTTCCCAGTGCTAAGAAACCACAGCTGCAGCACAGTTATCAAGAGATGCTTAGTAACGTGAGAATTAGCCTTCCCCAAGCAAAAACTTTTATAGACTGATTTTCCAGGCAATAATGGAGCTTTTGTTATCTGCATACATGTTGTGCATGCATTGCTTGGCTTTTGCTGTTTGCTTCCCTCTCTCAACACTTTTAAAATCAGCCTCATATTTATTTTGAGCTTCCTAATTATTTCTCCTATGAAAAATATATACTTCTCTATACTAGAACACATCAATTAACTTTGGTTGCAACATATTAAAATGCTCTGCTTGATAATGTTTAACGTGGAACAGATCTGATTGCTACTGTGGGGCCATCAGGCTTTCTGTGCAACTTCTCCAGCTTGCATTAAGGAGTAAGGCTCTGTAAGTGTATGAGAGCCGGCTGTTGTGTGTGCAGAACAGACAGTGCTTCTGTACAGAAAGGTGGCTCCCCAAAGACAGGATTCCCATAGCTTGGTAAACATCGTCGAGGATCCTTTTCTGCCATCACAGCTGTCATCTTCACAGCCATTACAGCTTGAACCTATAAACATGAAACATTTTATTACAACTGTAGTAAGTGTTTGAGAGCTGCTAAGGATAACATTTTTTACCTCTATTGATCACAGCAATTTTATTCTCTTCTCTAGCAGGAACGATTATTTTCATGGTGTCACCTAAAAGAATTGCGGGTAGGATCCAACAAAGTGAATGCTTACCTTTCTTTGTGTTCTGAATCAACATTCATGTGTATGTGAAATATGAGTATAGGTAGCTGGTAAAATTAAAAGTTGATAAAAATTGGTCTATACAGGTAGTGTTTGCAGAGACAGCATTTAAGTTAAAGATCCTGATAAACGCCATTTCATCACAGAATCACAGGCTGGTTTGGGTGGGAAGGGACCCTCTAAAATCATTTAGTCTAGCCCCCCCTGCCATGGACAGGGACACCTTCCACTAGCCATGGTTGCCCAAAGCCCCATCCAACCTGGCCTTGAACACTGCCAGGGAGGGGGCAGCCACAGCTTCTCTGGGCAGCCTGTGCCAGGGTCTCATTGTCCTCATTGTAAAAGACTTCATCCTTACATCAACTCTAAATCTATTCTTTCAGTTTAAATCTGTTGCCCCTTTGTATTTTTTGTTCCAAGTAGCAGCACTTCCCGTCCTTGTACAGATACTTGAGAGGATCAGAAAATAATGTGGGGTTTTATTGGTAAGCCACACTTATGCTCATGCATCTATCACATTGATCCTTGTTTACTGACTGCTTGATTACTTATTGACTACTTATTGACTACTATTGACTACTACTTTACTGCTTATTGATTTACTGCTGTAAGGAAGGGCGGTTTAGGTACTAGATGAATTTCAGCAGACTTCAGAAATATTTAAGCCAAACCAGTTTGGTCTTACTCTTAAATGTTGGATAAAACTTTTTTTGTTGTGCAAGCTTAAAATCTCCTAGCTACATGCATTTATTCCTGATCTGTCAATCACTTAGTATTACAAATATCAGGAAATATCATGTTGATACAGACTAAGACAGTGGCAATATTTTTTTTGGTTTTTGGTGTGTTGGGGTTTTTTTTGGGGGGGGGTGGGGTATTTTTGTGGATTATTTTGAGAACATGTAAGCAACCTTGTTTTGCTTCTCTGAGCAGGAGATGTTTTTCTAGGGAAGTATTTTAACCTTCCTTAGATAGCAACTGTACAAAAAGTGAATCTTCTACAACAGTTCTATTCTTTGTGTTTATGTATGTCACCTCTCCTGACTTTGGTGAGATAGTTTTGACTACTTCTACTGGCACTATGGTTCCAATATAGTACAGGCAAAACCCTGAGGTTCTATTGTAGGCTGCTGAAATGAACTTTTGGATAAGATACTATTACAAAACCTGCAGAAGATGGTAAGTCAGGAAAGGAAAAAATAGGTTAGGGAGATGTGGAGGAGAGGAACATTCTGACTCTCAGATTCAGTAATGTACATGCAGGACTAGCAATTCACCATATGTCTAGTTTAAATCCCTGATTCTTTGACCTGGAAATAATTAGTAAGAAAATTATAACTGTATTACACTGTTTTAATTACTTTTCAGACTAAAGATGCATTTCATTGCAAATACAAGCAGTTATTACCTAATTACACTATATTAGAAGAAGAAAAAGGTAAACTGCCTTTACACTGATAAGGATCTTCATCCAATCCGACAGCTACAGATTTCTGTACAGAGTTCCAAGGTTTGGGGTAAAGTTGACATCTAATTTATGTCCTTAATTTGTTTAGTTTACCAATCATTTGTTTGCCTACTATAAAAACACTTAAAACTCAGTTTTTCAGCTTTCTTTAAGTAGGAATAGTTATGAAGATATCAATTACTCCCACTTTCAAAGTTATTTAAAACCTGGATTTCTTTTATACAAACTTGCTAGCTAGAGTTCCAGTATCTTCTTGTAACATTTACCTTTTATTGAATAAAATACACATTTTGAGTGGACAAATTATCATTGCATCCCCAGGTACTTCCTGCAGTAATTTCCATTGATTGGAGTACATGCACTTGTGAGAACAGAGACGATCAACTGCACTGAGTCAACAAGACACTCATTATGCTACCAGATGCTTTTATTTTCACATAGCAAGAGGAGTTTTATGGACTATTGTTTTCTTTTTCTCCCAGAAGGATTTTCCAGTGTACTTATAATTTCAGAAATGGATGCTCTGTTACATGTTCAAAGAAATTCCTGGCAAGACCTTAAGAAATATAGGCTATGCTACACAGGCACATTCTTTATGGATGTACTAAACTTTCAGCATTTGTTTTAAGAGGTAATTGTGGAGAAAAAAAAAGTAACAACAACAGCAACAGCTAACACAAACTACCAACTCTCCTCCTTCACATCTTCTCTCATGATAAAGATATATTACCTGGTTATTGATGCATTTGCTTCCTGAGAAGAGATGACAAAAACAACCCCATCTTTCATGTCTAACTGTATAGACACAAGCCACAACAACTATCTGAATATCAACCCAAAGAGGTTATTTCCCTGCTTTCTCTACATTTACAAAGTATACGTTTCTCCCCACACATGCATTCTTCTCTTTCTCTTAAGTGCTTGTTACAAATGGAGGGTTAATTTACAGAGTATGTGTAACTGATTTTGCATGTCTGAGATGCAGCTGAACTTCTAAAGGTTGTGTTTATTTGTTTACCTCTTTGGTAAGCCTGTTGCCAAAGTTTATCAAAAGCCTTTCAGACCTGCCAGTTGGCATGGGAATGTCAGCACATTCCTAATGTGTTCTGCTTTTGTCGGTCTAGTTTACAGATGATAAATGTACTCCTCTGGTATTTTGTACTTCAGGTTGAAGCTAAAACAAGAAGCACAGAATATCCATGCCTTTAAAAGTAGACTCTGTCCTGGTGAAAACGAAAAAGCGAACGTGTGGATTGAAAAGGGGCAGTTTGAATCAAGAGACAAAATTTTCATTTTTCAATTCAGTAGGACATTTTTACTGTGTCACACATGAACTTTTAGATATTTACTTGCTTCTTACTATCTTGGATAAAACTATATTACAATAAAAGAAAACTAGAATTCCACATGTTAGAGAATTTACAAAAGTCATTAGAGCCGTAATAATGTATAATTATATAGTACCGACTGTAGTCAGAAGACCAGTAAATGTTGGTCCACTAATAGCATTTTCAGGAAGAAAAAAAAAAAAAAAAGAAAAAGAAAAAACTCATCTTGTTTTCAGTTTATGGTCATCAGACAGGTCAGCCAGCCATGAATGGGTGTAGCTACAGAGGAATGCTTAAAAGCTTCCTTTTTGCAGACTAGCCAAACAATTTGTCTGTGTCAGTGTTGAGCTTGTAAGCAAGTGAGCGTGATGTTTCTAGTATTTGTTTGAAATGGAACCAAATTCAAAATACAGGCACAAAAAATACTTTTCATGGTGTTTAACCAGGCAGTAGAAAGTAGCTCTGTCGTCTCTACCAGTAAGAAATATCTCAGGGATTTATTTACTTTCTTCCCACAAAAGTGGAGGGCATTTTGTCTTACACTTCAGAATGAGCTTAGACTGGCTGCTTGTGAGAGGTGAGAAAATAGTTGTAGGTATTTTCTTTCCATGGGACTCTTGAGGCCTCTGGCTTTTTTCTTCACAGTGTTGCAGTTACACACACAAAGCAGTACCTAGCAGCAGAGCAGTGATTGCATAGCACCACACAGAGGGCAAATATATTTCCCTTGCTTTTTCATGCGTCATTTAGCGCTTGATGCAGTGTTTTTGCATATCCTTGAAGTAATAAAGGTGTACGGAAAGAAAGGACGAAAGAAAGGGGAAAAAAATAATGAAAGGAGACAAAGAAGGCAAGAAGGGCCAGCAAGCAGGCAAGAAGAGGAAAGAAGCTTCAGCAAGTGAAGTAACTTGGAATGCAGAGTGAGCAGCAATGACACTGCCACTCTCCTGCCCTGATAGCAAGAGAGCATTTATCCTCGAGTTTCAGGCATAATTTGTGTGTCCTGTGATGCAAAGGGTGCAGAATGCAACAGCAGGCATTTATGTTCAATCCCTGGTAATCCCAGCTGCTGCCAGTTAACTTGTGTTGGGTAGAGTTTCTGAGACATTGCAAAGCTAAATGGAGGAGAGATCACAGTCAGGCCTGCAGCAGCCTTTCATGGCCCTGCAAGTGCCATGCCCTTTTGCTGCCTTGGGAATGGCCGAAGCAATACTGTCTCCGTTCCTTAAAGTATTCTGGCTTGAACATTCATTTTAAATCCCCATTGGAACTTGCAGGTATTTTTTAGAAGGAAAATGATTCTAGTCTTACATCACCAGCACTGCCTGCTGTCATCAAACACAAATCTCTTTTGGACATAGAAGAGCAGAGCAGAGCACAGAGAAACATAATGGAATCTTTCTTACTCTGCACATTGCCGTGTTTAATTGTCATTGTGATTTGTGTCATATCTCAGAAAGAATCCTTGAAGGTGAAATTTCTATTTCTCTTATCTCCATCCAGCCTGTTTATATTTCTTCAAACATACTTCGGTTGTGCAGACTTGATGTCTTTGTCATTCATTTTGGGAGAAATCCACTACAAGCTCTGTGGATAGCAGTCACATTAAATCCCTTAGTGCAACAGTACATAGTTCTAATATTTTGAAAATAAAGGTCTAGTGGTGATAGTTTGAAAGTTACATGACAGTTTGGAAGTAACAAAAGATCTTGACGCTCATGATCCTGACACTGGAGCCCTGTGTCAGAATTCCCAAAACAGACATTCCACTTCACCTAAACGGGAGAAGTTCAGTAGCGATGAATCACAGAATCACAGAACATTGAGTTTGGAAGGGACCTTCGGAGGGCATTGGGACTAACCCCCTTGCTGAGTGAGCTGGAGCTACATCCAGGCAGCTTTTGGCTATCTCCAGGGATGGAGACTCCACAGTCTTCCTGGGCAGCCCGTGCCAGGTCTTAGTCACCCTCACAGTAAAAACGTGTTTCCTGATGTTCAGAGAGAATCTTCTGTGTTACAGTTTGTTCCTGCTGCATGCCCCTTGAGGAGAGCATGACTCACCCAGACAGAAACATTCAGGAGAGGTAGATGATGAATTCCTTCATGTTGTGCTTCAGGCACTCGTAGGGAATGAACGTTTCATATCCTTTCTGTGCAGATAAAGGAGCAAGTGCTTTGCAGCAAGTCATTGAACTTGTTCACTGATATCCTAAATGTTTGCCCGCATGGGAGGATATTCTGGGTAATAATTCCTTAATGATGCCTGTTAAATTTAATCTCCATTCGATAAAACACTTAAGCACTGCTTGTAGCAACATCTGAAATTCAGGGCTTCCAGATGTGTAACGTGACTAAAAAATACTTGCAATCTCTCAGGCCCAGTGGGTCAGATATAGAACATTTTTAACAGTATGAGAGTGTTTTAGGGGGAAGCGGTCAGAATCCACTAACAGTTTGGTGGCTAAACTATTATTCAGGAGAGTGATATAAACTCAAAGTTTAAGCAGAGATAGGATCTAAATCTGGTTCTTACCAGGTTTTAACTGCAGCATCTCTGTTTCAGGTTTAATATCTTACCTTGGTTGTGGCCCCTAATCCAAGAGCAGCCTAAGAATGCCACCTTCTTCTTACCTTTTCCTTCATGCAGGGTTTAAGATTAAGAAAATATCTCCTTACAGTCAGTGAGGAACCTGGTCTTTTAAGTCAGGCATGCAAACTCTGCTAGGCAGGAGGCTGCCAAATGGGAAGCACTGTAAGGTTTGGTGTACAATGATTGAATGTCTTTGTTGACTGGGCTTTCTATCTGATTTGGTTCTGCCTTTTGGTACCTGTCCATCTAAAGATTATTACCTTTTCTCTGAGTATAGAGTGCTAAAGCCATTTCCAGCTCTTAACACCTTCCAGCACTTATCAGCCTCTCTCCAGACACCAGCTCTGACCTCACGAACAAAGCATTTGCTAGGTGCCTTATCATTATGTGCCTTGCTTAGTCCCCTTTAGATGTACAGTGTGATAAGACCCAGAACAATATTCATGAGCTGATCATGTGTATATATATGTTTACTGTAGGATTCTTTTCCATTTTATGTAAACTTTATTGCCCTTTGTCAGAGTTATTTGAGTTGTATAATATTGATGATATCATAGGATCTGTCATTTAAGGGAACCACATTCATTTATCTACAAGTCATTTATAGCACTGTGATGCCAGATTTTGGGGACACCTGGTACTATATGACATTTTAGACTTTTCAGATGTGTGTTGTCATAACAGGGAATAGCTACCAATATGCTAGCTTTTGGAAAAGGTTTAACTAAGTCTAGTGAACTTCATGGTGACTACGACGTTGCCAGTCAGACTGCTTACTCTCCCTCCCTGCCTGTATAAAAGCTGTTGCAAGCCAGATAAAGAAAAGACAATAGGATTTAATTCTAGATTTAGGCTTAAGAACCTTGCTTCCAGTGTAGTCAGAAAGGATCTAGTCAACACAGTCAATGCCAACCAGTGAGCAAGTTGGTGCTTGGAGAAAGTGTCTTCATCTGGGTGAGATGAACATAGATCTGCCACTGGTCTGGACTGCAAGAATTGTCCTGTAAAAGGAGTGATGGCAGAAAGTGACTGATAAAAAAAGAAAATTAGCTAAGCACAGAAATTATTTTCACAGTATTTCACAGAGTATTTCTGATGCAAGAATCACAAAATGATTCTGTATAACTTAACACATGCCACCTGGTCAGGAATCTGGAGAAAGTATGTGGTCTATTAATACAGTTCTGTGTTAACAAAGCTACATTAAATGTGCTTCAGTTCAAAACCATTGTATTCTACAATATACGGGTCTGTGATGAAGTAGGAATTCAAAGTACGTCTTTTTATGTAGAAAAGTGACTCAAACTGGAAAACTTGCAAGTCTGTTTCTATAAGAACATCCAGTAATTCCTTTTTTTTCATGTTTTCAGAACTCTTTGATGGACTGGGCTCCTCTGAGGGGAGGAGTCTAAAATGAAGGGAAAGCTACCCCTACCCCTGAAAGAAGAAGTATTTATAATAAGAAATATTTAGGACATATTGGTCCATGTGACAATATTACATTCTGTGAAAGATTATTAAATCAAAATTTTGGTGGAGATGGATTTCTTGATTCTATATATAGCCTCTCTTTACGTGATGCTACTTTCAGAGCTACTAATTTGCAAAGTCTTGTGCCTGATGAATCCTCTGGAAACATACGAGTGGGGCACATCATGATATCTACATGCTGATTTGATTGCCTCATAATCAGTATCAATAAAGGCTGAGGGATGAAGAGATTGAGAGCAGCCCTGAGGAGAAGGGCTTGGGGGTGTTGTTGAATGAGAAGCACAACACGACCCAGCCATGTGCACTTGCAGCCCAGAAAGCCAACTGTATCCAGGGCTGCATCTAAAGAAAGGTGACCAACAGGTCAAGGAAGGTGATTCTGCCCCTCTACTCTGGTGAGACCCCACCTGGAGTACTGCATCCAGCTCTGGGGCCCCACCATGAGAAAGACATGGAGCAATTGAAGCAAGTCCAGAGGAGGGCCACAAAGATGACCAGAGGGCTGGAGCACCTCTTCTATGAAGACAAACTGAGAGCGTTGGGCTTGTTGAACCTGGAGAAGAGGAGGTTCCGAGGAAACCTTAATGTGTCCTTCCAGTACCTGCCAGGGTCATTAGAAAATCATGGGGACAGACATTTTATCAGGGCCCATTGAAATAGGACAAGGTGTAATGATTTTAAACTAAAAGGGGGTAGATTCGTACTAAAAAGAAGGAAGAAATATTTTATGATGAGAGTGGTGAAACACAGAAACAGGTTGCCAAGTAGATACCCCATCCCTGGAAGTATACAAGACCAGGTTGGACAGGGCTCTGAGCAACCTGATCTAGTGGAAGATGTCCCTGCTTGTTGCCGGGGGAGGTGGTGGTGGGGGTGTGTGTGTTGGACTAGATGAGCTTTAAGCCTTTCTAACCCAAATTATTCCATTACTGAAAGGGTAATTACAATTTAAAGCTCTTCTCCAGTAAATGTATCCTGTAAAAATGCTGCTGGACCATCACTGGCTAGGAATTATGTGGTGGGTTGCCCTCTGGTCTTCGATATTCATCCTCACAACTTTCTGTGGGTATATTATCTACCCTTTTCTTGCCTTTATTTAATATTTTGAGGACAAAGTTGTGACAATCACAAATGTGAAAACAGTTTTACAAGATCTATTTATGAGTTCAAATTTCCATAGATAAAGATGATAACTTTTATTCTGTATAAACACTTGCATTGATGACAAGCTGAAGTACAAGGTGAAAAAGGAAGAGGGAAAAATGTAATGTTAGTTATTCCTCAGCTGAAACTTACTCTGTGGTCTTCTCATTAATATCTATAGTGCAAAATAGAGAAACGGTGAGTAATAAAAGAGGTATTTAATTTGTTTTGACTGAAGACAGTGCTTTAAATTTGGTCAAAGACGTCGAGGCACTAGTAGAAACAAATGAAAGATGCTACGAGAAGCTCCATAATGTTTCAGTTCAGATTAGACAATGAAAGAAACATTTACTTCTTCCTTTAAATATGGTTATATTAGAGATATTAAATAGGGGTTGGAAATGGAAGAGCCTGCATTACAAATTTGTTGGGACAAACCCTGTCTTTTCCCTGAAAATACTTGGATAGATTTTAATGTGAATAAGTTTCAAGCTTATATGTTGGATAATTCAGAAATTATTGTAATTCATGGAGATCTGAATATTTCAGTATATCCACCTGAGGGCTAACAGAGTGAAAGAAAAAGCTTCCCCAACTGGGTAGGTCAAGGTATGTTCATTCTACCCAGTTAGTCCTGGATATTATTTATAACTGAATGTATAATGCTGAGAAGTGGGCAGTAATCTCTAGACTGGGAGTATTGTCTAACGTGTTACAAACTTCTAATGTATTTTGTACTTTAAGTTTTAATCTCTTTTGGTAAACATTATTTATTCAATACTGAAAGCCAACCTAGTGTGTTTTTCTTTGAGTAGTCTTGCTGTTGTCCATACTGCTAGGGAGCCATGGTCTAATAATTTCTATTGGAACTTTGGGGTTTTTCTAAGACTGTGAGGTGAAGAATATGCCAAACCACTGTTTGGAAAAGGGCTTTGGGTGACTTTTGAAAACTGAATCAAGGAAAAGAAACATAGATGCTAAATGGGTTATTTTGTAAGGTAGTCACTGAAGATCCTGTGGAAGTGCTATGGTTTTTGAAGGCATTTCTAGTTTCAGAGAACTAGCTAGATTATGTATATTTAGCAGATAGTGTGTTTACATCCAAATGCAAGGATGTAAAGAACAAAGTCACATGTCCATTATGAAGTTTCAATAGGATAACAATAAGTTAATGATTTCTTTTTTCTTCTGGTGGTGGTGTTATCCTGCCCAATGAATTAAGTTTAGCAAAGAAAAGGTTGGACTTTCTGGTACTTAAAGGATGGGAAACATTCTCGGGACTTAGAGGAATATGGACAGAAAGACTCAGTAGGTGGCAGTCTTTGCTTTGAGTATTTTCAGCACCAAAATCTCTTCTTAGGTTGCTTCTGAAAGTAGTTGTCTTTTAAAAGGACCTTAAAATAAGAAGGTGCCCTCAAGTGGTTGTTGTAAATTGTATAAGATGCTTCTGAAGAATAGTGCTTGCCCTAATGAATGAATATGGCAGAAAATCATTGGCTTTCATTTCCTCAGTTATGTCAATTGGGCATCATTCCTTTTCCAAAACCTGGAGATTTTTGGTTCTCTTTGGAACAATGACATTGTCTCTCAAAGCAGTTATTGCAGTGAATTTAAGCAAATGCAAGTCCTTGCAGCACTGTAGTTATGAGACTGTATTTGCTGGTTTTAGGATCAGGGAACAATGAGTAGATCACAAAAGCACAGTTCTTTTTTTCTGGACAGGAGCTGTACAACTTTGATTCACCTTTTCTTAGCAAAAAGGGGTGTTTCCCTCAAAATAATCAAAGCAATCTATTATGTTGAGGGTTGAGAAACACTTCTGATAACCGTCAGGAATTCACGCCAATTTCACAGACCCGAACACTTTGTAGACAGCTTGTATTCTTGTGTAACTAAACAAAATGTCAAAGGCAAGGTGGCATGAGTATAAAGGAAGTATTTGGGCCTGGATAAATCAAACACACTAATCCTTAGTGCCATGAGTAGAAGCTGATACATGTGCTCTTAGGATTGAATGTACATTTGCACGCATACAGCTTTGAAATAACATTCATTAAGTTTTGTTATCTATTGTCTTCATTATTTTAATTTTCATATATTTACCAGTGGTAGAAGAAACAAGAACATACAGTAATCCTGCAACCATGTACACTGGGATATGGTGTGAGCCAGTGGAGAGCTCTAGGGGGAGCGCAGAAACAGATCAGGAGATACAGCATAATTGCATTTCAAGCGTGGCTGTTGTGTACCTCGAATCTAGCTCTCCTGATAGTTGACAGTGCACAAAGACCAGATGTGACTATAGGCCATACTTATCCATGACAAAAGGTTTTGCTTATTTTCCATACTATTGTCTCATGTTGTTCATGTTCTAGCTTACCTGAATTGTGACTCCTATATTAATAGTGATAAAGGGAGAATGAAGTTCATCACATGCTCACTTCTGTTTTACTCCTGTTGACGTTGACATAATTTGCCTGTTGAAGAGCACTTTGTAAAGATGGCTCCCTGTTTGATATTCCACCCTTGTGTTTCATTTCAAGGACAGACACATGTCTTTGTTCATGATAATTTCATAGAGACAGTCTGGTTCAAAGTGAGATATTACTCCTTCTCATATACAATTAATGTTATGCTAACTGAGTTTCCATACTAAGATCTGATTTTTTTCCCTTTACATGAACATTTAGTAGAAGGTTTACATTGAACTGAATGTATGTAGGAGCTGGGTTAGTCTATTTTTACTGCTAGTAGTTGTTCTGGCAGGAAAGGATGCCACTTGATCTCTTGACCACAGTTTGTAAGTGTTAAGAACCAGATTTTATTCAAAATAAATGTATTAATATACACTATGTCATCTGAGGGGTATTGAGGAAAAATACCTGCTTTCACACTGTAAGAATTCAGTTGAATATGCTTGTAGTGCCTCTCTCTCTTCTCTGTACAAAGTGGTTAGATAACATCTTGGCACTGCCTGGGAAACAGAACTAGTCAAGAATACAGAAGGCTGGTTTCTAAGGTCTACTTTGTATACTGGTGCGTAGCTTTCACTGACGGCTGGTTAGATTTTATATAGAGGTTAAGATGCTGATCCTGACCTATGGAACCCAATATGATCTAGGTCCTGGTTTCAGGTCTACTCATATGGTACAGTCACAGCTGAAAGAAGTTCCTCTGCTTGAGAAAGGATAAATGAATGGCAAGCTATCTTTTTTTTTTTTTTTTTTTTAATCATTATTAGTTGAGGGTAAGGAGGAAAGGCTTGATTTCTAAAGCACTTACTCCCTGAATCTCTTGAGTCTGTGTGTGTTGATATGTAGGACTCAGCAGTACCTTTTACTTTTTTTCTCCTTTTCTTTGGCATTTTGAAAGAGGAGAGGAATTTAAATACATTCTTCAATAAAGATGCTTGTGTCACTGCAATGTTTGAGAGTGATGCTTTATTATCATGGGTTGTGTTTGTTTATTTTGAGGGAAAACTGTGATTTACAATTTTTCTTGATGTTCAGCAAGAATTCGGAATATGTAATATGGTTCCCCTTCCTAAATGGGAAAATATTAACTAAGGACACATAAAGAACATACAATTCCTGTGGGTAATCCTTTATTTCTGCTAGTTATTCTACTCTTTGAGGTGGCAGCTGTCATATGATGCTGTTTTTCTGAGCTGGCAAAGTAAATTCTCTGTGGCTGTCCCATGAGTAGGATTTTTATATTGAGTGGACCGAAGAAAATGTTTTGGCTGTGTTTCACATTTTCCTTATCCTCTGTATGATGGCATCTACTGATAGACTCGATATGCATAGCATTCTTCTTCCTTTCTTCAAGTCTTTCTTTCTAGGCTCTGTTTCCCATATGTGGTTGGACCAGATGATTTTTTAAGGGCCCTTCTAACCTGAGCTGTTTTATGGTTCTAAGTCTGAAGGAGAACTACGATAACTAGGACAAGAAATTGAACAGACAGTGCCATTACCTGAAGTTCAGCTGCCGTGTTCGATAGAACCTAGTAGAGAAATGAAGGTAGGGTGGCCGCCCTTGGAGGAGAAGGTGAAAGGGAGGGTCTTAGATGCTAATCATCCGACCTTTTCAACCTGCCATGGGATTTCATTTGCTTGAACATTAGACCTGAAGTTAGCAGTATGAATACAGACTAGGCAAGATACTGGATCAGGAGGTGTTTGGCCACAAAGAAAAGTGGGCCAAGAAGCAGCAGGATTTCAATAGGGCATAGTCATAGGAAGTAGATGGCAGGAAGAGACTGACTTAGCAATAGAGAGTGCATGCTTATAAGGCTGGTGCTCAGATTATCTGAACTGGCCATCCTGTGGGTGTAGGGGCTTTACTTGTGTCCAAACACCCTACGTAATGTTCATTCTCGGCAGTTATTCCCAGCAGTCTTGTGAAGAAGCTGGAAGCTGGGGAGATGTAGCTAGATATCTTATGACTTCTGCTGTTTGGGTGCCTGCCTGCCCACTCCTTTCACAAGCATTTCCCTGTGGCAAGCAGCTCCCTGAAAGCTGGTAAAAGGCTTTGAACTGTTTTACAAAATGCAGTTGGCAGAGGAAAAGTGCTTTCCATCAAGAAAGCTGGAGCACAGTGTTTTCCCAGCTGCTCTGAGGCGCCATATGTTTGCTGCATGGCTACTAATGCTACTCATTTCTTCAGGAGACTTTACAGACATAACCCTCTGTAGTGATACTTGCATGAGGATAAGCAAACTGCTGGTCTGTAGCAGTATTTCAGTGGGGTTAATGCCAGGGTCATCCCTGTCAAAGCAGCTGACACAACGTGCCTTGAGGAATATGGAGACCAAGACCATTAGTATTACCAGACTCATTTGACACTGTAAGACCTCGGGGGCAAGATGCGGAAAATCTTTCTGACTTGGTCAGCGCAACAACTGAGATTCAGCTGACCAGGATGCTAGAAGGATGTTCTTCCAATGGCATTATGAATATGGTCATTGTACTTTCTGTTAACAACGACTATAGAATATAGCACAGTAAAATCACAGGGTGTATAACCAGTGGCATGTGCCTCTCCTGTGTTCCCAGACCTTTACTGGGACTGCTGCTTGTCTGACAGTCAAACCATTTCTCCTCAGAGTGAGAAGGTGTGCTTCTCTGTCCCAACTAGTAGTCCAGACAGTAAAGAGTAAGTCAGAACACTGGGTGGAGGATAAGGTGCTGAGCAGATGTCGGTAGGGTTCAGTTTCAGAGCTCTCCCTGGGGGCTGGCAGGGTAGCAACCGCCAGGAAGGAGAAAAGTGAACAGCTGGGCATGTGGGAGAGTTGGGGTGAATAGCAGTTGACCAGAGTTTGGAAGGGGTAACAGCCAAGAAAATATAAGACAAAAGTCTTTTAAAAATTTCCCATCAAAACCAGACAGACAAATCTCTCTCTCTCTATTAGCAGACTTTGAGACAGTCTTTCATAGCGCAATGTGGAGAAGTCAGACCTTCTGTTATGACTAGAGATTTGCAGTCAATGGAAGGGCTGAAAGCAAGAGGTCATGGAGACGGTATGGGGAGAGGTATCAGTTGGAAGGGAAATTGGTCAAGGTGTAAAAGTTACACAGGTCTGGTTTCCAGAATGACGTTGCCAGGGGAGCCCACATCCATTTTTTACCTCTACAGATCCTCCGTAAATCATAGCGTTGATGCACAACTACTTATGGTTATTACTTATCATTCATTGACTTGGCTGCAGTCACAATCAGGAATTGGGGTCCTGGTGAAGTGCAGCACTGCCTTTGTTCTGCTTCCTGCAGAAGTCAAACACAACTCTGGCTTTTAATCTGTTCCGATGTCAGACTTCCAGTTAGCATCCTGGGAGAAGGGCCGGGCTCGCTACAGTCAGAGCACTTCTGGAGGAGGAGGAGGAGGAAGAGAAGGAGGAGGAGGAGAAAGAAAAACAGCAAAAAAAGATGACAACCTGGAGGAGCCAGCACAGACTCAAATGTGCAGGAACAGGGCTGCAGTGAACACTGGATAAATCCTGCCTTCTTTGTGATGCAAATTAAAACTAATTTTCACGGTGGAAAGCAGTTAGGAAACCCTTTGCCAGCATCTACCTGGTAGTGTCACCTCCCGAGGCAGTCTGTGCTGGTTACAGTTGCACAGGGATACATCAGCATCTCAGTGTGGCCACAGCTATGAGGGATGATGGCAAGGAAGCATGAGGGTCCTCCTGAGTCAATGTAATAATGTTATCATTAAAATATAATATTAATTTGTAGTAATAAAAGTAATGGTCAGATTTCAGTAGGGATTTGGAATTTCAGGTCATGCTAGACTCTAAATTTCAGAAGAGGAATAGTGTGCTCATAAAAGGCCATCAGTAAGCACTGTAATTGAGTCTTTCTGGTAGGCACGGGTATCTCATAGTATTATAATTCATTGTAAATACCTAAGAGTTGTTGTTTGATTGTTTCTTTTTCCTGGTCTGTTTATTTGTGTAATAAAGAGGAACAGTTGCAAAATATTTTTATCCAGTTTAGCTGGTTTGAAATGACAAGTGAATAAAAATCTCGTTAGAAAATTGATTAAGGAAAATCTACATTTCTATATTACTAGATTTAAGCCTACACAAACTTGACTCAGACACTCAAGCACTGAATGACAGAAACTTAAGGTCTGACTATGCTGCACTCGTAACTACACATACGTGTAGTTAAGCAGTCATGTACTTTATGGAATGAGTATAGATGATGAACAAAGCTGGGCTGTGAGACTTCTGGGATTTCCCTACTCTACTCTCCTTTGAGCAAAATTTAAAGTCCACTGCCCAGTTTCCCAATATTTTTTCCTATTGTCTGTATCTCAGCTCATAAGCCTACTAGTGAATATTCTCTTAGGACTGGCTTTTTGCCATTCAGCTGAAACGCACTATATACTGCATAGAATGATCTTATAGATATTATGCTTGGAGGACCTTTTTTTTTTTTTCCCCTTATATTTATTAAGTTCAGTTGGAAAATTTTGAATTAGATTTTTTTACCTCTACTGGCATGAACATACTTTTATTGTGGAAATTTTAGTGTATTTAGGCAAGGAGATTTTCAACTTTACAGTCAGATAAAAAAGTGATTCTAAGATAACTGAAAAAATTACAAATGTTGCTGAGATTATTTTTCATAATGAGAAACTGAATTAATTGTTAGAAATAAAAAAGGCAAGTTCTTGGTCATGCAGGAGTGCTCACTTCTGAGAAGCTGAAGAGTGCTCTCTCCTGTCCATGAGCGAAGCTGAAAGGAAATCATGAAATCGTTACTGCGTGAACTCTGTTTTGTTACTTCATGCTGTCACTGTTCTATTGAAGCTTTCTTTTTTCCAGTGTAGGGCAACCGTGTACTGATGTTACTTCGTGCTGTTGGAGTCTGTATGGCTGTTCAGCTTCTATTTGATGTATTATCTGACGTCTCTTTTTTCCTCTTCTCACTTATGTCATTTTACTGCTTTTCTCCTCAAAGAGACACTTGTATCTTGATCACTCCTTTAGGCACATGTCAGAGAAAGTTAAAAGGAGAATGCTGCGAGAAGTGACATGCTGGATATTTGCTTATATCCCTGCCACAGGAGAGCACGCTCTCAAAGTGACCCGAATCCCAGCTGGACTATCCAAGCCCCTTTGCTCCACAGATAAGGCAGAGACAGGCAGATGCACCCACATGCTTTGCATGTAACATATTTAGTGCGGTAGATGCGGTCTACCAACCTCTAAGCTAACAAGCTGGTTAACAGTAGAAATGTTTGACTGGTAAAGTATTAAAGCAGTAAGTTGCAGAAAGGCTTTTACAGGCTCATCTGGAACGTAGGCTAAGGGTTAATGGTTGCAGGAGTATTTGGATTTGGGTCAAAAAAGGGCCATTAAGCAAATAGAAATGTCACTCTGAAGTTAATTATTGGAACAATATATAAATAGGAAATGAAATGAACTTTTTCCCGATAAAAAGCAAAGCACTAATAGCTCTGACAGCAAGCAGATAGGCACGCTAATGCTTGCAGTGCTCCACCAGTATACATCAGCCCTGACCTGCAAATGTCTTCACATTGAACCTCTGCTGAGGAGATACTGCCAGAAGAGTCAAGCTGAGTCACATTATGTTCCACTCTTCTGAAAGTGAGTACACAGGAAGGAAGCGGAGATAAAGTGACCTAAATTAAAAGCTGAATCTGTGTTTTCTGAAGTGAAACCACTGTGCGCTAATTTCTACATTTAACTTCCAAATCAACTGACTAAGGATTAATTAAAAAGAATACTAAGCATCCTTTCTGATCAAGTATCACAACTGGAATAGTTGGGTGCTTCTTGCACAATATCTGAATTCATAAACGCCAGAATCATTCATTCTTTTATGGAGGTATGTTGAAAGTTCTGAATTTAGAGTAGGTGAGATTCTTATGTTTTAAATAATATTTAGTTCCTGGAACAAGCAGCTGCAGAGAGGGAAATTTTATATAGCTGTCGTGTGAATTTGTTATCTCTGGATGACTTGAAGCATGAACAGCAACCTGGATAGTAATGTGTTAGTAGTCTGGATTCAGATTCAGTTTGATAATATCTTTTGTACTACCATCAGTGTTATGTCAATATTATTATTATTTTCTCTTGCCTTTTTAAAAAGGAGTCTCTCAGTCCTGGAGACAACAGTAAATTATGTTGCTTTTTCTTCCCTTTTGTTCAAAAAAACCCAACCACTAAAAACTCTCCAGACTTTGCATCCCTTCTGATCTGGTGCCACTCTTTGAGAGTGCTTCTTAGTGACTTTGCTGTACTGCTCGTCGGTTCCTCTGTGAGCCTGGAAATCTTAGTGATGATGCTGAACTCTGCCCATTCCAAACGCAAACGTTCCTTCCTTCACTATCTCTTTGACTGATGTGAAGCTTAGAGACAGTCTCAGCTGGCAGCATGACATGACAGATGTTTGACACACACACACATCTTCATCTCATAATAATTTCTCTATTTTCCAGAAGTTCAAATATATTCACCCTTGAGTGCCTGTTCAGATCAAACAGATTCAGCCTGGCGCTCAGTTTGGGCTTCAGGAATAAAACCAGAAGTTAATATTAAGCTTCTGTGAACTTCAGAGTAAGGTAACCACTTAACATTCAGGGTACTTGTGGTGCTATACAGGTTGATTGTAAAATACGAAGAGTAAAATGAATGCACAGTGAATGCAAGGAAAGGGTCTGGACTATAATCGGCTTCTTCCTATCATTGGCAGTAGTTTTAAGAAGTTTTAAGAAGTGTGTGGTGCTTGACCTGCTACTTCATTACCTTGGAATTTAATTCCAGGTGTTTAAACTTTTTAAACCTCTGGAAGATCTGCAGAAAAAATGAGGTAATTACAGCTTTTTTATTGTGACAAACAGAAGGCTTTAAAAATAAATCAGTTATTCCTCCTGGCAAAAACAAAGGACAAGGTTTTGTAAGCCAATGCATTGAAATCTACTTTAAACATAATGCTCATGAGGCCTGGTCTTGGTCAAGTCATACTAATCAAGTTGAACTAATAACAGTTGAGTTAACAGTTCATCAACATGTCAGCCTGACCATTTTAAGCATTGATAAAGCAAGGAAGATTTGTAAATGAGTAGTTTCCAAATAATTAGATAAACGGTTGGGTGTATCTTTTCCATCTCTACATAGCAATATTTTATTAAATGCTTAGAGGTATTTTGCACGTCCCATGCCTGTGGTTTAATTATCACAAACTGTATTTATGGAATTGAGTTTATAGAATCTTTATAGTATATGCTTTATAGACTTCTAGAAATCAGAAGCATTCCCTGGATAGAGATATTTAGAGAAAACTCGTTAAGGTTTTTTTCAACTCAATAATAAGTAAGAGTATTTGAAAGTAAACCTGCCTCAGTAGAGTCCTTCTGAGAAGTAAAGGTTAACAGATGAAGTAATTAAACGATACTCACTTCATAGCTGAAAGCATCAGAGCTACAACACACAGGATAGATAGTATGAGGTGGGAAGATTTTGGGGTTTTTTTTATGAGTAAAGAAAAAAGTTGAGACAATTAGACACATATTGCTTGTTATAAGTCTTATACAGATTTCTGATACTTGAGACAGTGGTAGTTGATTCTTAGTCTCCTGACTGCTGACATCAGTTCTTTGGAACAGTGGGCTAAATTTTTTCTAATACTAGCTATTTATGTGTTTGTTTACTTAATATGCAACTTTGCATTGCATAACTTCGAGCTGCTTTGAAATTTGCTGCGCAAGAAACCCTCTAATATCTGCACGTGGTTTTGAGAGACGACTGTCCTACATAACATCTTGGGATGTTGTGGTCAATCACTCAATGTCCAACTGTGGACTGGTAAGAAATGGCATTCTGCAGTGGTCAGTGTTGGGACCTTCACTGTTTAGTGTCTTTGTTGGCAATATGGAAAGTAGGATTAAGTAGGATTAACCCTCAGCAAGTTTGCTGGCAACACCAAGTTGTGTGGTGTGGTTGACACGCTGGGAGGAAGGGATGTCATCCAGAGGGCTTGAGAGATGGGCCCATGTGAACTGCATGAAGTTCAACAAGGCCAAGTGCAAGTTGCTGCACATGGGTTGGTGCAATCCCAAGCACAGCTATAGGCTGGGTGGATAACAGATTCAGAACAGCCCTGAGGGGAAGGATTTGGGGATGTTGATGGATAGGAAGCTTAACATGATGTGCCAA
Organism: Gallinula chloropus; assembly: GCF_964237585.1. Classification (NCBI taxonomy): domain Eukaryota; kingdom Metazoa; phylum Chordata; class Aves; order Gruiformes; family Rallidae; genus Gallinula; species Gallinula chloropus. Next base: position 126,494,903 of record NC_140085.1, on the reverse strand, counting down.
TGTGTGCTTACAGTCCAGAAAGCCTGGACTTCCATGTTTATGAAACCTTAACCTAGGCTGCATCAAAAGAAGTGTGACCAGCAGGTCAAGGGAGGTGATTATGCCCCTCTACTCTGTTCTGGCGATACCCTGCCTGGAGAACTGCATTCAGCTCTGGGGCCTCCAGAACACTGAGCTGTTAGAGTGAGTCCAGAGGAGGACCATGAAGATCATCAGAAGGCTGTGGCACTTCTCCTATGAAGACAGACTGAGAGAGTTAGGCTTGTTGAACCTGGAGAAGAGAAGGCTCTGGGCAGACCATATAGCAGCCTTCCAGTACCTAAAGGGGGGCTACAGGAAAGCTGGAGAGGGACTCTTCAAACAGGGAGTGTAGTGATAGACAATGGGTTTAAACTAAAGGAGGTGAGATTTATATTAGATATCAGTAAGAAATTGTGTACTGTGAGGGTGGTGAGGCCCTGGCACAGGTTGCCCCAAGAGGCTGCAGCTGCCCCCTCGCTGGCAGTGTTCAAGGCCAAGTTGGACGGGCTTTGGGCAACCTGGGCTAGTGGAGAGTGTCCCTGCACATGTCAGGGTGCTTAGAGCTAGATGATCTTTGAGGTCCCTTCCAACCCAAAGCTTTTAATGAAGTTTAACCCCAAGATATAAATCACAAAATAATTTGGAATTCTGCATTTGAGGTGCAGTGCTCTAATGAAGAACTTTTTTCTTGGGTTAGTGTACATGAGAAGTGACTTGCTTTGATCTCTGTATACGGGCTGGAGAGGGTGATGGTTCAGTGGAGATAACCATTTCTGATTCATCTTCTTTGTAGGGCAGGATGGAACTGATGGAAGTGCTGGTTCATTTTACGTGATAACAAACAAACAAAATTTACTCCCACTGAGAACTTCATTTGCTGTATTCTGAGATATGATCAGGGAAAGACTTAAAGATAATCTGAAAGATTCCAATAAACAATTGCAAAAGATTATCAGAATTTTATGTAAAGAGAGAAACAGATAGCTATTTAGTCAGATATACAGATAATGTAAAAAACTCTTGAGTTCTGGTGATTTCATGACAGACTGACTAGTATTGACTAGTGACTAGTCCTCCTACCCCATAACCCAGAGTTTCTGCAGGCTGCAATGACTAGAAGGCCAAGTCTTTTATAGCTGTTAAACCAGATGTATTTGGTGTACTTGGCAAGGTTTTAGTAGCAGGAAGGCTATGGGGGTGGCTTCTCTGAGAAGATGCCAGAAGTTTCCTCATGTCTGATTGTGCCATTCCACCTGGCTTCAAGATGGACCTGCCACTGTGATGGTGGTAGTGCCTCTGGGATAATATGTTTTAGAAGGGGTAAAAAATGCTGTGCAACGGCAGCCACGAGAGAGGAATGAGAATATGGGAGAGGAACAACTCTGCAGATACCAAGATCAATGACAAAGGGAGAGGAGGTGCTCCATGTGCTGGAGTAGAGATTCCCCTGCATTCATTGGAGAAACCAGGGTGAGGCAGGCTGCTCCTCTGCAGCCCATGGAGGTTGATGGTGGAGCATATATTCACCTGAAGCCCATGGAGGACCCCATGCCAGAGCAAGGAAATGCATATGAAGGAGGCTGTGATCCTGTGGGAAGCCCACATTGGAGCAGCCTCCTGGAAGTACCTGTGGCCTCACTAGAGCAGGTTTGCTGGCAGGACTTGTGACCCTGTGGGGGACCCATGCTGGAGCAGTCTGTTCCTGAAGGTCTCTATAGAGAGGCACACTGGAAAGAACTCACGCTATAGCAGTTTGTGAAGAACTGAAGCCCCAAGGGAAAGTCTCCCATTGGAGAAGTTAATTGAGCACTGTCTGCCATGGGAGGAACCCCACCCTGGAGCAGGGGAAGGGTGTGAGGAGTCCTCCCCCTTAGGAGGAGTGGGCGGCAGAGTTAATACGTACATAGTGGACTGACTGCAACCCCTGTACCCTATCCCCTTGTCCTGCAGAGGGTAGAGAAGCCAGGAGTGAAGCTGAGCCAGGAAGAAGGAAGTGTGGTTTTTTTTTAGTTTTAACCTTGTTTCTCACTCTCTCATTAATTGGCAATAAATTAAACTAATTTCTCCAAGTCAAGTCTATTTTGCCCATCATAGTAATTGGTAAGTGATCTCCCTGACCTTACATTAACCCATGAGGTTTCTGTCAGATTTTCTCCCTCTTTTCTGCTGAAGTAGGGGTGTGATACTGTGGCATGGTGAGCACCTACCACTTAGCCAAGATCAACTCACCACATCCAAGAAGAGTAATTTCACAGGAAGTAGGCAAATGTAGGGATTTTGAACTCCTTTCATTAGAGATTTCAAGCAATTCACTTTCACAGTCAGTCACAGTCAAGTATGAATACTTTACTACAAAGTATTAAACTTACCTCTGGCATGTTCAAAACAGGTAGATCATTACCTGAATTCCCATGACTGTCATGCAAAAGATGGGCAAAATACTATTTGAAACTGGAGTTCAAAGTAGTTGGTGTTCAACGTTCATTTAAGCAAGCATGTTAAGAAAAAGATGTTCAGCTATAATGTTTTATTCAAATTCTATATCTTAGCTTATTGCAATAATCAGTGGGATTCCTAATAGAAATAGTATTAAGAGTTAATACATCATAGGGAGGAAAAGGCTACTTGATCCACACCACTAGATATCTCTAGGTAGTTTTCCAAGAAGGACCTACTCACACTCTTAATTACATTCAGCCTTGCTAAACTGTCTCCTAGTTTCAATCAAGTAGTGCATTTTTCTATCTTGATGGAGTTAACATTTTTCCAATGTTCCTTAAAGCTCATATCATCTAAGTAATGCTGATTCACCTAGATTCCATTGTCACAAAAAATGAGGCTGAAATCAGTAATATGCAAAATTCTGGTTCATTTCTGATACCATACATTGTAAATCCACTACAAAATTTGAACTGTGATTTTTAAATTTCAAATTTCCTCTGAAAGTTAAGAATTCTGACATTTTACTTCAGTTGTTTACTTTACTTGCAAATTAAATACTTCTCATGTGGATTATGATTCAGGAGGGAGCTTATAATTAAGCTTATGAAGCTAGCTTAGCAGCTCTGGATGTAAGGTAGAAAGGAGAAGAAGAGATAAAGCAAATTCCTTAGTAAAGTTAGTACCACGTAGGAATCATGCCGTAGAGGAAAGGTTATGACAGGTGCAGTTATCTTACATTAAAGTGATTTAGTTTTGCAATAATAATTGAGTCTTTGAGACAAAGGAGAATGGACAGGAGATTAATTATTTTTTTCTGTATGTTTTGGGAAAAGATACCTTGCCAATTTGCAGGCGTGTGGTTTGTCTTAAAGATTAGGTACTTTGGGATTCTTCTCCTGTAAATATAACATCTACTTATTGGACTAAAAATAGCAAGTTATTTGCTGTGGTATTTGGAAATTTTGGTGATGAATGACATATACTAAAAGAGGTAATACCTGACTCAAGAAAAGTATAGGGAAATAATTACAGTAATCAGATTCATGGGAGAAAAAAGTGATCAAGAAAATGTCTAATGATTGACAAAGACAGATAAGGCATATTCAGAATGCTAAAAAAATGCAGCAACCTTTAGGAGTTGCCTATATATAACATTTCACTAGAATTAAGGGTTTCAAAGACACTTACCTGGCAAGAAATAAAGTAATATTCAGGGACCACAGTATTCCAGAAGCCTTCCCCCGAAGGTAGGATATAAATAAGGTGAAGAGGTACAAGATGAACAGAGAGATTTAAGAAAGCTTCTGTCTCTGTGTGTATGTGGGTGCATGTGTGTGTGGAAAGGTAGCAAAGGCAAACGAGAGCATGGATAGAATGTACAAAGACTTTAAAAAGTGCGGATTGAGTGCTGCACAAAGGGCTTGTGTGCAGGCCAGGAAGTACAGTATCGAGGATGAACTGTTATACATCTAGGATAACTTCATATACCCATGTTTCATTCATATTTTATAAGTGCAGAGAAATACAAGGTGACTGGTGAAATGTCACAAGAGTGAATATTATGGTCATCATTTAGCTTTCAAGAAGAAAAGTGAAAAAAAACTCCATTCATCAAGAAAAGCTGTGTACCTTACAATAGCTAAACAAGCACAGTTGGCAACTGAAATACAGGATAGACTTGGTTAGATTGAAATGTTAACTCATGTTTGAAGAACGCAGTTCTGGAGGGGTTTTTTCCGTGGCTCACTAGTAACAAAAAAAAAAGAAATACAGTTGGTGTTATTCTTACACAGGATTAGCATGGTCCAGGATTTGAGTATAATTTAAGCTTCTTACCTGTGCACATGTCTTCAATAGATAATGAAAACCAAACTAAATTTCCATCATCGTTATAAGCTATGAAGTACAGATTGCCATTCTTCTCACACAGCAAAAGTCACCTCTGGAATAGTTTTGCCATTATTATTCCAAAAAGTAATGTATGGAGAGGGAGAAGTAGAGAGGAAGGGGACGGGTATATTACCAGGCAGCAAAGTGATGAGACAGATGTATGAATTTTAGGTTTTTGAGAACAATTAATAGAGTGAATATGTCTGCATGGGGAGACAAAGGGGGAGAACTAGCACATCTAAAGATAGGAGTTAGTTTCCAATGAAAGCAATGGTTGCTAGTTTAATGCAGAAACAGAATAATAATGGGTTTGGATTTGCAGTACGTTTCTTGGAGAACACCTTATTTCTCAGCCAAGTTTTCCCTACTTCTTCTGAAGATTTCAAGAGGTTCTGAGCATTCAATACCTGCCGCAGCTCCAGTCAAGAGACAGAGCAGTTCTGCACCCCTCAGGATTTGGCCCAATTTGTGTTTCAGAATTAAGGATGTGCATGCAGGGGTCTCTATTTAATATAGAAACAGGGACTAACAGTATAGCACCTTTGAATGTGTCTGTAAGAGAGATGAATTAATCTGTTTTGCCTCTGTGAAGACTTTCCCTACATGTGTCATATACTGATAACATTACTCAAGTATTTACCATTATCTCTGAGCAAGTGTTTACAAACATTTGACATATTTTACTAAGGAAAGCGTAATGCATTTTGTATAAAAGAGCTGGCAAAATTCAGGTGATGTGGTTACCCAGGAAGAGAACTTAGGGAACAAGAGAAGTTTTCCAGATTAAAACTTAATATAAAGAAGAGTAGGACCTTCCATGCATGTGTCCTCTCCCAGCTTCTTTGTAAACATTAACTATCCTAGCCAAAAAACGGAACAAAGTGTTTAAAGCAGTAATTTTAAATCCACCATTGTATAAAAGTGGGATTTTTTCCTCATCTTTTTGATTTTCAATAGTTAATATCAGGAAAAAAAACCCAAACACCAAAAACCCTCCAAAAATATGGTTCTTTTCCAGTAGCTTTCCAGCTCTTGTGTTTACCTGACCTGAGCTCTGTTAAATTACATGACCAACGCTCTACGCGCAGTTGTAAATAGCCTTGAATAGACTGAGTACAACATAACGTGATGGGTTTGACCCTGGAACACCAAGTCATAAATTCTCATCTTCTTCCAAGGCGGGCGTTGCTGTGTGTAAGTTATTTGGGATGCTTAAACCACTATAGTTAAAATAAAAAATAATTATAGAAAAAACCCATCTGTTGCAGCTCTGTTTATAAGGTAGAATCGGAAACACCTGTTTCACGTGGGTACTGTAGAGATTCAGAGGTGAACTGTAGTCATCCATCAATTGAAACAGTGAAACATAGTTCACAGATCTGTAAAGCAGTTCACTGAGTGGAACACAACAATAAGCTAACACAATAGCCAATTTGTTCAATATATGGATATCACCATTTTTATCTTGCTTTCCTTACAAAAGGACTGAAACTGTTTAATTGTTTCATTTTCACTTTTGGCATAATTTAAGTTTAATACTCCAGCTGCAAAAATTATTAATGAAGCCACAACTAATTCATGTAATGGTACAAAATACTAATGTGTAAAAGAATGTGAAAGCCCCACACTGCTTTTACCATGTTCCACAGACATCACACTTTCCTGGGAAACATTTTACAGTATATTAAGTGTCTGATCACTGAGAATTAATTATGAATTAATTTATCTTACTTTGCTCTCCCCTAAGTCAACTAGATCAGTAGATGTACTGTTACAGAACTGTGATTTAGAATGATATAAAACAAGTGCATCAGACTTCTGAGTCCTCATTCTCTTCAAAACTGTAAGCTGAAACAGCTGTAATTTAATTAGGAGAAAATAGTTTAGTATATTGAACCTGTTTATAATCAGGATCACACCAAACATCATTTAACTTTCATTAAACAAAAAATAGGATGAATTTTTTTGGGGTCATTATAAGTACTTCTGCTACTTCCATAATTAAATAATGGATTTTTTTTCAGTGCCTGTGAAGGAAAATACAGTATTGGTTTTATTTCTTGAATTCTTTGCAAGGTTTGAACTTGAAGGGTAATCAGAGAAGGTCTTCTGGCTCTCTTAATATCTAAATAGCACTGAGGCGGATAGTACCACAGCAATGAATACATTCCATTTGCTTTCACTTTAAATTTTTTCTTGAGTGGGGAAATTATTGAAGGATATCCTTCTCCTTCTGTTGTGTACAATAGCAAGTTTGAAAACCAGCCTGTCCCGCGTCAGTTGTGTCATGGCAAGGAAAATCCATTCCTTCAGCCTTGATCTCACCCTGAAAACTTGCAGCGAGTTTCAGCAGATGCTGTGCTATACCTCCAGCTCTGCAAGGATCTCACCTTCCTCCCACCGCCTGTGAAAATGTGCTTTGGATCGGCTCCCACCTGCAGGCAGTACACTGTTTCCTTCAGAAGTGTCCCAGGTCAGGTAAGCAGCCGGATGGGTAGGAAAGCAGCCAGACACACATGGGTTTACTTTGGCTCCTTGCAGTACTGCCTGTAACCCTGTACTGTCTGTCTGCCTACTGCCCCTGCCAGCCAGGTTTCTCCATAGGAAGGATGCGCAGACATGCAAAGTCCTGCTCCGGGTGGCAAACTCTCTGGTGCTGGAGCAGAGTGAAAGGACCAAACCAACATGTAGCCTTTTGGCTATGCTGCTACTTCTATCTTCTCTGGTGGAAGGTGGAAGTACTTCAGAAAGTGGGAGCTGGGGAGGCATGTGTTCTCTGTTCTCTGTATATAAAGCTTAATAATTAGTATAAAGGCTTTCTGGGTGCCGGCTCTTCTCTGCTTTCTGAGCCTAGGAAACAGTGAGACAGCTTTTCAGGCAGGTAGGTGGAAGTCACCAGGAAAGAACATAAAAAGTTTGGGAAGTGCAGTGACTCAGGCTGCCAGAGGCACAGGAGGGAATGAAATGTGCCCCCTCATCTTTGTGTTTGTTGGGTGAAAAAAAACCTGACAGGTAGTAGCAAGCCCTCTCCTTGCTTTCCTTTAGTGCTGTTGCTGGGGAATATGTTACCTGTCAAGAAGTTTGTTCTCAGGCATGGGTACAGGCTCTCCTTCTCATAACCATTTGGTATTGAATCACAGGAGTGGCTTTAGTAATGAACGGAGGCCACACTGCTCCTATTGCTGTTTACTGATCCTTGCCACCCTTCTGCAATTTGCGCTGAAGTGCTACAGTTTAAGATAAAGCTCTATTATTCTAAGTCACTCAAATGAAAAGAGTAGGACAACATACAGCAGGAAAAATGCAAAAGAAGAAATTGTTTTAAGCAAGCCTTATCTGTAAGAATTAAGTTTGCAAACCCATCCAGGTGTTAGCAAACACCCACCCAAGTTATTAAAGAGTGCAAAAAGCCTCATGGGAAGCCTTATATCTGGCCTCATCCCCTTTTCTTGTCAGTGATGGGCATGGCAGACTGTAATAACCTTCAGGCTCAGTTACAAAAAAAACCCCAGCAAAACCCTGCAACATTTTCTAGTGTAAAGAAAATATGCAAAAATAAGGACAATGTGCTTCCCTTCAGGGAAAGAAGCTGGCTGAAAGTCATCAGTGAATCATGTGCTGATGACTGAGAAAGACCATGAATGGTGAGTTACCTGGAAAAAAGGCATTACATTTAAATTTTCTGCCATCCTCTTTCTTCTCCTTCCCACCCAGCTCCCACTCCCATAACCAGGAATAAAAAATGGAGGAAGAGGGAAAGATGTTTTAAAGGTGATTTCCAATCTCACTGAACTAGCTTCAGTTTCACCTCTGATTCTTGAAATGCTGTGAGGCTCTGAAGGAGGGAAAACAGTAGAGAGAACAGACATCATCCTCAAAAAGACAATTTATAAACTCTAAATAGAGGCCAAACTATGTTTATGAAAATCTGGGAATAGTTCTTCAGCTGTAAGGAAAGGAAAATAATTGCATTCATTTTGTTTTCAATAAACTTATCCTTAAAGCAATATCTATCCATATGCGGACGATTTCTTATACAGAAAACCCATTTTTTATATAAATGCAATGTATTTTGTCTGTATGTGATTTCAACTTCTTCCATCTCCATCAACCACTGCAGATTGATGGTTTCAGATTCCGGTTTCGTATTTTGAGCTATACGATGAAGTACACTAAAGAAAATGCTTAGAGCACCAGTGCTGCCTCTACAGGTACCATAAAAAAATAAAATAAAATTGCTTTGCTACCAGGGATGGAATGAAATCATAATACTTCATATTGCTTTGATCTCTCTGTTGCTGCTTATTCTCATATTAAAGGAGAGTATTAAAAATGTATTAAAAATGGGACAATGCAAAGCATTAACACATTTTTGCTATTGCTGGTATGTCACCTCTGAGTATGGATGCCTAGTGTGACTTTTGTCTCCAGCTGATGCTAGAGGGTCGTATCAGAGAGCCTGGATACAAGTAGTAATAACATTACTTTATTTAGGCTATCTTGATAATGAAAATCACCTTTAGTAAAGCTATCCAACACACTAAATTACAGAAAACTTTAAAAAACTCTTTTAAAATGTTCTAGTATCTCCATGCCTTGGAAGAGGAATCTGATGTGTGGTGTCCTCATGCATAGCATGTCTGATGTGAAAATGCATATTATGTTTAAGCAGTCTAGATGTGCTGCCAAGCTATGCAGACTTACAGAATTCAAGTGTCTGAAAAATGTACCGATGCTTCATGTTTATAGAGTGTTTTTATGCTGACCTCACGTGGTTTATGACTGCAGGAGTTGCACAGCGATTCCTCACAGCTGTTCCCCCAGGAGGTCCTGCACAGCTTGAAGATCTAGGGAAGGGTACTTGTTGTCACATAGAAAAACTGTAATTGTGTAGTGGGGAAAAGGAGGGAGGAAATAGGAACAGCACGGTAGTTGGAGGCAGAAATGAAATCAGTAGCAAGTATTTCTGGGAATAGGAACCGAAGTACAGAAGGCTAAGTATGGATGACACAGACTAAGCAAGAGCTATGGATGTCAGGAAAGGTTTAGGGACAAGGAATCTATTCCCTAAATAAAGTACTGATACTTCGAAGTCATGGAAGTGCGGAGTTGTGAATAGCTCATGTACTGATAAAACTCATGTTGCCCAGGGAGGATTCGGCAGGGAGGTTGGACTTGATGATCTTCAGAGGTCCTTTCCAACCCCTACAGTTCTGTGAATCTGTGACTAAACAACGTCAAGTTTTCCATTTATCATGAATAATTAAAATCCTATACTATTCTAGAAGGTAGTAAATTTTCAGTCTTCATTTGTATCTAGTAACTACATCCATCATGGGAAAAAAAGACCACCCACAAAAAAAATGTTTCCAAACAATTTTTGGATAAGATCTAGAGATTTACAAGCTCTGTTTACACAGCTTCAGAGAGTTTAGCTATTAACATAAGAAAACCATGTTTTGTACAGTGCCTCCAATCGCCTTACTGCTTGAGAGCTTTGGAGGGAGTATTTGCAGAGGTACTCTGGTGGGAGCTAGAGGGGTACTGTAGGGAGCCAAAGTAGCTCGAGGCAGTGACGCTGAAGCAGCAAGGTCAGATAAAAATTAAATATAGTCTAGAAGTATGTTCTTTTGTCTTCTACTTTTTTTTTCAACATTCATTGCAGGGCTCGTGTTGAATTACAAGTAACAGTCATTGTTGGTACATACACTTTGATAATGCCATCGGTGATAATCTCTAGGGTATTCAATTCATTAGGATGCAGAAAACACACAAGGGCTTTGGTAAGACAGTCATCACCCATCTCAGGTCAGACAAATTTAGGCAATACTAAGTTTGAAGTTCATTCCACCCTATGACACAGACATTCCTACAAGATTAAGGGACGTAGCAACACTGCAGGCCTTTCTTTTTCTCAGCTGCTCCAAGCTGGAACTGGAGGTAGCAAGACATTTATCACAAGGGGTATGAGATTGGGAGAGGTTTGGGAAAATGATGGACCATGCAGATATGAAACAATAAATAGAACCTGAATTTAAAACTTTTGTAGATGCCTGGAGATAGAATTTCTCCAGGATTTTGCGAATTTGTTAGGAAATATTTTTCGTTTTAATTTGCCTTTTGTGCATATCAGGGAGAATTTTTGTAAGAACTTTTGTTCTTTGAGATGGTTCTGGTCACGGGAAGAACAACTGTCGCTAATAGACAAATATTGTTTCACCTGCCTTTGAAGAAATGCCTCATGAAAAATATCTAATCTCTGAAGAGACAATGAGAATTGTTACATCATGAGTCTTGAAAAAAGAGGTGTTATTTCTCATCAGATAAGGGGAATTAAGTGTTTTCCACACCCCAGTGCATAGGAGTTTTTAGTTCTAGTTCTTCTGTCTGACAGTATCAATTCTTATTTTTCACCTTTCTCCACGCTCACCTTGTATTCCTGTTTCAAGGTGAAGAATTTATTTTCTGTTGAATGCTATATAGCTTTTTCTGGTGAAGGCACTAATTTATTCCATGCTAGAGGGACACCATATCTTTAGTTTAATTTTCATTGAATTCTTTTGCTTTGTTACCAACACCAATCTGAAAGCTGAGTAAAATCAATGTACACAGAAAATTAAATGATTTACTCAGTGTTTGTTCAATGTTATCAGTCTCATAAAAATTCATAGCATTCAAAGCAGATCTATGGCTATTCCTCTCTCCTAATTGCTTTCAAAAACTTTATTCCTCTCTCCTTGATACTATCATTTTGTGCCTACTGAATGCAGAAAGAACATATTTTGTGCTGGTTTATATCCTCTGCTATCTCACCGAAATAGGTAGAATTCTGGACATCAAATGTCAGTACTAAATTTGTCCCAATAATTTTTGTAGTGGTGAAGTGCTTGAGGATATTTTTAACATGCTTGGAAAAAAACCCTCTCTCTGTGATAGTTTCTAATAACATGATTAAAACATGTAAAATTTTGGCTTTAGCACATCTTCAGTGATGCAAAACCAAAGCCTATAGCATACTTTCTCGTGCAGGAGACATATTTCCAGTTCTATTCTAGAAATATATAGATTTCAAAGAATATACATACTGGTACTGACTTACCAATGCTTATTCGCTTGTGTAATCTTTTACTTGCACAAGCGATCCTGTTGAAGTTAAAACTCCCAGATACAATGCAATTACTCACATGCTTTAAGGTTGCATGGATCTTGACAATTGCATTGTGCCCCCCAGCTAAAGGCATGCTTCAGTTTTATCTGATAAAACCTTCCAGCTGAATGCCTCCCTGCTGTGTGTATGTATTTTTAAAGCTGACAAGAATGTGGCTTAAGAAGTAGAGAGCCAATTATAAACTGACAAAAGAATTTTTTTATGAAAAAGCAAATCTAGATTGCTTTTAATATTATAAGTCTCTTTTCAACATTTTAGAACATTGCTGTTTACCTTACTTTACAGCTTTCATTCTCAAGAAAGTCATGGCCAATTATAGATTTCTTGCTGATGGTAGGAGAAAGACGAAAGAAAATGTGAACATTGTCAATACTAGCCTTAACAATGACCTTCATTGTTGGGGCCAGAACTGAGGTCATATTTGGCACTTAGCCCCAGGCTGTTCTGCAACAGCGCTCTGTCCCAGCGTAGACTTTACCAAAGAGTTCTGTCCTCAAAACTGGAGACAACTCTTTGCGAAACACCAATGCCAAAGCTGAATTTTCTAGTCTCTCAAGGTCGTCGCATAGGCTGGCTGCATTCTAAGTTATATTGTGTCATGACTTCTGGGTACCTCCTGTACATATGCAGATTGGGCAAATGTCCTTAATATATCTTCCTTATGATACTAACAATGATTAAACTTTAAAAGTGAATGGTGCACAATCTATTGCATTAAACTGTCTTGGCTTTGCTAGGATAGCTCTCATAAATTGATTTTATATGCCAGTAGTGGCTATTAGCTAATTATATAATCTGGCTTTTTGATGTGCTTCACATGGAGCCTTAATTTTAGACCAAGCTGCCAACTGTAGAAGGAATGGAGTTTGCTTCCCCTCCTTTCAGTTACCTAACTGCTAACCCATATCCTCATCTTCTACTGAATGTAGTGATTCTTAGAAAACTTTTAAGTCAGGAAGTCCTTGGAAGTCAGTTACACTTGTGAGTGAGTGAGTGAGCGTGTGTGTGAGACAGAGGGAGTGTGAGACAGATGCTGGGAGTGGGAGTGTTGTCTTTGTTGTATGAGCAGACTGGGTTAAGGAGTGGCTTCCTGCATCTGTGCAGCTCTACAAGGCAAACCTATGAAGCATATCCCCTCAGAGAATTATTGTAATAAGCAGTGTCTTTTGGGAGCTCCAGTTCTCCACGCTGAATTTCTTTCCATGGTACAGTGGGGTTTTTGGCAGGAGTGAGCAAGGACTGAGCATACAGGCTTTCAGTATTAGACAGAGATGTACTGATGGGGGCAAAGTATTGTGCCCTTACCTTGCAAGGATACCTTGTGATACATGGGAATTATCCTGTGGTATCACAACACCTTTCCCAATTTGGTCAATTCCAAAGACATGGTACAGAAGTACAGCAGACAAAATGTTACGGAAATTGATTTAATTAAGTGCTTTACAGTCTATCTATGTTCTGTAAAGTCAGTTTATAGAGTGTCTGTTGTCTTTGCATGGCTCTTTGAATCAAGTGTGTATATCACTTCACTGTAAGATGAGCATGGACCTGAGCTCACACTCTATTTTACAGAAATTTCTGCAGCTCCATGCAAGTCAGCAAAATAATGCAAATCTTTACCAGGAACACTGTGACCCAAGTATCTGTGAAGCTAGCACGTGTTGCCTCATTAGATGTGCACTTTCTGCTCTGGATTTTTAATATCACTATCTACAGCATGTTTTCTGCTACTTAGTCCATGTATCTATTAAGTGAGCTAGATAATTACTGCTGTATGTGTCAAAACTGTCCTAAGGTGATCCTATCTTGTTCCCCTACTCCATTTCCCTCCTACAAAAAGAAGTTTTCATGGCAGAGATCACTATGCTCCTTAATACGTGTTACTTAGGCAAGCACAAAACTTTTTACGTAACATCATCTTATTTTTCAGCTGTCATAAATTATCCTTGCTAGTCTGTTTTCTGTGTGGCAGCTGTGCTATTGAATTCTGTTAAATTAACTTTACCTATGTGTGTGTGTAAATGCTAAAGACTGAAACATTGTGTCATCCTTATCTCCTACTGATATACATCACAAACAACCTTCCTAAGGTGAAACTGCCATTTTATAAATAAAAAATGCACCCTCATGCTCCATGTCACATGCAACACTATTACCCTTCGCTTCCTCTCTTTTCCTGTTCTTCTCCCAACAAAACTCACGTAGTTTTCTTGGTGTGATAATGCCCATCTGAATTAAATTGCAATATTCTGTGCTCTGAAATTCAGAAATATTGTTTTTATTGTTTTAAAGACTAGCTTTTAGGCATGTATTTGTTTCATGAAGAATTATTGTACTAGTCGCAAAATTGAGTATAACATAGTAAAGAAACACTGTATAAAGGCAGTTGAACTATATTGTTTACATACTCAGGTTTTATTCACTTGGATTCATTTATTGTTTGTTCAATAGTAGTCCTTTATGTGTATTAAAAAAATAATTTGCTATAGCTTTTTCTGGTGCATCTGCACAAGACAGCTTGTAAAATGTAATTTACAGAGCTCTGTGACCAGCTGAATTGGTGAATCAGTTTTAACATATTTTTTTAAATAAATGCCAGCTACCTAGCTTTACCTAAATAATACTCATATCTTTTTAATGGTTGTGATACTGAGCTCTATTTGCCTTTAAAGCTTTGGTAAATACCCTAGGCCTGCAAGAACCATCTGAAAAGATTATTTCAGAAGTTAAGATAGTGGATAAAAGGTCATTGTTTCAAATTTGGGTAGGATGGACTCTACAACCTTTGAAGTGCAAGAGAAAAAAGGTTTTTAGTAATGCTTAATAAAGGATGAGGTTTTATTTTGGGGTTTTATTTTGAGGTTTTTTAATTGTTTTCATATTTAGGAACATCTGTAATGTGGTTAGGGAGAATTTGGTGGGTTTTGGGGGGTTTTTTGTACAATTGAACTACAGAGGTTTCCTGAAGTTAGTTCTCTTTTAATGTAAAAAGACAGGAAATAAAGTACATTAGTAGTCCTCAACCTTTTTCTTTACAGTAACTGTCCTGGGCCAAGATCAGTCTCAAATTTGGGATTTTAACTGAATTTAATTGAATTTAGTTTCAGTTAGCATAAATGTTAAATTAATGAGTCTTGTATTAACAAATAGATATATAAACATTTAGAGAAAAATGCCGCAGGTTCACTGGAGATACCTCTCTTCCCCAGTTCCTGGTCTCCAGTCCCCTCACCACACTTCACGCTCCATCCTCTCCATGAGGTGATGGGCAGCACAGGAGGTAGGGGATAAGTGTGTTGTGTGGTCTTTAGTTTTTGATGCTCCCTGTTTATCACTCAGCTCCTCCAGCAGTAACTGTCCACCAATCAAAGTCCCTTCAGAAGTTGTATTAGCTTAGGTAACCCCTGCTGTACCTCCACTGCAGCACCCCCCACCAATATCTTCATTAGGTCTACCTGACCAGCGTGATTTTCTGGTCTAAACTGTGGCACTAAGAACAGGTGCTATGTCATACCTTACATCACATTTGATGTTGCAGTCCTTCTCAGTGCTTGAAGGGGAAATGGATAGAGAAGAAAGTATTTGGAGAACATAATTTTTCTGGTTTCTACTGAGAAAAATGAGCACCAAAATGTCACAATCTATGCCTATTTGGTAAGGGGTCAATGAAAGGCAATATTATATTATGCAAACTGGACTCCCATATGTACAGATGTCAGAGACCATGTAAACGTGTAGCATAGTGCAGAGACAGGGCACTGGACAAAGGGCTGAAGTAGTTTAAATACTCCATTTCATGTTTCCTGATCAAACTTTTCTTACCTGTATACCAGATAGTTGAATATAGTTTCCAAGACCAAGACACCGGAATCCTTGAAGAGTATGTCTCTTTTGGCAGGATTTTACTCTTTGGTCCACTTCCATTTCATCACTATTCCATGATGCAGTGTGATTATTTTGCGGTAGTGCATGGAGTGCATAATGCCAGGGATACAAGTGTGGGAACTGGGGAATTGGTGTGTAGAAATGTGTATCCAAACACCATCCAAAAGTTTCATTTTTTAAAGGAGGGCAGGGAGCATCATTTTCTTGTGCTTTGGGAGGTTACAGAGAGAGAGGAAAACAAATCTTTCTGGTCAAATTCCCATGTAAATGAATGAAAAGGGAACACACTCAAGCATTTTGCTGTGTGGCTTTTTGTAAAGGAATGTTTTAAGATTGCTACCTATCCCAGAAGATCATATTATTCAGGGGTCACCAAAATGGTGTTGTCAGTGGAACATCTTAACTACTCTGTCAGGCCATTACCTGACTGCTTCCTCACACCTACCTCAGTTTATGCAGGGGGTGGTTCCTTTAATATTTTTATTCTGCTGCAGGAGTAAAGGACTAGCTATTGCTAGTGCTGCCATAGAGGTTATACCTTAAAAAGAATAGCATTTTCTCCCTGCATTGCATTTTTTTCTAATACAGCCCTGTGGAAAGAAGCATTTTGAAAAACTGCAGAATGTCATGATTCCCTTTTTCCTGTTAACAGATTGGATTTCTCCAGCCTCGTCCTTCTGCTGTAGCCCTTGAAAGAGTATACAGCCGCTAGTATAAAAGAGTTAGACATTTACTATGTTAGATTGTATTCTGCTTTTATGTGAAGTTGTGTATCTTTTAAACATTAGAAATCTGCTGCCAAGTACAGTTCACAGCACGAAGATAAATAATGCCATTAAACTAGAAAATCTTTTAATGATTGCTGGCTATTCAGTGGGCTTAGCAATTTAAACTAACACTTCCTTACAAAAATCACCGCAGTTATTCAAACTTCTAAGCCCAGAAATCATTTCAAGACAATGTGGTAGAATTCTTTTATAAAGTGGGTCATTAGTGATTTTCTGAAAGCTTACCCAGGCAATTTTTGTATTCATTTTAATGCCATGTACAAGAAGAAATCCAAAATGCAACTTGGGTTCTTAAAAGGGCATAAAATTGTTTCAGTTTAGCAGGGACTATCTAGGACTATCTAAGACATGCTGTGGAGGCCATTCATAATTCCAATGAGGACAGTTGCTGGGAGTTGACAAACACAACCCATCCTCTACTAAACCATATCCCTGAGCACCTCATCTATCCATCTTTTAAATACATCCAGGGTTAGTGAGTCAACTGCCTCCCTGGGCAGCCTGTTCCCATGCCTGACAACCCTTTCGGTGAAAAGTTTTTTCCTAATGTCTAATCTGAACCTGCCCTGGCACAGCTTGAGGCCATTCCCCTTTGTCCTATCACCTGTTGCTTGGGTGAAGAGACCAACACCAAACTCAGGTAATTTCACCCATTTCAGATAATTTTAGGTGGTGATAAGGACCTTCTCAGCCTTCTCTTGTCCAGGCTAAACAACCCCAGTTCCCTCATCTGCTCTTCGTATGATTTGCTCTCCAGCCCCTTCACCAGCCTGGTTGCCCTTCTCTGGACTGGCTCGAGAACCTCAATGTCCTTCTTGTAGAGACGGGCCCAAAACTGAACACAGTAGTTGAGGTGTGGCTTCACCAATGCCAAATACAGGGGGACAATCACTTCCCTGGACCTGCTGACCATGCTGTTTCTGATACAAGGCAAGATGCCGTTAGCCTTGTTGGCCACCTGGGCACGCTGCTGGCTCATATTCAGTCTGCAGTCAGCCAACACCCCCATGTTCTTCTCTGCCAGGCAGCTTTCTAGACATTCTTCTGCAAGCCTGTAGCGCTGCACAGGGTCCTTATGTCCCAAGTGCAGGACTCTGCACTTGGCCTTGTTGAACCTCATCCTGTTGGTCTCAGCCCATCAATCCAGCCTGTACAGATCCCTTTGAAGAGCCTCCCTAACCTCAGGCAGATTGATGCTTCATCCAAGTCACTGATAAAGATATTGAACAGGACTGGACCCAAAACTAGAGCCCTGGGGAATATCACTTGTGACTTGCCTCCAGCTGGATTTAGCTCCATTTACCACAACTCTTTGGGCCTGGACATCCAGACAGCTTTTTACTGAGCAGAGGATGAACCTGTCCAGGCCAGCAGTAGCCATTTTCTCAAGCAGAATGAATGCTGTGAGAAATCGTGCCAAAGGCTTTGCTGAAGTCAAGGTCCACTACATCCACAGCCTTCTCCTTGTCCACTTAACAAGTCACCTTGTTATAGAAGGCAATCAGGTTAGTTTGGCAGGACCTGCCTTTCATAAACCCATGTTAACTGAGCCTGATCACTTGGTTGTCGTATGCATACTGTGTGATATGCATACTGTGTGATAACGCTCAAGATGACCTGTTTCATGATGTTCCCCAGCACTGAGGTCAGACTGACAGGCCTGTAGCTTCCTGGATCCTCCCTCTGATCATTCTTGTAAATGGGTGCACCATCTGCCAGGCTCCAGTCAGGGGAACTTCCCTAGTCAGCTAGGATTACTAGTAGATGATGGGAAGGGGTTTGGCAAGTATGTGTGGGAAATGGAGAGCAGCCCTGGAAAAGAAACATTTATGCTAGTTGGAGACAAGCTGCAAAAGCAAGAGAAAAAGCAGGAAAGAGGGTCGTTTAGAGATGTAAACTTGTGCCTCTTTCAGCAGGGAGGTGGCACGGTGTGCTTTGTCATGTTAAGGAAGGTGCAGACAGAAAGACGCCCCTGGGACAACCTTTTGTATAGGAATGTTGTGGTTCTAGTATTCATGAAAAGTTCTGAAACCTGACACGAGGCTGCTGTGTCAGCCACCCAGAGGGTATAAAAGTTGGCTCAGTTGTTAATAAAGTTGTCTTCGATCCACCACAATCGGAGTCCGTGGTTTTCAATACGCCACAAGTATGTACACCAGCTCCCTCAATAACCATCGGTAGAACCTATCCAGTCCCATAGGTTTGTGAATGTCTAATTGGCCAAGCAGGTTTCCTCCTGGATCATGGGAGTTTTGCTCTGCTCTCCCTCCCTGTCTTCTGGCTCGTGAGGCTGACTATCCAGGGAACATTTCACTATTAAAGAGTGAGGCAAAGAAGGATTTAAGTACCTCAGCCTTGTCCTCAGCCTTTGTTGCTAATGTTCCCCCTGCCTCCAGTAAGGGCTGGAGATTGTCCTTGGCTCTCCTTTAGCTGTCGATGTATCTGTAGAAGGACTTTTTATTAGCTTTCACAGAATTGGCCAATCTGAGTTCTCACCTATAGAGTAAAAATTTGCTATCTAAAAATGCCCAAAATATATGTACATTGTAATTGGTAAATCTTAAAGCACAGGAAAACAGGATATAGGGAAACTGGGAAACACTCAATGCTAAAATTAGTAACTGATGGGTGTGCATGTACAATTTAATCAGAAATTAAAACTTAATCCTTCTGTGATCCTAACCATAGAACTGAGTTCACACTATTCATTTTCATTTGAACAAGCAGGAGTGGGGAATAGAGAGTTTGAGAAGAAGCTTGCTTTTTCATTATTCCAACTGTAGAACATGTTTCTTAAAGTCAGGTCAGCATTTGGCAATTTAACATGAATCTAAAAGTCAGAAGAGAACGTGTACTCGGAAATAGGCTGTGTAGAAAAGACAAGTTCAGAGTGCATCCTTGCAGATGTCATAGCACAGCCTGCAGGGAATGATGCACTATAATGGAGATTCCCTGCAAGGCTCAGCACATCCCTCCCCTTAGGTCCCCAGCACATCTGACAGATGACATCCTTTTGTTATTTAATTCCTTTCCTTCCGCACATACTTACTGCATTTCTAAAGTCTAAGCAAGAACGGGTAATTGAATTCTTTGATTTGTAATCATTAATTTATCAAAACACTTCTACAATCTTAAAACACATTAGTGTTTAATTAAAACTTCTGAGAATTTATTCTCTCTCTTGTCCACTTTGTGGTAGCACTCAGAATTTATTAGGTTCGTATTAAACACCAAAATCATGTTTACTCCAGAACTTCCTAAACATACGTACACAATTGTAAACAAAGCATTTGCTCTTTCATAAATAATTGATTTGGTTGAAAGGTTAGGGATTGTTCCAAACAACATTAGAGCACAAGTACTCAGGATTTTCCAAGTTTACCCACATCGAAGTGATATGACCAAACACTGAACCATCTGACAGCTTTTAAAGGTTTTATTACCCTGATCTTTTCAAATTGAGACTGCTAAATGACTCATTGGGATTTTTTATTTAACAAGTGACACTGTTGGGCAAATGTATTTTTCTATGAAAATGGGAGCTCTTAAGTGGGTTCTGTAACTCATTGATTTTTGCCTAAAACTATAAAAATCTAAAGGTGCAAAACACTATGGGAAGAGTAAAAATATTCTAGCACGGTGTACATCCTCTGTGAAGGTTAATTATTAAATTTCATGAACTTCCTTCAGTCACTCACACAAGGGCTGTCATTCAGAATGCATTCAAATAAGCCTTGCTTTTATTTTCCAACCTCTGAAAAAGCATGAAGCTGGCAAATATTGTTGCTTGGGAGTTTTTGTTAGGCTTGGGTTTCCTTCTTTTTAATTTACCATTTTTGTCGTAGCTATCAGAGAGTGTTTCCATGGTCTTTGCAAGTCTGCCCTTTGTGTTCTAGATAAAGGCTACTACTAATAAAGAAGAGGGCATGCAAACCTTACAGAAATGAAAAATTACCAGTTTAGTACTAAATAAACATTATGGACATTGTTAAATTTTTGGGAAGCATTAATAAGCAGCAGAGGTGTGAGCTAGTGTCTTGAGGGTATATTTTTGGATAAATATGAACCATAATGAGTAAAGGAAATGTCTTCATTTTCAGGAAAAAAAAAGGTGTACCATTAATATTTTAAAAGCTTTCTTTCCTTATCAAATTTCTGATCCAAATGAAAGGTAAGAGCCTCAGAAAGCAGATGCATTTGAGAACATGTTAATTCCAAGAGGTGATCGTGGCAGGAGAGATTTCATCTATGCTATCACCCAAAGCATGTGAATATTTTCTGATGGAGTTTGTGCAGTTGATTGTCTTCAGAGACTTTGGTGAGCATGCAGATTATAGGAATAAAACAGAAGTTCTCATCTTCTGGAAAAAAAAAACAAACCTTTAAAAAGGATAAGGAAAAGCAAGACAAGTGAGATCTGTTAATCCTAAAACTGGGCTCTTGTATGCTAAGAAGCAAAGTGGTTAAATTGAGATACAATCTTCTGAGTAAGAACCTCAGATTTCTTTTGTGGGTGGTGGTGAGAGGGTGATACTTTTAAGTAATCTGGCTCCTAGTCTTGCCTGTTTTGGTAATCACACTGTGCTGAGAGTAGGATTACAAACTGAAACCCTTTTGTTTCAGACAATATTATACAAGCATCATCTGTTGTTAGGGAGATAGTCATCCAGGGAACAGTCATCAAAAGATAGCATGATGTCTTTACCAAATTCAAGCCCATAAAGTCTGTTCTGTTGAAAGCAGAATGGTCCCTTCCCATTTTATTTTCAGCTACACTAGCATCTGCTGTAATACATAAAACAGCTAAATGATTTCATAACAGTATTAATGAATTTAAATGAGAGCTGCAGTCTGCTCCTCTCCAGTCCAAACTTTCAAGTAACCAGGATGAACAGAAACTACAATTCCAGGCAAGTCATCCCTTTTATCTATAAAACTCCATATTGACAAAGAAGGGAAAATTAGCCTTCTTGAGAACATTGTAAAACAAGTAATTTTAAACTAGCAACAGTCAGAAGAAGGATTTCATTGTCTGTAACACCGATTTTTTTTTTTACATGGAGGAAACGTCTAGCACATTGGTGTGAATGATAAACCAGAGAACATAATGTATGGGCATGATTTTTAACTTTTGTTGGCAAAATATCAGAACTAACCTTTGCAGATAGACTTACAGTGGCAGAAAACTCTCAGGATAAACCATTCAACCCAAATCTAAAGCTAATCTTTAACTGGCATATTTAACTGTTTGTCCTCCTCATACAAGATGAATATACTCAGTATACTTAATATATGCAAAGTTTCCTTTTGATGTGAGGAGTTTAGAGGAAGAGATGCACACAACCATCTCATGTTCCAGATAAGGCTTCTATATTTTAATTCTAGTAAGTTTATTTTGTACTTCAGTAGTAATTATTCCAGTAAAGGAATTATTCCATTACATTATTCCAGTACAGTTTTTATAGTTTACTGCCATTCTAAGACAATGGACAAGGCTTTTACAATGCTTCTTACAACAGTAACTACTTTAGATACACATCACAGGTTTTTTCTCCCATCTAAATACATGTTTATAGTGTTAAGCAATTAATTATAAAAACTCTTACTCAAATTGTTTATCTTGTTGAAAAGTAAAAATTCAGTAAAGAAATCTGACTTTGAGAACCATTCTCATTTGATCTGATTCATACCACTGTAAAATTGCTTTAAGCCACATCTATTAAAAAAGATTTTGTCTCATCTACTTACAAAATGGAAATACTGCAGACTAGTCTAACTAAGACTACTTAGTTTATTTAATAATGCCCTTAAATCCATACCGAAGGGCTTTGCTCACTCTGTCCAAATGAAGCCTTTGAATTTCAGAAACTTCAATAACACTATCTTCAATAATACTGGATGTTTGAGGACAGCTCTTTTATGTAGGTGTTCTGAGCCTCTTAGCAAGCTGCAAATGTAATTCTGTTCCAGGGAGACTGTGTTGTCTGAAGCTAACTTTGTGTTTGTGAATTCTATATAGCCAGTTCATTGCTGCCTGATGTCACATGATATTCTCCCAGAATTAACAAATGCATTGCACGCTAACCTGACTTGCTTTCCTGACACAAAGCTGTACTCTGACAGTGCAGCAGGTTAGTTTAGCCAGCAAGAGGGTGGTATCATGAACTTTGTGGGTTCAGGGGTTCAGTGACACTCTAAGCAGACCCAAGTGCTGAGGGCTGTAGCTATGCTACCTCCTTCCATCTCCTCTTTCCCTCCCATAACATCTGACTTTTCCTTGAAGATTTCTTTTCACAGCACAAGTGAATAGCATGCTTGCATAGCTCAGTGAAATGTATGCTAAAGGCTGGCACAAAGCAGGGCAGGGGCAAAAATGGAAGTAGAACTGCTAAGTAAATGTTTTCAACTGTAGAATCAAATGAGGAAAAAAAATCAGTGGTGAAATCAACAGAAGCCATGGGTCCACTCAACAATGTTTGAAAGACAAATGTCTAATAAAGTAAGCATGGGGATGATGTACCTACACTATTGTCTTGATGTTGGGTCTGTTTTGTTTTACTCTAAGAAAATCAATCTTTTAATCTACCTGTGACAATTTAAGCAAAATTTCTTTTGGTGGACACCTGTCAAACTGCTGTAGAGTTTCGTCATATTAAGTCTCTTTTCTTCAGACTTTAGGAGTCTGAGTAGCATCTGCCAATGTCTTCTGCCATGCCTTCTATCACATGCAATGCTAACCAGTCACTTCAATTGCAGTGTGATTTTACAGTCTGACTTTCCTGCCTTCAAGTCTCTCTTTAGACTTCTCTGCAAAGCTTCTTCACTTCCTTACCATATCACCACATTTATCCCTGTTGCATCTGGTGGAGACTTGCAGTGTCTTTGAGGATGCAGAAGAGTGCTGGCAAAGAAAGTATTTTCAGGTGTTTAGAACTCCTTTAGCTAGCACAAAATGCATAAATGCAGCAAGGGGAACCAGAGCCAGGGGTTGATGGAGCAGGACACCTTTTTAAGACTCCTGCCTAACTCTGCAGTGTCTGCAGCAGTACCTCAAGCCTACATCAGCATCTCCTCTAATTCTACTATATTTATCCCTAGGCAGTTAGTCATTTCTTGCAGCCTTTACAAGTTTTTTGGGGAGGGAGGAATGTTTTTTCTTCAAGAGAGCAGCTTTTAATACTACTTTGGGTGACTGCTGTCCTTTGGAGCATATTTGTAGACACAAGCTGCAGAAAATGCATTTTCTCTGGCATCTGGTTACAACTTTTATTCACCTGGCTCCTAAGTAGCGCTTACACTCTTCAGTATAAGTGTATACTTATACTGCTGTCAGGCTTGCTCTCGACAAGACCCTTGGTACAATTCCTGTCTCATCTCATGGAACATGATGTAGGACTGAGTAAAATCAGACTTAGGAATAAGGACCCTATAAATTCATTAGATCAAACCAAACTTTGGAAAAGGATTTTCCTCAGTGCATATACCCATTTCCTCAGTGCATGCATCCATCTTCTTTATACACTGGATTTTTATTCAGAAGTATCCATAAACTAATGTTTTCATATGGTTTGAAAATATTCATTCTTATGGTGTAGTGGATTTTAAGCATCCCTAACACTTTGGTGTTCTAAAAACCCTTCAATAAGAAGCTTGACTTGGGTGCAACTACCCAGTATGCAGACCTGTAGAGTGATGTGTCCAGATTTCTGGAGGAATCAAGCAATGGACTCGGGCTCCTCTGCCCAGGCACTGGCCCTTATCAGCAGCCTTTTTATTAGTTGCCTAACCTGCGATTAGTAAGCAGTCAAGGACCCTTGATAATTCATAGCTAATTAAATTACTGTCATGCGTCTGTGTGAGCATCAGAGTCAGTAGCAGTGCCCAGCATGAGCCATCAGCTCTCTTAGTAAACAGGAGGCATACAGTCCTTGTCTGCCCCTGCACCTTCAGGACAAATTAATTAGAATTGATAAGCCCTAAAATCAGTAGCATTGAAAGGGCTGTATTCTGCCTAGGTAATACTGAACACACTTAGAACTAATACTTGCTTAAAAATAACCTTACAACAAGGCTTTGTTCTTAGGGTAGACAGCTTCGTTTCTTGGGGAATTGTCCTCTGCTCATTCTGATATGTGTTTCAGAGAAGTTTTTTGACATTCTGTTAATTGAACAAGTTTGCAGAAAGCCTAAAAGTTGTAGACAGTATTAAACTAAGAGAGTATATGTATGTCCAAATATATATATATGTGTATACTTCAAAGACAAAATTATGGTAGATTAAAGTTTTTAAAATATTGTTGACTGTATAAAATATCTGGAAATACTGCAAGTGCTGAGAAGATTCCATATAAAATACAAAGTTTCAGTGACTATCTGACAGCAGATACAGAAAACAGAATACACCAGAGAATGCTAAACCCTTATCATGTCACCCACTTTGAAAGCAGGAGATGAATTGATTCACTTGGGACTGAAACACGCTTTATTAAATATTTGTATTAAAAATTGAAGTTCAAGTTAGCTGAATGATACAAGATGATAGCCCAAACTTTGACAGTATCTAATGGCTTATATATAATAGAGCTAAAAGCTTATCAGGGAGTATCTAATACTTGTTCCATTAGAGCTGTGCTAATGTTCTGCATTAAAACCTCTGCTTAGTTCAGGCTTTTCTTATTACACTTGTCTCCACTGGCAGTTCATTTGCACATAATTACTAAAGATGCATGCACATTTAACAGAAAATAGGTTTCTGTCCTCACTGGGTGAAAGTCAGTAGGGGTGCACTCTCCTGACTTTATCTCAGCCCCATGGTATGTAATGATTGTAGCTATTAGGTGTTACACAGTACCGCATGTACAAGCGTGAGCAGGACATACAAGGCAACAAACAGGCAATGTCTAGATGTAAATATCCAACTACAACATGTAATTTAACAAGGAGCAAGGACACTATACATACACCTTTTGTTTAAAGAGAATCTAATGCAGACCAGCAAGGCACCTCACCCTGCATTCTTACATTCTCTCTATATTCCCTACTCCGTGTCTAAGGATAGAAGTCACTGTCCTGGGTTCAGCTAGGATAGAGTCAGTTTTCTTTCTAGTAGATGGTGTAGTGCTCTGTTTGGGGTTTAGGATGAGAATCATGGTGACATTTCAAGCATGATGGTCTCTTCTAGACACAGTACCCACACATAAAGACCTCATGTTTTCTATGTCTGATGTTAAACCGCACCCATCCCTATACCAACCCATGAGGAATGCCATTCATCACTGATACCTACTTGGACATTGAGCCATTGACTACAACTCTTTTGGGTGTGGCCATTCAGCCAATTCATTATCTACTGAGTTTTTAATCCATCAAATCTATGTCTCTCCAATTTAGAAACAAGAATGTTGTGTGAAACAATGTCAGGTGCTTTGCAGAAGTCCAGGCAGATGATGTCTGTCACTCTTCCCTTATCCACAAATGCTGTAACCCTGACTTAGGCTTTATTTTCCCTTAGTGAAGCCATGCTGGCTTTCACCAATCACCTCTGTACTTTCCATGTGCCTGAGCATAGTCTCAAGGACCATCTGCTCCATGATCTTGCCAGGCATGAAAGGGGAGGATGGCTGGCCTGTAGTTCCCCAGGTTTTCCCTTTTTAAAAATGTGGGTTATGTTTCAGTCAGCAGGAACTTCACTGGATTGCAATTCCTATTCTAGGAATGCATATTGTCTTAGAACACTGTGCAATACATCAGACAAAAATGGTATTTCAACCTGTGTTGTCTGTGCTAGCTGTTGAATGAGTTCTCATAGGAACATCATTTACTTCTAAATGATACATGCTGAACAGTGGCTACTGACAGTGCTGGTAAACTGATGGCTATCTATGCTCTGCAGTCTTGCTTTCTCTCGTAATAATTCTTTTTTCCATTTTTTTCTTTTTTTGTTGTTGTTTTGAAGATGTTCCAGAGTGTGTTCACTTCATAACTGTACCACTTATTTCTGGAGGAAGTTTCACAGACTCCAAAGCTTGGAATAAAACTATTCCACTGCCCAAAGTCAAGGTCAGCTGTGCTAGGCCAGCATGTGTAAACACTAAACATACTTTTTGAAAGATCCTTAGATCTTTAAAGGTACAGAATCCACAACAATCTTGCTTTGTGCTCATTGCATCACTGGTATTCAGCTTCTAATCTGCTATAGTTGTAGACTGGGTTTCTGTGGCAAAGTTTCCTTGTTCCACTGAGGAGAAGGAGGTAGAGAAAACTGGGACTAAAGAAGGAAGGGGTGTGGGGGGGTGTTTTAAGATTTAGCTTTATTTCTTATTATCAAACTCAGATTCATTTGGTAATATATTTTATTTTTTTTTCACAAGTTGAGTTTCTTTTGCCTGGGATGGTAATTGGTGAATGATCTCTCACTGTCCTTACCTTGACCAGCAAGCCATTTCTCCTCCCCTCTCCAGCTGAGGAGGGGATTGATAGAGCAGCTTTGGTTGGCACCAAGGTCAACCCACCAGAAACTGATAAATCTTTTTCTACAGAACCAATACCTAGCCAGCTTTTTTTTGTTGATTACATTTGCTCAATTTGACAATTTACACCTGTTTCTCTAGAGTTTTATCTATTTTTTCATATTATTTCCATGGTCTATCAAGATAATTTTCAGCAGTGTCCCTGACTTCAAACAGTTATGTAATTCATCCCACCTTGTTTAATCTGAAAATGTAATGAACAAAATTTTTCCAAACATGAATCATACTGAGCTAAGAAGTGGCTGTATAGAAGTCCTGTTGGTATGTGGCCTTCCAAACTCTTGTCCTGTGGTTGTCCTGATGAAAGAACATGAGACTTTCACTCCAGAATTGGTTTTTGAAAACCTAGGTCAAACTTCTTCAGAATAACTTCCTTTAAATAAATACAAAAATAAAAACAACAAAAAAAGAGAGAAAGGACTGGTAGCCCATAAACTGTGCTACTTCTAGCATACTTAATACCTGTAATAGCTCTTATTAACATACTGGTGTGGTAACCAATGAACAGTTAATAACATACATCTGTATGTATGGCATAGAATTCACTGCACATGAAATAAATTTACTTTGCATATGCATCCTCTTCTAATCTCCCAGTTAATGTGTGAGCACAACAGCCCTGAATAATCTAAATTCAAGAACAGGCAGATAACTGTCACTTCTTCTGGGTCTTCTGCTTCTTCTGCAGCAACCTAAAAAATACTGACTTCCAAGTTCATTGTCAGAGGCTGGGCTGGCTGCTATTAGAGAATAAACAATCATGATCTTCTTTACTGTGCATGGGGGGAGTATCTGCTTGAATTCAAAATCCCATGGAAATAATGTAAGTATCAGCTGTTGATGCAGATGTTTTTAGAATGTACCTAAAGTCTTACATTGTAGACATCCATTTTTCAAAGAGGTAAAACCTCAGCATTGTTATCCTAAATATAGATTGTGTATATGCAATTTATTGGTATAATAGTGTACTGTCAATAGCATGGAATCATGGACAAATACATTTATGCTCGGTTTTGAATTCTGTGGAAACTAGATGCATTTCTAGTGAGCTTTTAAAACTTCCTGGGGGCTTTCACAATAGAAGCTGATAAAGTTTTATGGAATGCTCCACTTTTATGTTTAGTGAATATGATGAGAATCATTCAACCCTGTACAACAGGGTAGAAATTAACTGAATAGTTTTGAATGAGCTACCCATAAACATTTGCAGCATTTATTTTACACGATAACATTTTACTTGGTGTGAACTACTCCTTTGAAAGCACAAAATGCGTATATGTGTTATGGAGTTACAGCACATGCTCAGGAAATGGGAGCATTATTTCCTAAGTCTTTGTGATTTGGAGGATTTGAACCCACATTTCCCAAATGCCTCATACAATTATTTTCATGACAGCAATCTCTATAATTTCTGGGGAAAACAAGACACTATGCAGCTGTACCATCATTTTGCGTGCAGGAAGGGCCTAGGCACCCTACCAGCTCAGGAGGTGTGTTCCATTTGTGGTCATCGTGCCCTTGGAAGGAGCTTAGCCATGGTATCCACCTGGCAGAAGGTGCTGGCCTCTGCACTCACCAGAATGGATGTGCAACCCAGACAGAGCTCCCACAAAAACGTGTTGCCACCCAGGTCTCATGCTGCAGGGAATGTCAGAGCCTGACACTGGGAATGGATGGCAGTAGTGAGAATAGCTGAGTGAGGTACGAACAGGTGGATGATCTGCTCAGGCTGGTGGCAGAGCTACGAGAGGAAGTAGGAAGATTAAGAAGCAGCAGAGGCTGAGAAAGAGATAGACCAGTGGAGCCAACCGTTGTCCCTCTTGAGACAAAAACATCTACTAGACACAACCCAAGATGAAGGGGACCCTATATCCTCCCACTGCTAGGCAAAAGGCCGTAGCTTAAAAGCAAGGAGTGAATGGAAGCAAGTCCATGCTCGGGGTGGCAGGTGAACTTCTGTCTTGCCCACCTCACCCTCCCAGGTGCCTCTGTACAACAGGAATGAGGCTCTGGCTGTGGAAGGCCAGTTGAAGGAGGACATGGCTGGCAGTGGAGCTACACCAGAGGTATCAGCAAGGCCAGAAAGACCCACTTCCTTTATTGTGACCACCTCTACAAAGCAGAAGAGGCAGGTTACAGCAGTAGGCAAGTCCTTTCTGAGGGGTACAGAAGGTCCAGGCAGACCCTCCTCTTATGGAAGCCTGCTACCTCCCTGGGTCCTACGTTAAGGACATTATAAGGAAACTCCACAGCCTGGTACAGCCTTTGGACTACTACCCACTACTGCTACTCCATGTGTGTGGTGATAAAGCCACAGCACATAGTGCCAAGGCGATCAAACGAGACTTCAGGATCTTGGGGCGGTTACTGAGGGAATCTGGAGAACAGGTCATTTTTTCCCTCCCTCCTTCCAGTTGTGGCCAGCAGAGTTGGGAGGATCAGACAGACACAGTCCACTAATACATGGCTCTGTGCCACTTCGGGTTTTTCGTCAATGGGATGGCCTGCACAGCACCAGGCTTGCTGAAGTCAGACAGGATTCACATTTCTCAAAGGGGAAAAAAGGGTTTTTGTCCAGGAGCAACTGGGGCTCATTGACAGAGCTTTAAACTAAGCTTGAAGGGGAGTGGGATAATACCAGACCTGGTTGTGACAAGTTGTGGGATGGCATGCCAAGGTTGGAGGGACAGGGTGCCAGTGAGGACCCTCAGCCTGCAGCTCAGAGACATGTTGAGCATACCACAGAATGCTTGAAGATTAATAGAGATGAGCCAGGGGGCCCGAGGTAACAGGAACCAACAGGGAAACACTGGTAAAGTGCTCAAAGGAATTACAACCACTCCAGCCAGTAAGTCAGCCTCACTGGAGAAACAACTGAAGTGTCTCTATGCATATGCATGTAGCATGGGGAAGGAGCAAGAGGAGTCAGAGACATGCACATGCCTGAAGGGCTATGATCTTATTAGCATCATAGAGATGTGGTGGGATGGCTT
This sequence comes from Gallinula chloropus, assembly GCF_964237585.1. Taxonomy (NCBI): domain Eukaryota; kingdom Metazoa; phylum Chordata; class Aves; order Gruiformes; family Rallidae; genus Gallinula; species Gallinula chloropus. The sequence continues at coordinate 126,465,187 of NC_140085.1, read as the reverse complement.
CTATGACAGGAGTGTTGGAATGGAAGGATAAAGGCTTTTTAGGAAGGACAGGAAAGGAAAACAAGGAAGGTGTGTCACCGCCTATGTCAATGACCAGCTGGAGTTTGTAGTGCTCCATCTGTGGAGCCGATCCACAGTTTATAGGTCAGGATTAAAAGGAATGCAGGGACAGGGAAAATTATAGCAAGACTCTGCTGCAGACCACCTGAGAGACTAAGCTTATGAGGCCCCCTACAGACAGATAGGAACAGCCTCATGTTTGGAAGACCTGGTCCTCATGGGGGACTTCAATTGCCCTGGTATCTGTTGGAGGGACAGTGCAGAAGGGCACAAGCAATTGAGCAAGTTCCTGGAATGCATTGATGACAATTTTCTCCTCAGAGTGACAGAGGAGCCAACAATGAGGAGGTGCCATGTTGGACCTTGTTCTCGCCAACAAGGAGGGGTTGGTAAAGGATGTGAAGCTCAAGGGCAGCCTTGGCTGCAGTGACCATGAAGAGATGGACTTCAAGATGCTCAGGGCAGCAAGGAGGGTGCCTAGCCAACTCACTGCCCTAGACTTCAAGAGAGTAGACTTTGGCCTTTTCAGGGACCTTCTTGCTACAGTACCATGGAACAAAGGCATGGAGGGACTCAAGACAGCTGGCTGGTATTCAAGGATCCCCTCCTCCAAGCTATGAACAATGCATCCTAACAAAGAATTGTGTGTTAAAATTGAGAAATGTTCTTCCATTAGAAACAAACAGCTTTGAGACAGACATCTATGATTAGTTATTCTGGATTTCAAACCCTCTTTAGGAGCAAGGTGTGAGGGTGCAGTGAGGTCTGACTGCTGGGCCCTAAGAGCGATGCAGACATAGCCGTAACCTTTCCTAGGAGTCCACAGACTCTGAGTGTGAGGTCTGGTTATGGAGTTTGTTGGCCATCCCTGACACAGGGGCTCTAGCCAGGAGCACAGAGAAATGCCTTCAGATGTGGGGGTGGAAAAAATGCATGTATGAGAAACCTTTGCTGAGATTGGTTACATCCAGTGTTGAAACCATCCAGGAGACAGGGCCAGAGATAGAGCTGAAGACCAGCACTCCTCCAGTGTCACTAAGGTAGGTGCTGACAGCCCTGGGCCAAGCAGAAATGGGGTCCCAGGTCCATGGGGAAGTCCCCAGGGGAGGCTGGGCAGAGGCAGTCAGGCCCAGTATTGCTCTCAGAGTCTGAGAACAAATCTTCAAAATCTGGTTTGGACAAGTGTAAAGGGATTGTCAGTTAGACCATGAAAGAAAAGGGATAAGTGAAACACTTTTCACAATTCTACAAAGTAGCACGAAGTACATAGTAAACTCATATAGTATGAAATGTAATGTAAATTACAGACAACACCTAATATGGCAGGGCCAAGTAAACATTAGAAACAGGTAATGCTCTAAAGGTCTAAGATTATGTTGCATTAGTAAAATTGTTTTTCAAGTATCAACTGTGGAAATAAGATAATATGTAGCATACTGTATATAACATTAAAAAAAAAGCCAACAAAACCAAACATTGATGTTAGTGTTAGGGAAACTGATAATCTTAGTGATGGTGAGGTGGTTTATTATCCTGTATGAAAACATTCTTTCAGAATATCCACAGTGGAGCTTTATCCTCCACATCTTTCTGTCCTATGTCATTTCAAGGGAAAATCTCTCTCTCTCATTAGTGAATCAGATGAGACATATTTAAAGAATTTTTGAAGTTAAATCATTCTTCTGATGCTTATTGCTAGTACCTAGAATCTTCTGTTAATGTCTGAGGAACATCACACTTATCAAGTATCTATACGTGAGTATACGTAGTAGAGCAATGGGGTCATTCTGCTACTATTGTGAATATTTCAGGAGCTCATGTAGTTGCCTGAAAGCACAACTGGTTGTAATTAACAAATACAATTATAATTGCAATATTAAAACTTTGTTTTTTCAGTTTTGGCAGTGATGGAATTTTGGCTTGATACAGGAAGACTAGCCATCCCCAAAATCAAAGATAGAGTCAAGGAACCAATGCAAGAACATATGGTTAAGGTTAGATATCTCATATACCAAAACCATATCATAATAAATTGGGTACTGGTTACCCATGCACACAGATTTGAAAGGAAGGGGTTTTTTCCCTTTTGAAAGGATATAATTTCAAAGTCATACTGAAAATCTTCTTTGAATTTTTCCAATTCATCTAACTTTATGTAGTTACGACTATTGAAAAAGGAGAAGTATTTTATTTATTCTCTTCTCTGCTGCTAGTCTATCTCCCTTTAGAAACTAATGAATGGAACAACCATTTTTCAACTAGCTAACATTTTGAGTGTTGTCTCTAACTCTGCTACTAGTTGCTATATTTTTTTGTTTTCTTTATCAAAAAAGGAAACTATGGTTTCAAATTTTCCATTAACCCATCATCATAGGAAGACATTTGTTATATATTCTACTAGATATGGTGTTTCCATTAAGTATATTAGTCTAGTTTGGTTCCACGTGTTTTGTTGCAACAACCTTTCCTGAGCTTCAGACCCTTAGTTCTTTGTGATCATGAGTTGTGAGCTATGAAGGTGGAGGCATCTGATTGTACCATCACACCTAGATCGTTTTAAATGTAGGCTGATGCATTTCTTTATCTCATGTAAAGACTCCTAGGAATGAACAAAGACTCCATTGTCCATCCATTTTTCCCTTACCCAAAGAGTAAATATGTCGCTGTCACACTATCCAAGACTTTCCTTTCCTGCACTTGTTGCACTGGTGCTTCTGATTGCTTGAGCCAACCCATGCTGGCTGAGAAAGACACCCTGAGAAAGACACCCTGCTGACCCGGATCCCACAAGGTGCTATGAGACCACTGGAAAGCCACTGTCATCTCCATTTTTTATGTCTGTCCAGTACTTTCTCTTAGCCACAGCAGCTCCCCAAGTGTCAAAATGTTTTCAGCTATGTACTTATTTTACTCCATGGTTCAGAAGGACAAGATGTTCAACTGTTTCTTCAACAGAGGATTCTCAAGCATATGTGTTACATTTCAGGTATCTGCAATCTGCTGCAATTTACTTGGTCTCTTAATAGAAAAAGCACTATCCAGAAATCTCAGCCATTACCTACCACACAAAAAACTCACTTAATGAAATAATTAGGAACACATTAGGTAATATAAACAGTGTGCAAAATACAAATGTTTGCTAGTCTGCCACATTAAGTGCAAATGCTTTTGATGACATTACTGTTTTACACAAGACTGGGAAAATAAATATTGAGCCAGACATTAGGATTCTTCTAGTTCTGACAGAAGATTATTTTTGCTCCTAGAATATTTTTGTCTGCTTTATATGTTTAAGTGATGCAAGTTTCTTAATGGAAACTTTTGGGAAAGGCAGATTATATTTTTATACAGAGATACATGGAATGATCTTAAATTTCTCCAGCCAAATTGCCATGTGTACTGTACCTTGCATGACGGATGGAATCTTAAGGAGATTAAAATCTTAGCAATAAAAAGTATGTTTAAAAGAAGAAGGCAGTAATGAGTGCCAGGTTTAATGAGAAATGTGATGATGCATTTGGTTGGAAACCTCTCTAGAGGACTCTGCTGAGTTCCTATTTACAGTCTGCTCCACTGGACACGTGGCATAATTGGCTTTTGGTTATCCTTGCTTAAAACAGTGTCAACATTCCTTCAACCCTTACTGCTTTTCTAATCATCGTTTGGTTTTTTGTCACAACGGTCACAACTTTCTTGAATTTAGGAATGCTGAATAGTGTGGAGGAGCAGGGGTGACTTCCAAAGGCCTTCCTGGTGCTTATGAGTGGTTTCGCATGGGTTCCTAAAAATTCAATTGTTGAATCTTTTTGTTTTGAGGGACTCTGGAAAGGACTGTTTTTATGGACTTTCATTTTTGAAGCAGCTGTATTTTCTTCCAGCTACATCTTTAAGTACTGTTAGGGAGCTCTTTTTATTTGAAGACGGTAACATAGCAGAACATGACAATGAATTGACACTTGCTTATGAAATCACACTGATTCTGATTCTACCTTTTTCTATCAGTTTAAGAATTTGTAGCAGCTGCATTCAAGCTGCTTGAGTTGTGTTCTGGGCATACCAAAGACACTGACTGATATTATGCTAATATTTTATACTCTCCTTTACACATTGTGAAATCCAAGCACGCTGTTCAGGGATTTGTAACGAACTGCCACATAAAAAGAGACTCTTACTGAACAGGCATTTGTTTGTTTCTTATGTATTCGGATGATGTTTCTTTGTAATACCGTTACTTATTAATCATCTTCCAGGGACAGTTTTGTGCCTTATTACACAATGCTGGCACCAAGAAAGAAATTTTCAGTTCATCCCCTAGTTATCGCTTTTCAAGAAGGGTAATTAAAAACTGTGAGATTTTGACTGCTGTTCAAAGGCTTCTCTGCCACATGGAAATACACAGGCTTAACTGAAGAGTTAGGTTTATGTTCTTTGGGTTTTTGTTTGTTTGTTTGCTTGTTTCAGTTTTGTTTTGTTTTCTGAAGCAGACAAATCTTGTTAGCTAACACAGCACTTTCAAGGCATCACCACAGAACAGTCATGCATTATTTTGCAGAGTTCACAGGATCCTGCAATTTTTAATATTTTTTTTTTTCTTAGAGTGGAATGTGATGGAGGAGGATAATGAAGTATTTGTTAACATGTATAAAAAACATGTTTCACAGATAGAAAGGCAGCATGGAGAGAAAAAAAGATTTTCAGATAATTAGGTAATGGAAGCTAGCTAGCATTTATAGGCTAACAGAATCAACCCCTTAAAGTTATTGTAAGGGACTGAGCCAGTGGAAAATTTCTTACTTCAATTAAGTTTAATACAAGTTTTGGGAAAGGCCCAAAATGAACATAAGTAAAATTAGGAAATGAGAATTTTCTTTTCCATTTTCCTTTCTTATCAGGAATGGCCTTACTATTGTTAATTTAATCTCTGCTGAGCTCTTTTGGGAAGCATGTGGCATGTGTATGCATTTTCCTCACAGTGAGCATTTATTGCAATTTAAGAAAAAAAAACATTCTTGGCTTTTCCCCAAAGAATGTTAGTGTTGAGATACAGCTGTATTTCTATTTCTGTCTCAACTGGAAAATGAGATACTTGGTGATACTGACGCTAGAGGCTTTCTGTGTCATTTTTGTGTCAAGCAATGACACCTTCTACAGAAAAGACATTTTAAAAAATTAATAATATGCCCAGTTAACATTTCTGTGGAGTATATTTATCCAGGAATATTCCACATGTTTTAAGTGTTGTGGTTCATGCAAATGAAAAACCCACTACTGAAAATCTGAAATCCTGAATATTGCTTAACGAAGAAAAATATTTCCATTCTTTCTGCCGTATAAAGAAAAAGCAACCAAAATCCCTGTTTCTAAATGATTTTGTTAGTCTACTATTGGCCTGTGGGGTCTAGCAGTCTTGTAGCTAAAGACTATGTAATACATGCCAAAATTGATGCAATTTAATAAATAGCAATTAAGTTTATAACTACTATACATTGCCTTAGTTTTTTGTTGGATGTAACTGAAAGCCAGAAGAAAAAAAAAGTAAAAAGGGCTTTTTTATTTGTATGTAATCTGTTTATTTGCCTCTTGCTTAAAGAATCAGAGGGCTTGTTCTACCTGTTATAATCAGAATTATTTTACTTACCGTCTTCGTAAGACAGTCTCTTCCTTAAAACAGGTATTGCTGAAAGACGGTTGTTTCTGATTTTTGACATATCACACTCCAGTCAGTGTGACTTCTCTGGATTATGCCTTTTATTTTGTTTTTCAGTTTAAAATCTAACTTGATATGTTACAGCATGTAGGCCTCAGGCATACTCATTGCAGCAGCGAAGGCATTTTCTGTGGATTCATGGGTTCCTCCTTCAGATATTCCATTTTTACTTTCTTCTGACTTGCTTATTTTGTTTTTATGACAAATTTCACTAGGGTAACATTTTCTAGAATAGTCAATTGCTGAGGCATTCACCTGGTTCAGGGGACATGAAATGTTAAGTATCTGTTTTGAATCAGTCATACGACTGACATGAGGCAAATTTTCCACCCTTTTAAGACAGCTTTCCAGAGCCATGAGGTACCAGCTAAACTATACTGGTGTTCAACTTGTTTTTCTTCATTTGACCTTTTGACTTTTAAACTAAAAACCAGAAAAAACATTTTTCTCTTGCAGAAAAAGGAGTGGAAGCAGAAGAGAAGGGTTGGGAAACTCTGGGGAGAGCCAACGTAAGATATTGTTCATTGTTCATATCGCTGCAAAGGGGCAATGGCTGCTGCTGGAGCCACCCCTACCTTTCTTCCCTTCCCTTCTAGCAGTAAGCGTTTACTGGTATCTCAATGACTTTACCTTCTAGGGATTTACCACAAGCAATGAGGCCAACAGCCAGTTTTGCTTATGCCTTTAAGCTGAACCTCAGCCTCTGAGGATACATACATGAACATGGCTTCCGTGCTGGCATCACGTGATTAACATGCAAACCCTGCTACACCATTGTAATGTCATCCCCCTTGATGTCTTGAGAAATGAGTGATGTATGCACAGAGCAAAAGAAGGATTTAGTAGATTGAACTGTTTCTTAATAATACTGTATTTACTGGGGTTTTCTGCTTCAAGCTTTACAGGCACTTCATCATTTACTTTAAAAATATGTATAAATACATATGAATACATGCATATACCCAAATGTACGTATGCAAATACTCATGTTTCTTTCACAGTAATCAACAATATAATCTTTTGTTGTATGATCAAAAAAGATGTATTTGGATCTGCTTTCACAGTCAGAACCTATTTAGTGAATTTGTAATTGCTTAGTGAAATCCTGTGGTTCTTTGGACAGTATTTATTAGGCTCACACAGAGCAGAGAGCTGACGCTCACTAGTACCCTGGAGGCTGAAGATATCAGCTTCAGGATTTCCTGCGGCATCAGTTAGTGCAGTGACTGGGAAATGGGATTTTGATTTCAGAAAGCTTGACTCCGGTCTGCAGTAAAATGTGGCGTAACACTTTGTGATGTCTACTCCCTTGTCCCTGAAAAATCAACCTTCATTTCTTACTTCTAAAATCCTCAGGATCTATATTATTTATAATGCCAGCGGTCATGCTACTTAATTAAAATTTAAACTTAAATAAAAATGTTAGCGATGTACATAAGATATCTTAACTCAAAGAAATCCCATATTTCATAGTTTTATTTCTATGTTGATAAGTAATTTATTGCCTAACATTTGTGAAATTGCATGTGAATGAAGGTAAATGATTGTCCTTTACCTGTGATGCTAAAATGCTGCAATTTGTTCACAGCCAATGACTGAGCAAGCATATTAATGCTAGTGTGTTTGTGAGTATAAAGACTAATATAAAAAAAAAATCACAAACTGTTGTCAAACTGTATTCTCTCACATAAATGCAGTAGGTTTGTACTTAGTTTTCAAATGTCTCAAATTGTAAAGGTATAAGATGGATTCTGTATGAAGTCATCATTGTAATTCTTCCCATAATGTGTTCTTTTACACCTTCATCATTTCTTATTTCCAACGTGTTCTCTTCTAACATGAAGATATTTTAAGATAGTGCTTTCAAAAAAATGTCTTGGGCACTCAGTAACCCGAGTGTCAGTGAAAGTGCAGAAGATCCATGGTCTCTTTTGAATTCAAAGCTTGTACTATGTAGTTCCTTTGGAGATTTTTTTCAGTTGCTGTACAGTGCTGTGATTACGAGGTCAATATCAAAACCACAGTGGTTTCGTCTGGGCCTTTATTTATAATATTAAAGAACCATTGATCACAGCCATTTTCTCTTCCCATTAGATAAGAATATTTTTGCATAAAATACTATAATGAACATAGATAGCATAGAGAGACTGTGCTGTCTGGCCTGACTGGACGGAAGATTTGCCCTCCCTTTTCCCCTTTAACACAATGAAATGGGAGATGTTAGTCCTATCAACCATTCCAAATCAAAACTGATAATCATCATGACTAGATGACATGCTCTTATAAGTATATGGCGAATTAACAGAACGTTTAGTCCCTGCTTTCACCAGCTGTTCATACCACTTAATCCCAAGAAGACACAAGTAACAGAAATGCAGAACTTTAAGTCACATCTTAGATGTGAAGACAGAGCCACATCCTGTGAACCACATCTCTTCCATCCTAATAACCTTCACTTCTGATTTAGTGCTGTGAATATGTTAGCCCATGGGATTTCACCTCATTGAAAAGGATGTTTCAGGAGTCTCTGCTGGGTCCTCTGGTGCACTCTTGTTTCCCCTTTTCTGGTTCTAAGATGGTGACGCTATTTGTTTTTAATTAATTGTTCATTGCATTGTTGCATTTTGAATCTTATGCTCAGTCTGTGGATTTAATAAAGGGAAGCAAATGGAAGCAAAACAAATGAAGGGTGGTATTATTCTCTTTTTCCTTTTTGAGGTGGGGGGGGATATTGATTATATGATAAAAAGAAAGATATTATTTCTGCTTAGTGAAATATCACATCCTTTTTCATAGGATAAATAGATCAAAGTTGTGTCATTCAGGGGATCTGTTAGCAAGTTTTAACAGGAACCCAATGAATTTTCATTGTTTGGAAAAAATTGGAGCTTAAGCTCCAGGGTTAAGTGTAGTGGGTGCATGTGTTTGTTGATGGTGGTTTTGTATTTTTTAATTTTTTAATGAACAGTTGATCATTCTTGTTGCGTTAAATTGTTCACAAACACTATATCCAGATTTTCCACAATGTCGGCATTGCAATTAGTTACTTCAAGGCTGTTTCAGCACCAATATAAAATCAGTGTTTCTTTCTTCTTCTTGGTACTCTAGGAAGCAGCCACGGAAGGACAGAAGATGAAAGCTCCTATTCCCAACTTGATTCTCTTGTATGCTACTCTAACACAGAGCTTGAAGGTTGTGACCAAAAGGGGATCAGGTAAGTAAATCTTTATCTCTATGTCTATGATGCAGTTTGGAAAGAAGTGCTAAAAATTTGAAAATGTATACTAAGTTGTTGATAGGGTTGTTTGGAACATCGTTAAGTGGATTTAAAATTCTGCAGAAAAAATGTTAGTAGCTTCTATATATATTTAGACTATATTATGGCAGGTGAAGTTGATGAAAAAAAAGCTGAAAATGTTAAAATAAATTATGTAATTTGAAGTCAATCTAACAGTTCATCTGCTGAAGGAAATTTGTTGCCAGAACTATTTAGCTAATTTAAAAGTCTTCATTGTAGTTGTTGTTGTTATTGTGAGCTACTAGATGTATCTGTTTGACAATATACTTTATGGTGAAGAATCTCTTAGAAATGAGAATGGTGCAGTTTTGGTTTAGGCTACTGATTTTTGTAATACAGCAAATAGATCAAGCACGTTAAATTTAATAACCATGAAAAGCAAACAACAAAATGCATTTTTGAAAGGGCTACCTCATACATGGTTGAAGAGTTTAATTCGTCAAAGAAAATACAGGCAGTTTTCCAGAAAGCAAACAGGTGGCATGTTTACTAAACATCTTTCATACTGCTACTATAGATGAATTATCTTCATATGTAAACAAAGAGAACACCAGTACTGAGATAGTTGGATAGTTTTGGGTTTCATTTCTTGCATGTCACCCTGAAATTCTAAATTTATCTTCTTTCACTTTTCGCTGTATAGTGAAAAAAAATGGAGGATACTGCCTCTGCAGACGATCTTGCTCTATGGCAGGCAGTAAAGGATACTAAATCCTTAATGGGAGTCTTAATCCCATGTTGATGGAGTTAGTTAATTAGGTTTGTTGTTACTAGTCATCTTCCTTTTGGCAGTGGAGTGTTTTAGTTAGCTTTTGTTTTACTGTTCTAGAAGTCTGTGTCTGATTCCTTTTGTCTTTTTCTTAAATCTGTTTCCAACTGGAGTTGGCTGGTAGCTGTTGCAAACTGGTGCTTAGGGAGCACACAGGTCTTTATGTGTTTTTGGATAACAGCATAAATCATGTTTTGTGTTTTCAATGGATAATATTTGTTACAACATTATGAAAGTGATTATGTCTCCAATGTTTTAGTGACTGGAAATATAGATGGAGGGAAGGCAAATAAGGAGTACTTAAGTAAGGTATTCCTCAACCAAAAGCTGAGATCAAAATATATTTGAGGATATTTGAACTTCAGGAAAACTGGAATATGCGGACCATGTGCAGAGCAAAGGAGTTGGTGGTGGATTGGTGCGTTTGTAATATGGTGATGAAGCCCAGATAGATATTGTAGATATTGTTTAAATGTGTCTGGGTGAGGCTGCTCTGTTTGATTCAGATTTTAGACTTCTAAGCTTTAGACATTTTTTATAAAGCACTACATATTTATAAAGTATTACATATTTTGTAACATATTGATCATCTTAAAGTAATTTTTACAATGGCATCCATTTTTTAAGGAACTGAAAATTGACTCAGTTGTCAGATAGCTGCTCCTTTAATGTGACAATAATAAGAACTTGAATTATCTTTGTATTTCATCTCATCTTTTTTTGCCTGTATCCTCTTCCACTGATTAAGCAAGACAAAAAGAAATGGTAAATATACCTTCTGGTTGGGAATGTAATATAAGTGCTGTCCAGCAAATGAAAAATAATACTTTTTAAGAAGTACAGAATATGTTCACATCCCACTGCTGTAATTAAAGGAAAAAAATGTAATGGAATTATAATTGTTATGGAAACCTTTGGATCATACCTTACTGTAACAGGGTCCTTGATGTTTTTGCATGAGATCGGCTTATCCTGTGTATAGTTTTAATTAGCTGTATCACCAAGAGGACTATTTGTCACACTGTATATGCAAAGGCAAACATCTCAGATTTATAGAAATCTCAGATCTTGCTGCCTTTCATCATGTTTAGAAGTTCTTTAGGTCTAAAGTCACTAAAGAAGTAGGTGGGATGTAGTAACATGATGCTGCTTGGTTTGGCTTTTGTTGTTGTGGTTGCTCTTTGGTTTGGTTCAATTTGGTTTTCTTTTTCCATCTGTTGGGTGCTCAGGAGGCCTGTTTTGCAATTTTGAAGTATTTGTACAAATAAAACCTTATTTACTTTAACAGAAGTTTTAGCAAAATTAGAGTAATTTATTTCTGCTGTGAAAATAGAAATGGTTTCCTAAAACTAATACTTAGAAAATCAACTTGGAAAATAGAAGTGAATTTTTATGTGAACATGTTAACCAGAGGCAGAGAATGGTGAGGAGGTGGTTTACATCTCTTCAGTCAGTTCTACCTGAGAGTTCACTTCGTCCTTGAAATGTCAGCATTAAAGTAAAATGAATAGGAAAACGAAGATGTTGGAATGTTTTGATAGTTATGAGATATTAGAATTATAAAAATGGAGTAGTAGTATTCACCTTTTGACCTGTTGCTTTTATGTGCTTCCTTTCTGTATGAAATAAAGGGATGTGTAGAAAACAGAGATGTTGCTGCATTAATATGCAAGCTGGTTTTCCCAATTGAGCTTGTTTCTAAGTACCAAACCTGAAAAGAACAGCCTGGTGTTCTTTATATATTTAACTTTAGTATTTTATGTTAAAGAGATCTATCCTTGGAAACACATCTTTTCTATACTGTCAATTGGATTTTTCTTTCTAGAGTAATTCAGCGCTCCTCTAAGTTTTTTTTATCAGCTGTGTTAAAAAGATAGCGATTAATAAAAGTATGGGTTTCTCTATCTGGTAGGAATACATTTCCAACAAGTTCTCTGATCTGTCAAGAATATGTAAACCTTCAGAATGTCAGTGAGGATTCACAGCATGCCAAAAATGTGGATAGGCTCAAGTTCTGGTTTTATTTCTAAGGATGGATTACAATTCTGACCATCTATTGGCTTTGAGGACTAAAGATATATGAAATTAACTATGTGTGTGAGCAATTAGGATCAACATAGTGTACTTGCCGCTGCTTGTGTTAATTGAAAAACAGGTTAAACAAACATTGCATGAGGAAGTTTAGGGTGTGCTGCATTGGATTAAATCTCTGATCATGAGAGCTGTCATTTTTCAAAGCACTTAAATGCCATTACTTAAAGGCAGTCTTTGAATCTTTCTACAACTGTGTGCTGTTCATCAGTTAAATATAATAGTATGGTGTATAAACGGAGGAGTCTTAATCAAATACTTATAATTATAGCAGGAAAAGCATTCTTTAAATTAGCTTGTTTACAGCTGTGTGACATACCTGTTTAACGCTTTATCTTGCATGTATGATTCTATCTGACCGAAGATGCATAATTATTTCCCAATTAATATTTAAAATAATTTCTCTAATGCAATGAATAGTTTTAAATAATCTTTAACACAAAATGGATTTAGTTTACATTTAAAGCATGTAATAAATGAGTTTGTTATGTAAGAATGGCTGGATGAGCAGTAACAGTCCCAATTCCACTAATAAATAGAAATGGTGCAAGAAACTTCTTCCTGTATCCATAAATGCAAAAATTAAATTAGACTTAAGCCCACCTAAACGTATCCTGTCAGTTATAGTTGAATGCACAACACCTGCAAGCTGTAATCCCTTCTCAAGCAAGAAAGAAAAGATCCCTTTGCTGTTCTAACTGACTTCAGGGGAGAGGCAATGGTTGTTAACGGGACATTTTAGGTATTTGGCGAAGTCCCCTTGAGCTTCTGGAGAGGCTTCAGAGTCTGCAACAGTGACTGCAAAGATGCACTTTCCTTTGGCAGATAATGTATATCAGATGTGATCAGCTCAGCTAATCGGGAAGCTGACTCTTGCACTACTTCCCAGCTTCTTGAAATATCTTGAAGCATCTTGCTTCATGAAGCAATTCTTCTGCTTGATCACCATGTCCTGTTTGATGCAAAGGCTTAAAGCATGCATGTTCTGATTCATTCAGCACATGGCTTAACTGGAATTGGCTTAGAAGCATAGGAAAGAATGCCTATTTTTTAACATGACACTGAAATTCGTATAAGTTTACAGTATGCCAAAAAAGTACATAGATTTACTTTTTCTGTAATCCACTGAGTGTCTGTTGTTCAGTGAAATCCTTGATAGTATTTTGAAAACTTTATGGTAATGTATTTTTAGATGTTTTCCTTTCCCCTTCCCCTCCCCCCAGCCCCCAAAATTGTCCTTTTTCCTTACTAAATTGTAAATTTATTTTTTTTGTTTTCCATGTGGTTTTAGAAACTTGGGTTTTTTAAAGTTTGTTCTTTTCAGGTTGAATGGTATTTGATCACTTACTTGTGGTAAATAGAGTTTTTTCTTATGAATTATTTAATATTCATCAAAGAGGAAGTAGGTTAGGAAAGAGAGCCTCATGCTGATCCATAGAGACTAATTTCCTTATAGCATGTATATTAAATAAAATACTGGAACACTGCATTGCCATCTGGTGGTATTTTTACAAGGATGCTGAATATACAAAGGAACAAAAGCACACTGTTTGGGTTTTTTTGTTAAAAGCCAAATCTCTTAAAATGGAAAAATGAGAAAAAAAGTATGTAAAAAGATTTTATTACGTGAAGAATTATGACTAGATCACTGCAATTAGACAGTATTAGTGAAGTGGTATTTTATACATTCACATTGCCTAATAGCAATCTGATGTTGTATTGAAAAAGGTGAGTTGTTACCACTGTCTGTACTTATATCTTTTTCTACATTATTATGCATCATGAATTAATTAATTAATATCCTGTGTTAAGTTCTGCTATTGTGAATGGAAATTTTGTTTTCTAGGTCAAATTTATGCGATGGTGGAACAGTTTAACTCAAAGAACAGTTTTTCCAGAGATGGTTTATTAGGATATGTATGAGATCCTTCACATCATTATGAAGAGATTAAAGTCTGTAGATGTATTTTGTCATGTAACAGAAGATTACTTCTTTTTTAATGTCTAATATTTCTGTGCCTCAGCTATGATGAAGGAATATGGGTAGTTCTAGTTGTTTTACTTACATAGAAGATCAATATTATGAAAAATGAAATTGAAGAGCATTGCCACTGCAATGTTGGCATTTCTGAATTTTAGTTTGCTTTGCAGAACAAAATATTAATTTTAACTAGGTGAAAATAATTCAAGGTTTTTTTTTGTGGGGGTTTTTTTTTTGAAAACTAGTGGAATTCTGGGAATCAGAGATGAAATATATACTAAAAATCTCAAGTAGTTATTTATTTTGACAAATTCCATGCTCTTTAAGAATGTTAAGCAGACATTTTTCTAAATTATGGCCCTCTATGAATTTCTATGGATTTATATTAATTATTTCTCATGTAAGAAGAGGTATATTTTAGAGAATACTATCAGTTGCACGAAGAATATTTTTGCACAAACAAGACCGTGCTTCTTTTTCTAAACAATTTTTTTTAACTGGTGGGAGGAACATGAGATCTATGCAATGTAGGCTTTAACATCAGCAAAGCCAAGATTTTATACCTCATGGCAAATGTTGTATTGAGAAGTCAAGAATTTATTAAAAAAAAAAAACATGGAAGAAAAGTTCTGTATCTGTGCTATATGTGAGGGATATATCAACAGATGTCATGACAGATTTGAGAACCCTTTGCAAGTAGGAGGTATTTTTGAATTTAGTTTACTTGTTTATACCTAATAATTGAATTGTCACTATTTTACAGAAAATAATTTTTATATATATATATATTTAGAATCCAGTTAACATGGCAAAAACACTTGGAGAATTTGCACACAATTAAGTCCTGAGGCTTAGCAGAGTTCTTGTACCCAATATCTGAGTATTTGCAGTCTTTATTTTTTTTTTATAACCCTTCAGGGCACGACTTGGGAGTCCTAAGTGCATAGTACTTCATAAATCATCCTGTTCTTCTTACTGCCTTTCCTTTAGTGGTGCCATCCTGTTTTTCATTCTGCCTGTGTTTTGATTGCCTAAGTATTTTCTTTTTGGATTCTTGTCAAAAGGTAATTAGTTGATGAATGTTGTCTTGGATCTGATGGGCACTGAATAGTAATTAGATGGTTCAAAAGGTAAACGAGTAGCCATATATATGTTCATTTTGTTACACAAGGCAGAGGCAGAACACCAGCATATGCAGTACTCCAAGTTCACTGATCTTGGAGCAGAGCGTTTGCAGCAGTTGAAGGGTATGCTTCTTGTAAGCCCCAGGAGTTTGTGTCAATTGATATTAATGACCTCTAGCTGTTCTCAATCTGTTAGAGAATGTTAGTTTTCAGTTATTAATTGATGTGGCTTGTTGGGCGGTTACGCAGAACCTGAAATAATATTTAGTCTGTCTGATGTACAAGATTAACTTCTATGAGCAAGGACTTTTTAAGTTGGAATGATTAAGACTACTGTTATTTCTTGGATGACAAGAAACAAAGTGCTATCAAAGTAGTCCTAAGCACAGGCCTTTCTTATTGCGCTGGGGGGATGGGAGTATTTTTGCATATTGAATATTTTGACCCTATTAAGAACTTAACATTATTTCATATGAGGATTGATTAAAAAAGCTCATTCTAAATTGGCATATAAATATGCAGCTTTGTTTGTGGTTGTAGCTCTGGGACCGAATGGGGAAAACTGAAATATTTTTCGAGGGAGAAGAGAGAGAAAGATGAAGGGAAACCTTTACCGTTAAAAATATTATGAAGATCCTTGTTGCTCATTCTCAGATAACTTTCTTACATCTTGATCTATTAAGTAATTCCATATGGATTTTAATAATAATAATATTCTTCTAGTTTTTATCCTAAGAATAAAAGGTGTTCAAGTTTACTTTTCCCAACTTTTTTTGTTCCGGTTTAAAGATGGTTGTTTCTCTCCAATTTAGTTGGTAGTTTAAAAAAAAAAAAAAAGAAGAAAAAGTTAAAACCTTGGCTTCATAGTTGAAAAAATAATTAACTGTGTGTTTCTAATTTCTTATATTTTGACTAATTACTTTATAATGTATACGCTTTGTATAGTGTGTGTCTATGGGAGAGAGCATTACTTGCTTTCTGAGTTGCAAATTTATTTTAAAGATAGAAAATCTTCAATAATAATACCCTTGAATATATAGTAAAAGATGAATGATTGCTTATGCCTGCCAGGAGGGAGGTCTAGATGATCAAGAGATGTGAAGACCATGTAAATCCTCTGCTTCCTTCGACACTTTCACTCTCTGTCCTGAACTTTTGCCACCTATCTGACAAAACTGTGGGGCCTCCTGGAATTGATATAGCCCCAGTAAACTGTTATGGCTTGCTATTTCTACATGGTGCCTGTATGTTAACAGAGCAATTAGTGTCCTTGAGCACCTTAGTTAGACATGGATAATACCTCATTGTGCAGGCAATCCTGGCAAAGCATTTTATGCCAGTTTTGATATGACCCTCACCTTCTTTCTTAATTTATTGAGGGCAAAACACCACCCAGTTATTCTTAGGAGAAAGTGCCTGACTTGCTTTTTGTGAATCAAGGAGTACTGGAAGAAAATAGGTGTTAACAATTAATTTATTTAGTAACATTTAGCATATTCATGAAATTAGAGGGTTCCTTTAGAATATGGTTTTGAACCTTTTTTGTTTGGGGTTTTTTTGTTTGTTTATGCCAACTGTATATTGGAAGCATGTATTTATCTTTAGAAGAATAGTCCTTTGCAATACTGCATGTTTCTTTAGCTACACAATGTTGTGTGTGTTGCATTGCTGTGGAGTAATTTTCAACGCACACTTTTCATTTAAAAACTATTTGGTAAAAATACTAGTTTTGTTAGTGAGCTTAAACAGATTCTTGACCATGGGGATGGTTCAAATCCAGTGGTGTCTATTTTTTTTAACCTAAGGACACTATTACAGATGAACAGGAATGATGCATATTGGTTTCTATAGGGGGTTTTGGGGGCTATGTTGCAAAGAAAGAAAGAAACAATTCTGTGCTGCTAGAAGGTCTGGGCAATAGAAACGAATGCATGGCAAGCATAAATCCTTTGTGACATATTACTTATTTTGGAGACACTGTGAAACCAGTAACTGTTACTTGTCCTGTGAGCATTTATGAACAGGATGGCTGGAATTTTAAAAATAGTTATATGACCTTTTGTTGTTGCTAGGATCCCTACTGATACTTTTCAAAGTCCTGGGCAGTGGTGAATAATACTACAGTATGTGAAAAGACTGTCTGTGTGGTAGCAAAGGGTCTGTGTTTTATAGTGTGCAATACATATTAAGAAATGACTAATGATAGTAAAGGAGAGAAAGCAAAATCTAAAGCCAAAAGGACAGTAATAGATATTCTTACATAGTTCGGTCATTGAATTTTAGTAGCTGGTTAGAATGGCTCTCTGCTTCCACAGCCCCTATTTTCCCTGGGGAATGGTTAGTGGTTGTTTCACTGATTGGCATCTGCTGGCAAATGGCCTAGAAGATGTAAAAGAACAAGTGACCTTTGATCAGAAATAGCTGTTGCAGAAGATTTATTTATTTGAATATGATGCTGTCAATTTTATGTAGAATAATGACTATGGAGAATAAGGAGGGAAAAGAAACTCAAGGACAAGCAATGACCATCTAATAGATTTGTCTTTTTTATTTAAGTATACTCAGTTGTGAATTGTTATTAAATTGTAAAAATAAAAGCTGTGATAATAAGCTTCCACCATTAGAATATATTTTGTTGCTACACACTTAGAGCCACTTAAAATGAATGAAATCTGTCTTAGATTAGAATACTTAGACTTGTTCTTTGTGAAAGATGGAGGGAGAAAGCGCTATCAGTCCTTTCCAGTGAGAAGCAACTTCACGTGAGAAGGTTGTTCCTTTAGAGTGCAGCGCTGAAATCTTCAGCCATTCTTGCTTAGACTTATTTTTGCTGTTATGGTCTTTACTTCAAATGCAAAGTGCACATTGTCTGTCATTACTATAAGATTTATCTTTTTATCGGTTTTTCAAGACAGTTTTTTGCAATTATAAGGAGAATTTTCAGACTGCTATAATGGTAAATTATGACACAGTTATGTTAGTTGAAAGATGAGTGCTCCTGTAATTTTATCGCCTCGCTCTGTGCGCATAACTCATTTCGGGAAGCTGTCGTGTGTACAGATGCAAAGCAGACAATTGTGTCGAAGCAAACTGCAAATTCATTTGGAGTAGCCCACTTCCACAAATTACTCTTTTTCATCCTTGGCAAAAAGGAGCAATTTCCATTCTCTTTTAAATCAATCTTAGTTCCAATTAAAATAGTTCCATTTGATAATTCCAATTTTAATTACGGAGTCATTTAGGTTGGAAGGAACCTCTTAAGAGCACCTAGTACAACCTCATGGTTCAAGCAGTGTCAGCTACAGCAGGTTGCTCAGGACTGTGTGCAGTTGAATTCAGTGACTTCAGGACTGGTCTTTAAACACTCTCTTTTTAAAGGAATTTGGGCAAATATTTTGGCAGCTATATGGACATACTGTAGCCCCTGAGCCTTGATTTCTCCAGATCTGAATTTCTCTTTTCATCTAATTGTTGGTCATCTCCAAGTGCAAATGGTGTGATGTTTAGGATGGTAGCTCTGAATTGCTCTAATATGGAGTTGCAATACACAAAGGAAAAATAGCTGGCTAATACTAGGCATGCTACCTTCATGCACTTCTGTATAATTCACCATGATCTGTTTTTAAATGAGGTTTGTTGTAGTAGGTATAAGAAAGACGGTGACTTGGAATATTAAAAATTAAGGATTTTCTGCTGAATCCTGAAGGCATGACAGAGAGACAGGCAATGAACAATGACTATCTAAATATATGTATGCATAGATATTTGTGCTATCACGGAGGGCTCAGTTCCTTCCTAAGGAACACAGAGCCTACAGAGAAGCTGTTAAGCTGTTGCATAGGTGATTGCCTGGGTGCAGCACTGCAAAGGAGGAGGCAAAGCACAGAGTGATACCATCAAACCTCTTTCTAATCAAGCAAGCTGAGCCAAGTATGACAAGGACTCAAGCTGCTTTTTCTAGGAGTGACTAATGCATACCTCATGATTTCACAAGGGGCATCCTGGAGGCCAGTGAATGTCCTGCTTTTGTTCTGCTGGCTGTTCCAGGCCACTCTAAGCACTCTGCAGTAAAATCACTTTTTTGGTATTGTAGGTTCCTTTTTGCTATTTACTGGCAGTGTTTTAAATATAAGTTTTATTTTTATAATTTGAGAGACAAAGTCAAATATTAAGCTTATGTTTTTCAAGGAAATCAAATAAGGGTCTATACCAGAACATTCTAGTTGGATAATATACGTTTCTTGAAACCATTATTCAACAGAATTGCAAGCTGGTATAAGTATACAAATATGCATGCATTCTTCTTATACTATACTGTATTACTTCCTGTGAAGTTTTTGTAAAATGGGACTATTAATGGATGAAGTAGAAAGCTTAAAACAGACAAAGTGTGAGAAGAAATGGCAAGCTGTGTTTGTCAGAAGATGCATTTTTATTGGGAAGATAGTTGTGTCAAGGAGAGGAAGAGGAAACTGTTTATTAGGGAAGATAGAACAGGATGGCTTGCATTATTAATTATAATCTTTCTATATATAAAAGCACTTGAAACTAATTCATATATATGATTTTGAATAAGAAAATCAGCTTTTTTTTTTTCAAATTTCAAAAGAAAAGAAATCCATGAGAAATATAGTAATCTATTAATTGATTTTATTGATTCCCTTGAAATATCTGCTAGCTGTTTCTATTATTGGAGATTTATTTTTTTTTACAGTTCCTAGTAAAATTATCAGAGGTCAGTGCAATGGCAGAAATATAATGAGATGATTTAACAAAAAATAGTTTGGGCAGGGTGTCATTAAACAATCTAAAAATCTATCAGTGTAAGTTTCACTACAACAGTACATCAGCTTGCAAGAGTTTGTAGCCTGCACACACAAAAAAAGAAAAATAATATACTTAATTTGCTATAAAAAGCAGAGGATAATTTTTAGGAGGTAATGCAGTACCTGAATTCCAGTGCAATTGCACTTTTACAGTGCTCAGAGGAGCTCTTAGGTGTCCTTCACAATAAGGTTCCACTAAAAAGCTGATGTCCTTGCCCTCATCTGACTGGTGTCAAGCTATGAGCAACTCAGGGCAAATTTAAAAGAACTGAAATTTTATTCATATTTAACTAGGTGGACTGCTTTATTCATTCATACTTTGTTTCACTTTGTCGCCCTTAAGTAATGCATATGTAATAAACCTGTGCTTCAAAGTAGGTCATGCTATTCTCATACATGTACAAAGCTAGCACTTTTTGTATATGTTTGGTTTTGAAGACAGTCGCATTAAACTGCTGCTGCTAATACCAAATCTAGAGTAGGTGCTGCACTTAGTGTTCATGATTGCTCAAACATGCAATGAGGAGAATCAGTCATTCATATCAGGCTCTCTTGAACTCAGCAGAGTTGCTTTCTCATGTGTTGTAATATTTGAAATGAAAAATTTTCCTTTCTGGTAAGTCTAGACGTGAGAGCTGAAGAAAATACTGAAGTTCTGTGCTAAGTCTCCAGAATTAATAACTTTGGGGAGAGGAGAGACTTGATTGGTTTGACTGGTTTTAGTTGTTCCTGGACTCGGACTTTCACTAAAAGGTGGATGGGGAAGAAATGCACGTTCCATGGTACTTTAAGACTTTTTCCCATTTCCTTCCTTCAGTACAGGTACACAAGGTGAAAGATTTAACAAGGTATTGTAGCTAGCTTTCACCAAACAGCAAACTGTTAGATGATTGTGGGCTGAGAAATTCAAGAGAGGACTTAAAAGCTGGCTTTCGGTGCCAGGATATATTTGTCAACTTGAAGATATTGACAGTTGTGATCAACAAAGAAGCCTCTATCTCCCCCTCATAATTTCCTACATATCTGTAGACAAAGGAACGACGATACTTCTCAAAAACATTGCTGTTGAGATTTTATGTCCAGATTCCAAATTCTATCAATTAGAACTTTAGTTTTATTTAAACTAAAAATCACAGGAATCTATTCTCCTGATAGAGGCAGTTGCAACTGGTATCAATATATAGGAAGTCTTTGAAGTGAATTACTGTGACACATCATGTCATTTAATTTTAAAAGTACACGATTCTCTCTAATTGTTGTCTTACATCAAAGCTGCTTTGTTATGCTCTGAAAATTTCACAGATTCTTTCTTTTCCACCTGCAATCATTAAAAATAACTGAATTTAATTTATGTTTTATGAGATTTATTTCATTTATATGTTTATTTAAAATAGCTCGCTATTTTCTCACCCATTTCCCTAATCCTAATTTCTAGGCAAAAATTAGTATGAAGGCTTTAAATCTTGTTTCTGGCACAGGAAAGGTCAGACATCAAGTTCTATAACACTTTAGAGAATGGAATAATGTGTTATATGTGCTTTGTTCACAGTCCTTTGCTGCTGTGATGAATTCTCAGTAAGTCATACACCCGTGTAATTTCTGTTTACATTTACTTCAGTCAAAATAAAAGTGAACTTGCTTTTTTTCCACCTTTTTGAAGACCCACTTCTTCCTTTCTGGGCTTATTTTTTGTGTTTATGCACTATTTTGCAGTTTGGATTTCTTTTTTATTATAGCTCATTCTGGTATAAGGAATGCAGTGCTTTATATTTTGTTCCTTTGCGGGAGAAATCAAAATACGTGCCAAACAAATCTCTGAATTACAGGGGCACAATATCCTAATCTAAATATGAATCATTAAAGTTGACTGTATATTAAAAAAAAATGGAGCTGATAACTCATTCAAATGGAAATTGACTTAAAATGGAAACAAGATTTAATCAGCCACAAATTATTTAATTTTAGCTACTTTAAAAAAAAAAGTTTCTCGTTTTATAAAGACTGAAATAGTGTCATGGCAGGTTCTTGTGTAATGTTACATTTTCTATTTTGTACATTTTGTACTTGTGATGGTTAGTTCCACTTTAAGATGCATTTTCCCTTCCTTCAAAATACATAGGAAAACAGTTCTGAACCTCAAGTCATGAGTAGCAAAAACCAACCAACCAAACAAAAAAATCTCACATTGAGATTTAGAACAAAAAGTTAAGGTATACAAACAAAACATATTATGAGAGTTTAAAAAGAGAAACAAGTTTCCCAGTCATTGCTCACTTTTTATGTTGGTTTGTTTTTTTTTTTTTTCAGACAGAACAGGAGATTATCCATTACCATTTTAAAATTATTTTTTATTTTAATTGGCTTTTTTTTAACAGGCCAATACTAATTTAAGTACTGTTACCCTTAGGTCTATATTTACTGTAATAAGTCTGATCTCTTTATTAAGATTAGATCATTTGTAAAGTATAAGTTAACTTAAGTAGGATTATTTATAGTTGTTTACTTAACCTGAGTAAGAGGTCCACATTATGAGGCTGAGGATTTTTTAATCTAATACTTGTTAGAATGCAGAATTAGTTAATTAATAGAAAGCTTGATTGATAAAACTCATCTGCAGTAAAATACCAAGAAGAATTAATGTATATATATCATTCAAAAGGACCCATCATTATCATCACTGGTCTCTAGCAATAATGTTGTCAATAATACATTCAGTTATAATAAAAGCTTCCAGCTGTATTAACAGTATTGGTTCCTAGTGTTTCAGGAAAGCCTCTGTTCGTAATTTTTGACAGGACAATGGTGCCAGTTATTGTTTTGAGAAATCCATTATTATTGGCCATAATTGTAGTGGTACTGTTGGAGCACTGGTTGTTTGAAGATACAGACAAAGCAAGGCTTGTTAGAAAGCACTGCATCTTTTATTAGATTAATAAGTGCTTTGTTGAATAATGTCTTCTTTGTCACTGTCATCTTATGTGCGGAAGCAGATCACCTGAAGAAGAATGTATATTACTGAAAAATACATTATTAAGGAGTTAACCTAAATTCAGTGGAGACAATAATTAATCTGGACTGTCATGAAACATGATTTCCATTTATATTGGGCTTCATGATTCAAAAGTAACCATGGTCAAGTTTACAATTCCTTAAGAGAAAGTTGTTACTGTAAGGAAGATTTTTCTGTCCCTAAGTTACCTTAAATACAGTATAATTCACGTTATAGTTACCTGCATTTCCTGTATATAGAAAGTAAATATTTCTGAACGTTATTTATCTGCACATTATATTTTTGCATATCCTAATATTTTGCCTATATTTTTCCAACATAAAGCTATGGAATTATGCAGACTGTTGGAAATTGGGCAGGGAGCACACATAGGGTGTTAGGGATGTTAATTGTTTCAGGTAATATCCATGGATAATTTTTTTTTCATGGTAAGCACTAAAACATTTGTAGATAAATCTCCTTGGCCAAAACTGTCTTTTCAATAGCATTTTAATCTATAGTTTAAACTATGTTTTAAAGGGTAAAAGGAAGACTTTATTCTGTATCTTCTGAATGGGATGCTCCAGCTCCTAATACCTTCTTCAGGGCTACTGTATAGGATATCATGCTCAAGCCTGGACCACTGATACAGCAGTCAGATTCTGTAGGGTTTTCTTTGGTAGTTTTGCTTTTCTTCTTAGGTTGATATCCAAAGGGATTAGAGTGTCAGCTCAGAAGCTAATAACAGGTAATTAAATTGACCCATATATAGCTAAACTCAGTCTTAAAGGTGGTTTGAATTGCTTCCACTAGAAAAACAAAACAAAAAACCAAACCAAACCAAAATTTAAAAAAAAAAAAGAAGAGATAAAGCTTCTGTCTACAGTGCCCGACAGTCTACAACTTTTTGCAAGTTTTCAATTTTGAGTTATAGTTGAGCATCTTAACTTGACAAACTCTGACTAGTAGGTACTTGCTCTAGTTGCTTTTCAAAATCACAGTTCTTGACTATAAAGTTCCTCAAAAATCTTTAGAATAGGTTAACAACAGATGCAAATCTTTTCCATTTCAAGAAACTCCGTAGATTTCCAGTGAATTGTATGGCTCTTTGTTGTTATTCTTCTTCAGAGAAGGGAGAAAAAAAATAAAAGGCACAAATTACTCAATTATAGCCCTTGGGGATCATCCATATATTTTAAAATAGCCTGAACTTTTATATACTTTCTCCCAGTAATTGATTCTATCATTTTATTGCCTTTATTAAGGACAGAAAGTGTGATAGTTGAACTGCGTTATTTCATGAGATGCCCTGGAGGCACCAAAATTCGGACACATATCTGAGTCACAGCTCTTGTGTCATTCTTGCTCTTGGCAAGGATGGGAGTAATTTGCTGCTGGCCTAATATTATTAGCACAAAGTTTCTCCTCTAGCACCTCTTCCTATCTGTGTAACTTAAATTGTCTGGCCAGGAAATGCTCCCTGATCCAAGTTTTCAACAGACTGAACAAAGAATGAGTGGAGATGTTGCATTGCATTAGTCTTGAGAAAGTGCCTGTTCAGTAAAAGTTGAACCCTTCATCTCTTTCCTGTAGGATCTCTGCTGCTTTTTTGACATTTCTAAGTGAATATAAAAATTGAAAAAATAACAAAGTGGTGATGTTAGAGTTACATTAGTTTTCTTTACAGTTGGACCAGATTATGGATGAATTTTCAACTTCCACACTTTTCCTGTGTTTACATAATGTTTTAAATACTTCACGTAGGAGTTAGGTTTCCTTCAGTGTTTGCAAAATAGCACATCCAGACTTAAATCAATGGAGCTATGGACTGAGTTCAACTCACTGGTTTAAAAACAAAATGTTGGTTTAGATGTACAATGTACAGTATTTGGCCATCAAAGAGGACTTTTTTAGTTCTTCCTCTACGCATGGGTATATACCTTTTAATTTATTTTACTATGTTGCACTGCACATCCTGGATATGCTGAGAACTTTTTCTAAAGTAATAAAATATTTCCTGTAATGTTATGATTTAAGAGAGATCCTGTTATATGTCATCACATGTGTATCTTCTTTTCAGTGTAGTGTATATTTGTTCCCTCTAGTCTGAAATATGGTGGTAGATCAAAAATAATGCAATGGGACAACCTGTTTGGTGGTAGAGAATCTAACAACAGGGCTGCAGTGAGGCATTTCTACAAAATCATTGTATTAAATTGATAGCCACATCATTTTTATTGCTATAAGATTTAGCTCCACTTTTAAATTTATGTTATGAGCACAGGAGGAGTAATTTTTTTCTGATGTTTGATTTTTCTAAATGTACCATGATTCAAAACTGTGACCATGCGGTGTTATATTATGAAGGAATGAAGTTACACTAACACCCTTCAGCTGAAGGCAGGTTCTACAAAATGCTTGGAGACAAAATTTTAATATTAAAAATTACATAACATTTTGGAGTACTGCACTTCTCAGCTTAAATAACTCTCATAGAACATACCTCTCAACTACTTTTGTTCATTTTCTGGTGTGGGTTCTCATGTGTTAGAGATCCTGTCAATTACCATCCACTAAAGAATTGATTTTTAGTAATTTCTAAATATCAAGGTGGCAGTAAATTTAGACCTTGTATTCAAAAAAGCTCTCTTAAAAACCTGCATGGAGGGGGAAAAAATCTCATTCAACCCCAATGTATTTTTCTATATTTACTATTTCTCTTTGTGTGTTATTGCGAGGATTTGGTTATATACAGTATTTCTGATCTAGAATCACAGTATCATAGAATTTTTAAGGTTGGAAAGGACCTCTAAGATCATCAAGTCCAACTATCAGCTGAAGACCACCATGTCTAGTAAACCATGTCCCCATGTGCCCATGTCTTTGGGCAGCCCGTTCCAAAGCCTGACCATGCTTTTGGTGAAGAATTTTTTCCTCATATCCAATCTAGATAGATCAATTTCTAGAGATAAATTTTATCAATTCTAATTTTAACAAGTTGAGCAGGTAATGTTGTAGCAGATCTGATCTAGTTGGTGGCGTCCCTACTTACTACAGGGAGGGTTAGACTAGATAACCTTTAAAGGTCCCTTCCAACATACTGCATTCTGTGATTCTATGTTTTTCATTTACAGCGTTGTAGTAAATACAGTGTAACGTAGTTAAAGTAAGAGAGGGTTCACACACAAAGAGTTATTTTTCTTTTTTTGACAAAAAAGTTAAAGATTACATGGCTAAAAGGCAATGTTTTTATTTTATGTCTGTTCAGGATGAACTGTCTTATAAAGCATGTGGGTCTCATGCTTATGAAACTGTTTTGGGGACCTTTCAAAGTTTTAATCTTCAGAAAAAAAGTGACTGAGGTCGAAGCAATGGTGGTTTTCTGGGAGCAATTTAGACAGTAACATTCAATTCCATAGAGGCTAAGAGAAGTCATGGGAGAGGCACCTCATTTGAAGGGAAAATGACAGAAGACTTCTATGTATCTTTAGTCATAGAGGCTTCCCAATATCCCATAACAAATCTAAGCTTCATTGATGCCAGTATCATACAGATCCATGTATGGTTTGAGGCACTTCCCTCCCTTTCTACCTCTGGTAGTTTGCTGATATAACCATCTAATTGTCTGCAAAGATGACACGCTTCCATGATCTTACATACCAAGCAGAAACCAGCGCTGTGTATTTAAACTTATTTTTCAACTGTCATCAGCAATGTGAGCCCTAGTAGCATTTTCTACTGATATGTCTGATTGCACATAGGAACCTTGAGCGATCGAATGAAGGTGATGTTTTGCTGAATAATATGATGTAATAATACTTTTTCTTAATGTTACAAGCAAGACAAAAAAACAAAACAAACTTTGTTTTTTACCTCTGCTTATTGCTTTATGTTTCTTTTCCCCAGGCAGGAACTGCCTATTAAATATGTTTGCTGCCTGTGTTCAGCTGCAATTCTCAGAGTTTGATTACTATAGGATACTATTCTAAAATATTTTAATGGACTGTAACTGTACAATAGCTACATCCATTTCTGCTTGCTTAAATGAAGTATGCACTGAGTGAAAAGATCAAAATCACTGAAAATAGCTCATTTATTCAAATCCTCAGCTGACTTTAAATCTGTACATGGTTTTCTTTAAAAGATTGAGAAATTAAATCAATATTTTAATTTGATTACTTAATTAATCTTTGAAGTAATTGTACCTACAAAGCTGCCATTAAAAGCTATACCTTTCTATCAACATGACTTTTTTAGTCTTGTACCTGAAATAGAAAACAAATCATCTTCACAAAAAGTGTCTTTCACTTTTTTAAGATTGATGCTGATAGTTATCTCTCTAATTCCAAGGGTGCAACTGTATATAAAATTCCAATACGTTTATATTCCATCAAGATTTATGTCACTTAGTAATATGTTGCCTAATCTTGTCTATCCTGGTGTGTTCTGGGAGTATCTGTCCAGACCTCTCTGACTGCTTTTGCAAAAAATAGGATTCCTTTAATTCAGTCCTGTCCCTTAAAAAGGGAAGCATGTGCTTAACTTTATTTTTTGTAACACAAGCTTTAGTGACATCTCAAGGTAATAAAATGCCAAATTCTGGATTTTTTTTAAATAATTTATTATTTTATATTAAAGTAGATATTTACCTTTAAGTTTCCAGAACAATTTAGCTATCTGTGGTTGTGTAGTTCTCCATGTATATGAATGAGAACAGCAAGGTACTTTTCAATAAGGATGATGCGTGTTTAACTTGAGAACATAGAGAGTACACATGAACACTCAGAGGCATTTTGTTCAAGAATCTTTCCAAATAAATTGATGGAAGCTAGATCAGAAACAAAATCCAACATCTGAGCAGTGCTACAAACAAAAGAAATAAATACTTGAATCTACATATGTATTCATCAGAGAACCACTTGGCACATTATTTCAGTCAGAAATAAAAAATGATGATGGATTCAGTTACAGCATACTCTTCTTGTACTCTCCACAGAAACCTCCCATTCAGTTGTTGAATGGAGGATACCGCCCATCCTAATTTGTGCTACCTTCTTGTGAACCTTATTTAATTCTTTATATTTATCTTTAGCCAATTTATCTTCATCACAAGACCAATCTGAATGATTTTTTACATTAATTAGGACTTCAGTAGCTACTAGCCAGCAGAAAGCAGGGATTTTCTTGTTTTAACTGTTAATCAATAGATTTACCCTGTTCTTTACAGTTCATTTTTTAGACATTGAAAAACACAGAATCATGGAATGACTAGGTTGGAAAAGACCTTTAAGATCATCGAGTCCAACCCTACCTGTCCTCCTCTAAACCGTATCTCTAAGTACCTCGTCTGCCTGTCTTCTAAACACATTCCGTAACTCAACCACCTCCCTGGGCAGACTGTTCCACATCCAAACAACTTTTTCACTGAAGAACTTTTTCTGAACATCTAATCTGAACCTGCTCTGAGGCATCTTAAGGCCATTTCCCCTTGTCCTGTCTCCTGTCACCTGGCTGAAGAGACCATCGCCCACCTCTCTACAACCTCCTTTCAGGTAGTTGTAGGCAGTGATAAGGTCTCCCCTCAGCCTCCTCTCTAGGCTAAACAACCCCAGCTCCCTCAGCCGCTCTTTATAAGATTTGCTCTCCAACCCCTTCACCAGCCTGGTTGCCCTTCTCTGGACTCGCTCGAGGACCTCAATGCCCTTCTTGTAGTGAGGGGCCCAGAACTGAACACAGCACTCAAGGTGCGGCCTCACCAATGCTGAGTACAGGGGCACAATCACTTCCCTGGACCTACTGGCCACACTGTTTCTGATACAAGCCAGGACAGATCTCATTGAAAAATCTTTTCAGTATTCTGGGAGCTGGGCTTGTTCAGCCTAGAGAAGAAAAGGCTGCGGGGGGACCTCATTGCAGCCTTCCAGTACCTGAAGGGAACATACAAAAAGGAGGGGAATCAACTTTTTAAAAGGGTAGATAATGTCAGGACAAGGGGGAATGGATTAAAACTAAAGGAAGGAAGGTTTAGATTAGATATTAGGGGGAAGTTTTTTACAGAAAGAGTGGTGAGGTGCTGGAACAGGCTGCCCAGGGAGGTGGTGGATGCCCCGTCCCTGGAAGTGCTCAAGGCCAGGTTGGATGGGGCCCTGGGCAACCTTGTGTAGATCCAGGCCTGGAGGTTGGTGGCCCTGTCTGTGGCAGGGGATTGGAGCTCTATGATCCTTGGAGTTCCTTCCAACCCATGCCATTCTATGATTCTATCAATCTATAATTCTTGGAAAAATCCTTCTGCTGTAAGCCAAATGTGGTACATATTTCATACACTGATGTCAAAATCAGAGTAAGAAAGGTCATGTAATTATGATTTCTTTAGGTTTAACTTTTCCTTCTTTGACTCTGTGGACATTATGGAACTTGAGTTTTACTTCATATGATGCCAGATTATACATGCTGCTGTATTTGATTCTATATTCTGGAATCAGTATTAGCATACTTTTTCATTTAAGGACATTCACTGAAAATAATTGAACACTTTATTTTTCAGGTACACAGATTACTTATATGTCTGAAATTACTCCAGCAAGTTTCAATCAGTTCTGCTTTAATTTCTGGCAATTTTTGATTTGTAATGTTTTCATTTCCTTCAACATACTGAGATTTTTCATTATTATTATGCTATAATGGAAGCCAGATTTAGTCTTCTGATTTCTGCTTTCCCTAGAGCTTCAGAGAGTTGAAAACAGAAATAATTGAAACTTGTTTTAAAAGGCTAGTCTAGTGTAGGTTGATTCTCTGCATTTAAACTAGTTTAAGAGGGTCTTCCTGACTCTCATCAGGTTGTTATCTGCTGATTACATATAAGTAAGACTCTCAAACAAAGGTCTGATATGGCAATGCTAATAAGAAACTAAATTGTATTTTAATAAGTGCTTGAGACAAATCAATGGAAACTACTTTGGTACTAATAATTTAGTTGTAGTTTTTTGCTGTATTGTTTGTTTTGGGTTTTGTTTGTTGGGGTTTTTATCCTGCTTATCCTGTTTATCCTTGCCATTATTTCATTGCTTGTACACCCCAATGCTCAATTCCATACCTGCAGCATATCAAAACCACTGATCCTGTGCCCTGAGAAAACATGGTAGAAGGCATTGAATGTAACAGTTCTACTACCTATTATCAAGCTTTCAGAGGATCAGGAAGACTCATCCTGTGTTTGTGTGCTGTAGTTTGCTCTAGATGGGCCAGGCTGGAAGTATTTCTTTATGACTGTGCAACCATTGAAGACCTTTTGTGGTGTAAAAACACTGTAGCTGTAGGAACCTTTCTGCTTCGGACAGGTTTAGTTATGGAGCTCCTTTATCTGTATCTTTCTGATGTTGCTTTGCATAGTTGTAGCCTGTGTCTTGGCAAGAAGATCTTGAATTAGTAGGCTATTTCTTTTACCTTTTTCTTTTTTTTTTTCCCTTTCCCACACATTATATGAAAATTATCTTATAATCTCTATTAACCAGCAGATAATAGGCTACCAGTGCACTTCTAGTGTTCTCATTTTACTATTTATCAGTGGTAATCCCCTGGATTTCTTGTAAGCATCTTCTAGTACCCACATTTAATTTCCAAGATATCTAGAAAAACTGGAAAACATTGTTTCTTAAATTTTAGTTATTTAAAAGCCTCTAGTTTCTGTCTTTTATGCTATTTATTTCTATGATTTCCATTCTAATGTGCAGAAACACACATTCCAAAACAGGAACATATTTTTTTTCTGTTTTAATTGGCTACTCTTAGAGTCCAAAAATAGAATGGGCAGGGATATGTTCAATATTTTTGCTCATGCTAGAATTTTGTTGTTATTTACTGCTGTTACACACTGCGCAAAAAAGCATGAACTTTGCTTCAGTTCCCAGGTCCTTTTTTTCTTGTCTTCCAGTATCTTCTGTAGAATGAGCAATGCAACCACCTCCTTCCCCCTTTTGTCCGTTAATTTTTTTATGATGGTTTGTATAAGCTGCTATTTTCCTGTGCTGCATAAATCATTCTCTTTTTTGCTGCCTCCTCTGTTTTCTTCGTGTGACCGCTCTTTTAGTATCATCAAGTATTATCATTTACAACATAAAACCTGGCACAAATTTGACTTTAGATGCAAAGATTCAATAATGTTTGATCTACCATATGGGCTTTTACCTTATTTTTCCAGTTTCTGTTTTTCATACACTGTCAGATCAGCACATAAACCATCAGTAATTCCTGTAGTGAACAGCGTGAATCAGTTTTATAAAGTAGTTTTCTGAATAGAGCCTGGATTAGATTTTTTCACCAAATTCCTTAAACTATTTTTTAATAATGACTTCGATATTAGCTTCTATGTATTTAGAAATTTTTAAAATTCTGCATTCCAGTGTTATTTCTGTCCCCACATTATTGATAAAATTAATCTTCATTTCTGTTTCAAACTCTGAAAAACTATGTGCATATTTGTGCACATCCTGTTAACAAGGATAGATTTAAGACAATAAATTGCTATGTAGAATTAATTTTGAAAGGAACATGGTGGTTAGGAAAAAAATGAAGTCTATAAGGGATACTTTAATATAAGTTCTTACTATGCAAGCAAAGAAATCTTTGCTGGTATGATATTGGTTATTTCCAACAGATTTAATGTGAACTCAGTGTATAACTAGAAATAAAGTTCAGTTGTTCATGTTTTAGTGAAGTAAGAGATGCTGCAATAAATGTGCATCATTATGTTTTAGATAATAGAATGACTCTTCTTTTTAAAAAGTTTTTGCGAAGCTAATGGAATTTGAAAAACAAAACCCAACAGCATCTTTACATGTTATTTAAGGCAAGGACTAAATAAAAAATAGATATAATATTTTATTATTTAATGTTATTACTTTATTTTATATGTTCCTTAATGTTTTTATAAGATAAGATTATTTATTTTATTTCAAAATTCCTCTTCTAGAAATGTGTTATAATCACATAACCAGTATGATTTCAGCCATCCACTAAAGAGTATTACATGTAATTGTTCTCTGTGGTAGCCAATTCTGTTTTTAATTTTAACCGTAGCAATAATTTAATGTTCATAGCTGTGTTTTGCATTAAATACAGGTTGTTCTATACCTGATAACACTCTCAGAGATCTCATTATCTCAGGACTGAAATGACAAGTGTTATAGTCTTCACTTGAGTGAAGCAGAAATGTTTGCAGAATTTTAAAGATTCTGAGGAGAAATCCAGACTGTTATATCTGGGTTTTTTAGTGTTATTAAAGAGATTGTAACACTTCTATAAATGACAAATCATTTCATATCAGTACTTCCTCTCAAAGTTTAAATATAAAAAGGGAGATAAGAGCAGTTCTTGTTTTGATTTGTTTTTTTTTTTTTTAGAATAACTTTTCACAGTTAATTTCTGAGAACAAATAAGTAGTGCTTTATTAAAAATATATATATTTTGGTTCCAAGATAATACAATCAATTACATTTTTTTTCATGAATCAGAAATTATTTTCTCCTTGCCTACGAATATAAAAGGGCAGTAGTGGTAGAACAATTCAGGACTTGGATGAATAGGTTTTGATGGAAGCATGGTCTTCGCTTTTGTCAGTAATTAATGTTCATATTTCAAAGCAGACTTCAGCTCTTTGTCTCAGTGACAATGAAAACATTTGAGAAAAGGAAAAAACTGAAAATTACAGTAAATGCAATGAAATGTGAGCCTTATACCTGACTTGTGGGTGCATTTTGTGGAAAAAAATAGTAGGATTTTTTACTTTCAGCTTTTTAATGAGATTCTTTGTTACTGAGCACATTTTCA
Source organism: Gallinula chloropus (assembly GCF_964237585.1). Classification (NCBI taxonomy): domain Eukaryota; kingdom Metazoa; phylum Chordata; class Aves; order Gruiformes; family Rallidae; genus Gallinula; species Gallinula chloropus. Next base: position 126,432,517 of record NC_140085.1, on the reverse strand, counting down.
AGACACGTATTTATCTAATACTAACAAGATCTCTGCTCAGAAAAGAATTTGCATTTTTGTTAGCATTGTGATGTGAGACTATGGACTTTCTTTGTCTGATGGATCATAAAAATTGAAATTAGTAAAACATTTTTATTATGTATTCAAACTCCAGGCATTATTTACTGAATTTCACTAAAACACTTCCCCAAACTCTTTGGAAACACTTTAAAAACTTTTCTCAGCTTGATTTCAGTTTTGCTTTTTAGAGGCACTTGTCAGTCTTACCTCTAGAGCAGTGGGTAATTAAATGGCAAGAGCTGGGGAAGTGCTCCAACCTTGAATCATGTATCTGCTAATCCATCCTCTTAGTGTGGTTAAAGAACTATTTTCCCAAGAACAGGAACCCAGCAGGCAAGATCATTGTATAACACCCAGGAATAACTTAATTTCCTTACTGGATGGCTGTGAATGTCAGGAAACTAGACAGGAAATGATGCACCTAAATATACTGGAAGATCTTCTTTTCTTCCATAAAACTAATGTAATAAACTAATGTAATAAAACAATAGAAAGGATTCTACAAATTTATAATTACACTTTGTTTAGTTTGTTTGTTTGTGTGTTTGTTCTGAATGCTAGTCATGATATTGAAGAGCAATATAGAAAAATGGGATAAAATATTCTGGCTATTTCTCTTACTACAGGTTTGTGCACAAGGGTGAACTAAGACTGAATTTAAGGAGGTATTTTCACCATTTTCTTTGTGGTCAGTAACTGAATAGGAAGTAAAAAGAACCTGTTGGTCATTGACCACTTCTCAAAAGGTTCTTAGAATTAAACCTACTAAACTAATTTACTGAACTCATAAAAGTACAATTCAGCTTAATTTTTCCTTCATGGAATTGTTGCCTTTCCATTAATAAGATAATAAGAATTACAAGAATCACAACAGCAGACCTACTGCAGTTCTGTTGAGCAAGCAAAGGTCTGTTAGAAAGTATACAGCAAATCAAATAGAATTGCCGAATCACAGGATATCCTGACTTGGAAGGGGGTCTGTAAGGATCATCAAGTCCAACTTGGTTCCACACAGGGCCAGCCAAGTCAGAGCATGTGACTGTGGGCATTGTCCAGATGCTTCTTGAACTCAGGCAGTCTTGGTGCTGTGACCCCTCCCCTGGGGAGTCTTTTCCAATGCCCAGCCACCCTCTCAGTAAAGAATGTCTTCCTAATATCCAGTCCTTCAGTTCTATCACTGGTCACCAAAGAGAGGAGATTGGCACCTGCCCCTTCTAATACTATAACCTGTTTTCATTTGTTCCTTTTTTGATTTTCCTAAGTGTAGAAAGAAATTTAAAATAGAACATATATAATATATATTTATAATTTGTACTTTTTCTGTCAAGATTTTTCAATTAAGATAATATTTCTCTTTCTGCATGTGTTTGTGCATATATGGATCTATGGTCTACCAGATCCTATTTTCCCACACTGACTTTTTAATATTAAGGCAATTCAATCACAATAACCCCCCAGACATGAGTGTAGTTTTGCATAATTTAAAGCTTCTATGCTGAAAATATCAAATTTCCGCTTTAAAAAAAACCCCACATTTTCTTCCTGTTTTTTCCTTAGAATACATGATATCTCTCTCTTATCTTTAGGCAAATCAGTGCATACAGTAAAATAAAAAGTATAAAATAAATTTGCTCAGCTGAAAACTGGCTGGATAACTGATCAGTGGTTTAACTTGTCATCACAGGGGAATTTCATTTTCTTCTAGTTTAAATGGAAATCATTCACTCCAGGACCCACACACACTCTACATTTTTCTCAGCTTCTTTGTCAGTCACACGTATTTCTCAGTTGCCTACGGTCGAAGGAGGAACATTTTTCGTAGTCTTTACTATAGTATCTTTTATTTCCTGTTTTATACAGTACTGGTGACTCCTGATTTCTGAAAGCTTAATGGTTATTCAATATCCTTAAGAAAAAGAACAGTTTTTATTTCTTTGCTTATAGCCTTTTGTAGAAGGAGAATTCAAAACCCTGTGGCATAATTTGAAAGACAGCACCCCAAGATGGTTCACTAGTTATTGTTTTGGTTTGGGTTGGGGTTTTTTAAATTGTATTTATACTTGATTATTGACGGCACCTTCTTGTGAACTTCTGAAGATGTTGTTTATTCTCGTCAATATTATTCCTCCAGATAGGGTAAACTGTGATCCTTTTAATCTCAATTTTTTTTTTCTTTTTCCTTAGGGAACACAAATCAGCACTTAAAATTGCTTTTTTCCTTTTTTACACCCTGATAATATAGCTCTGGGAATAAGGCGTGAGCTTTTTACTGCTGACTGTGCATAAGCACAGAACAAAACATTTTGTTTTGACACAGCTATTTGCTTCTTGACTTTAAGGTGGCTAAGAGGAAATTGCTGGATAAAGGCTTGGAGGTAAAGAAAGCATTTCTCCACTGAAGTACACAACAGAAAATTGGCCGATATTACTCCTACTGCTGTTCAGTAGTGAAAAGGAGAAAATAAGGAAGATAAAGCTCTTCTTAAGTCTTCCAGTATTATGTTGCAAATATGAGCCTAAAATACTTATGTTCTTTTATACTTTTCAAAATATATTTACTTCCCCTTTTCCCTGTGGTATACAATTCTGCTATTTGCAGCTGACTCAAAATTAATGGACACTACCAGTGAATATTGTAATTTTTACTGGGATTTTCTACTAGATGACAGGTCTAACAAAAGAAAGAAAGGGAAAAAAAAATCAGTGTATCTTAGCCTTCAGTTAAGGTAGAGAACAGTTAATGGGGGGGGTGGGGGAGGGAAGTGTGACTCATATACATGAATACCAAGGGTAAAAAAACTCACCAGACTGTATGTCTTATATTAAAGTTGTCAAAAAACAGCTACTAAATGTGGGTACATTGCTTTTCTCTTCCTCTTCCTCTTCTCTTCCTCTTCTCTTCCTCTTTAATATTTTAAAGCAAAACTTGTAAAGAAATTTATTTTCCTTTCTAGAAAAGGCTTATGTAAGTACCATTTTACTATAAACTGTAGTTAGATTATTAATATGAGTCCATGAATGCAGAATTAATTATTTGCTTCATTTATTTGATTCATTGTGCTTTCAAGATTAATGTTTGGTAGCTGGAGGTGCTCTCAAGCTTAGGGTAAAATTAAATATCACAAGGAAAAACTGGAATCTGAATTGTTCTGATTCCCAAATTCCATCTGTATTTGTCGTCATTAAAACCATTATAGTCTTTGATTATTATAAAATGTGTAGCAGCTTTCCTTATGAAATTTGCAAAGAAAATTAGAATGTATTCTTTAGCTTGTCTTCTCCCATTCCTTAGCCTTGATGAAAGACAGTCTGGGTACAAGCTTCCTTCTCTTGCTATTGTCCTAGCTGTGTACTTGCTCTTTCCAAGGCAGCACTGTGGAAATTTGAGGAGGACTATTATTTCTATCTATCTATCTATCTATCTATCTATCTATCTATCTATCTATCTATCTATCTATCTATCTATCTATCTATCTTGATATAGATATATACTGCATGAATTTTCATCCCCTGACAGTAAAGCACAGTGCCCCGAAGTATCCTCAAACTCCTAAGGAACTGTGGTGGGTGCTGCAGTAAAAATATTTATAGGCTATATTCTTATTGTAGATAACTGCATAATTCTACATTTTCGAGTGTTTCACATGTATCAGTTTATGGGACTCTAGTTTTCAGGATGATGAACAGCAGTAATCAGAAAATCATTTCATGGAAAAAAGTGAGGCATGGGCTTGTTTTCAGCTTTAGGACAAGTAGGACAGTAGTGGGAACTCCTGCTACCAGAGAATTTTTATGTGAGAGAGAAAAAGTACAGTATAAAATAATTGTAGAACTTCTGTTTGCTTTGTAGTTGTTGGGGGAAGGTAAGGGTTTTCTTTTCATTAGGACCTTGGGCCACTCCCAAATCACATGAAAAATTGTCACTGATGCTGGATAGTATCATATTCTTTAGATGATTGTCATGGTTTAATCTCAGCTGGAAACTAATCCCCACACAGCCACTCACTCACTCTGCACATGGTGGGATGGGGGAGAATATCAGAAGGGAAAAAATGAGAAAATTTGTGGGTTGAGACAGAGAAGGTTTAATGAATGAAGCAAAAGACGTGCACATAAACAAAGGAAACCAAGAGATTCATTCCCCACTTCCCATGGGTAGGCCATTGTTCAGCTGTCCCAGGAGAGTAGGGCTTCAGCATGCCTAACAGCGACTTGGGAAGACAAATGGCATCACTCTAAACTTCCTCAATTTCCTTCTTTTTCCAACAGCCTTATATGCTGAGCATGATATCATATGGTATGGAATATCCCTTTAGTCAGCTGACTTGGTTGTGTCTCAACTCCTTGTGCACCCCCAGCCTGCTAGCTGGTGGGGTGGTGTGGGGAGCAGCAAAGTCCTTGGCTCTGTGTGAGCGCTGTTCAGTAGTACTCAAACCACCCCTGACTTATGAGGCCTATTTTCAGCACAAATCCAAAACACAGCCCCATACCAGCTACTGTGGAGAAAATTAACTCTATCCCAGCCAAACCCAGCAGAATGTTATTCAAGAAAAGAGATTCAATTAACTTAAAGTGTTTAACATATGGCTGCCATCCACAATGTTGCTGTGTCAAATTAGTTGGTATGCAGTTTTCTGATTTTCAGATATTTCTAGTTATACTAAGTGGAAATAAAAATAGAGGGATGGTATTTGGTCATGTTATGAAATTATTTTATGCTTTTATGCATACAGTATTAGAGTAATTTATAATGTTAGGTGCCTTGAAAGTGGGTGGAATTAAAAAAAAAATCATCCTTTTTAACAGCATGTCAAATGATATGTAGCCATTTTGCTATTACTACATGATTCTCATAACCTCTCCTGAGATTTAAAGAATGTATTTCAGGAGTGTTGGACTGCAAACACTTACTATTATAAAAGCCTCTTTGTTCCATGAGAAAACAGACAATGCATTTTAGCCCTGTTGGAAAATTAATATAGCTCAGCATGATTTGCTTCAAGAAGGTCAGATATTGTCTAAGACAATACCTCTTGTTCTACCAATACATTTTTGTATGGTCTGAGAATTGTCCCTATGTAAGGCCTGATACTCTGAGCTAGTCTGTAAATAAAATAATTTCTAGCCAGTACTTGTTGGAATTCAGATTTTTAAGTAGAGTAAGCTCAGGAGATAAACAACTTTGTCCAGAAATACTCCATCATAGTAGCTTTCCATGAAATATCCTAAGGCTACGTACATGATAACACAATGCAATTTTTAACACTTATTTTAGACTCTCTGAATCAGTTTATGTATTTCTGTTCTGATAAGAGTTCAGTTTGTAAGGCTGACTTTTCAGAATTCGTCAGTCTGCAAGTATCTTGGTTTGTATGAGATCCGTGCAGTAGTAAATTAGCCCTTCCCGTCCTCTTAGATTTTGCCGCTGCAATACAAATTTGACTACACATGCAATTAATAATTAAAGGCTGTTTACTTAGATTTTAAGAGCTCTGTTTCAGGATTTAATTTGCAATAAGAATAGATTCGATACAGTGTAGTGAAAGTTTGCATGACCTAATTAGCTTATTCGATCATTTGTTAAAATAAAGGATATGAAAATTTCTTCATATTTTTCTATCATTTCCCTGAAATCTGAAGAAAAACAAAAAAACCCACCTCCCATAATTTTACATTTACTGGCAATGTCTTAGAAAACATTTTACATTATGCATTCAATTAAGTCTTCCTGTCAGCAGTACTGAAAAGACTTTCTTATTGATAAGTGCATCAAGGATAAAGTTAGAAAAGTAATTACCATGCAGACTCTATACTCTCTTACTACAAATATTGAATAACGTTAACATTTTAGCATATCATCTCTCCCTTTTTTTCTACCTTAATTAAAAGTAACTCACTTAAGCAGTGTTTGTCAGGTTCAGTAATTAAAACTTCATTAAATACTAATATGCACGTTAATGACCATGTTGAGTTTTTTTAATGTTCACATGTGGAAAAACATTCTTGTGGTGCCATCTTTTCCTCTCTGATCCTCCTAATTAGACTGCTGTCATCTTGCATGATGGTCAAAAATACATTTATTGCTGCTTTTTTCATTTCATAGTGGAGAGGAAATGGATTCAGACAAGTTTGTTTTTCAAAACCAATGTCCTCAACTGATACTTTGCTATTAATAATAAAACTCTACATGGAATAGTTGAAAAAAAATAATCTTCTCTAGATAACTGTGTGAAGTACTAAAATTAATGGATTAATTCTGATTTGACCTAGCTGAGGATCTGAAACTTCTTGTTTTTAAATCTTCAAAATTCAGTGGTGGGTCACAAGCCTTTACCATAGGCTGTGACAATGGTTGTCATAGAGAGAAAGGTTTCATTTTCTTTCTTTGCAATTACGGGAGGCTGTACCAAAACCACTGTAATAGACTACTTTTGAATGTACTGTGTGTCAGGATAGGAGTTCTGGAGCAAAATCTCATACACATGTATACTGCCAAAGTAAAAGGCTTTACAGAAGGTAAGTTACTTGCAGCATTCCCAAAAGTTACTGAACATTTTGCAGAAGTCACCTTTCTATCAGTTCTCATGCTCTTCAGGTAGACTAACCAATCGATTTCTTTATCTTTCACTCCAATAGAGAAAATTGTTTCAGTATGTTTCATGTTTAATTCTGGATTGTTCTTTTCTCCCAGACTCATACTAAATATATGTGGAGAGAACTGATGAGAATAGATTGAGTATCCTTTAACTGGGCCTATTCTACAGTGCAATTACACTTTTGACAGCGCTTGGGAGCTGTGGGATGTCCTCCGTGCTCCACTTCAGAGGCTCTCAAAACTTTTAAAATCTGCCATATGGTGATATTTTGATACTAGTTAAATTAGATAATGCAACTGAACTTGTTTAATTTATGTACTCTTTTTCATGAAACATGTATTGCTCTACTCACAAAGATTGTAATGAATTATTTCTTATTATAGCCTCATGAAGTAGCAAAATATGAGTATAGCTGAGGTGGCCACGAAAGGGCAAAGTATTCTTTCTTTGGTGAAAGAATACATACTGAATTTTGGTCAAACCTATCTTCTAAAAGTGATGGTTTTGATTAAAAACCCTGATGTTATTTCTGTCCTTGGTATGTGCTGCGATAGTGATCTTGGTTAGGTAATAATTACTTTTTTATTGTGAAACAAAACAACACAGATTTTGATGATATATTAATCGACCCAGAAGACACAAGAGATGTTGCCTAATTATGTTATTTTTTAGACAAAAGGAAGCAAAATTAGAAGTTTTATGTTTAGCAGAAGTAGTCTTCCTCAGAAGTTATGCAAAATGAAAGTTTTTGCACCGAGAAATTTTACTAAAAATGCTTTAATTAATTTTATGCATATTTTGCCTAAAAGATTTCACTCTGCTACATGTGTCTAAAACACAAAGGTGTTTCAGAGTTGGGCCCAATAAGGGTTTTATGTTCTGGAAACATTTGAGTTCTTGGGAAAGCTTTACAGTATGTTTTGTGAAAATTTCTATCCAGAAGGTTGTCAGTGCCATAACAAGGAATAAAATCCGAGTGTTTCAGTAGAGATTGTGAATTTAAGAGCCTAATTCAATAGCAAATATATGAAGATTCAAGGTTATTTGCTGACATATTATCGGTATTCTTTTTGGTTGATTTATTTTTCTTTTGCTTACGTGTCTTGAAACTAAACTTGATTTGGTACTTTTTCTACCTCCAAGATTATGTGGGTTCAGATGAGAGATAGCTTTCTGTGAACTCAGCTCAAAGACTGGAAGGATTAAAAATATTCATAATCAGTTTGAGGATGTTTCAAGCAATTTGTATAAAGTTGTAGAGTGCCTCCAACAGGTTTTCCAGAGCTAAAGAATGTAATTTATCATGTGTTACACAAAGTTTCTTTTCTAAACCAAGAATATTCTTTTTGGCCAAGGGAAGGGTGTTTTATCAGAATTCTTCAAAACATAAAGCAAAGATTTATTGCTGTGTTTTTATTTATGGTGGATCTCAGTTAATAAAATTACATACTTACAAAGATAGTATCATTAAGATAATCAAATGATATGGTAAAATTTTCTTGCTTTTGTGTAAATCCTAGGAATAAGGTCCATGCTTAGTTCACATATCAACTTCTTGCCTCCCTTTTGTTTTCTTGTGTTAAAGGAAGTGTCTGTACTTGAAGTACTGCTGTTTAAATTAAGCAGGGGTGCAATTTAATTTTCTTCCATGTGGAAAGATCCTTAATATGTAAGGATTTTTGCAAGTAGAAGTAAGTAAGAGCATAATTCCTGTTCCCATATGAAAACAGCTATGCTTCCGTAAAGCACCATTTAATAAAAAATAAATCCCTCCTATGAAGTGTAGGAGAGAGTTGGTCACATAACTCTTTTTCTTTCTTATTTCTTCTTTGTGTTGATGGGATGAATTAAATGCTTTGCCAAAATACCATGCTGACTGATTTCCAGCCTTTTCTTAGCTCTCTATGTCACACTGTTAAATGGCAGTGCTAAAATGGGCTGCACCTCCCTCCCTCACAGGAAATGATAGCTGTAGAGTCCCCCAGGCAGGAGCCAGCAGTGGTGAGACTGGAGCTGGAGAGCTAAAGAGGAGAATAGGGAGCCTGTTATCTGAGAGAGAGTGAAAGGCAAGCACTTCTTCTGAAACAAATGAACATGAAAAAGACAGTCACTGACTAATAAAATTAAAGGAACTACTCATGTAAAACCTTTACTGGGTGAAGCAGATGAACTAGTACTGGGAATTCCCACCAAGAATCCTGTATAGGGTATCATCTACTTTTCTACATATAAGGTTTTTTTTTCTTTTTTCCTCTAACATGTAATTATTTGATCTTGACTCATGATGATGAAATCTCTTGTTGTAGGCCAATTCTAGTATTGAAATACGCATCTGAACATTTCGAAGAACTAGAAAGAATGTCCCTTTCAAGAGTTTCAGGCTCAGGTCTTTTGATAAGTCTAACTAGACATCTTATGAATGTAGATACTATTTTCCGTAACACCGGGAGCAGGAACAATCATCATTTTAGACACAGGCCATGATTATGCACTATCCTCAAGCCACATCTATTTAGGTGTATATATATATATACACACGCACAGAGGTATCTTATTGCAAACCTTAGTTTTACCTAGCAAAAATTTCTTCAAAAAGTATTTATAACATAATGTTTGCTTTGCAGTTGTACAAAGAGACCATTCATGTCACTAAAGCAGATGTTTTAGAAATACTATAATCTCTTTCCTATCAATAGTTATACCAAATACAAAACTTTGATAATTTAATACAAACATTTGTTTATCTCTGTGTAGATTTTATCCTGTGTAGATTTCTCTGGTTTTCAGCCCATTCCCTTTATCATCTGTTGAGCTCTTCAGTCTCATAAAATATCCCATGGGATTGGAGCCAGTTCAGGTGACAATGTCCTGTCATTCTCTGACTGTGAAAAACCTATGCAAAATAAGAGAGTTACATACCATTCAGTTTAATAACTCTTTAGTTAAACTTCAGGCATTTCCTTCTCCTTTCACAACTAAATTTAAAGTATTATCTAATGACATAACAAAATAAAAAAATAGGATGATACTCTTATAAATGAAACACCTTAGGATATTTTTTAAGAAAAAACTGAAACAAATACCTTTCTTTGAGAAATGCTACTATGAGTGTAAGAACTACAACCACATAGGTGTTTGAGTTTCAAGGGGCTTTCATTTTCTTTAGAATCAGTAGGGTGCTTAAAGCTGCTCTTATTAGAGAGAATCCAGGAAGCTGAAGGTAGCTTTCCTGTGAGTGAGGTGACGGCAATTCAGAGTAAGTATAGTCCTTACTAACACTGCCAGGATGTTAGTAAGGTATGCTAAGGATGTATGCTAAGGGTGTAAAATTTTCTTCTGCTTTCCTAGTTAATAGCCTCTTCTCTTTTAGTGGATAATGTGTATAAACTCTTGATGTTTTCTGTTATTCAATATTCCTATCAATATTCGTGTACATTTGTAATTATTAGTACTAGTTGGCATTTAAGTACATAGCCTGAATAATGCAGTACTGTAAACACTGTGCATAGATATTTGTATTTGCATTTACTAACAGGGAAAGTGAATAATTGAAACTTCTGAAGCTATAGATGTAACCAAAAAAGTACCTAGAAGGATAAACTGAAATGCAATTATCACTGGGCCATTTTTTCCTCCAAATATTAAAAGTGAAAAGAATATTCTCCTTAGAAATTCCCTTTAAACAAACAAACAAACAAACAAACAAAAAACCCCACCCCCCAAAAAACCAAACCAAAACAAAAAAACAACCAACCAACCAAACCAAAATAATTGCCTTATCAGTCACTTACCAAAAGAGAAATTGTTAGACCGGTTTCCAGTTCCTGACATTCCTGGTGTCACCCTTTGCTCATTGGTAAATCATAGGCACGGCCATCAAGAGTCAGCACTGGTGAGCTAAGAGTGCTAGTTTATCAGCACTAAATTTTGGAGTGGAATGAGGAAACCCACAACTGAGAACCAATCTGGAATATGGGAAGACTTGTATCTTACTGCCTCCTCCTCCTAGCCGGCTTATATGAATTGTGGCAACTGCTTTTCAAAGCTGTTTAGACACTTCAAAATAATAGTAATTAGTGGTGATAAAATATCTTTTAGAAGAATGTGTTGTTGAGTTCCTCTTTCCCATGGGTGTTGTTGGCGTTAAGGATAATGTTACTCCATAATAAAAATGGAGTTTAACTGTTTCAGCTGGTGAACAAACAGGAGGTTTATAGGACCTCACTTACTTAAACAAATTTAAGAACGTTTGTTCAGTTGATGATAGTGGTGGAAGAGACTTTCAGGGCTCTACTCAGGTGCCTAAAAGTGGGCCTGAAGTGAGCACTGGGATACCCTGAGAAACCAGCCCAAACCTCAGCAGCCCATGCCTAGAAGCAGTCTCCCTTTACTCCTTTATTGCATCTGCCAGCTGTGTGCAGGTGCAAAATTTTGAGTGACTGTAATGTGTGAGCCTCCTCCTGACCATTTGACGTGGCATGGTGGAGAAAAAAAACTGGTTGGGAGGGAGTTGATATAGATAAGCCTGACATTTCTGTATTGTATTATATTACATTGTGTTAACATTTTAATTAGCTTTCAAGTAACAAATACAGCTGGTAGGAAAGTTACCATTGTTTTTCATACAGAGATTGAATATGTCTGTATGAATATTTGTGCATATATGTGCATGCAACTTTCAAATCCAATTTTATGTGGGTGTGTATACCAACTTTTCAGAGTTTATAATTTGTACATTAAGAAAGTTGTTTATACAAATTGTTCTTTCTGGAATATACTGTTGTTTTCTTTTTTTCCCCTCGCTCCTGCAGTAAATATGTCTTGAAGATTGATTAATTATTTTGTTGTACATCCAATATATTCTGATGGCCATTGGTTGTACTGCCTTGGGTCAGGTTTTACAAATGTCCTAGAGAATTCAAGGTTTCTTCTATCATATTCCCTTAACCCTTATCTTACAGCTAAGTTTGGGGTTTTTTATTAATCTTACCTCGCTACTGGAAGAGGAGGTTCCACCTCACCTGCCACCTTTGGTATCAACACTGGTAATTACATGTTCATGCAGAGGATCACATAGAATGACTAATCTGACAAGAAGGAAGAACCCAAAATATAGCCTGAGGGAGGGATGCCAAGGATTGGGGTTGCCAAGGATTGGGGTTGCCAAGGATTGGGAATAGGAAGAAAGCATACAGGTAGATAATATAAAACCACTTATAAAAGCCAGTCTCAAAATATATGGAGACAAAAATGTGTCTTCTTAGGACCTGCAGGAATTTCATTAAGATGATATTTTACATGTTACTTCATAGATTAATATTGCTGTACTTTTCTGTTATCTGAATGCTAACATCTTTGGCTAAATGATGGGAGATGGAAGACTAGAGTAAGGCATATCTTAGAAATGCATTTCTAAAAATCAGAATGGAGAAGATACAATGTTTTTTTTTTTTGCTTCAATGGTGCCTATTTCTTTCCGAGTGAAACATAAATGGATCTAAATACAGATAGAATGTTTGGAATTCAGAGTATATTGCTGGTAGGATTATCTAGTGCTTTTATAGCAGAAAAGCTAGTACTTGAAAGTGTAATAATTCTGACATTTTACATTTAATAAAAAATCTTCTGTGAACTAATAAAAAAGAAGGAAAAAAAAAGCCTTTTCATCTTTATATCCAGGATAGAGTTTCAAGTTATTCATTTAAGCAATCTCTATATTAGAGCCTGGGACTAAGCCATGGTTCATGTGGTTGTACAATACTCTTAAATCAGAACAGATTTGCCAATTAACTAATTTTGTAATACTTTGTGCTTCTGTAACATAATTTTCAGTAAAAGTCTACAGTCTTGTCATTCACTCTAGTATTCAGTTGTAGCCTTTCCAACCTTAGAGCTATGTCCATCATCATTATTCTAATCTAATTTATGCATACTTTTGATTCCCTTAGCTAACTTGGGCTATATATGGAACACAAGAAGGAAAACAGTCTTTACACTTAAGATCTATGGTCTCTGAAGTAAAATATGGAAGAAAATATTTCTGTATTAATTTTCTCTCTGAATTTAAAGTTCAAATTCAGCACCTTGAATTTAAACCAGAAATACACAACATATATACATTGTTAAAAACAGTGTTGTAGGAAGGATTAAAGATGTAAAGGTCTTTGAAAATATTAAGTGCTAGAAAATACTAAGATTTAGAATACTTTGTTCAGTATGGGGGTGTTCTGGGGGTTATTTAATTATTTTTCCTTTTTTTTTTTTTTTTTGCATGAAGTACTGATACAAAAATTTAAAGCTTTAATGGGAAATAGCATCAGAGCTGAAATAAAACATTAATTCCAAAAAAATAAATATGGCATAGAGTAGCCAATACGTTATTACCATTTATGTCACTATTGGCTAATTTATAACAGGTAGATGAATATGAGTTTCCCATGTTTTATATAAAGGGCTGAGACAGTAGGCAATAGCCCTTTTACAGAGGATAAATTCAAAACAAACCCAACATTTTTTTATTTGTTTCCGCCCACAGTAGAAATTTCATCGAATCACATAGTCTCAGACTGGGTTGGGATAGAAGAGACCTAAAAGCCCATCTAGTCCCAATCCCCTGCCATAGGCAGGGACACCCTCCACCTGACCAGGTTGCCCAAAGCCTTATCCAGCCTGGCCTTGAACACCCCCAGGGATGAGCATCCACAGCTTCTCTGGGCAGCCTGTGCCAGGGCCTCATTGCCCTCACTTCCTTACATACATACTAGAAACCTACCCTGTTCCTGTTTATAGCCATTACCTCTCATCCTAATGCTACTTTCCCTTATAAAAAGTCCTTCTGCAGCTTTCCTGTAGGAGGCCCCCTTAGGTACTGGAAGGCTGCTAAAAGGTGCCCCTGAAGCCTTTACTTCTCAAGGCTGAATAACCTCAACTCTCTTAGCCTGTCCTTGTAGGGGAGGTGCTCCTGCCCTCTGATCATCTTTGTGGCCCTCCTCTGGACCAGTTCTAACAGCTCTGTGTCCTTGTTGGGGACCCCAGAACTGGACACAGTACTCCAGGTGAGGCTCGCGAGAGCAGAGTAGAGGGGCAGAATCACCTCCCTCAACCTACTGTCTGCTGGCTTCTCTTGATGCAGCCCAGGATCTGATTGGCCTTTTGGGCTGCAAGTACACATCGCCAGCTCATGTTGAATTTATAACAAAGTCTAAAAATTTGATATTTCTTATGCAACAGAATACTGTTTCTCTGGTCAGTTCTACATGTAGGTGATTGGGGTTTTGTTTGTATGTTTTATTAATTCACATTTTTGTAAAGTAAAACTTGTGAGATCTAAGTTTCTACTGAACTGTGTATGTATACGTCTGTGTATATATGCACATTTGTGTTTAAATATCCATCTGCTAGAATATGACAGTAATAGCTTGAAAATAATTCCTTGATTATGTTTGGCAGTTTATAAAATGTGTATTTCCATATATATCATGTATGTTGTCCCTGTCTTTTCCTGTGAACCAAATCATCTTCTTTCCTCAAAATTTAAAATTGTATATCTACTGGATCCATGCAAGGATAAAATGTAGATTACCTAGGAAGTTTGCTATATGAAACAGAGCAGGAGAATAGAACAGTAAATACGTGGTTGTCTGGAACTCTACAGCAATGTATTAAAATAAAAATTAGAAAACTAGTGAGGAGGGGATTAGCCAGTCATTTATTCATAAATCGTATCGGTTTGGAAATTCCTATTCAGAGAATTTGTGAATTCCTAAGGTCAAAGAAGAAGTAGCCAGAGGACTCTGGTTGGATAGAATGCATATTACCCAAAGTAACTGCACCATAATTCTTTCGCTATGAAAGAAATGAACTCTATAGCAAATGGATTAAATTGTGTTTGTAATAGAAAATGAGCACAAAGGCATTTAAAAATAGAAGGCATAAGTAAAATTTGTTGTTGTTTTTCATTCCAATTAAAAAAAAAAGATAAAATTTATTCTGCTGTGTCAAGGAAGCCCTTCATAAATGATGTATTCATAGCCACCATTTATCTGAAAGACATACTGCCATTATTAAAAAGAATATTGATGAGTTAGATAAAACATGCAAATAAATGTGATTCTTTACCTTTATTTTACATGTTATTAATGCAATATGTGTCAGAGACTTGTGTATTTCAAGCCTGGTTTTTTTTGCATATGTTGTCATGTTTTTGTATTAAATTATTTTCTGTTTCCATTGTGTTTATTATGTCATATGCAATGCACAAGGCAATTGAGATATTTAGGAGAAGGACAAGTTTTCAGTACCATGGAAAAGAATGTTTGTAATTCTAGTCAACATGTGTCTATTTTTATCCTCTGAGATTCTAAGTGGAAGGACTTTTATTTTTTTCCTTATGTTTTCCCCCACAAAATGTCTTTTTTTTCAGTATCTATTGTATCAAAGTCTCCTGCAATGGTTCATATTCCAGTAGGCTGCAGAGGAGGCACATTTACAATTTCTCAACTCACCCTTGAGCATTTTATGAAGCTGGATACTGTGAAGGCTTTTCAACTGCTCTGTTTTACTGTAGGATTTAAATGTTAAGCATATTTTACCTTGAGAACAAATGCTCACTGTAATCCCTGATGGAATAAATATGCTGTTTTCACACTCAACTACTGCAAAAGTGGGGCTTGCTTTGCTGTTGTGGTGATGTGAAGTTTTTCTTGTTTGATACAATCACTCTACCAGAGTTCCTGGAAAAACAATCCATAAGGGAGCAGTGATGGTTTGATCTCACCTTTTAATTACAAGGATCTGTGACCTAAGCTAAAAGTACACTATTTTTCAGGTGACCTTATAATGTTTTCTATATACCCTCACACTTCAGCCTCATCTGTATGAGATTATGATTAGTATCTTCTTAAAACAGAAAAGAAAGGTCAGGGTATTATTGTTGTGGGCAAATGTGAGTTTCATTGTCTCAAGTGTAAGAAAATGCTGCGTTTCTAGTCTTACTTAAACTCATATTTAGTGGTAGAGATCTACTGGGTATTTACTTAGCTTTCCTCTGTGATTCAATTGCCATCTGGCAATAGTGACCACACAATAGCACACAATAGCAGTAGCATCCTTGCTAAGATGTGTTCCAGATAACTAGTTGACCCCTCTGGGCTAGGACTGGGTTTCCCTGGTGTTTCACTTGGGGCAGGCAGGCACTCCCCCTTCCACTGAAGGGCCATTCTAAGAAATGGGATTCACTGACATCAGGGATCTTTAGGACTTTGCAATATAGTAGCTATGTGTCATGGATATGTGTCTTTGCCTTGAAGCAGGTATTTTGTTCCTGCTTAAGTCAGTTCCTGGTTTGCAGGAATATCATCAGACTGGTAAGATCTAACATTGTAACAAATGGGCTTCATTATAGATGATGGAAACTGGTATTGAAATCCATCTGGAAAACAATTCAGATTTTGACAGCAAATTGTCAGACACTTCGCTATTCGCTTTCATGCTGCAAAAAATATTCTTCGTGTTGCACATTGGGTATCCATATTACTTCTGGGAAGAAAAAAGTCGGTCAGTATCCTTAGAGCAAAGTGCCTTTCTCTTAGATGATGAATTTACTTATTCAAAATTTGCAGTGAATGTCAGAGGCAAGGATGCCCTGAGGATGCTCAAGGTCAAAAGGCTCACCTTATGCAATATTACAATATGGACAGATGTGAAAGTTTCATCCTTCAAAGACCATCTTTGTCCCTGCAATGCTCCCTTTTATTTCACTACTAATAGAATAACATTTCTAAGGAGCAAGTTCTGACCTTTGCTACTCCCTATTTCAAAGGCAGAGCTGAGCTACCCAGACCACTGATGATCAGGGAAAGGATGCTCTGGCAAATCTTCAGTCTCCAGACTGAGAATGAACAGGGATGGAGTAAATGAAGTACAGCAAGTACTTTCCTCCATGGATCAGTTAGTGCAGCTAGGAGATGGACTCTACATCCACACTTCAACTTACCTCTGAACAATGTGTATAGTTAAAATCGGGATCTGGCTTCATTTCTGGATGTGAACCTGCATTGGTGTAGTGTGCAATGCTTCCCTTAGCCCAGCACAAACATCTGAGAATCTATCTGCTATTTGTTGTGCTGACAAATATGGGTTTATTTTATGTCAGTTCTTTTCAGCAAAGGTCTAAGGAAGCATGAGTGTTTGATAAATATATATTTTCCATGGACAAGCCTCTGTAAAACCCAGTTAACTTTCTTAGAGGGAAAACTGAAGAAGTCACAGTCAGCCGGTAACTGCCATGTTTAATGGGAGTTTGAGGAAATCATGAGAAATGTAACGCAAGCATGAATCACCCCAGAGAATATCAATCTACAATCAGTAATTTTACTGTCAAAACCTACAGATTTCACCAAGAGGTACTGTGCAGACACTAAAATTAGATATAAATATTATGCTCTTTGAAACGGCATTTCAGACCCATGGATTACTGATGGCTGTATTCTAAAATACTAACTTGCAGTTTACTTCAGGTTAATAGAACTTCTGACTGTATATGGGAGTAGTGATTTATTCTTACTCAGGCATCTTTAATAGTGACCAAATATTATTTTAGTCTGTGAATTCTTTTGTAAATCCACCAACTAAAATAATTTATAATGATTGAAATTCTAAGTTTGGGTAAATTATCACTGCTGTACATATAGATAAGCTGTAGCACCAGTGGATACTGACATGACTAATGCAAGGAATAAAATTATGAGGTCTTGAAAATCTTCCTCAGAGTCAAGAACAGTTTAAATCTCTTTTCCTTGGTGATTCACTACTCATGCTGCTCAAAACTATTATTTTTTTCCGGATTTACAACCTAAAAAAATCCCCAAACCCAAAAAAGCTCACTTTCAACTTCCGTAATTATTACACTCATTTTGTTGTTTCCTTTTGATGATTTAACTGGACTTAATTTGAAATGTAATAAATATTTTAAATACATTAGTGTACATATCGAAATATTATGACGTTTATTCTCTCTGGATGTTTGTATGACATATTAATTTTGCAGCCCATGCATGACTTAACCTACTTTATGCCTAAAAGAAAAGGTACATCCATCAACAACATTACACTATCCCCTGTGGTATCTCTGTGTTGGTTGAGGTCAGCAGTAATGAGTACAAACAAAAAGTCGGGTAGTTATATGTTGACTACTGAGCGATTAAAATCACCTTAAGTGGTGGTTAATAGCTATGTGTATTTCTGATTTTAGCAAAAACAGCAATTATTGAAACAAACACTGTAAAAAAACTTCCTACATCACAAAGGTCTTGTAACTAAGTTACTTTATATGGATCAATCTACAAATCAGTAATGAAATTAAATGAAGATTCAATGATATTAATAGGAGACCTGTTTTAAATGGTGGCTGAAAAACTGAGACTAAATTTTGGAATCACTGTTCTGTGAAAAAAAAACCCCTATGTTTGCCTGTGTTTTTTTCATCAGCTAGTATGTAAATAATTTGAACAAAACTTTTTTTATCTTTTTTATGTAGATATTTGAGATAAACAACATGTTCTTAATCTTAGGACTGACTGTGGCAATTAGAAATGAATTGTCCAAAAAAAACCCAAATCCCCCCAAAACCCCAAAGTTCCTCCCTTACTCTTGATAATTGTTGCTGATCTAGATTTCTTCCAGCAATTATGGACCTACAAATTTTCACATTTTTCAGTGCTTTCATTTACAAATAAGGACAGTGAAAAGCTACATATATGCAGGATTGTAGTCCCAGGGATTTATTTTATTCCTATTACCCATTCATGAATTAGGGGAAAGCAGGAGTAAAAGGGACCATTAACACACACACACACACACAAAAAAAAAGTTCATTTCTGAAGTGCCTAATGAGAGAGATCTTGGGACTGCCTAATTTGTGAACTACATTGTTTTCGCTCTTTTGCTAACTTCTAATTTGCATAAAATACTTAAAACAGACATACAGTTCAAACAGAAAAATTCTGAAATTGTTGGAAATAAGAGCAAGACAGGAATTACTGCATTTTGAGTGTTTGTGTGGTTTTCCTATTGCTATGGAAACTAGGTAATGATTTTTTTTTTCCCTTTGATTACACAAGGAAAATAAATGCTACATGGTTTCAGAGAATAAAAGAGGTGAAATAGAGAGCTAATGATTATAAGAAATTCTAGTATTTATCTGTGACATGCAAAATCAGTCTCTGTTGACTTTGGTGGCATCTGTGAATTACAAATTCTTTTTGGCTTGTCTTGGTGAAAGGGCTTTCTGAATTAAATTTCCAAGGCAAAATAAGAAAAGAAAGGATGTTGATGTTATATAAACTCTGAAAATATGTTGATTTTGTTGTTTTTGCAGTGGGATAATATCTGTGAAGATAGCAGACTCCATGATTCTTCTGAGCATGGTGGAGGGAATAATTGAAAACTATTAGGTTTGCTATTGAATCTTTTTCCATTTCTTTGGGTCACAGGTCTTCCCAGAACCTTCATTATTAGGCCTGGGCTGTCTTTTTCAGAAAATTGGATCAAGAAGACACCTGGGCTATCTTTCCTTAAAAGAAATAAACTTTAACTGCTGGAGACTTTGATGCATTGTTAAGTTCCAACTGAAATCTGAATACTGTGCATGCATTTTCTTACTGTTAAGCAGCACTAATATTCTACCTAGGAAATACGGATGGTAAGCTCTACCAAGAAATTGCAAAGAGCTTCCAGCCTGTAGCATAAGAATACAAAACCTACTTTCTGACACTGTATCTTATGAATTCACTTGGGCACATTTCAAATGTGTTTAGTCATAAGTAGTGAAATATACTGCTGAAAATTCTATGCTTTAGAAAAATGACATTATTATTATTACTACTACTATTATTACTACTATTATTACTATCATTATCCTTTAACATTTTATAGCTATGGTTTGTTCTACGGCACTTCAGCAGGCATTGGCCCAAGAACTTAAGATACAAAAACTAGTGTACAAAACTTATTCTTACTTGAATTAAACCCTTCTACTAATTACTTGAAGTGATTATAAAGTTGTTTAATCTTCTTCTGAATAGATAAGTAAAGCTTTCCTTTCGACTTTAATGTACATTACATGAGCTACAATTTGCATGTGAAGATTTTTGCTACATTTCTAAAGTTTTTACTTATGGCAACAAGTAGCAAAACCGATTTCCCTCCAGAGTAGAGAATGCTAAAAAAAAAAAAAAAACGGCCATGAGTTGTTTTCATTTCCTCAAAGCAGCTGTGGTTTTACTTTCAATTTTTCAGTTATCTTCACATCATTCTTGATTACTCATTTTACTTTTGCTGTCATCATGTTGGGAATAAAGAATCCAAGGCCATGTTCACAATGTTGAAAGTGAGAAGAAAATACAGACTTTTCTGTATAAAAATTTTGAAAGCATTATCAAATTTATAACTGGAGGCACAGCTTTGAAGATAGGGAAAAAACCCCACAAATTTCCTCAACCCTCAGATGCTTTTCCTTTTATTTCAGGGAAGTTGTATAAAATTACTTCAATGAAAATCTTAATAGACATATGGCTTGCTTTATTAAGATTCAATAAAATTATTAACTCTTTTGGTCCTCCTTTCCCCTTTCCACTCCCTACCCAAATAGAACAGTTAGGATTTGTTCAAAGTTGTAAAGAAGAAATAAGAAGAACAATAAGGTAAAAAGTTGACATTATAAAGCTCAATCAAAATAGCTTATTGTCCTGGTTCTGGCCAGTCCAGAGTTAGCATCCCCAAGCAGTGAGCACAGCTGAGCTGAGTCAGCTGAGGCTGTTTCCCACACCACCTAACATCACTCCCCCATAAAAGGGGCTGGCTGGGAAGAAGGGCTTCTGTGCTGCTTTGGGATAGTTTGAGCACAGCCACGTCATTGAGTTGGCCCTTGTGTTGGTGCAGTGTTCAGTGTTACCATTGGGTCAGTAAAGTCCTCTGTGTTGTCACTGGGTGTGTGAACTTTGTCCTGGCTTTTTGTGATTGCAGTGCTTGTCAGTAAGCTGTCCTTTTCCCAGCCCTTGGAGGTTCCATCTGTTTATCCTCTGGGAGTGAGCGAGTGGTGTGTGGAGCTCAGCCACTGGTTTGGACTGAACTACCACACTTCTTATTTGGGTCCAAATATGAGAAAGTTCTCAAGCTTTTGAAGATTTTGGTCATTAGTGAAGCTGTATTATTATGCTTCTAGTTCCAATGGCAGACTAAAATATATGTATTTTTTTTGAATACTTCTCTGAAAGAAATATGTTTTCATGAATTAACAAAAACCTTTCCAGAAGACAGGCAATTAGCTTTAAAAGACTATTGTACAATTATTGATATGTGGGTATTCTGGATTTTAGTTCAGGAGAGATAATAGACGTAGTGAAACTTAAAAGCACTTGAGTACAGGAAGCTCAAAGAATAGCAAAATGATATAGGTGTAGAATCCTTTGCAGATGTAAGTATTAAGAATTTTAACTTAGAAGTGCCTAAGAAGCATTGTGTCTAGTTTGCTAACAGATAAGCAATTGAAATAGATATTTTAGAATTGAGATATCATTCATTGAAAATAAGTTTGTACCTATTTGTTTCCAATGAATAGTATCAGTGTACTTAAGCTACATTTTAACAGGATATGTGATAAATTGGCAGATGAGTGGTTTCCATGTTAATGACAGAATTACCACAGCATTCTGTAAGGGCTCAAGATAATTCCTCTGAAGAACTCTGTAATATGTGAATAAATTCTCAAAAAAAAGAAGATAAGGTGGATAATGTAATTATTTGGAACATAGTCAGTAGGTAAGAGTTAATATTCCCCCTCCTGAAAAAGTCCCTCAAATGACATCACTGATTATTCACAAAGCAAATAAATCTTCCAAAACTACTTTTTTTTTTTGCTAAAGCTGCTCAGAAGTTCAAGCAGTATATCTGATAAAGGTTTTTACCAGCATTGTTATTTAAGAAGGCGTGAAAATTAATGTAATTTATTCTACAAGTGTGGAAGGTTGTTAAATCTGATGTGAATCCCTAATTATATTTAAGAAGGCAAGAAACCTACCTTTTGTAACAGGAACTTCATATCAAGTACTACACTAAAGATGAGGGCAATATACTATGTATAATACTGGTAGTTTAGTACATCTGGTAAAGCCAAAACATTGCAAGTGTTTGCCAGTCTTTCCTTTTCTGTTAAATTGAAGTTTATGGCAGATTACTTTAACTTTTAATGTTTGGTTTTTTTTTTACTTTAGATTCTTTTATCAGAGAAGGACCATTTGGAGTTTACTAGATTTGTTGTTCCATCAGTTCTGTCTTTTCCACCCCCTGCTGGTTTACGAATTGGTCACAAGCATTTAGTTTGAGCTTGTATTTGAACAGAAAATTGTTTTGTAAAGATTTTTGTTTATTTTTCTTCATCCTGATGAAGACTGAGACCTTGAAGTAATGTGGGGGAACGATTTGGAACATGTGATTGTTCCTTAAACACACACACAAAAAAAAGCAAAACCTAACCAGGCAAAAAAAAAAAAAAAAAAAAAAAAGGGGGGGGGGCTTTCAGAGTGAAATGCTGTAGTATGGTGTTTAGATTACTGAAAAAAAAAACCCCTGGAATATCTGTTGGGGGGGTGGTGGTGGTGGAAATCAGTAACAAATGAAACCAAACAGCAGCTCAAAAAATATCTGGAACAGTTAAGCATTCTGTTTGGGTAATTTTGTGTTTTTGCATCTTATTATGAAGTTCTCAGATCCCTAAAGCATTTTAGTAAAAACTGTTCTGGCAGATTTCCATTCCTTCAGGTCCTTTCAAGTAAACTGTTTTTACATTACTTCAGTTCCTCTTCTAGCCTGTATGTCAAATGGTCAAGCTCTGATCAAAATCCTAGTGAAATAACCACCTGCTTTTATATACACTGTGAACTCTTAACTTATTCATTAATATCTCTCACTTTTTTTGTTTTGTACTGTCATTTCAATTCTATTTTAAAATTAAAATTTAAAGCAAAGGAGAAAATTTTCTTTTCTTGACATTATTTTTTCTCTCGTTACCTTTATTTTTATCTCAGTATTTTTCCCACTCTTTTCTTGGGTAGACCACTCAGTATGGATCCACTAGAAAATATTACCCATCCTGTCTTATAATACTATGTAGTATCTGAACATTCTTGGTTCTTCACCTGAGCAAATATTTATAAGTACCTCTGTTACGTGTAACTCCATGTAATTGTGATCCTTGATGGAAACATTAATAGAGAAGATTAAGTAATTACTTTGTAGTCAATATGAAAAGCTCATGTATTTTAACGGTGTATTCTTAGCACAAATGAAATGAAGATGTCACATCATCAAGGAATGGCTGAGAAATGTGATAAAATGCAGTTCTGCTATCAGTATTTTGCTTTCTTTCAGGAAATACCACTTTGTTGGATGTAGAAACTACACTTAGTAGTTCAGCTATCAAACATAGGTTTGTTTTTAGTAACTAGGGAAGAATTATGGAACGTGGGATAGGAACAATCTCTGTGTGACACTCTCCTAAGCTTCCAATCAAGTTACTCAATCACTCATTGCCAGTAGATCAAGTTTGCTGTGTAACTTCAGTTCCTTCTATATCCTTTTCAGATCTAGCAAAGTGTTTTTCTTGGTGTTTTATCCCTTAAGTGCAGGTATTTTTTGTCTTAAAAAGAATCATGTAATGCTTAAAATATTCTTAATATCTGATTATTGTAGAGTCATAACTCCATTATGATCATTTCCATGTGTTCTTTCTCTTGCTTTATCAAACAAATCAACAGAGTGCAGCCCTGTGAAGCAGGATCACATCTGGCTCATTGCTGCCTCTCTACATCCTTTTTCTTCCTTTTCTGAGAAAGGAAACAGCTGCCTTGTGGTCAGCTCATAAAAAACACACCAAAGTGCAGAAGCCTCAAGTTCTCCCCTTTGACCTGAAGTTCCGTTCCAGTGACCACATTCTCTGTATTAGTCTTGATCGGTTGCTACTTAAACAGCTGCTGTTAACCAAGAGGAGCTCCCATGGAGGGGTTTGCTCTGAATCACTTCACTTCCTTCTATCCAGGTTAAAATGTGGGTGCTGCTAGAATCTAGAGCTTTAATGGTTGTAATTTTTATTTGCTATCCAATATAAGTGTGACTGCTACCTATCATTAGAAGAGGTTTATTGGTTAGATTTTATCAAATTGTGTGCACTGCATTATGATCCTGGAGACAGTGAAGGTCAGGCTTGATAAAGCTCTGAGCAATCTGATCTAGTTAAAGGTGTCCCTGCTTACTGCAGGAGGGTTGGAATAGATGACCTTTAAAGGTTCCTTCCAACCTAAGACATTCTATGATTCTGTAACTACAGCATTTCCTGATATTTACATGTCTTGATTTTTTTTTTAACTCTAATGTTAAAACCAGTCCACTAAATATTTGTTTCTGTATTCTCTGAGGTCAGTTCATGGACTTTGCTGCATTACCTATGAAACTTAATTCCATGACAAAATTCCACTTTTAAAAGTAATTATGGAACAAATTCAGCTAAAGATTTTAGCAAATCAAATTTGATACTAAAATAAATCTTTAACTTGAAATCATCTTCATCTTAGAAGTGCTCTTTACACATTTCTGAAAGTCATGTGTTTTACTACAGCTTCTAAATAGGGCCTAATAGCTAACTTTCATACTCTTGCTTAAGGAAGGGAAAAAGATAAGAGGCAATGGGAATGAACATCAAGTTTTACATAACTTGATATATTTTACATCTGTATCTGTAGGTCATTGCATTCTTTCTAGTCTGATATGCTGTTTACGTAATATCTTTGAAATGAAAAAGGGTGATCTATGTCTACTACATCATTTACCTCATGGAGTTAAGTTGTACAGTATTTCATGAAACTGTACTGTTATCACTGGCTGCTTGCTCAACATTGGCAGTGTTCATCGCAGGACAATTGTCTCCATTATTGCATTGGGTCAACTCAATAATCTGAGTGTTTACCTGCATGTAGAAATTTTTAGCACAGAGTCTCTAAGGTAACTTTTTAAAAGAGAAATTACATTTTTCTGTTCTAAGATCAAAGCAGGTAGATTATCTGAAAAGCCAGTCACAGTTGTTTGAAAGTTATTGTTAATCTGTAGTAGCTGTCATTTTTATCCCCACCTTAGTTGCCAGATTAATTAATTATAATTCTTCAAGTATTAATTTCAACACAGAAATATGTTGGATATTCTGTTTCTCAATAAGATGCAAATAAACTGAGATACTTTAAAGGTTTCAGTAAATTCTTATAATTTTTCTTGTATTTACTGCTTTTAAAAATTTTGAGGAAAATTTATGCTAACCCTGAAAAAAGGGTTCAATTTGCTAAATTCATCCTGAAATAGATATATTCTGAAACTGAACATATACTTCTCTGATGGGTCTGAATGGTTCTAGAGTAGGTTGAAAACCTTTGAATTGAGAAAGGGAAAGTAATGAAGAAACAGTTTGAAAATTAAAAAACAAACCAGCCATTCTAAGTGTAAAGGTCATTTTAACAATGCACTCATTTTCTGAGTAAAAGTTGCCAATTTTCTAGAGGCTAAATTCAAGTCTCTTGAAAATCAATGTAGTACCCTTCAGTGGATGCTTGGTCAGGTCCTTCAAAGTCAAATGTGGTATCTTAAGGTAAACAAGAGAAGCAATTTCCCAGTAAAAAGATCTCAGCTAAAATAAATTCTCTATCTTGATTTTTCTTTGTAAATATCTGTGAAAGAAGTAACTTTTTTTATTGACTGCAGATATTGAAAATATCTCTATCTGACCTATCCTAGACAGTGGTCTTAAAGATCAATAGGGGAAAAAAATAAATAGCAGGTACTAATGGGTGTGCCAGCAGTTAAAATAGCCAGCCTTTGTGTCTCTTTTCCTTTGCAAGTTGCTTCTGCATCCTGCCTTGCTGTCGATATGCATTGAAATTAATACTAATATTAACATTGACTTGTACAAAATTAATATGTTTAGCATGTCAACTTAATGATAATTCAATGTTCAGGATTACCTGCTAAATGAAGTCCTGAGGAGTATACTCATTAAAGTAGGGTTTCTTTCCCTGGTGATTTGCTTAGGGTTTTTTTTTTTTTTTAAATAAAATACAACTTAAGCTATTTTTTCTTTGTTTTCATCAGCTGAATATTGGCAGTTGGCAATCACTGTGCTAGGGGAAAAAAAAAAAAGAATATGCATCCAATAAATAAGAGGGGATTGTTGGAAGATTTCTAGTGCTTAAAGAACCTCCAAGGTTTCATAATACTTCTGAGGGCTGTATTTAAAGACAACTGTCAAAATGTTTACTAGAGTCTTTAACCAACATAGCTAAAAATACAGTATTTAACAAAAGAACCTGATAATGCCTGGTATTTCACCCCCAGGGGATATCCATTTCCATACTTAAAGATATCGCTGGTATACGGAGATCCTAACTTTGTGTTGATGAGTAAATACAACATTTCTATACCCCTTTATTAAGATACAACACATCAGCCTGAATTTGGTGAGTGTGTTTGCTTGTGCCAAAATGATTTTTAAGAGGAAAGGTGTGTTTTGCTTTAAATTATTTTGCCATCTCAGCCAGATGGTGCAGAAGAGGAATGAAATGTGTGAGAAAGTTGGAGGAAGAAAAATGGCAATACTCCCATTTACTGAAGGGAACTGTCTTGGCAACATAAGTGAATAAATATCTTCTTGTCTTAGTCTCCCCTGTTTGAACTCCAAAATGCAGTTTCTTTCATTTTATCTCTGACAGACCATTCATTTAATATCAAGAACTGCTTTAAGCATACCTTGAGTTGCTGCTTATCACAGGTAAATAGCTGAGAGGACACATGTAAATGATATATACTGCGCTGATTTTTCATACACTGGCCATGAAACAAAGGCACAGCGTGCCGACGTTAAATGTGTACGTAGCTAAAATGATGCAAACCATTCAGTTTTTCAGTAATATAGACCACTCTTAAGGCTTATGTGTGTGACTTAAGTCTAAGAGAAATTTTATGTATTTTGTACTGTAAGGACTTTGTATAGATACTGGAAAATTAATGAGATAATAGTGCTTTGGATTTTATCTTAGACCTCATTACATGCTGCATTTTTTAGGTATATTTTCTTCATTCATCCATGACTCACTTATCAAAAGTCTACTGTGGCAGTAACATATATTTTTTTTCTCACTGTCTTGGCACAAAGAGGGTGTGGGAGTTAGGCATGAATATTTACTTCATCTTGAAAAAATGATATTTAAAAGTATTGTTGGGTAGCCTAATCATTATATTTATAATTATTATCTATATAATAATCGTAGAATACATAGTTCATGGATAAGTTGAACCTCAGATGTCTCTGGGTTATTGATGCCTCAGAGCTGACCACTGTTTACTGCATATATTAAACAAGTAAACTACATGTCCCAGGAAACAGACATCCTAAAAACAGCCTCGGAAAGGAGCCGAGAGTCTTGTATCCAGTGCACTGATGCACACACATTTCGCCCAGATATGACTGATATGAGTGAACCCTAAAATGTATCAGCAATGCAGGGAAGCAGTCTTTTCTTTTTCCTTTTTGTGAGAGGTTTTGTGAGCTGAGAGTTTGGTCAGGAAGGTTATTTTGCAGACCTCCGGGAATCCCAGAATCACAGAATAGTAGTGGGTCAGAAAGGACCTCTGGGGATCATCTAGTCCAACCCACCTGCTAAAGCAGATTCACATAGAGCAGGCTGTACAGCATTGCATCAAAGCAAGCTTTGAATATCTCCAAAGGAGACTGCACAAACTCTGAGCAGCCTGTTCCAGTGCTCAGTCACCCTCAAAGTGAAGTTTTTCTTCATGTTGGGATAGAACTGTCTGTGTTCGAGTTTGTGCCCATTACTCCTTGTCCTCTTGCTGGGCACCACTGAGAAGAGGCTGGTCCAGCTTCTTGATGCTCACCCTGTAGATATTTATAAGCACTGATGAGATCCCTTCTTGGGATACTCTGCTCCATGCTAAACAGCCCCAGCTCTCTCAGCCTTTCCACACAGGAGAGATGCTCCAGTCCCATCATCATCCTTGTAGCCCAGTGCTTCACTCTGGCCCGTAGTTCCTCATCTTTCTCAAACTAAAGAACCCAGAACTGCCCTGGAAATACCTGAAATTAAAATAAATATGTAAAGAAAGTCTTCATATTACAGAGGTATTATTTTTAGAAATACATATTTGAAATTGTGTACATATATTTGATATTATACCTAAATCATGATGTCTCATGAGTGGCTTGATCAGTCCATGGAAGAAGATGGTTTTGAGTGGTGATACTGTATCCCCTTCATTTGTTTTAAGCAAGTCATTCCAGCTTCCTGTTTGAAGTAAGGAGAGACAAAATGATATACAGAGGTAAAGACTTTCTTAACTTTTAGCATGAAGTGAATCATCCTTGTGTCTGGCTGTTTCCTTGCTACTAACAGTAAGAAAGAAAAAGAAATGACAAGCCTTTAATGAGTTAGTTGGTGAAAGATATTTGGGTGAAAAAAGGTTTTCACCATCACAGAATTTTTTAAAACCTATCCATGCCTTCTTGATGTGCTCTCTACAATGCCACTAAGTACAATTAGTTCCTCGTGCAATATATGTGTATATATGTATCGTACAAATGGACATTATCCGTTTTATATTTAAGGGAAAAACCATAATACTCTCTAAAAGTTATTTGTTATCTGTGTGGTTTTGTAAACAACTGAATGAAGCAGGTTCTAGAAAACCACAAAGCAGCACAGGGGGACCAGGAATGGGGCTTGCAGTCAGTTCATGGTGTTTACTCTTCTGCTCCTTCCTCATCACACTCTTCCCTCCATCAGGGGCTCTCACCCATGGGATATGGTCCATCATGAACTGCTCCAGTTTGGGTACCCTGTGGGGTCACAAGTGCCATAAACCTGATCCAGTGTGGGCTTCCCATGGGGTTATAGCTACCTTCAGGTGTATCCATCTATTCCAGTGTGGGGTCCTCAACAGGCTGTACCATCATCTTCCATGGCTGCAGGGGGATAGCTCTGCCTCACCATATTCTTCTCCAGAGGCTGCAGGGAAATCTCTACTATAGCACTTGGAGCACATCCTCCCCTCCTTCTTCACTGACATTGGGGTCTACAGAGCTGTTTCTCTTAGATATTCTGACTCCTGTCGCAAATTGTTCCTTTTTTCCTCTTTTTTTTTTTTTTTTTTTTTTTAACCTTCCTTTTTAACTATGTTATCCTAGAGACTTCTGATGGGCTCAGCCATGGCCAGCAGCAGGTCTGTCTTGGAGCCAGCTAGAACTAGTTCTGTCAAACATGGGGAAGCTTCTGGCACCTTCTCACCAAATCCACTCCAGTAGCCCCCCAGTACCAAAACCTTGGCAGGTACATCCACTACATATACATGGAAAGAATAACGTTCAGAGACAGACCTCACCCATCCTAGAATAAATGTTGCCTCCTTCCAAGCCTATGACATGAGTAAATCTGTCACCAAAACAAGCTAAGCTTTCTGTATAATGAAGCAGATTCTTTCTAGATTTCAAATTTTCAATTTCCTGCATTTTGAGAAATGAGAAATGGTCAGAGAAGGAGAAAAAGTTTCTGAGGTCAAGCTGCTGGGTTATATATGAACATGATCAGGGTATTTGGGCTCTAGGGCTTCTCTGTGGTAAGGATCAGTTTGTAAAATTAATGTTTACAGTGTACCACTGTTATGCCATTACAACCTAGTCTGAAAAACTTACTCTTGATGAAGCAAAATTTTTCTATCATTTAAACATTTAAGTAAGGTTTTTCTGTTTATTAAACCAAGGTCTTAAAGTAGCCACTTTTCATATGCGTCATCTCCTTTGTAAAGAAATTTATCAGAGCACACCTTTTTCCAGAAACTTACTAAAGAAGTACTATTTCCTAGGTGGTAATAGAGAATGTCTTCCTAGATGAATGCATTCAAGTGGATTCTTTTTCTTCACCTTGCAGAATGGGAAAGAATAGGCTTGCAGAGCCCACCTAAGATAGTAGCTCATTTACAAAGTATTTTTGAAGTAGGGAGAGTGTAGGAAACAAAGGAAAATGGTGAAAAATATGTTCCTTTGAATCTGGCTATTTAAAATAAAACTTATTGCAAAAAAGTTAAATTTCTAAAATGGTACCTCTCTTCTACTATTCTGTGGTTCAGCTGAACAAGTGTATAAATATCCATCACTATGTCTATTTTGGGGTTTTCTTGTTAATTTTCACTGCTGTATTTTTCACAGAGGAATCTGGAATATTTTCAAAGCATTAAAAACCCCTTTATATTATCTTAATTCCTCTATGTCTTACCTTATAAATCAATCTTTGGAAAAGGCAGAATGCATCTTCAGTTGTTATAAATCCACTGCCCTTATTGATTTCATTAAATCTTGGCAGCTTATATTAGTAAAGGTTGGGACAGCTAGCTTTCCTTCAGCTGTAAATATAAGAAATAGACCATAATAATATAAGATATAGACTATAAATCCAATCAACACTTCCTTTTTCTTGTTCAGAAAGAAATATAATCATGTGTTTAAGAGTACATGGTATAACTTACACTTGAAGAATTTAATGTCCATTTTGTTGTCATAGAAGGCTCAATGATTACAGTTTATTCACTGAAGTAATTGTGAACATATAATTATTTCTTGCATTACTAATAATTACCAACCCATTTTACTTAGGCATAAAAACCAAGGCAAAAAAATTAAATTAAGGCTGCCTGAGAAGGAGAAAAAAATATGTTCTTTAGTTGTGAACTCCACAATAAAATATATAGAGCCAATGGGCCAAAAAATTGGTTTTGCTAAACAGTGACATAACCCTTGTTTCTTATTTCTACTTTCTGTAAAACTCCAGTCAAATGGAAATCTGCATATTTAGCCGTTTTTTATGGCATTCACTGTCTTGCCTGGTGTCTCATTACATTTTCCAGCATAATGTGTGTCTGCACAGAGTGCTTGCTTTGTAACAATGATTTTCTCCTATGAATATTGATACCATTATCTGTGAATATATTTGCTGCTCTGAAGGTAGCAATTCTAAAAGTACCTGTATTACTGAAAGAGCAAGTCCTACCAAAAAAATCAGCCTCTGAAGAGAATTATTGGCTTGCAACTGATGCCATTACAGGAAAAAATACATTAGTAGCACACCACGACCCCCAGCCACTCCACACCCCCCCCCCCCCCAAAAAAAAAAATCCTTAAAATGTAGATTCTTTGGGACAGAGACTTTTTTCTGAAGAAAAGAAGAAAGTTAGGATTCACAATCTGCAGTTTAACTAGATCTGAATTTTATGAACATCTCTCACCTAGGACCTATTTGTCAACAATTCACATACTGCTAGAAATAAGAGATACATCAATATTTTTCCTGCCTGTAATAGTGTTTGCTTTCAGACTGGATGTTATAGAGTGGGTGCCTGGGTGCTCTCAGAAATAATAAATTCATGCACGTATTCCTGTCATTTTATTTTAAGATTAAGGGATTGGGGAAGAGAGGTGTCTTTACTAGGCTAAAATTTCTAGGATCTGACTATGCTTTCTGACCAAGCTGACTTCCAGATCATTGTTACAAGAGAACTAGACAGTCCTCTAGGTATATTTAATGAATCATGCCATAAGGTTTGTTACCTCAATATAAACAGTAGCAGAGTAGAGTTTCACTGACTCCCCTCCCGCTACAAATAGTCCCATGACAGTGAGCTACTGAACATTATTATTTGTTTTTCATGTAGGCATACGAAAGAGAAAAAAAAAAAGCGTATTTCCTATATCTTTATTTTCAGATACACATGGAGAGAAAGTTTAATGCACATTAGTCAGATAACCTGTATCTTATCAGTAACTGCTTTGAGTTTGTCTGTGCAATGACAGTTTACAGTGCCGTATTTATCCTGAAAAAGGGGCAAATCATAGACAAGCTTTCTTTCCTCTGAAATGTATTAAAACCTATTAAGTCCTAAACCGATTTTATAAATGGTATAGCAATATAGCTCTTTGAAGTAAATTAAAAACAA
This sequence comes from Gallinula chloropus, assembly GCF_964237585.1. Lineage (NCBI taxonomy): Eukaryota > Metazoa > Chordata > Aves > Gruiformes > Rallidae > Gallinula > Gallinula chloropus. Next base: position 126,400,772 of record NC_140085.1, on the reverse strand, counting down.
TTATACGAACATTTTCAAAAGGCTCATGGCAACTTTTCAGCATCATTGCTAACTTGATAATCCATGAGCATTTATCAGTATAACTCATGCTAAACACCATGGGACAAATCAATTGTGAGTAAGTAGGAGGACCACTTATTGAGATGTTATCAGATGGTTCATAATCACATATTTTGCCCTCTGGGTTTGTAGTGCAGTTCACATTCTCAAAGCCCATTCACATTTTAACTTAATTAAGTATTTTCTGTATCTATTTGGTAGGTCATATTTGATTACACTCATTATCCAGATTTTAAAATAATATAATCCAGGACAGTCTGATAAACCCAGATCATAGTCAGATCTGTTTCTGACATTAATTCTTCTCATTCTTCAAAGCAAATTTGAAAAGTCAACCTGGGAATTATTCCCATCCCCCAAATTTCTATTGTTCATTCTTGCTTGTGCATGAGTCAAAACTCCACAGGTTTTCTGTTCTTCTGAACAGTGCCAACCAGCCCAGCGTTTTAGGTCCTGTGTCTCTTTTTTCCAGATTTCTTCTCCAAAGTTAAAGTGGAAATCCTAAATGAAACCAGAACTTTCTCCCTCAAACACACTCCTAACTTTTTTTGGCCTTTTTTCCCATCCTTGAGGTGCTGAAGAGGCTTTTTTAAAACCCCTGAAGAGAAACATTATACCTTCAGCAGTGCTAAAAATATAGGAGAAATTATTAAAAGAAAAATTTCGAGCATCTCACCTTGCAAAAGATACGATACCTTTATTATGTGACATTTCTTTATCAGAAACCACTTAGATAGCATTTCTGAGGTTTATTCTTTTACCAGAAAGAGATAACGTTTTATCAGATGTTAACTTCCACTGGAGGAAGATCAGAATGCAGAGGAAATGTGCTCAGATTCCAATTTTTCATCTTTTCCTTCATGTTTTCCAGATCACTACAAGATCTGTCAGTTATGACGCCAAATTATGCTCTCTCTGACAAATGCATCAAGACTTGACACCTCATCTGGTCAGGTTTAATTTGTGTGAGCTGAAATTTCTTCACTTATTCAGACACATTGAAAGTATCACTATTGATTAGTGACTTTTAAGCAGAAGGCTTTCATATTGCAACAGTGTGTTTTGTGAATTTAATTGAGGTTTGTGTCACCTGTAACAAAATTGTTGAAAGATACCCTGGCTTATATGAATAGAATGTGTCCATCTGATGGAAAACAAAATAGAAGAACAAAATCCACATAGGTTTGATTTTAATGATCCTGTATTCAAATAATTAATTGTCATATCTGCAATTAGTTCTTCCTTCACAAGTTGTTTCATGTCTCCCCTCAAACACTACTTCATTTTTAAAGAAAACAAGACAAACAACTTTTTATCCTGTGCCTCCATTTCATGTAACGTTAGGGTTAGCGCCAAACAAAGAGTGAGAACTAACTTGGGGGGGGGGGGGGCGTGGAAAGCGGACAGTTGGCTTAATTTTCCTTGGGGAAATTATGTATGTATTTTTGGAGATTCCTGTTTGTTTTGTTTTGTTTTGTTTTTTCAGAAATTACAAGAGACAGTGATCCAAATGACAAGTTGATACATTATATTCTGGGTTTTTTGTTCTTTGTCATGATTCAATAGACTCAACAGAAATTGTGCAATTTAGAGATCCACTAGAAATTTGAACTATATGTACATATCAAATACATCTCCTCAAAAAAATACATTGCAACTTGCCAACACTTATATTTATTAAGGGCAATATAGTTTGTTGTGTGTATTTACTTTTCTAACAACCTACAGCGTCTTAACAGATCTAATCTAGGAAGGCTTTCAATTGGTTTATAGTTTTCAATTCTTTAATGTCTTTCCTGTTAGTACAATTAATGTAGCTTGCTTTCAGCCTTTTGCACTAACTCAGTAGCATTTTCATTTGCTAATATTTTTCATTATGCAGAAATCAGCTAGGGTTACTTTTTGCATCTGTTCTGTCCTGTCCATATCCTTAAAGTTTCTGTATCTTAGCAGCTGGGCTTCAGATCTGTGTACCACAAAGGAGAAGCTTTCCTTATGTACTCTACATGCTCATAAAAAAATGAAAGGCATAAACAACAAATCCCCTACTATTTAATCTGATTCACCTCTAAAGGAAGGTAACTAACTGTGGCTCAAAATCCTGAGCTCCTGCAGTTAGCATATAGTAAACAGGCATTCCCTTTGGATTGACAGTACTGTGCTACGATCTTGGACATGGTGTATGTTAGTATTCAGAACATCTTATTTTATCATTCATCGGGCTTTGGGAGAGAATAGAGTGCCAGATGTGGGAAGACTGATGCTTTTACCTTTGACAGAAACCCTAAATCATGAAGATTTCTAAGACAACCACAGTTATTTAGTCTGACCATTCAATTCAATATTTCATCCTTTCAACAGCTAATAGATTGTTTATGAAACTTCTGAATGCACGCTAGCTAAGCTACTAAAATAGTGGGATTTTAATGTTAAAATTATGCAACTTGGATCTTAGATGTTTATGAAGTTCATTGGTTATTAACTACTTCAGACACACAGACTGTATTAAATCCAAATTCTGTAGTTATATATGATGTTCCTAACTACAGGAAGAACTAAATAGATCCTGCTGAGACACAATCAGGTTTCTTGCTTAGAAAAATCTTTAGTTAACCTTACATACTTCCAGAATATGTGTAGTTCAAAGAAAAATAATCCATTAAAGGATGTAGATGTCCAGTTGATCAAAAACATCCACAGTGGGCTGCAGTAAAAGAAGGATTTCCAATGTCTGTTGTATAAAGTTCTGCTTCTAGCATGTAGCTTTCCTGCTCAGTGGAGGCGTCCTCATCTTTGGAAACTTCCCATACATAAGTAGATCCACAAACTCACCATTGTAAAAATTAATTTCTTCCTTATTTTGAAGGTGAGAACATTGTTGTTGTTCTATTCCTTCCTCTCCCCCCACTATCTAATCTCACTAATCATTTGGGTCACTGAAGCACATTAAGATTTGTTCTGCTGTACTGCTTGTTCCATGGACAAGCAGATCTGATCAATCCTTTTGTGGAATTATTGCCACTTCTTGTCAGTCTTAATCATGCGTAAGATATGTATAATTTTGTATCCTAATGGTTACTTTGGCAAAGAGATAACTCATCACTCTAAATATTTTCACTCAAGTTATACTCTGACCCTTCAGAAAAAAAACAGTTAACCTGAGCGATCTGGCATGAAAAAAAAAAACCACTTTAATCAGTGAATCAGTGAATCACAGCTGTTAGAGGTCAAGTTTTTCCTCTTTGTTTTACAGCCTGATTTCTACTTCACTGACTGTGTGATGGTGAAAGATTTAGTTAAAAGAAGCATGACACTGACATTTAAATCACTCCGAAGAGCTGGTAATTATGTAATAAAAAACCCCAACCAAACCCCTTCTATTCTGCTAGCATTTAATCATTCTTTATTTATTTTTTTAAAGTGAGAAAATTTGAAAAAAATATGTTGAAGTACTGGAAGAAATTTCAAGACTGAAAAGTCTTCAAAAATGCATTTGAGAGATCTGTCATCACTTTTCTGCAGTATTTAAAATAGGCGTTTTAATGATCCTTATTCCTTTGTTTCCATTTTTTTTCTTAAGCAAAATTGCAATTGCTTTTTTTTTATCTGCTCATTTTGTTGTGTTATTTAAAAAAAAAAAAGTTTTTGGGTGACAAAACAGTACTTTCTTCCTTACAGTGGATGTGATCATTGTGAGAAGGGATCATTGGAGTTCATTTCAGCCTCAGAGGGAAGGTTAGACATTCTGTTGCGTGTTAGTATTTCAAAGTTGACAGGCTGATAATACTATACATATATTTTGCAGACTTACAGATTTGTTAGGCACAAACTGAACTGTCAGGGATGGATTTTTGAGAGCTGCGGGTTGTTTATTTCATACAGGAAATTATCCCAGAATTTAATCAGTTAAATTTTCCTGATGGTAAATTTTGAGTTGACCTACACAGCCCCTATGGTATCATTTTTAACTAATAATGAGGCAATGATTTGCTTACATAACACATCTGCATCATAAATCTTTATTGAAGTGTCCAGTGGCACCTAATTTCAATGGCATAATAACACTAGATTGGAACAAAGTTTTTTTGAAAATAGATATGACATCCACATTACTATGAAACAAATTTCTTCCGACTACAGTTATTGCAGTGAATACCAAATGAATTTATGAAAATGATTGCTTAAAAGCATCATTCTTTTAATATGCCCTGACATTTATTAATACAAATATCCATGATGTAGCAGTAAAGATCAAGAATACTGAAAGTTCCAACATGGTTTAGGGATGAAGCTGGAAAAACAGATTAGCTATCTGGCAGATATCTTTATACTATGATTTTAACCTTTGGAAGAATGATTGTGGTGGATTCTCTATTTTAATAAAGATGGTTGCATGGGTGACTGGCAGACAAAGTCAGCCTACCACAAGGAATTTTTTCCTCCTAAAAATATTTTCCACCTCAAGCAGGAATGATTTCAAAACTGTCCTGTGAATAGTTTTATGAATATGTTGCTGTATGGATAGACTCCTAGTGTTGCAGGATTTGAGAGTTGTTGATAAACACAGCACAACAGCACACTAACAGTTTTAGGTTGTTCTCAAAGCTGAAGTTGGTACTCCATGGTATGACAAAACTATGTTTACCCGTTTCTCCCAGTATAATTTAATCTATAATACTTCTAAAATAATATGCTAACTTCTATTTTAAATAGGGAGATTTAATGCAGAATTGCCTTGTCTACTCTGTCCAAGATCCACGGATGTGTTTCAATAGATCTGAAAAAATAGTTTCTGTATTTCTGAATTTTAAATGGGAATATTTATAATTGTCAAGGAACATTTTTCCCCCAAATTTAATCTATTAGTCTTCTGAAAAAGTATACACTTAAGATGCATAGTAAATACTACACTGACATACCCTATGTTTTCTAATTTCTGTGATTATCTATTATAGATTAATTCTCTCTGGATAATTTATTTATCAATTACAAATTGTCTCTGGAATTATTTTTTTTTTTAATTGGAAATACCACGCTTAAAGTAAATTGACTTTTTCTGTTCATTCTACTGGATTTCTGGGCCAGGTTCATTTAACCTCTTTCTCCTTTTTTTCATCTCTATCCTGACATTCCCCCATATTTTCAAATGCAAGTGACTAAATGCGTTGTTTGTCTTGGTCTAGGGGCTCATTCTCTTCCCTGCCACTCCCTTCTTTCTCTCCATTTTAGCCAGATTTGAGGTCTGTCACATTTTTGCTTCCTGTTCTTTTCAGGTCATTTGACTTCAGGAACTCAGCTTATGACATTCAGATAATAAAACCTCTTCATTGAATTTCAAGGTATTTTTTGGGTTTGTTTTGCTGCAGTATTGCAAAGAACAGTGGAAAGAAGGTTCAGTGCCAAATGCCAGATATGTAACTGATTGGTGTAAATCAGATATATACTTGGGGCAAAAAGTATGAGTAACTGTGGCTTAAATCTATCCCCCAAGTTGGGGGATATCTCCAAGCGTGAAATACAGCCTTCTTTCTCTCCCACTTTATGCCTGTTTACTTGCTAAGTATGTCAATGGATATGTAACCACAAAGCATGTACCTTTTCTCTGAGTAAGAGGATTTAAGTGTCTGAGGAATAAAAACTTATCTATATTGTATATAAACAGCCATTTGTCTATTAAGCCAAAAGAATTTTACAAAGTGCGATTCCCAAAGGTGTCCTTCATGCCTGCAAGAAACTGTTAGTGACTTTTATTTGATGGTTGTAAATGGAAGTCTACCCATCCAGTACTTTTGATTGTTTCTTTGTCTTTGAGCAAGGACAAAAAATTGAAATTCCTATTGAAACTTTTTCCTACGTTATAATTGACATAGATTTCAAACACAGAGGTTGTTTTTTTTTTTTTTTGTATGGGTGTGAAGGCTGTTTCTGTTGATCATACTTTGCACATTTAATCATAAAGCCATTCCAAACAGCAGAAAAGTTCCCTCATTACAAGACTATAATGGTATACCAGCAATGTATGCTAATTGGGAGTCTTTATCTCAGTCACCATTTAGCACATCAACTTGATGAGTTGGGGTATTTTTTTGTATGAACTTAAACTCTGCATTGTTTATACATGCATAGTTTTCTTTTAGCGCTCAGACATTTGGAGTTTACTAATCAGATAACAATTCTAAAGATGTAGTGTAGTGGCACTATCTCAGATACCTAAGCAAATATAGTCCTATTTCACTGGGTGTTCCCATGTGAAAATTAAAATTCAATTGGAAAAAAAAAACCCTCAGTAAGTAGTGCTTTTGGTTGCACAGCACTCTGTATAATGTCAGTTTAGTTTTCATAGTGAAATGGCAATATGGCTTGTGAAGCACAGCTTGAGCGTGCAAGAGAAGTGTGACCATCTTTGTCTACTGTGCCAACAGTCTGCTGCATCTCACAGGAAAAAAACACCAGACTGATGGTATCTGTTACTGTTTGTAGGATTAACGCCCCATGTAAATTCCAGCTGTTGTTCATGTGATTGGTCTTCCTGGTAGCCAAGTGAGACCTTCCCATGCCCAGCTAGGGCAGCTGTGTGTGAACTTGGCATTTAAATAGTCCAATTTGAATTATTCAGAGATATTCTTTCCCCGTGTGCATCAGAAGTCGTTCTCCTATGTATTTATGTGTAGAATAGTAAATATACTTATACCTTGTGGTTTCTAGGTAGATCATATATTGTTTATTGTGATTCTATTCTTCATGTTTAAAACTGTGCATTTGCTTTCTGGTTTTTCCTGCCTAGGTGCATATTGTGTACAGCAAAATGTAAGGAGGATGCTAGCAAAAAACCATTTAATTCTTTCCAATTTGCATCAGTCTGAAGGACTGATCTCATCTGGATGGCAAAGAGTCATGGTATCATCAGCACCTCTGAGCCTTTCCGAGTGCCAGAGGCAGTCTGAATGACTCATAGCTGAGACAGTAGGGCTTTTGAGAGCTGCCTTTGGGGCAGAGCCACATGGAGTCTCACAATCCCTGTGCTATCAAAAGCAACAATAAAGCTTCACAATGCCCGTGTGTGAAAACGCCAAACTCTGAACGAGTTCCATTCTCATGCTGATAAGAGCTATGAATCGTGCAAAAGTTCAAACTCACATCCTTGGATTTATTTCCTTCATCGCTGAAATCATAATAACAGATTGCAAATCTCTGATTTCATTCCCAAACCTGGCTCTTTCAATGATTCCTTCTAGATTTCCCTGTCTTTATCACAGTTGCCTCCAGCAATAGAGGCACACCTGCCAACATGAGTCAGAAAAAGTTAGCGGTCCAATGCTAATAAGAAGCGCTCTATTAATCACCATCTTGGTGACAAGCTTGTGTGTGATGTGTGTGTGTGGGCTGGTAGCAGATTAGTACCTTGTATTAGTATATACATAACACACAGGCCTGGGATTTCATGAATATCTACACAATATCTGTTACGGGAAGGGGTCGTTTGCTTGCTATACTAGACACAGATGTCCTAAACAAAAACAAGCTAACGAACAAAAAAACACCACTCATCCTCATATTCTTTCAGTGTTGGGAGATGCTATATTTTGTAGAAACTCTTTTTTGTTTGCATTTGAAAGCATTTTAGTAGAACTATTGTTAGGCCTCTGAATAGATAATTCAAAATTTCATGTTATGTTTAGGCTTGTTTGTTAATGGAAATGTTTAATTCTGTATATTCTGAGAAGTCTCTTGTGTAGGGAATGCCTTTTCGGTATCCTTATCTGCCGTGTTATAATGGGGGTCTGTATTCACTTGAATAAAGAAAAAAACAACAAATCCTAAACAATGAAAAATTAAAAGCCTGTCTTCCACATGTTTAGTTTTCCTGACTGACCTGGTATGTCTTTAGGTCCTGCAGTTCTGCTTCTCTTTATTCTGCCTTTCTTTTCCTCCTTACAAATAGACATTTTTGTTTTCTCTCTTCTGAATGTCAGTATTTGTTTTATTTCTCTGGCTAGCATTCTTTACTGAAGTTTAACACATTCTGTAGATGAGAAAATGCTAAAAGGAAAATCCCAGAGACATGGGCCTGGGCTCAATAACAGCTGAAATTAACTTTGTGCAGAACCGGAACCCTGGTACCATCACCCCTAGGACAAACATATCACCTTAGTCTGGAAAACAAAAGATGACAATTCCAAACCTGGAATAGCATGGCGTGGTGTGTATGAGAGGGTGTATGACAAAGTGCCTCACCATGAAGACGAATGTCTTCGTTGTTTATACAAATGTCTCTGTGACAGGATAGAGTCTTTCTGGTGGTTTCGAATATTATTTTAATCCTCTACTTATGATTCACTTCAGTTTCTTTCAATTATGGTATTTAATGTGTGAATTTTAAATTTTTTTAATTTTTTTTTTTTTTGTAAATGAAATGCCAGGGTACCCCTTATGATTTTGGTGAGGAAAACAAGGAGGCAGATTCAGCTGCGAGGGTGAGGGATCTCCATGAGGTTTTGAGAAGGACAGTCTAGCTTTTGCTTGTCATAACATTTAAATATTGAGAACTATAAATGCAACAAATGAGTAATTCTGATAGTCTTTGCTTCTTAGATGCGCTTGGTGTAAGCCTAATCCATCACTGTCCCAGTATAACTTTATCATAGCAAGACAAAAGCTTTTTTTTTTTCTTACTCATATTTTACCATTATCTTTTTGATTTTATCATTTGGATTGCCAAAAATACTACCAGAAAATTCACTTAGTTTTAAGAGTGGTTTGTTTTGTGTAATTTTGGACTACAAAGCTACGCAATGGAACCATTCTTACACCTGTATCCAAACATCTACAGATGCTGATAAGCACCCTAGAATAATAACAGGAAAATACAAATCGTATTTTCCTTACATTATTAAATAATACTGTAAATATATTCTGACTTTGAGGAAGTAATGTAGGAGAAAATAGTATGGTATTAAAACACATATAAAAGGGTTTTTAGGAACAAAGAATATCCTTAAATTATTAATGGATTATACAGTTTTTGCTTTGATTTTGCTGTTCTCTCATAGGATAATACTTCAATAGTGTTGTTGTAGTCCTGTCATAGTCAAGCATAACAACTTCATTGTGGTAGACTACATGTATACAAAGAGAAAAAATATCCTATTTCTGTTTATGTGTAGCTATGCTAAGATTGTCTGCATAGAATTTTGGGTTTATATGGGCAAAACCAAGTATGTGGATGGCTACATTATGAAGAGAATGGGAACTTGCAGTATTGCCATCTTTTAGGGATCTGTTCTCTTAAGCAGCTAAGCCACTGTAGAAGAGCTGATGATTTGGCCAGTGACACAAGAGTCAGAGCTTTAGGGATCATAGAATCCATCCCTGCTGTTGATATTTCACATGAAGTCATATATATTCAAGCAGTTTGGGGCTCAGACACACTGGCAAAAGAATAATGTAAAGTATGTTCTGGGGAGCGTGTCTATCAATCAGTAATTATCTGTTTGACTGTGCTCGTTCACAGTGCTGGATGTTTCATTATAGCCGCCTTCGCTGTCTTGCACCAGGTTAGATGATATGTCTGACACGGTGGTTTATTCATTATACTGTTAGGAAGAAACAAATAACAGAAGAGCATGTTTAGAATTAATTCTATATTCTTCCAAGTTCTTTATGTATGTTTTTCTCCCTTTTTAAGTTGTCTGCTTTTACCAGATACATTTTATTATGCAAATAAAATGTATCTCTCTTCAGTGAAGAAAAAAACTTAAGTTCCTGCTTGTCATTTTGCTGCTATTCATTTTGCTCCATGCACACTCAACAGAAGCCTTTCCAAAAATGTTAGTGATGATGGTGATCTATGGCAATGACAGCAATACTTAAAAACAAGTTTGCTGATGTGCCTATGCAGAAGATGCTCCATAACAACTTTTTTACTTATGATTAGCATGTTATTTTATTCCTAATAGCTTAGGGCAATTAAAGAATATCCACTTGAATATTTCTGGAGCAAAGACTGACTTTCGGGTCTTTACTAACGCTGGAATTTTTATATATGTTAGTCATTCCAATTAGTACTTGAGATGAAAAGCAGAAACTCAGAACTTTGATGCTCTTGTATGTCAAGCTCACGCCCAAATATGTTATTCCATAATATTTCAAGGGAAAAACAAAACAGAACAAAACAAATGGTGTTGGAAGGAGGAAAGTTTACCTTAATTTAATAAAAAAAAATTACAAAAAGAGAATAGATTTTTTTTAAAAAGTAATATAATGCATTTCCCCTCGTTTTTTCCATAAGTCTGCCATTTCAGTCTTTTATAGCACAGGAAAATATGCTTTTTGAATGTATGAAAACCAGACTATCCATAGTTTAATTTGTGTGTTCTTGTTCCATATTTTCACTAAATGTAGTATTTCTCCAATTTTTTTTCTTCCCCTAATATAGTATCTTCTATCAAAGAATCACTTTATTGTGAAGAAATCGTTCCTTACAGGAATTCTGGCCGTTCGTTCGCCTATTATGATTTAAACATATTAAATGCCCAGTGTCCAACACAGTAATTACTACTGAACTTTATCATTGCTCCAAAGAGAATTAGATTATCTTAAAGTGTTTGGGGTTTAGCTTTACCAAGAAAACATTAGGAGTTTGTGTGTTATAATAATAAAGTTTCTTAAATATTAATCTTGTAGTTTAATTAAATCCTCCTTAAGCTGATCTCCAAAACAACATGAATATATAAAACTAAAGGCATTGTATTATGAGCATTAAATTTAGAAAGCATAAACATTAAGGAACCTTACATTTTCTTACTTAAAAACACTATCACTTTTCCTTTTTTTTTGACATAAAGACTTTTACCTAGTCCTGAGAGATCTTGGAATTTAGAAGCTAAGTCTAGAAGGGAGTGAAATGAGTATATAAAGTATATAAAATATTTTTGTATGTATTATATATAATTAATAGCATGACATTTTGTGTAAATGCATAGTTATTATATACACGTGTTTATACTTATATGTATCTCATGTAATACTCCATGGAAGAGGAGGCCATCATGGTAACCGAAAGATGAAAAATGAAGAGAACACCAGCTTTTTCATCATGTCATTTTCTTTCCTCTTAAGATTTCTGTGTAACAAACATAAGACTTATCACTTTCTGCACTGTTCTTCGTAACTGTCAGCTCAGCTCCTCCAAGGACATAGACTGTTTAAATCCCTATGTGTAGGATGGTGTGGATGTCTGCCATCATAAAAGGATGCATTTTCTTGTATTTTCCTCAAAGTGGGGTGTAGTTCTGCTTAATCCTTTCTGTGCTGCTCCTTAGTCAAGAATTCTTCTCAAAGCTGCTGTTCTAACACATTGATAATTTAACTTCATTGTTTACCAGTGTTGGCATTCTCCCATGTCTTGAGATTTGTGACAGAATGATGGTTATGTTGAAGTAAAGCCCTGGGTTCCTTATTAAGTTGTGCTGCTTTTCTTCTTTTCTTTAATAGTGTTCTTTGTTTTTGATTTTAGTGACAAAATTAAGAACATGTATAAAACTCTTTATGAACTACATCTTTGATTATCCCATTCTCATTATATTCAGAAATTGTCTTTTTTTTGTCAGCACCTTTAACAGAAACTGTCAATATTATTTTTGTGGTCTTTTGTTTGTTTGTTTTATTTTGAATAAACTTTTTGTAAGTAACATTGACCAAAGATGACAGAATGTTGTTACCAGACAGAACTGTATTACAAAAGTTCACATTTGAGAGTTGTTAGCTGGAGGTAGTGTGTTCTGAGGTGGAACATGTAAAATCTGTTTATATGTGTGTTAATCAGAAATATAAAAAAAAAGAAACAGAAAATAAATGTTAACAAGACCTAATGTACTAGGTAAATAGATATGCTGCTCGAAACCATAGAATTTTATTTCACTTGGGTATAAACTATTCTGCTAAATCATTAATTTGTTCTCAAAAATGAGAGTATCAACAGCAGAATTAACCTGAAAAAGACTGCATATGATTTGTGGAAAAGTTTTTCATGTCAAACATAAGCGTTTGGATTAAATGTTGAGTACCTATTTCCTAGTGTTAATGTTAAAAAAGAGGTTAAAATAGTATCTTTGTGCAATCTTCAATATACTAATGAACTAATACAAACATTTTATGTTCTATAACACAGAATTTTATAATATTCCTTCTTTATTCTAATTTTTTAAAAAATTGAAATAGTGGTACTGAGATTTTATTCTAAGATGGAAATGTTTAGTCTTTGCAATAATTTTCCATTTATTCTAAAATGGAAAAGTTTTCTGGTTTTCCGAAGATCCAGGCAAGTTTAGAACACATGCTAGGTACAGCTAGGACCTGATTGCACAGAGCAGGACCCTTCCATAAATGAAAAAGGTCCTTCATTCTTCCTGGATATTTTTTTCATTGGAATGATTTTCCTTTTTACTATGTAGGCTCCCTTTGAAAAGGATGCTTCCCACAGTTTCTTCTTAGCTTCCGTGGAAACAATTAAGTGAAGGAAAATGCCTCAAAGCAGAGTTTCATCCAATCTCACATCCTCAAGGCTGTTAAGTAAATCTCTTATATAACAAGTAGAAAGTCATCTAGGTCATCTAGGGGTGCCTTTGAAAACTACATCTTGCCTTTCTGCCATATAACTGCATCTTTCCTAGAGCAGAAGAAATAATTTAACAACCTGTACAATGCTAAAGGTGTCTACCTATTATGTGAAGTGTTAACTAGTGTATCCAAGGTGCTGCTTTATCTTGCTTTAACTGAAATTGTGTGTCAGAGCATAGTTAGTAAGAAAAAAGAAAAAAAATTGTTTTCCTGTCTGATTTAAATGTTAAATAAATCCAGATGATTATTTTAGATGGTTCCTGAAAAAAAGCAGAGGCAGATAAAGCAGCTCATGATCCAGGACTCTACTTTATGTTCAATTAAGAAAAATATACTTTTTAATTAAACAATTACTTAGCCATGCCCTTTCCACTTCCCTGCTTTCAAAGTGTTGGTGATTATAAGTCAGGGAAATCTATTTTTCCAAACAATTATAGTTGCTGTAAATTCTGTTTAAAAAAAAATAAAAATAATCAAGCTTAAGCTCAGTTTTCATGTAAAATGGCCTCTAGCTTCTGTTATTCTGTCAAATGAACAGCATTTCTCCTTCTTCCAGTCATTTTAAGGGAACTTAGATAAAATGGCTTTCAAAGGAATAAAAGAGGTCTGAAGACTGATGATCCAAACTGAAAGAGATTGCCCTGTTTAAGTGTGACCACTGTAAGTGATACCCTTTCCTGACTGTTGTGACTGACTTGTAGGGATGTCAGGTGGGATTGTTTTGAGTAATCCAACCAGTGGGAAAACACGTGTCTATATACAATTCTCCCATATGTTATTTCAGTTAATCTCACCATGATTCTGCATCATTTCATGTAATAATGTTAACAGAGCTTGACTCTGTAGACAGTTTTGATCGATTGTTTCTTTCAAAATGCAAAGAAAAGTTGAGCCTGTATGTGTTGTACTTTTATCCTCTATTTCTTGGTTTTTTCCAGACATTTTGCTGACTTGTATGCTCTTCATTGTTACAAAGCGCCATGGTACCAGTCATTCACTATGTGTGCACAACACTAATTGTCAACAAATTTTCAATATGTGACATACCGATTTCTTTTTATTCATAGACCTTGAAAAGAATAATGAAGTAATTATGAAAACATATGGAGAGACACAATTTCTGTGTACTATGCTATAATTCTGACACATTTTTCTCAAGCAGAATTATCTGCTAGTACAAAAGAAAGCCCGATAATGTTTCACATCAAATGGGCTATAACGTATCTACAATTCTGCGTTTCTGTAATGCCAACCTCACTGAAACATCACAGTGCTTTAAAAAAGTTCATTTCTTTCTAGGTGTGGGAGAAATGTGAGCTTTATTTTAATGGATTGAGTGATTAGTGCTGTTAGAGTCATGCCTTGGCACAGGGTAAATTCATACTTCAATAAGTATTTGGGTATCTTTTAGAAGATACCTGTGAAAGCAGTCACTAACATGACTCCTTTTTTGCTATTTTAGCACAGAAAGGCATAAAAAACCCACCAACATTTCTGCTAGTGGACTCACAGAGCTTTAGGTGTTACTCTGGGAGTCTGAAGAAGGTTGGCAAGTAAGGTTCTGGTGTGGGCTGAAATAATCCCATGAATTAAATCAAAGTGCTGAAAGTTGTATATATTTAAAAAAACAAATACACAAACAAAAATCTATCTTCCTATCTTTGGGTTAAGTTCTCTCAAACTACAATCTCTGTTCTAGTTTAAGCATCAAGACATATTTGGAACATGTGTTTTCATTGTTTCTCTTGAGTGTTTTTGAGTATCAGAGGAAGTACTGTAAACCATTTCTGTCATTATACAATTTAACACTTTAGATAACTCAGGGATTTTTCTTTTATAAGTCTGTGAGTAGCTGTTTAACCTCCTAACTGGAAAACATGAGTAATACCACCATTACCTATTATACATACCATTTAGGAGGTATAGAAAGTAATTAGTCTAGCAGATGATCAAAGGACTGGGAAGCCTGCCACGTGAGGAATGGCTGAGAGAACTTGGTTTATTTTGCCTTGAGAAAAAAAGGCTTAGGAAACACCTAACACAGGTTCAGATATTTAAAGGGTGCATACAAAGAAAATAGAAACTGCCTTCTTACAAGGAGTCTCACAGAAAAGGTCAGTGGTAACGGGTGCAAGTTACTCCTGGGGGCATCCTGATTGAACACAAAATGAAAATTTTTGACAGAAAGTTGGCTGTTTGTATAATATAGCCAGGGAAGTGGTGGGTTCCCCAACATTGGAGACTTTTAATGTTTGGGTGGACAGGGTGGATCGTTTCTAGACAGTGCTTCTGTCTAGATGGAGCTTTTGCAAAGAAAAGTTGGACCAGATGATCTGATGCCATTTCCAACCTACTATTCTATGAATCTATAATTTTTTTCCTTTGCAAATTAATATGAAATAGAAACTATTGTAAATTTAAGGGTCTGGTATAGCTTTTAGAGAAAAATTTGCCAGCCTGGCTAGCACCTTTTAGGCAGCTGATAGTTTTGGGTTTGGGTTTTTGGGGTGGGGTTCGTGGGGGGCTTTGGGGTTTTTTGTGGGGGTTTTGTGGGTTTTTTATTTCTCTCTTATGGAATTTATGTAAGAAATTATACTTCATAACTCAGAATGACTGAAAGGCTAATTCTAGTCCTGAAAGGTTTTTACATCTAAATTGATCAATAAATTAGGTGGATTAATTAAGTTCTGCTGTCAGGGCCAAGGACTGTCAGTGTATGTAGTCTTGCTGATGTATCATTTATTAATATCTCAAAGAACAGTAACTTTTAAAAAGTATATATCATTTCTAGTTTTAAGGCCTTGAAAAGGTCTGCCTGTTTCAAATAATAAAATTTCAACCTATTAGGGAAATGCCTAATTCCCATCAGTAATACAGACCAGCACTCATCTGAAAAAGATTAACAAATTCAGGAAGAATGTAATTTGTTTCTGACAGCTGCATAAATTAGAAAGAAGTTTCCTGACAGATGAACATGATTACTTTTTGTCCATATAGTGACAGTTTTACCTAATCAAAATGAAATAATATAGGTGAAAACGGTAGGATTATTGACATATGAACAAATACACTGAATAAGAAGTCATCTGTGTTCTGTGCATGTGTAGCATAAGATATTTAGCATAAAAAGGCTTCATTCTCCTTTTCAGAAATTCCATAAGGCACAATTAATCCTGAACTAAAAAATGCCAGTGCCTAAGGGAAGACCTGGGCTCTTTCCACACAGGACTAATCATGGAAACCACCAGACCCTTTATGAATCAGGTCCAGAATTGTGCTAAAGGCTCTAGCAATGTGTGATACAATACATTTAGTCTGTCAGTAATAATTGTCATCTAGATGATAAATCTGTAAGAGAACTGGACGAGGAATGCAAATCTTTTTCCTTATGACTGACCAAAAAGTTGCTGTCCACTTTGCAGCGGTATACAGGTCAGTAAGTTTAACAAAGCTATGAAATGCATAGTATATATTTAATAATGAAAGCAAATTTTATTTCTTTAATCTTTTTCAGAGCACAGTGTAGTCTGAATCTTACTGTATAACCAGTATTTTAGTTTACGGTTTAGAACAAGAGTTACACTGGTGTATTGACCCCATTCTCCTATGTATTGATACAACCAATGCACAGCTGGCCTATCCTGAGAAAAACTGCATTATCCATGTTTTTTTATACCAAAGCAAAAAACATGTTCATGTAATTATAATGCCCAAGGTATATTTTATATATGGAGTTTTTTATATCATCTTTTGCGTCATAATATTTGATACCTCATTTTAGGTTTGGGATAAGAAATACGTTGTAGGATGCTTACTTAGTCTTTGCTGTTGAACTGTATTATCTGAAAATGTTTAGTGGTAATTGAAGAAGCATGAAAAAAACATTGTTACAAAGTCAAATATTTTGCTTAATATTAAGCGTTCAAATATTTGTAATTTTTTTATCAGCTTCTAAAATTTTTTTCTGAAAAGGGAAACATGACATCCATAGTTACATGCAATTATTGCTCTTATTTCAAAAGTTACAAGCATAATTTTAGAAACTATTTCATAAATATTTGTGAAACATCGATGCTTGAAATGTATTGCTCTGGCAAATACAGCTTTCCCTTTATTGTTGAAAATAGGTGAGAATGTTCTAATTACAGCCTATGTTCTCTTTTTCACAGAGATCCCTTCTACCTATTTTACCCTGAAAAAAAATGTTTGTTTTTGTTTTATTTTTTAAAATCCATTTGCTTTAGTTTGTATCAGAAATTTCTGCTCTTTAGCATCAGTTGTAGAACCAAAGCCCTTAGCCAAAGTCTTGGATTTAAACGTTTCTTTGTTGGTTTTTCGGGGTTTTTTTTCAGAGAGATTTTGAACTACAGCTGTCATATGTTTGGGGTTTTTTTCAATTTACCGTAAATGTAGTAAATACTATTTCTTCCTAATATCATCTCAAAGATTTTCACAAAAGTGAATCCTAAAAAATCAAGATTGTTTCTGAACACACTGAAACTTCTTGGATGGGCAAACTGAAATTTTAAACGACAAATTAGTGACATGCATTTGATAGGAAGAAAAAAAATCCATGGTTTGTTTATGCATCATTGTAAAAAGAGAGGTTTTATGTGATTATTGAGCTGTTGAGCCCTGCTAATTGTTTATATGCACAGTTTTTGTTATGAAATTTCAGTTTACAGGGGTCATCCTGACATCTCATTAGTAACGTTTATTCCATATAAATATGTAATGCTATGTTTTGTGTAGAAACTTTTTTTTGTAGATACTTTACTGGTGAATTCCCAGTAATTAGATTTAACTTTTAATGCTATATAAGAAGAATAGATATAATTAACCAAAGAAGAGACATTGATTTCTCCTTCATTTCATCATCTGGGGTGATATTTCAATCTGCATTTTTGCAAATAAGTGAATTGCAGATTGGAATTTTTAAAATTAGTGCTTGGAACAGGCATGGACACAGCCAGGCATGTTGATTCCATGAGGTCTTGTACAGACCTAAAACCCCTGTAGATCTGTTAATGTCATGGACTTAAAAATAACAAAAAAAATCGGAGGAAAGAGTTTTGATTGGTTTGTTTTACTTAGATAACATTGATTTATACATTCGGATTAAGAGAGGGGTTTTATTTAGAAATTAAGAAGATAACTAGAGAAGCAATGCATGGTTCTCAGAAGAATACAGAATCAGATCCTAAACAAATAAATGCAAGTTACCTGGAATAATTGATGTCTATGACAATGTAGAATATCTTAAGAGCCAGCTAAGTTACATTGTTTTTCTGTGTTCATTATTTATTTGCTCATTTAAGAGGTGGAGAGTTGCTAGAAATACTCCTTTCCACGTAACAGATTAGAGAATTGATGTATTGGAGAGAGAGCAGTTATGTTTCTTAGTATATGGAAATGCTTGAAGGCATAGATTATACCAGAGCACTTTTTCTCCAGTGCTTTTAGTGCTACTTGCTCTGCGATTTCTTGAATTATTAATTAATTAAGGAAGTACAATGCAAGTTATTGATTTTCAGACCAAGGCCAATATAAATAAATGTGACTTTAAGAGGGGAAAACATGCTATTATTAGAACACTTCTGACTTCTTAGTTTATTTTAATTATTTGCACAGCTGTAATTAAGCTATACTGCACTTCATTCCTGCATTAAAATTAAGTAGAAAAAAATTATCACTTTTTTAATAACATCAAATTAACTGTCATTAATGAGAATTTAATTACCATGTTTCTTATTATATATAATTAGCTAATGATCTATAAATCTGTATGAAACACAACTTAACAATATAACATTTTACTTAATAAAATAACTAATCTATTCCTAAAAAGTAATTAAGAAGATGTCATATGTGCTGTATTTCATTGTCCATGAGGGAAGACAATGAAAGCTCTGGAATACTCAAAGCCCTCTCTACCATTACGTATGGGTTTTGTACTTTCTTTCTAAATTACATAAATATTCTTGTATTTCTTTGCCTTTTTATTGTTATAATTGGTGACAGGTGAGGATATAATGCATGTTGAGGGTTACTTTCACAAACTGTTGAGTAGATTTTGCTGGAAATGTTGGCTCTAGTTTTCATGTTTTGGTTTTTATATTAAATTTTTTCGCCAGAGAATTTATTTTATTAAAATGAAAATTTCCTAAGAGAGAATTTTGAGATTTCCAAGCTTCCCAGATTCTGAAGAGAATTTCTGCTCAAAACCTGTAAGAAGAAGTAAGGTCTGTTTAGTTCATTGAAAGAATGATAGCTTAGGGTTTCAACTTTTATGTCAGTATGAGCTAAACTACCCTGCAAATCTGCTGACGTCCTGTAGTACTTACTGTCTTTCTGATCCTTTAAGAAACAGAGTCATAAGAAGCCTAAGAAACAAAATCCCCATGCTTCCTTACTATTTTCTTTTGGAAAAATAAATATTGCTGGAAAAAAATAAAATTGCTGTAATGTGTGTTTTAACATGCCCCCTCATGTTCTTGTCGTACATTAATGGACTTGTGATATTTATCTCTCAGAGAAGAAAAAGTGGGAAATAAGAAGTTATCTATTCTGTGCATTGTATTCAATACGTGAATTGATAACTTAAGTATGCAGTGGAGTTCAGAGCCATGTACACATTTGAGTCTGAATGTCTTACAAAATATTTAATTATAAAGTCACAGAAGGGTAGGGATTGGAAGGGACCTCTGGAGATCATCTAGTCCAACCCTCCTGCAAGATTGCCTAGAGCAGGCGATGCAGGTTTTGAGTGTCCCCAGAGATGGAGACTCCACAACCTTGCTATAGTAAAACCCATATCATTTATTTCATGAAGCCAACTGGTAATTTCAGTGAGAATATAGATTTTTTTTTCCTAATTTATATATAAATATATATATGGCTACAAATATAAACAATAATCTTGGTCATATATATTTATGTTTTTAAAATAGGTTCCTGTTCAGGAACTTTCAAACCCTTAAAATGCTGTTAGTCACATAATTATTAACTTTAAAAATTGTGAAATGTGCAGTGTTTAGCACATGTTCACTGTTTGCTGTATATCCAAAAATATTGTATCAGCCACTAGTACTTTAGTTTGTCTTAAGTTATAAAACTTCAATTTTCTATTTTGTTTGCTAAACCCCAGTATTTTTTGTCTTGAGAAAAGATACAGAAATGCTGTAATTGCTAAAAAAACATAAAGGAAACTTTTCACTTTGAATTTTAGCTGTCTGTATCTTAGTATTTGTATTTGCTTCAGTACAGTTATTTCTGATTAAGGAGGTTATGCTTGCATGCATGTAATAATAATGATGTAGTATAAATTTATTGAAGAAAATATATTCAAGCATGTAAATGATTTTTAAATTAAGATCCAGGCATCTTACATTCGAACTAGACCCTATTAGAGCCAAAAGGAGTTCAAGCTATTGTGATTTGGTTTGGTGTTGCTTTCAGATTTAAATGGTCCTTGTGGGCAGGGCACCAGCCCAAATATCTAATTTATGGAAACTAAAGAGGCACACCATGTACGCAAATTTGCAGATTCAATTTTATTCTAATAAAAGAATTACTATTAGCACAGGTTGGACCTAGCAGTTCCAATTGGAACTGACTAGGTTCTTAGAGCAGGAGGATTCTCTCTACTACAGGAATAAAGATGTTGCTATCTACAATTCACATTTTTCTATGTCCAGATCTCTTTTTTTACCTGTGCTCCAAAATAACCTGATTTAGATTTCTTTGTCCTTCATTTGCTCCTTTTCTTTTTTCGTAAGATGTCACCATTTTCTCATTGCTTCTCGATACAAAATCTATTTTTTTTTGCAGTCTTCTACTGGTGGTTAACACCAAACAGGAAAACAGATTTGACTCATTGCTTGCTCCATGCAGTTCTGCTTTGGGTCAGTGTCCAGATGCAGCAGACCTTAGGAGTAGGCAAGGGAAGGTCAAACTGTTCTAGAGCAACATGTTACAATAATAAAAAAAAAAAAAAAAAAAAAAAAAACCAAAAAACAATTCCAGATTGTCTAAAATAATAATAATATTGTATTATATCCAGTTTTGGGCTCCCTGGTACAAAAAAGGACAGGGATCTCTTGGAAAGAGTCCAGCAGAGGGCCACAAAGATGACTAAGGGCCTGGAGCATCTCCCCTACGAGGAAAGACTGAATGAACTGGGACTGTTCAGCCTTGAGAAAAAAAAAAAAAACTGAGAGGGGATCTGATCAATGTTTATAAATATCTGAAGTGTGGCGGAGAGGGGGAAATAGCCAGCCTCCTTTCAGTGGTCTGTGGGGACAGGACAAGGGGCAATGGCCTCAAGTTGGAGCACAGGAAGTTCCACACCAATATACTGAAGAACTTTTTCACACTGAGGGTGACAGAGCCCTGGCACAGGCTGCCCAGGAGGGTTGTGGAGTCTCCTTCTCTGGAGATATTCAAGACCCGCCTGGACGCCTCCCTGTGCGACCTGTCCTAGGGAACCTGCTTTGGCAGGGGGGTTGGACTCGATGATCTCTGGAGGTCCTTCCCAACCCCTACAATTCTGTGAATCTGTAATTCTCAATACTGGTACAGTGAAACTGATAAACTTTCTCATATTCACCCTTTCTCTGTTGTTATGCTACCCTTCTGATCCACTGGGTCCCAAATTCAATGGCAACAGCTTTCTCCGTAGAGAAGCAG
Organism: Gallinula chloropus; assembly: GCF_964237585.1. Classification (NCBI taxonomy): domain Eukaryota; kingdom Metazoa; phylum Chordata; class Aves; order Gruiformes; family Rallidae; genus Gallinula; species Gallinula chloropus. The sequence continues at coordinate 126,379,406 of NC_140085.1, read as the reverse complement.
AATTGCAAAAGGGCAGTGTTACAGAATTTTCAGTCTTTGCTTCCAGTCTTTCACCAGTAGCAGTACAATGTGGCTGTGGCATGTTGCAGATTTACCAGGGTTGTGTTTATCCTTTTGAAAACACAGCCTGGTTGATCTTTAACAATTATCCCTAAAACCATCTTTACCAAGTATCTAAACCAGTAATTGACCATTTATGTTTTATGTTTATAGCCTTGGCACCTCTGAGAATGTCTTGTGTTTGCAAGTTCAAAGCCTTTTCCTGTGTCTTATGCTTATATTTTTGTGGACCACAAAAACAGTGATCCATTAGAAAATCTATAGAAACATATAGGTGCAGTATGTTCAGCAAGAAAAAATGCAAAGTCTTCACCCAGACAGTAACAATCCTAGGCACCAAGACACTCTGGGGGACACCCAACAGGAAAGTATCTTGGCAGAAATGGACATGGGGCCGGTCCTGGTGAACACCTGGTTCAACGTGAGTCAGCAATGTGCCCTTGAGGTCAGGAAGGCCAATGGTATCCAGGGGTCCATTAGGCAAAGTAATGCTAGAAGGTTAAGGGTGATCCTTCCCCTCTACTTAGCACTGGCGAAGCCATACCTGTAGCTCTCTCTCCAACTCTGGACTCCCCAGTACAAGAAAGACATGGACAGAATGGAGACAGTTGAGCAAAGGGCCACAAAGCTAATTAAGGGACTGGAACACCTTCCATATGAGGAAGGCTGTGAGACCTGGGTCTGTTCAGCCTGGAGAAGGGAAAGATCAGGGTGGATCCATACAATATATATAAATACATGAAGGGAGACAATGGAGCCTTGCTGTTTCCACTGGTGAACAGTGACAGGACAAGAGACAACGGGCACAAAATAAAACACAGGAGGTGCTGTCTGAACATCAGAGTGACTGAGTGCTGGCATAGGTTGCTCAGGGATGTTGTAGAGTCTTCCTCCTTGGAGGTATTTAAAAGTCATTTGGAGAGGGTCCTGGGAAGTCCCCTACTTGAGCAAGGGGTTGGATCAGATGATTTCAGAGATCCCATCTGACCTCAGTCAACCTGTGATTCTCTGAATGCTTTGGAACCATCTTGTTATTAATATCTACTAGTTAGAGCAGTACCCCTGATGCACTACTAGAATTACAACATGGGATAAACAAGTTCTGTCAGTTATCTCAGGTTCGCTGTGGTAATGTAACATGCTAAAACAGCGAATCTTATTTGCTTTTAATAAGAGGCACCTGTCCTTGAAGCAATCCCATCAAAATACTGAAGAGTCATTTAGTAAGCATATTGAAATTCAGAGCAGAGTTTGCACTGATATCTCATTTTTCTTCTCTCCTCTACCTTCTTTTGTACATTGATTTATCTGTCTTTGGAGGCAGAGATTGAAATTGAATCTTTCCTTTGCACATGCTTTGCTATATTTTAAAGTTATATGTGTCATTACATACTTAATAAAGATTTAAAGAAGTAAAATTCATTCATTGATCCAGACATGTTAGACAGTTTTTAAAATGTGCATTGTTATATCATATCATTCATGTCAAGCCTTGCTTAGGAAGTCTTAGTAATCAAAATTGTCAAGTCAGGCTTAAAGGAGTGCAGTGATTTGCTGTTAATATAAATGTCAGCTAAAAATCATATCATATTTTAAATAACTCAGAATTATTTCTCAATTAAAAAAAAATCTTAAGATTGCTTCTAAATACTGACTGGTACTGCATGAAGTTACATTTAGGCAGGAAAGAACAACCAAATTACTGTTTTCTTCCTCTCAGAATAAAGCATGGAGCATGGTGTTTCTTTACGGTTACATTTAAAGTAAAGTATCTTTACATTCATATAATACTCACCCACATCATAAATATTTTCTATGCAACTCCCACGTCATAAAATATGTAGTTATACAAAATTGAAATATTACTGCTAAAATTTCATCACTTCATAATTATTCAGTTGGATGCCAAAGTCTTATTTGCATTTCCATTCAATTCACACTGCTTTCCTACACCAGCAAATTAAGTTTTTACACTTTTATAAGGGTTTTACTTAGATCCCTAATCACAAAATACATCATTCTTAACTTTCTGTAAGACCCATGTCACTGTCTCAGAGATCTTTTATCACAGACCAAAGGTACGGGAGTCCTTGAGCCACCCATGGCTGCCCACGGACAGGGTTAAGTGGAGATGTGCTGGGACACAGTGTTTGCTGGGCACAGGCCACTGTCTAGCAATGGAGACAGGGTGCTCTACCAGCTGAATCCTTGCTGTCGCGGTTGCCCATGGGAAAAGAAGCCCAGCACTCAGCCACCTACTGATACTGCCCTGGTTGTTGGGGCTCTGTTGATCTGTAAGAGCTGAGAAAGTTCTTTCTGTATTTCTGTATCAACTGTGAACCTGGGGACAAAGCATCTGTATGGAAAACATAGGGATAATCAGCAATCACTGAGTAAAGAGTGTGATCATAGCCAATTACTCTCATCATGTTTTTTTCCTGGATTTGCAACAAGAGAGGTCAGGTTTTTTTTTCTTTTTTTTTCCCTTTGAGGCATTGAAAGGTGCCATTGTATGCATTGATTAGGGAAAAACTAGAATATTTGAGAAAAAACTATGAAAGGAAGTCTTTCTCTGATCCAAAATGTATTTCACCTTCCAAAAGTGAAACATTGGGACAAGGCAGATACCCCCATCTATGACAAATGCAATTGTATTTGGATAAATATTTTTTATTAAGATAGGAACACTGATTTTATATAACTCTTTATGAACATTTTCAGAAACAGGAATGAGTAATAATTGCTTTATAGTAAAGTTGAGCAGGAGAAAAAGAAAGATGCACATTCATAATCATGTGTGTGTGGAGAGCAGGGATAAGATGATGTCTGGGTGCAAAACGTTGGTCCTTTCATTTCATAGTTTGTTTGAGTGGATGTACTTTTTCCCTTTCTTACCCATTCTGGGGCCTGAACTTCTAATTCATCATGTGATATAGTGAATGGGACATGAGGCATGGGGCTGGATTTTTCTAAGCTAGAGGAGAGCCTGAAGGTTTTGGTGTGAGATGTTTCATTTCCAGGAGAAAGAAGCAGATGAGATGAAAGGTGTGAGAATGCACTTTAGTATGTGTGTGGTAGAACATTAGGCACTGCTGTCAGAGGACAGGGAGATTTTCTGGATAGCACTGTGCATAAATTTGTTGGGTTTTCATTGAAAGTTAAGCTAAATGTTTCAAGGATGTAATGTTTCCTGGACATCCAGATTTGCCAACCATATTCTCAGCAGTTCATTTTTCCACGCAGTTCAGAAATGTCTATGATTTGTAGATTTGTAGGTGCCCATGTAAAGCTGTGCAAGTGTGTCAAAACAGCTGTGAGGCTTGGCATGGAATCTACTTCATTACTAAAAAACTCTGAATGAATCCTAGGAGGTAAATGATGGGCACATATTAAAAAATGCATACTTTAGACTAATTTAACAGATATTTTGGTTGCAGATGTTAAGTCCCAGGTGCTTATCAGATGAGGCATACCTCTTAACATGGCGGTATGGAGGCTATCATATACATCTCTAGCAACTGGTAGCTACTGGTAGACACCCTTCCTTTGAAATGTGAATGATTCAAGTTATACTAGCTTGATTCTTGTCATTTCAGGAAAATAATCTTCAATTCTACCTAAGCCAAGGCTGTCCTCAAAAATAAATAATAAAAATACATCATTTCGTTCTCCTCATTTCCTCGTCCTGGAGGTTTCAACAGAGATTAGTCAGAACTATAAATCACAGGGAGGCAGTCATAAGAAAATAATCGTACTGTCTAGCCAAACAGTCTCAAAAAGAGGCTGTGTACTGGAGTCCGATGGAACACGTGGATATTTGGTCTGGATATTCTTCATCATGCTTCCGAGAGTCACAGCCCCACAAGATTACGTATAGTCAGGTGTCTCTGCCATCCTGGGAATTAAATTTAATATTTACCAGAGTTTATCAGAAATTAGTTTAAGACTGTGTAAGTTATAGGTTATCATGGCAGTCCTAAAAAAAAATAAAATCTCACACTGGTTTTGGTGAAGACCATACAGTTTCGGTATTTTGTTGTCAATTTAATTAGGTTCTGCAATGCATTTGCTTTTTGTAGCATTTTTCTGGCTGGTAGTATATCATTACACACTTCAAACTGTAATCTCAGACTTCTTCTACCCTTTCTTTTACTGTATCAGTTCTTAACCATCTTTGTTTATTGCAAATTATCAATTTTGATTCCTGCAGTGTTCATTTATACATTAGAATCTGGGATAAAGACTGTCATTTTAGTATTTCTATACTAGCTACTTTATAGGGAGGAGTTTCTCATGTGGGAAAGCAAGTACTGCTACAGTGTGTGTTTTAAATAATTGGACCACCAGATATTCTTCACTGCTCTTCCTAATTATTTTCTTCAGAGTTCCATCCTAACTGATATTCAGTAACAATCAAAGCAAAGAGATTTTATTTTTGCTTTTGAGTTGAAAGTGCCCAAGCTCTGCTCTTCCATCACTCCTTTGTGAGATTGCTTATTCCTGTCATATCTCTCCAGAATTCAACTGCTCATCTGTAGTTCCAAATAAATAGTTGTCTCGAGCCTTAGAGGAGGCTTGGTAGTCTACTGTTTTAGTAGTAGTGCTGAGTGGCTCATAGTCACTTAAACATAACTGTTAGCATAAGAGAAGCAGACAGTGATAATGCTGTTTGACTGAAGACAGCCCTTTACTTCAGGTAGGTGGATTTTTCCAGGTCTACATCATACAGTGCTGAAATATCCTGATTTACTGAGTGAAAGCTAGAAATTCTTCCTCGATCTCCTGCATTTTATAGACACATTTCAAAGGGAAACTCTCTTTTTAGTGAAACAAAGAATTACACATAGTTTTCTTTCATTAATATATTCTTATGTTTGCGATTTGCAAATTTCCAATGTATTTTCCCTAACTAACTGATGCATCTGTACGGGTTTAACCCAGTTACTTGTCATGATCCATGAGATAAGATGCAAAGATGCAAAGATGTCAGAACACAAAATGCCCTATGTGAACTTTGTTATGCAAGTTGCGACTAATTTTTCTCAGAAAATAATTTTATATAAAATTTTATGATAATTTACAGTTCATTCATTGTTATTTTCTGAGTTGTTTTCCAGATTCAGCTATGATGCTGACTCTTCTTCAGAGAGTGTTGAGTACAAAAATTGTCTATGTCTGTTGTAGACTATTCCATGTGCCTCTCCTTTTTGTACATGATCTGTTTCAGATTCTCTTGTTTAATTCGTAAATTTTGCAGTATAATTTCAGTATTAAACTGTTCAGAGAGTTATTGGCAGAAACACATATTTTATGAATACCTTTCTTCCTCTGCATTTTCTGGATTGGTTTTTCTAGGATCCTATTCAAGTGAACTTTTTTTACAGGAGTGGGCATATGGGAATAACGCTTTTTTCCATGAAATATTCCTGCTCCATGTGCACAGATTATCCATGACACATTAATGTATTACTGGTTTTGAGGCAGATTCTTTTTTCTTTTTCTCTAGACTTCTTATCTTTGATGTAGTATACTTTTCAATTAGTTCAGGATAAACTACAAATAAAAGCAGAAGAAATCCCCTTAAGGAAAGCAAATTAACAAGTTAGGCATGAGGTCAAACAGAAAGTAAATGTACAGCCCATAGGCGCTTCAGAACCATCCTAGAGAAACAAATATAAGCATGCATGGATACTCCCATATATTACAGAGCGACAAAAATAATAAAAAGAAATCAACCTTGAGCCAGCAAGGTTAAAATTAAATGAAAGAGAGAGAACTAAGGAGGAAAACATATTAGAAAATCTTGTGCTATTCTTAAGTTGTTACCGTATTTGTTCATCACTAGGCAGAAAGAAGTATATATATATATATAAAAAGCTTTTAGTAAAGAAATGTAGCTTTCAAGCTTTTGTTTCATGTTCAGAGCCCCTAAGAAAGCCTATTTTTTCTTCCTTTATAAATATGTTCAGTGTTTGTTATACATGCAGTAGATGTTAGAATGACATTAAAATGCACTGTTTTCTTACCTCTGGTCAGTACATGATGGGTATAAATAACAAATTATGTTAATCTAGATACATGTAAATCTTTCAATGTTGTAAAATTGTTCATGAAGTATTAAATGACTGGAACTTAGTTTTAAGAAGGAGACCTGAGTATGGCTAATAAAACAAACAAAGAAACAAACAAAAAATCCAAACCAACTAACCAACCAACCAACCAAAGAAACCAAACCTAAACCAAAAAAGACACTGTTCAAATAGCAACAAAAAGCTTTAAATACAAAACTGAGTAGAGTTACATAAAAAAGCAAATTGGTATTACATATATTAAACTAAGAAACTGATTGAAACTTAAAACTGATAACATCCAAGTTACTTTATAATCTCTTATTCAGTTTATATCCCCAGTACTTGCAGAACCATCATAGTTGAAAATACAGATCAGAAAATATTCTTATTTAAGGATACTAATTTCCTGTGGAGCTATGAAGCATGTGTATTCCTTTTTCCCCTGGGGATTTGCCTGTACTTTAGCTGCTAGTTTTGTATAGATCTCCACTGCCCTGGTGAAACAAAGAAGAAACAGCAATGTTTAAGACCTTATCTGTGAAGTACGTGGGTAGAACTTGTTTTACACAACCTCTGCTTGTAATACTGCTAAGCCTTATTTTATGAGTGATTGGTTTATAGTGTACAGATGTCTTGCTGTTACTAAGTAATAATCAAATGTGTAAATATAATAAAAACCTCCCTGTGAACAATAGTAATGGAACATAGAGGAACTGCAGACATTTTTAATCTATGACTGAAACCAGAATATTAATTTAAAATCATGTTGATGTTTTTTTCATTCAGTCAAAATCACATTTTTTTTTTCCATGGATAAGATTTAGAAAACAAAGTCAGATGCAGAAATGGTGTCTTCGACTCATACTGGTTCTGCCCTGTTTCTGTTTTGGTTTGGTTTGGTTTTTTCCTGTTGAATTTTTTACTCTGATTTAACTGTAGCAGTAAGTTCCTTAATTTTCTTCCTGGAGACAGTCTGAGACATGTTCCTGGAACATTTGTGAATGACAGTCCTTCATTTCTACATTGATCTATCTTGAGAAATGAAAGTACCATTAAACATAACTTCGTAGTGAATGTCATTTCATTGCTGAAATAGCACTGCCATAGTGTTTAATTTTGTATCATCTCTGGCTTAATTAAAATGAAGCAACAAAAGAAAGTGCCACATACTTTTGAAAGGTCTAGAAAGACATAACTTTACTTAAATTACAGTTAGAGATGCTTATGCATTAGAGTAGCGTGTGCACTGTAAAATACGAGAACTATAGAAACTATTTACAGAAATGGACCTCACATGATTAAAATAGCAGAAAATTCCAAAGAAAAATCATGGTTACTTGTAATCCAGTTTATGTATGGGGAATCCCAAGTCAGATGGGTTTTACTTGCTCAAGGCCAACAGGTAGACCAGTGGCACAACTAAGACTAACTATTAAAAGTTGCCCCCAAATTTATTAGTTTAGACCACATCTCCTCTGGGACTGGGAATTGAAGAAGAATTAGCCAAAGCCTGATTTAAAAAAAAATAATAATAAATATATATATCTGAGCATGTAAATAAATTATATGTATTTCCTACACAGAAGGTGAGCTTCCATAATGAGATTGTGGTGGTTTAACCTTGACTGCATGCCATATATCCACCAGTCATCTTTACCACTCACCTCCTCAGCTGGACAGGGAAGGGAGCAAAAGAAGTTGAAAAAAAAAACAACTCCAAACTTGTGGATCAAGGTAAAGGCATTTTAATACAGCAAAAGCCTGCACATGAAAACAAAGTGAAAGATTGTTCATTACTTCCTGGCAGCAGGCGATGTCTGGCCACTTCCCGGGAAGCAGGGCTTCAGTACATGTAGCAGTTGCTCTGGAAGACAAATGCTGTAAAAAAACCTAATGCCCCCCCACTTCCTCTCTCTATCTCTCTGCTTCATATTGCTGAACAGACCCCATATAGTCCAGAATATCCCTTTGTTCAGTTTGAGTCAGCTGTCCTGGCTGTGTCCCCTCCTGCTCCCAGGCAACTGCTGAGGTGGGGAGAAATGTTGGGGAGACAGCCTCAGTGTGTCCCAGCGCTGCTCAGCAGCAGCCACAACACCATTGTGTCACCAACACCTCACTGGTGCTGACAGACGTCACAGCACTGTGACGGCTGCTGTGGGGACAAGGAACTTCCTCTCAGCCAGACCCTATACAGAAATTATGATCAAAAGTACTTTTTTTTTTTCCTTAGCTATGCATCATTTTGGGTAAAGGCACTGCTTTAATAGAAGAGTTCAAATACTATGCTGATAAGCATTTCAGAAGACACCGCATAGAAAAAAAATCCCAACACTTTAGAAGCTAAAGTCATGAAGCTTGAATACTTGAAATAATGAAAATATAGAGTAGACAAATTCCTGTAATTATAGAATTTTTCTTCAAGTCAAGAATGTATAGGAATATCAAGGGCAAGATATATAAGGAATATAAAAACCGTAGGGGAAATCCCTAGCAATGTTTTGTTACCTAGGGTTTAATTGTGAAATGAGTTCCTCTTTCTTATTGCTGCTGATGGCTGGCTACTGGGCAAATTACAAAGATAGAACCAAAAATGATAAGAAGTGTTTTACACAGCTTAATGGGTTGCAGTGTAAGTGTTCCAGAATTAGTATATCTATACTTAATGCAAGATGTACGTACTGCTATGTAAAAGCTGCTCATTTACTAAAATATTAATGTTTAATAAATGCATCAAAATGTCAGCAAAGAATATACAAAAACATATTTTATGTTAAAATTTATGTTAAACAAAAGGTCAGTTGGCATACATTTTATGCCATATTTATTGCTAACATGCTGTGCTGCTTACAAAATAAATAGAATGTTCCTATCTTTGAGTCCAATCTTTCTTGCAAATCCTTTAACAAATATTTTATTCTGCTGGACCATGGATATCTCAGTATGCAAATTTTAGACATTTCAATGACTCACACTGGAGCCAGCATTAGAGTCCTTTTATGGACCCTACCCAAAAGAAAATTCAACAGGGAATGATCATACCAGTATAATAAGAAACGACCAAGCAAAAATATCTCCTTTTCTTCATTCATATATGTACTGGAAAGACTTTGTCCTGATACTGTCTAGACATTAATAATTGGAAGGCATGTAATAAACATTGTGGAGAGCTATGATTTAACTGTGAGGTAGTCCTTAAATTGGTATGTGTTTTCCTTCCTTCCTTCCTTCCTTCCTTCCTTCCTTCCTTCCTTCCTTCCTTCCTTCCTTCCTTCCTTCCTTCCTTCCTGCCTGCCTGCCTGCCTGCTTGCCTGCCTGCCTGCCTGCCTTCCTGCCTGCCTGCCTGCCTGCCTTCCTTCCTGCCTTCCTTCTTGTACAGTGGGATCATTTCTTATTTCAAAAGTAGAATTTTGGGACTTAAATGTAAAAAAGGATGTAGTGGAACTAAGGGACAGATTGAGAGTCACAATACTCCGTAATCCTTCTCTGCGGTTATTAGCAAGATTTACTCAGGTCATGGATGGCTCGTCCTTATTTCCTTTATTACTATTGGTGAAAGGTAACATTTTTCAAAACCTCATAGTATTCATAAAATTGAATGATTTTCCGCTATCCAATAAGTCAATAGTAGTAAGTATTGCGGCTTTTTTGAGATTTTACTGACTTTGGACACAATTCTTAAGCTTTCAGTAGACAATATGGTGAGAGTATCTATACTGAGCTCTCTGTATGCCATCTCTTGACATATCCAGCTAAATGTTGTTTATATTGTCAGAGGAAGTCTTAAGCCAGAACAGACCTATCTCTCCCACTGCTGGTCTATCTACCTCATTTTATCAAAATAGTTGATACAGGGATAAGTTTTTATGTTCCATGCAATTTTCAGAGTAAATTGTGAATATAAAATAATAACAATAATAAAAAGGTATTAGATTAATCTCAAGCAAATAGATTTTCTGTTTTTCTCGATATAGTTGGCACACATAGTAATTGCAGCTTGAACGGGTAATAAAAACCAATTTATTCCAAAAACTAAGAAGGAAATATCTTTCCTGAATAGCAAGATTTTTGAGACATAAAATTCCCCCTTGAGATAAAGTGTATGTATGCTTGGGTGCTTTTTATAATTATGCTTTTTTTTTTCCCTATAAATGTAGATTGATACTGGTTTAAACTGTGTGTTGTGATGGTTCTTCAGATGCAACCTTCCAGGTTTGCTGCACTTTGTTCATCACCAATGAGGCTAATTATGGGATTAACTATTTTTGCACTTACTCTCTTGCGAGGACAATAAATGAAAGAACACGTTAGTGCTCAGCCTTATTAAGACCAAGAGTCAGAGAAACCAGATGAATTATCTTCATGAGTAAAGCCAATAAGCCTAATTAAAATTATTTTAAACACGATGTGAACGTACATAAATTTAAGCATATTTAAACATATGCGGGCTACCTCAATCAGAATTAAAGTGACTTTAGAAGACTCTAGTTTGTTATTCCACAGAGTGAACAGCAGCTGGGCAGTTACTTTACATAATAAATAGTTCATATTTATCAGCAGAGGTAGTGGTGCTGGTGTGGATGCTCAGGGAGCTGAAGGAAGCGCAGCAGAGCTCTCCATCTGCTTCACGCTTCCTTCTCTGGCACCCTGCCCTGCACAGTTTAGCTGCGTGCTCCCATTCATTAAGGCCGATTGTAGTGAGGTTGTAACCTTCCTCACAGATAACTATCAAGCAGCTGTAGATTAACCTCAGCGTGATTTTTTTAACATTCATGAGAATCTCCTTTAATACTGACTTTCTGTGCTTTAGTCCTACGTACCCCTTTAAGATGTTCTGAAAAGTTGTGCAGGTGAGATGTGACAGACTAAGATTGCACAAATACATTAAGAGGTATGGCTTGAGTGCAAACTATTTCTTGTAAGGAGAGGTGTTGTGGTTCTTTGCTGTTTGCTCTATTATTTAAAGGTCTGAAAAGCTTAATATTTTTTCCAAGAGGAAATAAGGAAATTCAGTATAAAGTCGAAGAGAAAGTAGAAGGAGATAAATCTGCACTGTCAGGGGTTTTTAGTGTCATGTTTTTGTAAGAACTGAGCTGCCTTTGAGGTATCACTTTGGGAGACTTTAGTGCCAGAAAAGAAAGGCATGCAAAAATTGGGTTGCTTGGGGTATTTTTCTGATTCCCTGTAGCCCTTATAATATAAATACTATCATCATGATAAATGAGCATGCAGTCCATAACAGTATGTTTTGTGTATCAGGGTTTTTGTTTTTGAAGTATTATAAATATATAATGATGAAATAAGAAAAGGATTCAGTGGCATATTTGTTTAGGCTTTAAAGAGTCTTAGGAAAATGTATCATTCTAAAATTTTTAAACTGTAAAACTGAGATGAGTTTTTCTTTAGTCTCCAAAAGATGACAGATTAATTATTTATATCAAAGTGCTTTCAGATGGTTTTCTGAAAAGGGTCATGAACTGTCATTAAAATTTGGTAATGCATATTTTATTTTGATTCCCCTCCCCCCCGGAGTTGATTCAAGTAATGAGCAAGTACTGACTCAGCTGTAGTGCCTCATTTTCTGGAGATGCTGTTGTTCCACCGGCACTGTCACTCTTTGAAGGTTATCGTGCCCATAGAGCACCATCTATAGACTCTAGAGCACAAGAGAAATGTGCTCTTGGCCACTGCAGAATGATTAACTTTGTCAGTTAACTGACTACATCCATGCTGTGTGTAATTATTTTTGGATGATTGTTCTTTATTTTACTGTTTTGGGAATGGAGTAGTTTATTTTCTTCATTGGTATTGTTACCTTAAAGATACAATACTTTCCCTGGAGTTTTCAGGTTTTGTGGACTACTCTCTGTTCATTTATCTTTCAGTCTTCCTCACATATTTTATCCTCTTTATCCTTTATGGTTGCTATTCTTTGTATTTTATCTAACTCTTCTGTAGTTCTAAACTGTGTAACCAGGCATCGCAAAGTAAGACTTAAACTTTATAAAATTCAGGAATAAAGACCCAAACCCCAAATGTCTATGCTCAAGCTTATGGATACTCAACCTCTCTGGGAATACCAGTTCTCAATACAAATTGATCTGTAAGCATGGCATTTTCAACCTCTGTCTTTTAAGCAAAGTTAATCAAAATGCAACATAAGACTTCTGAAGAAAAGTGCAATGATTTTTAAGTTCCTGTGCTACTCTGAGACAATGTCCTAACCAAAAATGTATTCTAGAAGAGTAGAACAGCACTGACATCTATACTATGAGGCGATACCTGGGAGGTACCTTCTGGAGGAATCACCACTGGATCTGCACATAAACTATTGTGATAAGACAGGGGGGAAACACTTCTGTCATTTGGAACAGGACACCCCAAGAAGCTGTGGCTGCGCCATCCCTGGTAGTGCTCAATGCCAGGTTGGATGGGTCTTTGGGCAACCTGGTCTGGTGGAGGGTGTCCCTGCCCATGGCAGGGGGTTGGAACTAGATGGGTTTTGAGGTCCCTCTCAACTCAAACCAGTCTGGGATTCTGATGAAAAAAAATACCGTATTGTCATGTCAATAAGACATGTGCATGAGGTTTGAACATTCAGGCCCTAGTGAGTTTTGCTATTATGTAAGTCTTCTTTTATAACAGTTGGTTTATATCTATCACAACTAAAAGAACTACCAGAGAACTGCTAATACCTCACTTACAAATCCTGGTTCCATTGACATTGATGTAAAACTTGAAACAAGTTACTAGTAACAGGTTTTTAATCCAATAATTATTTTTTTCTTACTGCTTTTAGAGTGTGAAAACAGAGAGACAGGAATTACACATTTTATATTTTAAATTAAAAGACTGCATCATGCATCTTAGTCAGTTAAAAAATCCTAGATTTTTGGTGTTGTTTGTGTTTCTAATGTTATTAGTTTCTAATTCCAGTAAGAAGCATAACTATCTTTATATAGATTTCTATATGTCTTATATTTTAATACACATAAAGAAGATTATTTTTTCCTGGATAACCTCCATTATAAAACATACAGGAAGTTAAAATTACATCAGCAATTTGACCTGCATGTAATCTTTTTCTTCTTTTAATTTTACACAATATGCATTTAGGGTTTGATTCTGGAAGTCCTAGGGTGGGGTTTTGGAGGTTGGTGGGTTGTGTTTTTTTTTATTTTTTTTTTGTGAGGGCTTGGATTTTTTTGTTTGCTTGTTTGTTTGTTTGGGTTTTTTTTAGACCTGCAGTAGCTGCTTGCTTGCTGTCTCATTTCCACTAGCCTCATTTGTTGTGACTTTTGGCCTTTTTGTTCCTGAGTTGTCAGACTGGTCATCAGCTGGCTCACACACCCTGGATTCCATGTTTCACCTGACTTCACTGTTCCTCAATAACTACCTTTGAAGGCTTAAAGCTGCAAAGCAAATGCAAAGACTTACTATAGTGGAAACTGAATCTGACCTTTGGGTGATATTTTTAGTATGAGATTATTGGTGACATCCTAAACTTCCTATCTTCTTTCGTGGATTCCTGTTCTCTCCCTTTGTCCATGACCACAGTTGCTAGTTCTTCTTTGAACTTCATGTGCCCTTTTCCCCTCTCCCTTACTTTTCTGCTCAGTATTTCAATTTCTCTTGCAGCTCTTCCCTTGCAAGGTAAACATGTCCTAGTTTCCCTGGCTGAAAAGGAAATACATTTGACCTGACTTATCTCTCCAATGACCACACCATTCCTTTTATTGCTTTAATCTCATAAGTTCATGGAACATTGTTTTTAATGGATGCCTGGAGCTCTTCTCCCTCTATCCCAACCCAGCTCCTATCCAACGTACCTTTTGTCCCTGGCATGCCATTTAAATAACCTCTTCCCTGCCAGGTAACAGAACCATTACTCCAGTCTCATCATTGCTGTGACTTCAGCGGAGTTAAACACACTTTCTCAAATCTTGTTCGTTCATAGCTTCTGTGTTTTTATTCTCCCCATGTTTTTTTCCCCTTCTCTAATCAAACCCTCAATATGTCCTCATATTTTTATTTTTTATTTTAGCCACGTTTTGGTAAATATTTTTAATTTTTTTGCAAGTGTAAGGATAGTGAAAAAACAAAAGAAAACAAAAGACCCTTCTGTGTTATGGGTGTAGGCGAGAAGATTTGATTTATAAAGGAATGCCTCCTTAAAGTAACTTTACAATTCCTGAGTTAAAATTTAGTATTTTCATCCTAGTATATTGGCAGTAAATAAACAAAAGCTTACAGATTTACTATTAAAAATATTTTTTCCTAACTTGAAAGTCTTTGTGAAAGATTCTCATCTCTGCTTTTTTACAGAGTAAAATATTCCAGAAAATTTATTCTTTTACCTAATTCTCTGTTTTTCATGTCTTCAATCTTGTTTTTTCTAAAACAAAATCAGTCCCATTCCCTCTGCCTGGAAACTTGGACATCTCATAAAATCTATGTCCAGTCTGTCTCCAAAGGTTAAAGATTCTAATTGCAAGTTCCTATAAGATTTGTGATCCTGAGAACAAAGTATGCGAAGATCTCAAGGCTGAAAAAACAGCCAAGAAAGATAAACCTTTTTTTTCATTTTTTTTCTTTAATGGTTTTATTTAATGAATGATTCTTATTTAATGAAAGATAATATACTAATCAGTTCACTTACTTAAATCCTTCTGTAGCAGATAAAAACTAGAGGAATTTGTAAGGATACATTAGGCTATGTTCTGCTTCAACATGGAAAGTAGCTAGCATTCACATATAATAACGGTGATCACAGTTATCAGATCAGAACAAGACAGATGTGTTAATTTTGCAGCCAGTATAAGTGAAGAAAGAAAACCAATCAACCACTCAAGCATACCTGAAAAATACAAATTCTTGCTGTATTTTTCAACAGAGCACTTAAACACATGGTCCAAGTCCTTCAGCAAAAAAGTCATGAACTAAAGTAACTGGATGAATTATTTTCCAAATCTGAGTCTAGCTATCTGCTACCCAAAAGATTTTTCACTCCACTCTGATGTACTTACTCTTACAGAGGAAGCTGTTAATTATATAGAATAGTTAAGCTGAATTTACCTTCTTGCTTCAGAAAGTTGTGGGTTTTTTTTCCTTTTGAGAGCTGCTAATGTTTAGCAAAACGAACATTTTATTAACTTATTTAACTTCTGATTAAGAAGCACTTCTCTAAATACGTATTATTCTTTTACTCTTTCATAAATCTGTGACAATAACATTTCACTAGTTTTTTTTCTTTTTTAAAAAATACAGAGGTGGCATTTTTTTGTTTATTAAATTAGGACAAAACAGCTACCTGTGTAATGGCATTAATATATAGAGAGAATTTTTTCTTTGTTCTTAAAACATGAAATTGAGCTGAGCAACTTATAAACAGTATTGAGATTTTGAGTTGTATTTATTCAACAGTTCAATGTCCTGATTAAGTACTTAAGAGAGAGAAGAGGGGGGCATAGAGTTTGAATTGGAGATGGAAGTGGAGATGGAGATGAAGGTGGAGGTGCAGGTGGAGAGGGACATGGAGAGAGAGATACAGAGAAGGTGAGGAAGGAGAAAGAGGAAAGAGAAGGAGGAAGGGGAGAGGATGCTAATTTCTTTAACCCTTTGAATTCAGAATATTAGTAACAATAACCATACAAAATTCTATTTGTACTATCAGTAAGTGGTCTTAGTAATTTTCTTATTCTCACCTTGTCCATTCATTTCCTTCCACCTAGAAACCAAAGGCCTGAACCAAACTGTTCCTTCCCTATAAATAGCCTGATAGCCTTTGGTAATGAAGTGATGGGTTTGGTGGGTGAGGTGAGAGCAGTACTTCAAATTTAGTTAGGCTTTTGGGACTGTCTTTCAGCATCTTCATAGACAGACTCATGAAGTATGACTTAAATGAGTGGACTGAAAGCAGGCTGAAGATCTGAGCTCAGAGGGTTATGAAGAGTGGTGCAAAGTTCAAAATAGGGAAGCAGCAGGTCCTGCCTGTGGGGAGGAATAGCCCCAGCCACCAGTACAGACATGGGATGCCTAGAAAGAACCCATGCAGAGAAGGACTACAGGGTCCTTGTAGACACCGAGTTGAACATGAAGTTGCAATGTGCTCTTGCAGCAAAAAAGGCCAGCAGACTTCTGGTTTGCATGAGTGTTGCCAGTAGGTCAAGGGAGGTGTCTCCACATCTCTTGATGTCTCCACATCTGTAGTGCTGAATCCAGTACTGGGCTCTCCAGTCCATGTCCAGGAAAACATGGACATCCTGGAGTTGAGTCTAGTGAAGGGCCACAAAGATGATTAAGGGTGTGGAACATCTGATATGCGAAGAGAGGCTGATAGAACTGGGATAATCTATAGAAGAGAAGGCTTAGAGAGATGTTATTAGTGCGTGTAAATACTTGAGAAGGTATACTAAGGTAACCAGACCTTACATGGTGGTCCCTACTCACGGTGCCAGCACCAATGCGCACTAAACTTAAACTAATCACATTCCTTTTGAACACAAAATGCAATTTTATATTGTGAGGACAAGCACTGGCGCAGGTTTCCCAGAGAGGCTGTGGCACTTCCATCTGGGCAACTTGCTTTCACTGATGTTTCTCTGGGCAGGGAATTGGACTAGGCAATCTTCTGAGGTGCCTTCCTGCCTCATCCTGTCTGTTGAGTCCATGACATGGACTTCAGGTAAGGCTTATATCATGCATCTGTGAAAGATTAGTGACATCTGAGGTAGATTCTTGTCCCTGTTAAAAATTCCTTTCCTTTCTTACACACACTGCTTCCTTTTCCATACATCACTCCCATCCCAAATATCTGGAAGATTATACCTGTGTGGTTTTTGTTTGCTTGGTTTTCTTGCCATGTTCTTGTTGATACATTCAGTCAGAGAAAAAAAAAATGATCACAGATTTTCAAATTACTATAGAATACCTAATCAAATGATCCTTTTTGGAGACCACATGCTACTTATTACCAGTTAGTTCATCACAAAATTGTCCCCTCTCTGGTGAAGACAATGGATTTAAGTTTTATTTTCCTTTGAGTTGATATACACACTACGTAAGCAAAGCTTTCATGGAAAGGGTAGTAAGGTGTGCTATTAACTTTCTTAACTTTTATTATAATGTCAGAGGATCCTGGAACAGAAAAGTACTGAAGGCATGAAGAAAAAGCAATTCTTACTCTGTATGTGCAGTCATTCATTGAGCCTGCATTTATGCAAGCATTAGGACAAAAATTGAGTGCACTACAGATAAGTATGACACTACATATTACTTCCTCATTATTGCACAGTTTTCCTGAGAGGCTTCCTAAGGGTGTTTTGTATCTGGAGACGGAACAGTCAAGAGTTTTTTAGACCAGGTACTGAAAAGTTAATGGAATGCATTCTAGAAAAGCACATTCAAGGAAAGTTTTGTCCCATTATCTGTCACAAATGAGTTGTCAAGGAATCATGATTCTTACCTGCAATAAAAATTAATGTTTAATCTTTGTATTCTTCTTAAAAGGATATGAGAACAGTGTAGCTTTAGATTTTTTGGAGGCACTATATTGTGTGAAGTTTGATTTTTTGTTCCTTGTTTGCACCTTTTTTCTTGCTTGTAGAGCACAGTAAAGAGGAAAGGCATTAAATTTGCTCATAAATCATAGGCGTGTCATTTATATCTAGTGTGCAGAAGTAATAGCTCATCCATTCTGGCCTTAATCTCACCTGTTTTTGTAGCTGCTATTAAAATGTCAACATTTGCTATCAATTACCCCAGCATCGTATTTGCAGTGTTTCTCAATAGCTAAAATAAGAAACAGCAGTAGTATTTCAGATAATGTAGTGCCAAAATTGTTAGAGGAGGTCTACCATGGTTGATACCCACAGGATTCTTGGAAATTACAGGAGGATAGGGAGCAGGAATCATAAAAGAAAGATCGGATGAAATGCATACTTGGTTAGAATTCAGGTTAGTGACATATTGTTGAGTTTCTTGTTTAAAAAAAAAAATCAATAACAAGTTTGGATTATAAAAATGATGAGATGCTAGGTGATTTAGTCTTTCCTTTATGCTATGTTCCGTGAGATTTTGAAGTACAGGACATTACGGTTTTGCAAGGTTCTTTTCTGATCTTCAGTGCAAGTATCAACTTCTTCCTGTAAATTATTCTCTTTGAAGTCATTAAAAAAATAGTCTCTAGCAATATCTTCCTGAAAGTTAATCCTAAGAAGGTAAAGGGAAGACAAGAAAAAATAATAATATATCCGTGTCTATTTGAAGTCAGTCGGCATTCTCCCTCTAATTTAGTCATGACCATGATTTCTTTGGGATTTTATTTATTTATTTATTGTTTAATTGGAACTATTATATAAAATCAAAGCAATTCTGAGCAAACGTGTGGGAATAGAAAGGCGTAAGGCTGCTGTGATACACTTAATATCCTAAGTTACCCCAGTATTCTTTTTTCTCTGATGAACTGATGGTGTTCCTGTTAATGTCGGATGAAATGTTGAAATCTGATTGCAGTGGAAAGAGAATGGAGTCCTCAGCTTGAAAGGCCTCTAACACCTGTTTTTTTTCCACTCTCTACATAGCCAGGCAGTAATTACGATAGTGCAGGGTAAAAGGAAAGGGAGGGGGGAAAAAAAAAGAAAAAAAGAAATTTTTCTATATTGGCACTTTAATATTACAGTAGAATTTTGTTTACTTGTTTTTCCAGCTAGTTACAAGTATCAAAGTGTTCACTACAGGCTTTCAATATGATAGAACAGTTTTGTACCCTTCCCTGTAGGTATGTTTAGCTCTGCAAAGATAATGTGAATAAACCTTTGTTGTATATTGTTTAAGCCTTATCCAGAGACTGACATCAGTTTCTGTCAGTCAATATAGAAATGTTTTCTCTCCTTGAAGCTGATTTATGCTCTTCAAGCAGTTTGTCTTGTCCATGGCACTTTCCTAAGAAAACCACATGTGTTGTGATTGTTCTGCATGGCAAATTGGGTGACATATTATACATAATGAAATAGTGTAATACACATAGTTCAATCATAATAGCAATATGATTCCCATTGCCTGTCTCTATAGCACGCTTATCATCACAATGCTGGGTGTGCCCACTCACCAGGAAGGTATATGTGTACCTTGAAGCCACCTCAAGCCTGTTGCTCTCTTTGAGATTATTTTTTAAATTTTTAGGTTTTATACTCTGTGCTGGTCAGAGCCAAGTACTGACTCCACAGTGAACTGGTCTGGTTAACTCAGGTAGAATCATTTATACTACCAGTTGATCCACTCGATTGACAGTTGTTTACCTAAAACAAAGACCACTTCTTAGTGATGGACACATACGCTTTCCCATCTCTGAGCCTTCTTCCATTGTAGAGGTTTATTTATCAGTCACTGTGTTTTTAGAAAAGGATTTTGTTATGAAGTCTGGATGACAAGGTAGTCACACAGCCTTTTGCAATTGACTTGATGAAGGACAGGATTTCATTTCAGGAACATGTACTTCTGTTTAAAAGTCCAAAAGCAGCCAGCTGCATTAAACAAAATTGGACTCCTCAACCTTTTTCTGCAGTAATGATGTATGTGCCAGATCAACAAAACAGTTGGATATAAGATCTAAAGTAAAATAACTTTTATATAAATTTCCAAAAAGGAATGTATTTTTAAATAAAAATCCTGCTTATGTTTGAAAATAGAGCTCTAAGTTTATTGCTTTGCCATGTAAACTTTTGAAATGTTAGTGCACTTCCTAGGTGGGGGGGACTGGAAGAGGAGAAGAAAAGACTAATTATTCTCAGAAAAGCAGACTAGCTTCTGTTTATGTCAGACTTGGGGACTTCATTTGTAGATCCAGATGCAGTTCTTAGATGGCTGTTACAATGTAATGATTTCCACATCTCTCTCCCAAACAACCTTCTGCCCCAGCACGTTTTCTCTTTTTTCTCTTCTCTTTCCCCTGCTCTTTCCACAGGCATGCAGAACCATGCAAGTGCATGTATAAAAATAGATAAGCCAAAATATCTCTACTGTAACTTCTACTTCAGCTTAACTTGTGTTTATGTGTACTTTAGCTTGATTCATGTTTATGTGTACTTAGCTAGATTCATGCATATTATTTCCTAAGTAAAAAATAATATTTTGCAGTAAGTAAAACTACTTAGAAATATTTATGAAAATAATTTCAACTTTCCATGTGACTTAAGAAGAGAGACTTAAGAAGAAATTAGTTTCATAGCTGTTAAGGCTTCCCTCTGTGCAACAATTGACAAGAGGCAAAGTACTATCCATGAAGACGTGCCTTTAATACTTGTGAAACATTCTTTTAATACACTTTCTGACTGCAGTCAACCAGGGTTTGCTTCTCTGTGTGTGTGTGTGTTTAAGCCTTTCCCTACTTGAGATTCCTTGCTATCCTGAAGTAATGCAAATTCTTTTTGCTTTTTTGCATAGAAGTTGGATGGTATTGAGCTATATCAGGATGTCAGTGACTGTTTCGCTTCTCATTAATATAATTGGAACTAGGCTAGATCAGATACTCTCCAGACACAAAGTAGACATGCTAAAAACCACACATTCTATTTTCACAGCTTGTCTCTAATGGTGGGTATGTAAAATTATAAGATGAAACACAGCTTATTTCATATCTCTCTCACATTTTCTCCCTTTCATTCCCTACTTATTCACTTCCCCATCTAATGTGTTGGCCCAGGCCTCCAGAGTTGAACAGAAGAAAGACAAAAATGAAATAATGAACCTTTATTTCTACTATTCTTTTCCACTTCCCTAGTATTTTGCTTCAGGTTTACTGGAATTTTTAAGGTTCATTAGATAACCAGACAACTCAGGACACAATTTTTGACAAATGATGCCACAATCAATTAGCCTTTGCCAACAAATCAGAAATCTAACTTCTTAGTTGAACCTGTGACATAATTATTCCTCAGAAAACAAAAATTCTGCACTACGTATCCATTACCAGATTCTCTGTTATAAATGTAAAAGCAGTGATGACCAGAAAATGTTGTTGCAGAAGCTTCATGCATTTTATCATCAGAAAAAAATAAAAATATGTTTTCTTTCATAAATTTTTCATTGCATTTCATTATGATTACTAATTTTTAATGAAAGTTAATTTTGATACCCTATTAATTATTGGGAAGCAGAACATTCCATCACACTTGTGAATTATTCATGCTTGTGTAACACGATTTTTTTTCTATGTTACTTTCACTAAGTTTGTAATTCTCAAGTAGTCCCAACAAAGGTATGGGTTGTGAAATGACAGCATTTATTCCCCTTGTCCCCAAGCCTCAGGCTTTAAAGGAGAAACTCAGAAGACCTCAGCCACCAGCTGAGTGTGTCAACTTCAGCACTTCCATGTTCTCTCATCAGAAACCACAGCCCTGGATCATGATGGCCCCAGGCTTTACAGCACTTTAATTAGTATTTTTTCAGGTTCAGGGAAATTTTGGCAACTTGTTTTGTTGAGGATTTCCAGTGCTCTTGCCACGAGGAAGAGTCTGAAAGTCTTAACTTGATGGAGAAGTGTTAAAAGGTCCCAAGCTCAGGGAACTGTGCATGGATAAAGCGTAGAACCTGGGATGTTGCCATGCAGTATTTTATGTCTACTTAATTGACTGAGGAAAAAATCGTTATGAAATTGCTGGAGAGTCTGAGTGGTCATAGGTCAAGTGGACCTTAAGGTACCATTTCTATTAAACAGGAACAGATGGAGGGTATCTGTCTTGGAACCCTTCCAGAATTATAATGGTCATGATGGGCAAAGACCTACTGTGAACAAATAGCTTGATAGCTGCCTAGATTTCAAAAAATCTGCAGTAAACAAAGGTGCTTTAGGGAAAAAAGATGATTTCTTGTTTTGATGTTCAAGGAGAACCTATTGAATTAATTCACAAAATCTCTTGAAAAAAAAAATTTATTATTACATAGATTTACTGCTGGCAAAAACATCTATAACTGTGTCAAACTAATTTTTACATTATTGATTCCTAAATCTGTTACATAATGCCATCATTCTTTTAGTCAAATCATTTTTGAAAAAAGCCTACAAGGTTTAATAATTATCGTCTGTATCAAGCCTCTTGAGAAAGTAAATGTTACTTTTATTTTCCTTACTTATTGTGTGACCTTGATATGTCTGCTGAACAATATAATATTTATCTTATTCATATAGATTTTTTTAATTAAAAGAAAATATCTCCATGACAAGGAGATACAAAGCAAAAGTAAAAATGTGATGCATTAAAGTTTATAAAGGTTATATATAGATAAACAAAACAAACCAAAAGAAACCATAATGCTGGGTTTTACTTTATAAATATGGATTGATATCAGTGAAGACAACCAGTGACACAGGAATTAAGTTACTATTTATCATTGCTATAGCTCTCAATGGGAAATTCCAGTATAAAAACACAGTAAAGTCAGATTTTGGAATATGCTAATTATTTTCTACACTTCAGCAGTCCTTTGAACAACAAAAACTTCACCCCAATTAAGGCACCACCCTGGGGATATGGCTGACCCCTGTAGCTGTGACAACATGAAGAAGCCATGGATAGCACCAGCGAACAAGGTGATGACAGTACATACAAGAGGGTTCTTTTGTTTTTTTTTCCCTCCTCTATTCTGTGACAGCAGAATTACAGAAAATAAGTTGATACTACTTCCCCGAGAAAAAAAATTCAGCCAGCTAATGTTTCTGAATTTTTTCCGTATAATTCAGACTATCCTTTGACCTATAGAATCATGGAATCATAGAATGACATGGGTTGGAAGGGACCGCAAGGATCATAGAGTTCCAACCCCCCCTGCCACAGGCTTCTCTCTATCTGTAGATTAAGTAATCAATAAAAGGGCTATGTGTTGTTTTTTGTTGATTTTCTGGTGTTGTTTTTCTTCAATTCTGGTATGCTTATGAAAAGCAAATCCTTTGCTTAGACATGCCAACATGATTAACAAGATAATAGTAAGGATAACATAGGTTTGTGTCTTCTTAACTTGTTTAATAACAGAGAAGATTAATTACAAGAAGCTGAGGAAAGGCGTGTAATGAACAATATTTTTAAAATAACTATTACTCTGTTTTCTGGGTATTTATCTGTAGACTGAGCTGAAGTTCTGCAATGGAGTCTAGCCCTCAGGCTAGAATTTGCACACCAAAACTTAGGAAAATTGCTACTGAGAAGTGAAATTAAACACCAGCACCATTCATTCCACCCTTTGCTTCTGTGTACATAGGCAAACTGTTAATTGTACTGATTGAACATTAAAACATTAATTTACTGTCCTTTTAACTGTATAGATTCCCTATTTCAGCTGTACATCTTCCCTGTCTCTGTTTTTCTTACCTTTTCAGTTAAAGGGAAGACAGCTTATAGGACTCTGTCATTGAGTGTTATGGTTTGTGGTAATTTATTACTTTTCTTTTAATCTCTGAAGTTCAGTCACTGAATAAGTAATCTTTAGTTTTATAGTTAAAAAGTTGTTTACTTATACTGTGATATCAAGCCCCCTGAAGTGAATGGAAATTCTGTCTATTAATTTTGGGGCACTTTTCATAGCCTTTCATTACAACACTGAAGTTAAATTCAAAGAGTATCTGTGGTCTTGCTCCCCATATGGAAGGGGTTGTTTTTTCAGTACCATACTGGCTTTTCAAGCTTGAGTTAGGACCTTAATCTGTCACATATCATGCTTCTACATATTCTTTGCTCTTTTTATCTCATATTTTTTTCTTTCTTACAGTGTTTTAGGGATAACTGGTTGGTTGAGTGGACAGCTATTATACCTATGTTTTTAATACATCATGAGCTTTTTCACCTCTAAAATTACCGTGGGAATAGATAGGAGAAAAAAACAGCAAAAACAACATTCCTAAACAGTGTCAGTGACATTGCTATTATGTCAAAACCCACCTGACTCTTGAACTTCTAAAGAAGCAAAGTTGTCACTTTCTCAGAGAAAAGATAAAGAATAGTATTTGGTTTTGCAATTGATAGTCATGCTTCACAGGAAAGATTGAAAGTATAGATACATATAGGGGATGCTCTAACAGTGTAGCCTGCAGGGATGTTCTAGTATAGCTCCATAAAAAAAACTAAAAAATTGTCTGTAAGAAGTCATCCAGTTGCATGCATATCTATCATTACTCTGCTGAGACCATGGAAACCCCTTTTCATTGGACTGTGATATTATGGATAATACTTCAGCAAAACAAAATGTCTATCTTTTAGTGATACTCTTCCCAAGTATGAATACTGAATTACTCTTTGGTACTTCATAGTTAATAATGCCAAGGAATCTTTTGTAGCCATGTGAAATCCAAAACCCCTTAAGATTCTCAGTGAAAGGAGGGATGACAATTTGTATTTGCCACATTGAACTATTTTACAAAAATCTATTAATTGCCTATGTCAGTTATTAAAACAAGTAAGCAAGATGCCCTCTGCATGTCTGTCAGGATGACTGGCCTAATCAGGCTCAGCAAATTCAATGAGTATTTTGCTAAGCTTAATTAAAATTCAGCCCCGCATTTGAGCAAGCCGCAGTGGTTTGGCAGACCTTCAAAGGGCTATACTGCAGCACAACAATAAAAGTGATAAAGGCACACAGTAACAATAAATATAATGCAAATGTTCCCATTATTCACAAATCAGGTAGGAAGTTGTTCCTTTAAGTATTTTTTCTGCTTTCTGTGGTGATAAAATTCATATTTGTGGATTTTTCATTTTCAATCTCTGTGTATGTTATTCTTATCAATTTACTGTTCTATGGTTCTAATGAATGGAAATTAAATAACTCTAACACTTAAGAACAATACTGTATGTACTTCATTCCCAATACCGAGAGAATTCCTTCTGGTTTTGTTTGTTACTCCTGGATTAAAAATTACAAAATGAGACTTTTGCTTTGCAGAGGCCATGCTGTCAGACCCTCAGTGGGTAATTCATCAGCTTGACCATTTCCTCCTTCAGGTATCCTCTTTATCTACTCTTCTTGACTTGCTCAAGGTTTCTCCTAGTATTATGCAAATTACAGTTCTTCCACATTAGACATGAAATGGAGCCTTCCCTGCGGGTACTTCAGTTTTGATTTATAAACTGGAATTGTATGTCTTTATAAATACTTGCTTTCCTTTGTTACGAAATCCTGACTGCTCCTACATCTCTTAAATATATTTGGAATATTTATTCATAACCCCTCATGAAAAAATATTATTTAGACCATATTATTTCTTCAGAATTTTAATTTCTTTATGAAGAAAAATTTGTTATGGTCAATTTGAATGGCCAGGGCTCTGTATCAGAAATCATTTACAGCATACTTCTATGTCTTGTACTTCATAATACTGTCATTATCCTTGTCCCATTAGCTTTGTAACATGGTATGTGCTACTGATACTTTAATATTTTGTTTGCTTTCTTAGCAAACACTACACCAATAGTCAAACTTAGCTAAAGATTTCATTCTTTCCCTCACGAAAAAGGAACTCTTGGAACCATTTGTCATTCCTTATCTTCTGCAACAATGTAAACTGACAACTGTAGTAGCAGATTTTTATATAATTGAGAGAGAAAACTTTGCCAAACAAAGCCATTTTTTTCAACAAATAGAGAAAGCGAAAGACTAGAAAACAGCAAAACCATCAGCAAATAGCCATCGCTATTGATCAGCATTTGTAGAGTCAAATTTTTGTTATAGGAAATAGGCCTTGGGGTGATTTACAATGAAAAATGGTGATTTAAAGAGTGATTGAAATATACAAGGGAAAGATAAATTCCTAATTCATGATATATTGTTGGCTTTATGTTTGGTATTTGCTAAATTTCATTATCTCAATAGTGGCTTGTACAATAAGAAATTTTTTTTAAGATAAATCAAAATATTCATAAGTAAGTAAGAAAGTATTCTGAACAGTAAGAACAGTGTGATTTTTTTTTTTCATGGGAAAATTAAAAATTGTCATATAAATTAAAATTCTTTGAGATTTAAAAGGCTGTTCAGTAGAATAACTTAATAGGCTTGTAATAACGCTTTCACAATTAAGCAGATTTAATGTGGAGTCCTTATTTACGTGAACTTCATAAACTTTGACAAGTAAGCATGAAGCTTCTTCGCATTTCCACAAGAGTGGATGACTATCTGCCTTTTCTTTTTTTACTTCTATTTGCTACAAATCTAATCTGGACTTTGTTAAATGAAAACCTTTGCTTTTCTTAAATGGATTTGCAGAGCTCAAATCTCTCAGTAGGTTCAACTTTCAGTCACTGGCCATTTCTCCCTCCCCCATTCAGACTTACTGTTGTACTGTCTTCTTCCAAAAACAGCTTGCAATGGATATTTAGGGTGTTTCAAGGTAATAGTAAGAGGAATAGAAGGGGATTGCAGAGTTTGTGTTGGAGTGTTTTAATCCTTTTGTTTTAAAATGTCGGAAAGGATCTTATTAAGTGAGAAAAATGACTAAGCATCTGAGCTGCTAAAAGATCATGAGTACTGCCTACAGATTGTGACTAAACATTTAATTCACATTAAAAGCTATCCTTTATCATTCAGTATTTTTTCCACAAGTCGTGACTAAGGATGGAAAGTCTTGTAAATCTTTATAAATGAAGATTCTAACTGTTTTTTTCTAAATTGCCTTCTGATAGCATGTACTATTTCACTGTCAGTGAAAGGATCACTTTGTTGCAAGATTTTTCATAAAGTCAAGACTCAAAAATAATCAGATTTTTAAAATAAGGTTTACCTCAATTCTCTTTATGCCTTGACAAAGACATGAAATAAATTGTGACTAACACATTTAACATTAATGTAATAAATTATTTTCAGCAATTCTTATAACTATTTTTACACATTTATTTCAGAAGAGTTCATTATGAAATTAACATAGGTCTAAAATAACCTGTAATTTTCTTGTTTTCCCGAGCAATGAAATGATAGTACGTTGGGTGTTCTGCTTGCTCAGTAACAAAAACACTTCCTATAAACTTGTATTAAATATATTATGATTTTATAATAATGCAGTTCAAAGAAGTTTAAAAAGATAGTTCAGACCACTTAGTGGAGAGTTGACTAGTGTGCCTCAGGAGTGTGCAGTGTAATATTGCAGGCTAAACATCTTCCATCATACAAGTGCTGTCTTCCTATGAATGAAGTTCTTGAGTCTATCCTGAAATAGGATTTTTCTGAGCATCAAGACCTTGCTTTTTACAAGTCAACAAGGAGACATTAGTGGAATTGAGGAATGGAGTTAGATCCAGCCTTTAATACAGATTTAGTAAACCAGTCAGATTTGGGTGTGTATATAATACTTGAACTGAGAGACTTGTGCATTTCATCACACTTACACAAGAATGTAGTAGCATACAAAGAGCAATGCTGCTCATGGAGTTTCTTGAAGATCTTCCTATAATGAGCCATCCACTTCTTGTTGAGCTGCAATTTATCTTAATTAAACATGGTTACAGTATATTTGTATTTAATTTTAAGCAATAGAGGATTTCTTTGTCATACAAAAAAAAAAAAGTATCTGGTATTTGGTCCCTCACCTGCTGTTTTTTAGGTGAGAGGCTTCTTGGAAATCTGAGATGCAGAAACAGAAAACAGAACTTGTTTTATGGGGGGTTTTTTTGTTGTTTGTTTGTTTTTACTCTTCCTGTATCTCTGCTGGAAAACCAACCAATGGAAAAAAAATATTTCTACTACATTTTATTGATATGCAAAAAGTTCTTATTTTAAAGACCTGGAGTCTTTCTTGAACCTTGTACTGCAACCATCTTAGTTATTCTGTTGTTATAAACTGATGCACATACTTATGAGATACTATCATCAGCTTGGAACTGTGATTCCAGCAGAGAAGAGTATTTAGATCTTTACTCACAGCCACATAGTCTTGTAGAATTGTTATGTGTAAGTGTAAAAGTGAAGAAGTAATAAATGCACAAAATGCCACAATGGACAAAATCTAACATAAGCAATTGCCCATTATTTTGTTGTGCCTCTGCTAAGGGGCCGGATGCTGTGGGGTCCCACCCGCTACTGAGTTGTTCTGTACTTAGCCATTTGCCTTGATCCATTCCAATCTGGTTTTATGAATACCTGAAATGCAACAGTTACTGAATCAGCGATTAACAATTGGCATCTGAAGGATCTGGGGCACTACTGGCCTACTTATGTCATAATGTGCCCAAGAATAAAGCATTCTGAAGAAACAAAATCATTTAACAGTAGAACTAATAAATGACTATACCATATATGCTTTCTCTTTTCTTGAAGTAAATTGTGTATCTTTAAAAAAGGCCACAAAAACCCAACAACAAACAAACAAAAAGAAAACCCAGAAAAAAGAAAAGGCTATTGTGCTGGTGACATTTATTAAAAATACTGTACTAACCACAGAAATGACTATTTTGTTTTCCGTTTCAGTGCTCGCAATTGCTTTGTTCTTTTTCCTTCTGTGATTGCAGCAGCTGTCATCTTTTAAAAGGTTGGCTTTTACCAATCAGTGTTCCAAGGTTTCCACAGTAATTACATAAAACAATATAACCCAAAGCATTTTACCAGTTTGTGAAGCTTTTTCATTCTCTTTGACTGAAAAATGTCATAACTAGTGATGCTCTCTAACTCTTAAGGGTACATTTTTGTCTAAGATTAACACATATAACTTCTTGCAAATTATGAAGGTTGAAGAGCATATGCTTTATGTCTGAGTTTTGTTTTATTCTTAGATATAATTTTAATTTGTCTGAAGAGGCTTTATTAGGAAAACTAAATTAGAAACTAAAGAAGAAATTGAAAAGAAATTCGGAGTATTTGGTACCAAGTCTCTAATCTGACTCACTGGGCTGATGTGCAAATGTGTGTGCCAGCACAAGGGAAGAAATCAAATTTTACCTGTTGATCAGCACTGTAGGTGTAGATCACCTTAAAACAATGGGTAGCCATGATCATGTTATCTGAGCTGACTGGCTGAGAGCAAGTCATCATTTGCAGCTGGAATTAGTATCTATCAACAGTATAAAATAGGCAAAATGTGAAATGTTTGAATTCTTGGCACCTTTAATTTCCAGTATAATTCACAACAGCTAATAGCTTAACATTCTAATCTCCATCCCAGTGCTGAGAGCTGAAATAACTTGTTCCTAATTGTTTCACTAGCATTCACTGATAGAACTGCCATTTATATTTTGTATTTTCTCTTATTTCTGAAATCACAAGAACTTTAATGAACAACTGGACAAAAAAAGACTGAAGTTGTTCCCACAGAACTCACACATGACATAGCTAAGTAGGAAAGAGAGATGTGCATTGAAAACCTCTAGTGGTCAAGGCCATGGATGCCTATTTTGTATAAGGGTGTTATTACTATTTTAATATTTTGTTAAGTGGTTGGTCATGGATGGTTTGAGTTTTGGGGTAAGGCTTTTTGAGGTTTTTTTTTCATCTAAAAAAAATCCACATTTAGGTATGGTTGAAACAGGAAAGAATGCACAGCACCTGAAAGAACAGCAATGGAAAAACAAACAAAAAAACCCCATCAGGTAAAACAGTAAATAAGTACTTCAAGCACTTTTAGTATTTCAAGATCTACAGTTTAATAATGCCCACACCAGTGCACCCACCTAAAATTCTGCTGTATATGCAGTACTCCATAATTGCAACAATTCCCAAGGTGATGCAAACCCTGAACCCCCCCGACCCTCTGTATTCATTTTCATACAGCTCTGTCATATTGAACCCTGTGAATCAGCTCAGCAGTACTTAGGAGCAGTTCATAACTTTATAGGATGCCTGAGCTAAACCTGCATATATGTTTATCATACACGTAGCATGCACATCTGTCATATACATGCATATGTACCAGACATATGCATACCTATTAAACATGTGCATATGTCATGAATGTGTAATATATATGTACATCATATTGCATACCTCCTTAGCTGTGCACATGAAGCTTCAATCTAACTTGACATGTACAGCAATTTCCTACTTCTTAATAAATTAGTTGTTTTATTCAGCTATAAGGTGGAATTTTACAGAATTATATTTCAATACATATTTAAATGTTCAATAGCTGTAAGCCTGAAAATCATTGTGTCATTTCTGGGAACATGTTAGCTTACTGTACCCCAGTACGTATAGCTTGAATCACTTAATAATGCCATGATTAATACTGGTAAATTTCTTTCCAGTTCAAATGATCTCAGTATTTAAGTGCTGAGGCAGAGGGACGGAAAAAAGTTGTTATATTGCTTGCTTATTTTTTACTGAATCACAGAATCACTAGGTTGGAAATGACCTTTGAGACTGAGTCCAACCATACCTGTCCTTTACTAAGCCATATTCCTGAGCACCTCATCTGCCCATCTTTTAAATAAATCCAGAATTGGTGACTCAACCACCTCCGTGGGCAGCCTGTTCCAATGCCTGATAACCCTTTCAGTGAAAAACTTTTTTCCTAATGTCTAATCTGAACCTGCCCTGGCACAGCTTGAATCCATTCCCCCCTCACTGCTTGGTTGAAGAGACTGACACCCATTTCTCTGCAACCTCCTTTCAGGTAATTGTAGGGAGCAATAAGGTCCTCCCTCAGCCTCCTCTTCTCCAGGATAAACGGCAGTTTCCTCAGCCGCTCTTCATATAGTTTGCTTTCCAGCCCCCTCACCAGCCTGTATGCCCTTCTCTGGACACACTCCAGGATCAAGATGTCTTTCTTGCAGTGAGGACCCCAAAACTGAACACAGGACTTGAGGTCCGGCCTCACCAATGCCGAGTACAGGGGCACAATCAGTACCATGGACCTGCTAGCCACACTCTTTCTGATACAAGCCAAGATGAAATTAGCCTTCTTGGCCACCTGAACACACTGCTGGTTTATATTCAGTAGCAGTCAACCAACACCCGCAGGCCTTGAACCTTGTCCCTTTGTCCCTTTGATCTATTCTGTCCAGATCCCTCTGAAGAGCCTCACTACCCTCAGGCAGATTGACACTTCCTCCCGGTTTAGTGTCCTCTGCAAACTTCCTGAGGGAAGTACTGTGTCAAGAAACATAAGAGAGTTGTGACTGGAATAGCTCGGCTGGTAGAAATACAGGTTTTCTTTCTATTTTTCTCTTCAACCTTATATGTTTGGCAGTGACCTATGTATAGTTCTTTTCACTTCATGTTGGGTTTTTAGGTTTTTTCTGTAATTTGGGAATTACATTTTTCAGAGAGCACAAGGGAAGAGAATTCTTTCAATTCAGTACGGCTTTAAACGTCACCACTGCTGAAACAGGAGGACATGTGCAGAAACTTAAGTTGTTTTATAACCTTTGAAACCAAGAATATGCCAAACTGAATAAATTAATTCATTTGTTCTTTTACCTTTTATTTAATGCTAGCTTGAGTCCATTCCCCCTCATTGCTTGTGTGAAGAGACCGACACCCATCTCTCCACATCCGCCTTTCAGGTAATTGTAGGCAGCGATAACGTTGTACAGTTAAAGAGAAATAGATAGGATATTATGCTCTGAGCCCACAAATTTCTCTTTCTTCATGTATTTAGGTAAAATTTGTTGCCCGAAGTTCCTGTGTGGCATTAAAACTGTGGCCCTATATGATAAGCAGCTAGAAAGCCATGTCTTTTTTGTTGGTCATGTAATTTGTGAGAAATTATTGTTTTGAAAAATCTTCTGGCTGATTGAAGTGGATTTTGATACATGAGATTAAAATTATACTGACAGTGATATATGAACAGAAAAGTATCTGAAAACAGCATTTGAGCATTTATTTCTCAGTAGTTTCACAAACTGGTAGGCTGGTGTGTCTCCTTATGCTACATTGCTTTTGAAGTTCTTCTTTCCTCTTTTAGCTTTTAGTTAAGTAAGTCAAAAAGGTGCTATGAGGAAAATTTTGAAGAACGAGTCAAGCAGTGTGGCTGTTTTTATGACACACCCAGTAAAAAACAAAAATGTGGCTGTAAGTTCATATGATAAGATCCATGAATGGATTTCCTGTCCCGTCCCCCGTCCCCCCCCCCCCGGAGTTTTAATATTCCTGTACAGTGCACATCCTTCATATCTCCTCAGGTGTTACAACATTACAAGTCTTTATCTGGGATCAGTCATGTATGAATGTGTTTTATACAGAAACTTTTGAAGAAAATAGAGATCTATGAGATTTGTGGATCTCATTGTCTTAGGCCACCAGCTAACTCTTGTGCATGAGTGTGATGAGCTGATCCTCACAGTGAGCACTGATCTGATCCTAAATATGTTTCTTGCTTGGGAGAAGCTGAAGTTGGTGTGGGAACCTAGAGAAACTGACTTGTTAGAGATTTGCACAAGGCTACATTGTAAACAAGGCAAAGCTGTTTAGTCTCTTGCTAGACTTAAAACTACGAAAAATTATGAAATCATATTCCATTTATTAAATTATTAATATTGTCAAATATGGTTATATTTATATATTTTCAAAACAACTTCTTAATTTTTAAGTTATAGCAGTCCTTCAGTTAGAGCCTCCATTGATTTAACTAGCTTGCTTGCAGTAAAAAGTACCAGGCACATAAATGTTGGATGCTTAACTATATCAAACTAACAGTCTTCAGAAAGTGATTACCAGGAATACATTTAATATTGTATCTTTGCTGTAGATTCAAAAATCACATAAGCAAACATTAGCTGATTTATATGTTGAATGTCAGTTTTTTGCTGAGGAAAGTTTTAGGAAAAGCTCCTTCATTCTCTTTTGCCTTCGAATCTTTACTTAGTATTCTGTTCATATTCGATTTTAATTGCCACTTTACAGTTTGCAAAGATGGTATGCAGCTGTAAAATACTACACTTTATTACAGCAAGAGGAATATTTATCTGAACAGATACATTACTGTTACTGTAAAGAATGGGCCCATTTTACTTTATCAGCAACTAAGGGGAAGGTTAATGGCTATGATGTATCTTTTACGTTGTGTGTGAAACATGGAGTGCTCTGCACTGTTAAGATTTACAGTGTGGAAGACAAAACGTGTGCTATTCTAAGCACTCTCTTAACAGCAGACTGTAAACTTGGGAATTAACTTCAAAACCCCTAAATACATTAAAGCAACATTAAGACTGGAAAAGAAAATAATTTCTACTCATGAATTCATACTTTTAAGCTTATGTGTATGGGAAGACCCTGTAATTTTTCTGGATTTCCTAAATAAGTAAGGAGGGCAAGTAATCAGAATATTGTTTTCAAAATTTATTGTGTTGCCATCTATGATGTAGCAGGAATCAGGAACAGAGTCATACAAAACTAACATTCATTTTTTTGAGAAAGACTTAACACCATCAGAAAAAGACATCATCATCCTTTAGCATACAGTTAGGAAGTCCAATCCATGCAGCAAGAAAGGCCAGATCACAGTTTACAATTACATTAATACAGTAATAAGTATCAGTATGTTGGGTTTCCCATCCGTTCTGTCCTGTACCCGAAAGGTGATAGAATGGGTGACATCCCATCCTGCTGGAGGAAGGTATCCCTGTGATTGTTAACTGCACTGCTGTAGGACCACTGCAGTTCTTGTAGGACGATGCTGTTGTGTACAGGAATAATAGGATTATGTCCATTAAATTTTTTGTAGTCCTGAATGCTAGTTCATATAAGTCCAGTAATAAGAAAATTTAGAGCTCTATTTTAGCAAACTGTGCTGTACTTTTCACAGGAGTGGTTGAGCATTTTATAGTAGGATCGTAAAACACCAAAAAGCTGAGAACCATCCAAAATGAGTGTGTATATTAGAACTATCCAGTAAGGCACAAATGAGATAATTCTGAGGGTTTATTTGGATGGTTTGGGGGGGGGGGGGGGGGATGGAGTGGTGGTGGGGGTTGGTGTGTTTTGGTTTGTTGTTTTTGGCTTGTTGTTTGGGGTTTTTTTCTCCAGTCTAGATAGCTCCTTTAGATGGCTTGAGCTTTCACCCAGCAGGCTCATGTTATCTGACAAATTTGGAAGGGATTTCATCCCACACCTGTGTGGAAAGGGGTGCTTTGCTCTCCCTCTGTGCAGTTCTCTTGTGTGGGAGAAAGGAATTTTTATTAGCCTAGGAAGTGCATAAGAAGGACAGTCATTTTCCCAGTAGCATAATAGTTGTATCATTCAGAAAATAAGGAGAGTTATCAGTTCTACTTCTTGCCTCCAGGGACATTGATAAATTCATACAAATTTAGTCATTTAATTTGAAACTAGTCCAAGAGTCTAGGAATCAGATCCCATGTCTTCCTTCTTACAGATAAAGATATTTACCGTTTTGTAACAAAGTCTCCACTATTTGCAACCCTGATACTTGAGTTCCTCTCAGCAAGGTGACACACCTTTAATTTCAGCCAGAGGAGTGATAGGGATTTGTTCTATAGGGCAATTCTAGTTACGAGTTATAAACTTTTTTTACAACTTTGCCTTAAAATACTACTATATCTGATACTATCAATTGTCATAATATCATACCCTCTTCCCTTAGGTTAAAAATTTAGGTTCCTGGATCATATCCCCATTCTATTCCTGATCTAGGACCAAGATATTTCTGAACATGTTCAAATGTAGAAGGAGAATCAGAATGAGAAGCTCTTATGAAGCTTCTCAGCAATAGTCATGATACTAATAAATACAGTATTTCACAGCATTAGACAGACGATAAACTAAATATCTCAGAATCATACCTTTTGTTTTAAGGTGCGTCTTAAAAAAGCACCTTAAGGTTATTCTCATGATATGGTTATCAGAGCATAGCTTCCTTTTCACCTGATAATTAATTGCTGTAAAATGGACTACCTTTGTTACCTGCAGGGGAGAATTTGCCCGTGAGCTTTCAGTTATATTAGCAATTCAATTCTGTGCATTGTGGGCACAGGAGAGAGTTGGACCCCTCGTAATATCTCAGTAACTAATTAGTCAATTTTCATGTTTCAAAATGTAAATGTTTGTTCTCAGACATGAAAGGTATGATGCCACTAGGTTGCTTGTACATTTAATTCCTCAACCTTCTGTTTCACAACTAAGAGAATGATGCTAAACAGATTCACATTATTTAGTCCATTATATTTTATTTATATAGCTGTAATTTACACAAGACTCGAGCACAAAACTTGACATTTCTTGATTAAATCTTCCAACTATTATTATTTTTTTAAAAATATTTGAGGCTTCTTATTTTCTTTTTATTTTTTTAAGCTTTAAATATCCTAACCATTTTGGATATGTTACCAAGGCTTTTTTTTTTTTTTTTTTAATATGTTGTATTTTTCAAGATACAAGCAACCATTAAAGTTTCAGAGCTTAAGCTTGTGTATTTCTGTGGCAGAGTATATGTAGTTCCAGGGAAGAAATAAGTGTTAAATGTTTATATAGCAAATATTTTATAACTTTCTCCTTAGTAATTAAGCTTACTCAGTCCTTAGGAAGATACAATTAATTGTCTGTTTTCTTCCTTTTTTTTTTTTTATTTTTGATAACCTTTACAAACATTGCAAAGTCTTCTTCCTTCTTTTCTTTATAATAAAGTGTTACGTACATTTACACTGTAGCATCTCCAAAGTTTTGTAGTTCACCAGACAGTACACATATTTGGGGCTCATTCTGGTAACACTTTCCATTTTACATAAAACACTTCTTGGAAAAAAGCTTTTATAGGTAAAGTTGGGGGTGTGTTTGGAGGTGTTGGTGTGGGTGTGTTGTATGTGTGCATGTGCCAGCTAAACATGAATGTGTTAAATCCACGGCTGCTTTTTCTTTGATCAAGTAACGACCCATTTTACTTACTCTGTTTTGTCTCATATGCATTGCTAAAAAGGAGCCTTGGTGTGGAAAACAGCTTGCAGCTTTGGTTGTGGGTGCAAGTCTGAGATCCTACCTTATCTGCTCTTTAATGTGTCTCACCTTCCCTTTTGCAGACCAGAGGGATTGAAAAACAAAACAAAACAAAAATTCTAAATATGTGCTATGCAATTAGTACAGTGTTCATTGAACCATAGAGTAGTTTGGGTTGGAAGGGACCTTTAAAGTTCATATAATTCCAACTGCCCCTACAATGAGCAGGGACATCTTCAATTAAATGAAGTTTAGAGTCCTGTCCAGCCTGATGCTGGACATTTCCAGGGGTGGAGCATCTACCACTTCTCTGGGCAACCTGTTCCAGTGTTTGCCATCATCATAACAAATTTCTTCCTTATTTCTCACATGAAGACATATTTGTGGAATGCTTTGTAAGAATTTTTTTTTTTTATGTTTCAGGACTCACATGCATTCATCCTGTTCTTATTAGACCTGAATGGCATTTAACTTATTTTATCAAAGTGGCAAACAGTGGTTAACTTAATATGTATTTGAGAAAGGTGATATTCCCATCAATCAATCCATGCTTAATTTTTAAATTTCTCAGAAAGGAATT
This sequence comes from Gallinula chloropus, assembly GCF_964237585.1. Lineage (NCBI taxonomy): Eukaryota > Metazoa > Chordata > Aves > Gruiformes > Rallidae > Gallinula > Gallinula chloropus. Next base: position 126,342,848 of record NC_140085.1, on the reverse strand, counting down.
TAAGTTTAATAAGACCTCATGGCTCTTAAAATGTGACTGTCATATAAAAACTCATGGCAGGTGTTAAGACCTGAGAGAGGTGTCATGCCTTAGCCACGTGCCCACCAGACACACACACTGTGCATCCAGCTCCACCTGCTTACACTGTACATTTATTTCCCAGTGTCCTTTTGGTTATGTGGCTTTCCCCATATCATGATTTGGGTTTTGGTAGCTAGAGAATATGCTTTCCTTTTATCTAGAAGAAAATGGAGTATTTATAAGATTCGCTGTCACTCTGTTGCTTCTGGTGACATATAACCTTCCTTCTCTTCATGTTCTAAAACATTCTACCTGCTCTTTTTCAGGAATCATGTCGGCATGATATTTGCTTGAGAACAAAGTCACTTCCTAGCAACTGTTTGTATCCATATAGATCAAACCAATTGTGCAGGATTTCTAAAAATATAACATTTAGACACATATTTGTGGAAACTGTGTCCTTCCAACAATATTCCAAGGAGTTCAGTGTCCTTATATTTCTCCAGTTCCTGCCACCAAACTGAGAGCATGTCTTTGCAAGATGAGTGATGATAGAAGTAAATCATTTGTGAGCCCTGCAGTAAAACCAATGCTGCAAAATATTCTGTTAAGGCCATTAATAGCCATAACATCTTGGATTCATAAATCACCTGGTTCTGTTTCTAGCTGTTTCTTTTGCTTCAACCCCTAAGGAAAGAAGCTGCCACAAAGCAGAACTGTAGAAGGTTTAGGTGTGAATGCCCTAAATTCATCGCACTGCTCGCTGTTCCTGTATCTGCTCCACCTTGTAAGGCTATGTGCAAGCCTGCAGGTGAGAAAACAAGATGATAGAAGTGAAAAGACACATTTGTGTACTGTCAATATAATGAAAAGACCTGTTTTTTCTAAAATTTTCAAAGTAAAATATGAAATGTAATGGTATGTGCTGTGTTGACTTCAGAGATTCAGTTTAAATAATTATTTCTAAAAAAAATTAAAGAACAGGATTTTAATAATGCAAGCTTCCACTGGAATAGGTACAGATTTAGATAATACAGCAAGTTTCTGGATGCTGCAATATTTCCTTCAAACTAAGGCTGTCATAAGCAGGTAGGACTGCAATAAAATATTAATAATGAGACCACAGAACAACTCAACCTTCAGAAAATTGGATCCCAAGAATAAGTTTTTCAATCAATTTTGAAGAATCATCCAATCATTAAAGCCAATCCAAGCTTTGCCTCACAATTCAGTGGTATTCAAATTTGGGAGCAGAAATATGTGTCGATTTCTAACTTTTTTTTTTTTTTTCAATGTTTCACTATCATTTTAAAGGCCTCAGTGTACTTCAACATTATTTTCGGTTTTTTTTCCCCTGTTACAAACCCTCTATCTGTGGGAAGAAATTCATACCAGAAAAAGGGGGATAAATAATCAATCTTGAGATTCCCAGGTCATTTTATTTTACAACACCCTCTGGCTACAGTACATAAATGGAGGCTGCTGTACATAAATGTAATATACACGTGACTATTGCTGGTTAGAGCTGTATGTACCACTTAGATTTTTGATTGTGAGATTTGTGGTTGGGTTTTTGTTGGGGTTTTTTTTGGGGGGGGAGGGGTGTTGATGTGTGTGTCGACTAGGCTTACGAAAATTAAGTTTGATCCGTGATTTTTTTGCTGTATTTCACTTCTAAGTATACATTGAGCATTATCATAGCTTGAAGCATGGACACTGCAGGCCATACAAACTGCCCAAGCAGATAGAAAATACATAATAAATAAAGTTTTTCTAGGTGAGTTTACTCTTCAGGTTTGCGAAAACAAATGCTTGAGATATGTTAAGTTAAACTTTTTACAGTAATAGAGTAAATATTTTTCTAAAAGAAACAGATGAATACTGCCCTCAGTGTCTAATGTTGTAGATGATCCAGGTTACCTTGTCAGGCTTCTGGTTTCTTAACTGGAGCAATACAAGTGTCTCTCAGATTTGTGTCTGCCAGCCCCACACAGGTATGTTGCAAATCCTAGGACAATAAAACCAGCACTCAACACCAACTTCTATCAAATTAATCCTACAAAAGACCTCAGAACCCATCAGTACCACACACTTTCCACAGGACTCACACCTCATGCTAATGAACAGAATATCATTTTTGCACAAATTTATTTTAAATCTAATTTCTGGATTCAGTTGATTTCTATTCCCACCGTGATAGTTTTGGAATGGAACCTGAACAATTCAGCTGTCAGAATCCTATGTTCTCTCAACTCAGAATGGGTTTTTATTATTTCACTTATTACAAACGTTAATGTAAAGCAATGAAGTTACTTGCCTAAGGCTGTACAGAAATCAAAACAAACAACAAAGGGCAGTGGTCTTGATCCTTAGTATCTATCAAAAATGTAGTTTCTGTGTTGCTGCTACAAGTACCTCATCTCTGGTGCACTTACCCTTGAACACCTAAATTACTTCTAGGAATTCAGATGTGAAACAAAATAGTTATTTCCATATGTCACTGTTTGAACCATTTGAGGTCAAGACTTGTTTGTCTTTCAGAATAAAAAAAAGAGTAAAGCTGTACCTGAGGCTATATATATTTGTGCTTTCAAATACAAAAGGCTTTGACCAACACGTTTTAAAGAGCTACAGTTTGACTTTTGGTAAAAGTAATGTGTGCTTTAGAAAAATAGGCTTTCATATAAGCTAATTTTTATTTAATTAACTCTGCCACAAGTATAATAAACATTTTATTAGCCTATTTTTTTTCCTAGCACTAGGTTCTAAAAGATCTTAAGTATTTACTACCAACTCTAAGTTATGAATACAGACTAATTAATAGTAAAGTAACAGAGCTCTCTTTTGTACAAGCGCAAACTTTGTTACAGTCATCACATTATTTGCCAATCCAAGAATAATGGCTTGGTTATTTGCATATTTTGAACTACTGCCATATTTCACTAAAGTACTGAGGCACAAATCAGCAGATTCTCACTCATATATTTAAATTTAAGCACATACTTTTGCTAACAGCTTTGTGATTACTGAACAGTAAAGAGATTGAATGAATTGTGCACAACCTAAGCCAGCACTATGGAAAGTTTTGGTTATTATATATTGGTCATTAATTTGATTGCACATCAACTGTTGGTCATCATCAGCTGTATCCAGATATCTGGGAGATAAGTTGCTACAGTATAGACAGCTTTGTCCCTAAACCATGTAGTGTTTTAATATAATTAAGAAGAAAGGTGATCTATTTGCAAAATATAACCTGGTTCCTTCACTATTTATTTTAGATTTACTACTCAATAAATTTATGTAGGTGTAGAACTTAATTATTTACATAGTGTGGCACACTAAATACGACTTCAGATCATGATGTGTTAAATGCTGAGATTGGAAAAAAAAAGATCCTAAATTTCATAAATCCCAAAGTGTACTGGCCAAAACCATAAAATTGTCTTTTCTCTACTGTTAAAACATTTTAATAATGTTACCAGCCACATTACTTGAGCTAAGATTATAATCACTATGGAAACATAGATTTGTAACTCAGGGTCTTTTTTCAGATTCAAAGGGCTTATTTCATCTAAATCAGGTAAATAAAATGAGGGTAACATCCTTCCTAAATAACAATAGTACCTTTTTGTTACTGGTTTGCTATCACTGATATATCTAGTATGTTTTAAGTTTATTGTTTCTGCTCTGAATTTAAATAACCTGCTATAAAAAATAAATAATGGACATACATCCCCAGAACACAACACAGATGGTTATATTAGTATCCATGACAAGAGTAAAACAGAAGCATTCCATATTGGTAGGCAGACCATGTTAAAGACATTGAATAGAAGTCAGATTATTTTGAGAGACAGATTACTGAGGTAAGGAGACATTTTCCATACTTTAAGATATCTTTCTTCCATTCTTGCCTTTCCTTCTTCTCTTCTCTCTGTCTAATTCCTAATTGGAAGGTAAGAAAACCCAAATAAGATAGCTTTTTTATTACTATTACTATCACTATTGCTATTGCTTCAGTTTTACTTCATTGTCAAGCCTGAGGACCTAGATTGCAATGTAAAGGCACCATGCATGGACTTTTTGGCTTGTTTTTACAAGTAATTTGCAATATTATTCATTTCTGTCTTAATACAATCCTGCAATAGTACCCACCCACTCTTGACAAGTGATTCAATTAATTTGAGGCATTTTCATTCTAGAAATTATTCATTATGTAACCCAAAAGCATTGCTAAAATCCAACTTTCCTTACCATGGGAAGGGTGAGATAGTCTTCCTACATCACTTACATTCAAAATTTATTTGCTTAAAAGCCTGCATTGATAGTGCTTCTCTTAAAAAGATATGTTGGGAGACTGTTTAAAACTCAATCTTTATCCTTAAGTTTACACTAAACAAACCAAAATTCAGACATATCAATTTTGGGTAGAGGAGGCATGGGGAAGCTGTTTCAGAGATAAGTTAGTAGAAACATGGACAGTATGTTAACTGCAATAGACATGCAAATTTAAAAAAGAATTACCAAAGATGAATCAACATCCACCTTTCTGCATGTTGGATTTGTTTGAGCGTCTGGCAGTGGTGGGGTGTGCATGTGTGTGTAGAGCTGCTCTTTACTCCTTTAACCTTCAGGTGCTGCCTCTTCTTTCCCTACAGTTGTGTGGCTGTTGTACAGCATAGAAACCCACACAACCCCACTGAAACAAAATTTAATTAAGCCCTGCCTAGCTTATTCTAAGGTTTTGAGTATTTGCTGTTCCAACATGCTTCATATGTCTCTTAATGTCACCCCAGACCTCTTAATGCTTTTTTTTTTAATAGTTTTAATAGTTTTAATTAATTCTATGAAGTAGAGATATATGGGGACAGAAAGTCTGAAGGTGATTTAAAACCATTTCCAAAAGAGTCATCAAATTCAGCTTGCTTCAACTGTGTGTATTTTCTCCTAAGCTTGTCAAACTCCACTGAAAATCAAATCAGATTTTTTTTTATTATTCTGCTACTTAGAATATGCATAGTGGACTACCGTTTGTCATGCGTTTTTCCTGGGCTTAAAGAATTGTGATTATGTAACGGAAAGATCTAGTGATAATACAACTATTAAATACTGTATTTTTAATCAAGCGTTGACTGACTGTTACAGATATCAAAAATGTAAATCTAAGAAGATAAAAAATATAATTGGTTGCAGTGTTCATATATTGGCTAGTGTGGACTCTCCAAAAATTCTCCAAAATTAGAGGATTTTCTTAGTGCTTTAGTTAAGAGACAATTATTCAACTTAACTATTACAGAAACAAGGTCATTGGAAAAGTGAAAACAAATATTTCCATTCCCTGTCATATAGCCCTTCCATAGGTTTACAAAAACTCATCATGTTTTTTAGAATGTAGTTTATATACCAAAGTGTGGAGGAAAGAAAAAACAAACCAAACCAAACCAAACATGCCTGAACATGAAAAGGCTGAGGTTCTATAGTGCAGACAGGTAGGTTTTGGTTTTGTTGTAGCAGTTTTTAAAACCAAAATAAGTACTGCTTAGGTAAATCACTTGATGAGGAAGAGGGCTTGCTTAACTTATATAACTATAACTCCATGGCTATCTTCTAGACCCACAATCATACGTGATGTAAGGATAAACGAAAGGCTGTACTTCATAGTCTTATGTTCTCTAAGGAAATAAAAACAAAACAAAACAGAATTTTCTCTTTAGCCAAAGTATTTACTTTTTTTCTTCTTTCTTTTGGTATTGTTTTTGTAGCTATGATCTACACAAGTAAAGACATTTAGCCTTTTTCTCTACTCACATGTGTGGAATTTAGGATATAATCTTTCAAAATACACATGAAGAACTTAACCTGTATTTTCTGCTTCATGTAAATGAATCATCATAACTGTAAATACATCATTAATGTTCAAATGAATAAACAGAGACTGTTCTCATATTGAGGGCAAATTTTTCCTCTGATTTACATTTTCAATGGTGATAAGAGATCTATGCCTTATCTGATCTGCTGGCCCCTTCAGATCTTACAAGGTTGCTTGGTTTGTGGGTGTTTGTGGGGGTTTTTTGTTTGTTTTTGTTTTGTTCTTCTTTTTTAATGAAGGAAACTGTTAGGGTGCTTGGGGCATAAAGAAGGAAAAATAATTTTAGCTAGGGCTTGAGTCCAGGATGCTCTTAGCAACTTATTATATGAAAAGGGGATTTGCAGAAATGTGAGTTCTTAATTGTATAGTCTGACACACACAGGAGTGAGAAAACTTTGAAGTGCAAGCCAATTCCTTACTTAACATTTTCTGAGCTTTTTATCACTATGCCACAGTGATTGAAGGACATGCGTACTAATATCTGCTTTTGATCCAACCAGAGACTTTACGTTGAAATGTCATTGCTGGCTGATGTGCTGATTTAGACGTGCATGTTGGCACTGTGAACATTCCACTGTGCAAAAATAACTAAAACATAGACGTTTCTCAGAGGTGTTCAGTACTTACTGACTAAAACCATTTAGACCATAAACATTCTTCATGTTCTGAGGCTGGAAGGAAAACTTCTAGATAGCTTGTTCAGTCCGTGAAGGTAATTTTCCAGAGTTTTCAAGGATGATAGCTGATGTAAACTTTCAGTTTACTCTGAGAACATGAGACAAATGACAGAATATTATCTGTCTCTCTAATAATTTTGTCTAAATTAATTACTTGTTAATATAAAAAGGTGAACATTGCCATCAATCTGCTATGAAACAAAAAAATCTGGGTCCTGGTCCTCAGCTCCTTAATGAAAAGACGCATTATAACTTCATATATTTTATTTCTTATGATACTTTCATTATGCAAATATTACAGCATTATATTTCTATAAAGTGTTTAACATTTAAAGGGAGGATTTTCTTTTCCTTTCTTAGCCATTATAACATTTGTTCAGTTGCATATACCAGTAGGCACTCTGTAAAGACTGCATGTTACGCTGAGCCAGCAAAGATTAGACTAAATGAGAACACACTAGCTATAAATTTAACAGGGTTCATTTTCTAAAGTGACTGCTTTATGCATCTGCAAATGGAAAGAAATAGAGCATCAAGCTCTTAATTTTTTCTACACAAATAAAAACTGAAGTACTGAATGTCTTCATTTAACATCTTCAAAGCAGTATTGTTTTTATTAGGTACTAGAACACAGTACAATGCATGATAAAGGGGGAAATGATGTAGGATTTTTGTATTATGTACCTTCAATAAAAAATAACTGTTTTTTTAACTCTTCATGATTTCTTTTTCTTTTAATATTGAACCACAAATTACAGGGCTGTAGTTTTCTGTAAACTTCTATGATTGTGGGTAGGTAGAACATTGCAGAAGTTTCAACAGTGCATGTAAAATCTGTTTCTGTTCAGGATTCAATCCATTTCTAGTTCAAGTCGCTAATTAGAATTCTACTGACTGGAATGTAACAGGAGTGTTCGATTGCATACAGTTGCTCTTAGCACATAAGGTGGCTGAGTTTAAAGGCAGGAATTGGCTTTGTTGCGTTGCCTATTTCAAACCTATCCAAAATAAGCAGGTACTTTAAAGACCATTACCATCCCACAAAAAAATCCACCCCAAAAACAAACAAACAAAAAATCTTCTTCCCACACAATTCCTGTTTATGGGTTAGCTTTTGAGGGTATTTAACATATTAATGCAAAATGTACTGTAATATTTCAGAATTCATTGTGTTAAAAAGTAGTATTTGCCATGAGTTTGGGGCTTTTAAGTCTTATATATTCAAAGAAGATACTGTTACAAAATATCGTTAAAAAAAGAAGTCAGGTTACGCTAAAAAAAGTTGCATGTCTACTTAGGTCTCTCATGAAAGTGAGAAGAATGAAACAATAGGAGACTAGAGAGGCTATTTAATGCATGCATAATATAGCTGCTTTGCATGAGGCAAGGTGAGCACTCTAAATGAAAGAGATGTCTGAGAGTAATAACACTTCAAATAGCAATAAAATAATATCTAATTAACAGACATTCAATTAAGGCGTTTTAGACCAGGGAAAGCAACCCAAACTTATGCTTTCCCCGCCCTCCCCCCCACCCCCCAACCCCAGTAATAGCACTTAAATGCTTGGACATCTAAACTTTCTGACCAGTATGTTGCCTTTAAAATTGAAATTTTCTACAGAAAACCAGGAAAGACTGTCATAATGGTATCTTCATAAAATCTTTCAAATCTACGCATCACTCTTCATGGTACAATTTCATGTTTTTTTCTTTCTCTTTAAATCACAGTGTAATATAGGAGTTGAATATCTTGTACAGAATATAGATAATAGCCAGAAAAAACAGTGATTCAGTACTGCATGAAAATAAAATTTCATTTTGGTAGTTTGTTACATTTTATTGTGACATTAATATATGATAATTTCTCCCTAGTTATTATCTGACTATCAAAGAGAATTATATTTAGTACTTTTTTATCCATTAACAATGAGTCAGATATATAAGTCTTCTGCCAGGAAGATTGGTTGAACAAATAGCAACCAATATTATTAAAGATATATGTGTGTATGAATGGCATATTTATATTCTGGAAGAAATTGGTTTGGATTTGTATTATTAGGAACTGAAACACATAACTTTCAAGGAAAATGTACCTATTGGTTCTTTATGGATGTTATACCATGTGCACTACCTTTATACTATTTATGTGTATTTATTACATTTTCTTTGGGTTGAAAAATATTATTTGTGCTTCCAGTTGGAGAATAGGAAAATAAAAAAAAAAAAAGCTTCATTTTGCTGTTGTAATATATTTCACTCCAAAGGTGCAGACAGAAAAATTTGCACAATCTATACTTCTATGAGAAGGAACAGAATATGGGACATTTCACTTAATTGTGCAGAAGTAGTTTCATGCTTCTTCATTTTCTACTTTGCTTGAATATTCTGGCTGAACAACCTCATTCTGGAGGGGGAAATTGCTTATGTAAATGGATTATTTTTACTTTTTTGCCACAACCAAAGTGAAGACAGAAAGGATAGAGCAGGGCATCAGCTGTACTGTAACTCTAAAATGCCAATAGATCATGCATGGCGAGGCTTCCCATGGTCTGAGAGCACCAGAAATGCATTCAAGGCTTTCAGGAGTTTGGCTTCAGTGTCCTAGATTCTTGGAGGGGGTGGGTAGGGTGGGGGTGGGTCGAGTGTGTGGGAAGAAATCTTCCCAGCTCATAGCATAGAGTTTGGAAGCTCACTATCACTTTAGTGTTAGTATCAAAATAAGATGCCAAATACTGAAATTCTGGAGGCTTGGCTGAGCCCCTGGCTCCATTGCAGAGATCATAAAAATCCTGTACCAAGGCTCCTAACTCACTGAGGCCTCTGTAGCCCCCAGCTGGTGTGTTCAGTGAAATGTGCTTTCATTTAAAAGTTTTGTATCATTCTCAGTTGCACAGTTTTATGGCATCACAAAAACAACTTTTTTTTTTCCCCACATTTTTACCTCAAATAATGTTCTGATCTATAAAAAATTGAAATATTTCATAGTCAAATAAAAATTAACTGATCTCAGTTCACCATCCCTCCAACTAACATTTAATTACATGGCATTCAGACTTTCCTGGACATGGGCAAGAATCAGGACCCTACTAGTCCCTGTGAAAAGGCTTATCTCTCTCAGTGCTACCACCAGGTACTGTGTGTTCAGTGGGGTGTTATCAAAAAGAAAAGTTTTATTTTTCTTCCCTTGCCCAAACTCACACGTATTTTATTGTATGAGTTTGTGCTAAAATTGCTTAAATGATCATATCCAGGTGTCTGCAGAAAATAGTAAAATGAAAGTGTTAACTTTATTTTTAGTCTTCAATATGGTTTTAGATGCAGCTAATGGTGACTCATTTCACTAAATATTTGGACATTAATTCGCTTCTGTCCTACTGAACTGGACATCTATGTTTTTATTCAGCCTAAGTAGACATTATGTTGAATACTAAAATATTGGAAGTTTGGATCTTTTTTGGCAATGGAATAAAATAAATAATAAAAAAAAGGAACATCAAATTACTTTTGCCACATATAAGGGCATATGTGCACCATTAGAGGCCAACACAGCTTAACTGACAGCATGGGTGCACCCTGGGGAGGATGGCACATCATGGGAATATGCTCTAGGCCTTGGAGTATATGCTTCACTAGAAAAAATTATTTCAGAAAATGTGATATTTTCAAGAGATGACCACTTCAGATTTTTATACATGGATTTGAAAATAGATAAGTGGCTTCAGCAATTGTTCTAAGAAATTTAAAACTTCCTTTTGTTATGCTGTGAATGAAAAATTAGTCTTTCCATGTACTGTCTTCATTTAGTCTCATGTTTAGCTGACTGACGCTCAAAGTCAGAATTCTGAATGACAAATAAAATTCAACATCATATTTTTTGCTTTCTAAATTTGCAGGTCTTCCAAGACTATGGATTTTATTTATTCTTGAAGTAGATGATATTTACTCAGGTATTATGGCTTTGAGCCTTTGCTCTGATAATTTAAGTGTCACATTCAAAGAGGTGTAAGTAGCCAAGAGTTGTTTAACCAAATGCTGTAAGCTGTAATCAGTTAGAATGATACTCCTTTCATTAAATGCATATCAAAACTAAATGAAATAACTTAGTGAGGACATTTCATTGTATACAATAATACTAAAGCAGCGATAAATATAGGAGTTGTTATGTTAATTGGTTTGTATCTACCTTAGTGCTTTAGTCCAAGATGGGAGGGACCTTTTTAAGTGCACATCCTTTTTTTTTTTTTCCCTACTCACTGTACTTTGATTCATATCTTTAGTTAACCTTGCAAGGAACAGTAGGGCTTTTTTCTGCATGAAACTAAACCAGAATCTTCAGTCACGGTTCTGTGTTCAGCCCAGAACCAGTCTAAACAAAAATCCACAAAAAAACCATCATAGATGTCGGGTGTGCAACACAAACTGTTTTACTTACCACAACAATTTCTGTTGGACATGTAGATGTAAACTAAATACTGTGTTTATTTGTTGTAGCATTAGGAAACAAGAGTTTTGTGATTTCAGGAGTGTTTGATTAAAATTTATCTTATTTTCTTCTTTAATGAATGAAACTAGCAATGAGCTAAAAGCTGTATGGTTTTGCTTTTAAAACTAGATCTTGCCCTGCCCACATAAAGTGTAAAGGACTAAATGCAATTATTATGTTAGGTAGATAAAGGACACTTTCTGATGTATTATTGACAGTCTTTGGAACCTGCAAATTCTGAAATTATTTTTAGCTACTTTGCTTTGATGAAGCAAACACTCCATAATAGATGTATAGTCTTTGGAGAGCAGATTCCACGTGAAAGCTTATATTAGAAACCTGGTAATAACTGTTTCATCAGATAACTTTTTGGGGTATGCCTTAACATAAGTATCACATAGATTTTGTATTTCTGTAGTGACGTCTTCTTGTATATATACATATGTATATATAACCCTTTTATATATAAATGTAAATTTACAGTTGAGAGTCATACCTTCCATTTTAGAATACTGTAGACACTAAATCTCTCCTTCCTATTTTTGCATAGCTATCAACTTATGCTGTAAGCATGTGTATGTACAATTCAGCAAATTATTGGGTGCCCAGAAACATTAATGGAATGTAAAGATGCACAGAACTTTACACAGTCTATTTGGCATCATCGTGGTTATTTAAGTAGGTTTCAGTGTGTTATGTATTTATATTGCCAAGCTCTTGGCAATGGAATTTTAAGTCTAATGTTATTTCAGTCTTTCTATAGATGATGGAAAAATTGAATCACTTCTACGATGGAAGTGATAAACTGAATGATTCAGTTTAGCTTCTTAATTCAGGCACTGTCATGGTTTAGCCCTGGCTGGCAGCTCAGCACCACAGAGCTGCTCACTTACTTTTCCTTGGTGGGATGGGGAAGAGGATTGATGGAGTGAAAGTGAGAAATGTTGTGGGTTGAGATAGGCCAGTTTAATAGGTAAAGCAAAAGCTGCACACACAAGCAAAGCAAAACAAGGAAATCATTCCCCACTTCCCATGGGCAGGCAGGGATTCATCCATCCCCAGGAAAGCAGGGCTACATCACACCTAACAGTGACTTTGAAAGACAAAGGCCATCTCTCCAAACGTCCCTACCCTTCCTTCTCCTTCCCCAAGCCATCTTATAGGTTGAGAATGACATCAGATGATATAGAATATCCCATTGGTCAGTTGGGGTCAGCTGTCCTGTCTGTGTCCCTTACCAACTCTTTGTGCACCAACTCACTGGTGTGGGAGTGTGCAAAGTAGAAGAGGCTTTAGCTCTGTGTGGACACTGCTTAGCAGTAATGAAAACATCCCTTTGTATTACAAAAAAAAATATCTCTATGTTATCAACACTGCTTTGAGCACAAATCACAAACACAGCCCCAAAACTAGCTGCTATGAAGAAACTCAATTCAATCTCAGCTGAAACCAGGACAGGCAGCTGGTTTAGGGTGATGATAAGCTGTCTTTTTCCTAACCCCCTACATGCTAGAAATGTGAAACATTCATCTAAAACCTGGAAGAAAGATTACCAAGGTTATGGGAGATACACAGAGACAAGAGTGGTTAGAGAGCTAATAAAGGAGTTTTTTCAGTATCAATTCCACTTACTGCTACTGTTCATAAATCATCGCTATTTTAAATTTTTAAACAACTGTGTTGCTGAGAAAATCAAGGTGCATATCAAGGTAAATTCTTGCTGCTCATGGTTTTCACTCAGAAAAAAAAAAGAGACAAGGGCACGTAAAAGCAGAAGCTGATTTTTCCATGCAAAATACAAGTCCTGGTTGTCCCTAGAGACTTTATCTCATTTTCATCATTTTCATAGGAGCAGCAACTCCTATGAAATAGTAAAAAAAAAAAAAAAAAAAAAAAAAAAGGCCTATGAAGAGAAGCAATAGCAGAGGATTTTATGATCTGACACAACTTTGAATATAGTGCCACTGAAAACATTTTTGTGAAGTGGTAAGCATTTCAGAAAATGGCTTTATGCTCTGAATATCAATAGACCAGTACTTTGAAATGGCTGTTTCTTAGCTGAAATACAGCATAGAATTAGATTTGCATCCTAGTATTCACTGGAATACCAGGAAGGGGATCAGCAGCCCAGCCATATGCCAGTTTTCAGTGATTTCATGTAAGTCTATTGTAAACTCTATCAGTGTAAGCACTGTATTACATCAAAAGTTCACATTAATGATCACTCAGTGCCTGGAAAGCCACAAGAGTCTTCACAGTCATTACTGTCACCAGCACCTGCGTTCTCCTCCCTTTTGCATGGCAGATCCTGCCCCAGAGTTTTTGCAGGTGGATGAAAACCTGCAGACAAGACACTGCTCCATCGTGAAAGGCCAAGAAACAGGTTTTTTTCCGGACTCTTTTCTTTCTTTCTTATTTAGGCATCTGCTATTGGCCCATCCATTGCCAATGATGGGCTTTTGATCTCACTCAGTACACACATTTCTGTGTTCTATAGCTTCAGCAAATGTGTTAAGTACAGTATGAGTATCTTTCACAAGACAACAAAGAAGCCAGAAATACATAATAAAGTTCTTTAACAAAAGTATCAGTAATTTCTCCCCACTTTCCCCACCTTCATGAACCTTATGCATATGCAAAATGCAAAACACTCAACCATTCTGGAGCTCAACAATGCATGGACCACACTGGCTATGTTAGTGGCAATATTTGTAAATTGTATTTCTACTATACATTAAGATTTTGAACATCCAAAATGATCTGCAAATTTAATAGCTTAGCATTTTGAAGTGGTTCTTGTTACTTCCTCATTGTTTGACATTCACTGTAAATCTTCATGTATTTTCACTGCAGAGATATTAAAAGATGTATTGATCTTTTTTCCAATGCAGAGATGTATTTTAAGTATAGATTTTAATCACTGTAAGTCCATAGATTTATGACCAATCTAAATGTTAGAAAATTTTAATCACTGAAACAGCATACATTTCATAGTACTTATCTCCTAAGAGAAAACCCTGTACTTGCTGTGAGGCAAGTATTTTTCTCGATTTGTTGGGCTTTACAAATCCTACACAGAGTCCAATAGAAGCCTAGCAATGCCAAGTTGGCAGTGGCTGCAGTATTAGCTACAAGAAGGCTTAAGAAAGAGACTGTCAACATTTCCTCCTACAGACCTTAAATAGCTAGGGGACATGAACAGAGCTTTGTATAAAAATGTGCTCTTGTCCAGCAAATAAAGAAAATCAATTCTGAATTCATGCTGTGGTGTAGTATGACAGTTCCCTACTCCTCTTCACTAGGTTTTTCCTCTGTACAGTTGCAGCGGGATATACTCTTAGCCTGCCTCTTTTTAATCTTCATAATTTGAGTTGACTAAAGTGGTTTCAAGTAGCAAGATTAATGCTAAATTTTAAAGAATACTATCTTCTCTCTCCTCTTTCTAAAAAATAGAGACAAATATACCAGAGAAATTCCTGACAAAATGCAGATGTCTGGGGACAGCGAAGTACTTCATGCTTAGACAGCACTGGATCATGATTCTTCTTCATCATTTTGTTTTAGGAATAGCTCAAATTTGAAGTTTGTGACTTGAGCAAAAATTCTACTGCTTCTGGACCAGTGGACATAGATCCATGTATCAATGTTGCTTTTCCTTTTTCTCTGTAAGCAATCAGATCTCTTTGTGATGAATGCCTTTGTTTTCCTCTACCTGTCCAGTAGACTGTCTGTTATATATTGCCATGGAACAACATCTCATTTAAAATAGAATTCAAGATATTCATCTTTGAAAATAAGCCAGCATAATGTCACTGTGCAAGATCACCCTTTCAATCTTCTACTATGACAACTCCCAGTCAAATAGTAAAATTTATACACAGTGACAAAACTTACAGAGAAAGTGGGGTGCCCACAGCCAACAGGCAATACTTGTCATAACAAGCGTGTTTTCACTTCTTACACACAAAGTAACACTTAACTGGTCAAAAGAAAATTGCAGATTATGCACAATGCAGTAAAGCAGAGATTCTCGAGGAAGTCTTTGTTTAATTTCTTATGTTCTGTAAAATACAACAGCTACCTGAGATAAAACAGATTTTATGAGAAGAAACCTCAAATAATTGTGCAGTTGTTACTGAACTATTATACAAATCATAGAGGACAAGTAAGTTAGGGCAGATTTTTTTCTGTCTATGTGTAAATACACATTTTTTAATAATAAAAGGCTCTTCCTTTCTAATAAAAGGGGAATAAGCATAAATATTTAATTTCTAGCAGAAAATATTTCACTACGTTTTTTCTTTTCATTAGAACTACAAAGGCAAAGCTCTTACAAATTGTACCTCAGTGTGGAGATGCTTGTTTTAGGTCCTGGTATTTTCTCACCAAGAAATTTGTTAGATTTTGTGTCAAAGATCTAAAGAAGTTTACCTAGAATTCCACCATTTGGATTTGTACCAAATTAACTTTATGCATAGTTTAAATGCTTCTACTCATTAGAAGAAAGAATTCGTCCTTCTTTTGAAGATGGTTATTTTGAGAAATGTTAACGATACATTGCAGAAAGAAGACACTTCTGAAATTGAGCTTCTCTAATGAACTTCTGATGTGATATTTCAAAATTAAGTTGTTCTTTAGACTTAAAATGGTAAATACAACTTCTGTCTTCTCCTTCATGAGGAAGAAAAAGGCACAGGGGAATCTTCTTTTGACCTTTTAAACTCTAACTGCTTACATTTGATGAGACTTCTGAAGATAAGTAGAAGAAAATGACACTGCTTTTTTTGCCTCTCAAAAGAGTAATTTATCCCAGCTTCTTCATAATTCAACTATTACATTGAAAATTTTCTGCACATTTTTCGTCAATAATCTGGAAAACATTCATTCTTTAAGCTTTTCATTTCTTGTTCATTTCACTTAAGGTTGAATACTCATGCTTGGTATTAATAGTTTTTTCCAGTTTATATAATTTCACTTTTCTTTTTGAGACTTCTTTGTAAACATGTCATTAATCTTTATTGTATTTAAGATTCATTGGCTGGTACTGGTATTTATTTTGGGAACTCTAGGCTACCAAGATGCTGGATGTTTGAGGCAGGGATACAATTCAAGAAGAATATACCTGTCTTAAGGGGTTTGCGTGAGTAACTACAGTTCCATAAAAAAACAGTGTATTTAAAGAGCAATCCCTCGCCTTCTGCCTCAGTTCACTACCTCTGTTGACTAGAGTTAGGATTTTCACGTATTCATCTATTGTTGTTTGAAGTGTGCTGGGATATATGAGACATCATGATGCTGGTGTGTGTGACAGTCTGCAGAGACTTGCTTCTCTCTGGGAGCAACAGGTGATGTCAAGGAGAGATATCTGTCATCTGGCAATAGATGCATGTGCTTAGGTAGTTGAATCAGATTCCTATGTAGGGTTTCCTGACTTCCAGAGCAATGCTTGATGCACTGGTTAATGTTGCTACCTAACAATATCTGCTTAAAGACATATGGTCTGTTTTGTGGTAGAAGCTTCTGTCATTCTATGTAGACAAGATTATTCTCCAAGTAAAAAAGGTTTGCAACTTTATAATAAGTCATGAGTTCTTACGAGAAGCACGTACTGCAGCATCTATAAATGCTGTTTTATATTTCCGACTTCATTTTAAATTGAGAGACTCACTTAAAAATCTATCAGGGTTTTCTTTCAATACAACCCGTGTTACTTGAATATGTTCAGAATATTTTGCACCGTGATTTTGCTTTCTGTTTCCAAAGATAACAGGAATTACTAAAGAAGCCCAGTAAAAAAAAAAAAAAAGTTTGTTATTTTTTCGAATGGATACAGAAACAAATGTCTGATTTTATTGCAGTCAGCGTTCAGTCAGGCTATGTTACTGGTGTTTATGTACAAATAAGAACTCCTGTAAATGTTACTTCAAAAGAAATTTAGGATTTATAACATTATCAGCTAAAGTCATTTGTTTCTAGGATGTGCATCATCTTGAATTTCTGAATTAGGAGTTTGTCTATTGTATTGTCAGAAATTGCAAAATATTATTCTGTGAGCAGAGATTGTTTGTTTCAGATGCATTGGCTTTCAGTTAATAAGGCCACATTATGTGTGGGTTTGTGTCTGTGTGGTTTGTCCCTGCATGAAATTGTAAACGAAAAATGACAGAGGAAAAAAGCCCTTTAGTTATATCATTTTAAGCCAAAATAAAGCTGTTTGATGAATGACAATAAGATATCACACAACTGCCAGCATTACTAATTAATAGGCTTTACAGGTTTTGATATATTCAGCAGTATGACTTGTGTTTGTGGCTAAAAATGAATGCTAATGATCTGTGTAGTGTTACAATACAGATAGCACATTGTCAAAAAACTGTTACGAATGTAAATTCTCAATTGTGCAAAATCTGTAAGGACAAATAAATACAGCTGTTATTCTCAAATAAGCGATTATCCTCTCACTTACATATACAGAAACCTAGTTCCAAATAGAAGTGTGGCTATTTTCATGTTACTTTTCATATCAGTTTATTGAGTAGGTTTAGAAGATTTTGTACTTTGGGTTTTGTTTCTGTTTCAAAAGACCAGGATTACTAATGAAGCCAAGTAAACAAACCAGATGGATACAGCTGGACATTAAATTTCAATGTTCTTTGAGAACCCTCAATATGATCTTGTCTTGTATTTACTAGTTTATCAAATTTAGGTCCAGCTTTACTTCTTCTGAAATTAATATCTATTCCTTTTTTTTTTTTGTTGGTTTTTTTTTTTGCTTATGTTTCACATTCTTCTGTTAATAACTCCCTGGAAAATTCACCAATAACATTTATTTTCTATAGGAGTGTAGGTAAAACATAATTACAGTTTTGGGTTTTTTTAAGCACTAAATTCAAACATCTTTTTAACTGCACACAATAATCACATATAAAGTACATACATAAAAGTATGTATGATAATAATACATTCTTTCCTCAGGCAGAGAGAGCGCAGGGCAATTCTTGGTATAAATCATCAGCTTTATAATTTTCTGGAACCTGAGTCATGGGAGACAAGCAGAGGTTAACCTGAAGGTGCAGTCATATTTCTATCACTTAACCATTCACAAATAAAAATTCTACCTAACAGGAAAACATAAGGATTTAGGAGCAAGGTAGAATAACAAGCTGTTGAAGTAAAAGTAGAGAGAAAAAAGAGACTCTAACTCAAGTTCAGACTTTCCTGGGAGGTTACATATTTCATAGGCAAAGAATAAAGGAGAATCAAAGTCATGTCAGCTATGTTCAATGGTCCTTCAAAGAGCAAATATCCTAGCACATTTTAAATATCTCCACTGGGTTTTTTTTAGCTAGCACCAAAATATCCTCAGGACTTCAGATACTGATACAAATCTGACAATGGTATTTACCATATATCAATACTATATACAATAGTATTTACATGAAAGTAGTATTATACAATTTCAGTAAGTCTAGGCTTGTCTATCTTTAAATTTTGTAAAACTTGTAGGAGAATGATCCAATGACTACTTCTGATGGAAAGATGAAAAGTTGACAAGATGTTGCATTTCTATTAAGTTGATTTTGGAGAGTAAATGGTATTTGAGAGACATGGATAGACAAAGTCTGAAGGACCTGAAAGTCTAACTGAAAATGGGAACCTTTCTGAGGAAGGTAGTAACATTTAGAAGGCAAATAAGGACAGGTCAAGATGGCAAACCTACAGGAATTTGGGAAAAAATGGTGTATTGCAAAAATGTGAAACCTTGTATGAAGGAAACCACCCTATGCAGGCTACAGGAACTTGTGTACTAAATTGCATAGGAAGAAGTGAAGGAACCGTATGAGGAATGTATTAGGCTTTAGACAGGGTCACAAATGTCATTTCTGTCTGTCAATGTATTTGATTCAGCTTCCTAAAAATTCATTTGTCTATGAAAACCTATTACAGTCATAATACTCTAAAAGCAGTAAGAACTTTTAAATGTAAAGTTAGATATCTGAGAATTAGACTCTCCATCTTTCCTTCCTGAATACCCTTGGTTGATTCATGAAGGCCTTTGACTAAATCTGTAATACAGTCAATATAGAAAATAACTCCCTTTTGAAAGAAAAAATAAACAAGACATGATCATATTCTGAACATTTATCCTTTAGGGAAAGAATACCATTCACCCACTACAATTGCTGCTAATACTTAGCCTTATGAATACTTGGTATTTAGTTCTTGCACATGTACTCTTTAAAATCCAAACACTATGAATAAAAAACTGCCTTTTCAAGTATTTTTTGATGAAACATTATCTCTGGATTTAACGTGTGGTTTTTTTTTTTTCTTTGAGAAGCAAGAATGAATCACATTTCAAAGTCATGTCCACCATCTGCTTAGTCATCAATTCACAAATTCATGTTGGCTGTTTTGCCTGTAAATATATATTCAGAAGAGTTGCAACTTAGTTCTTCTCAAAGTACATGTCCTATTTTAAAAGATATGTCTTTGTAGGCTTATGTCTTTGCCATAAAGTTAATTGATATTCTTAAGGACAATCAAGATAAATCAAGCTGTGAATATCATACTGAAATTAATTAGCACCACTTGGCTTTTTTTTTTATATATAACTTGATTCAGACCTGGGTCATGGAGGTTTTGGAAAATACTTTTTTTTAAAAATGGGAAAACAAAACAACCAGCCAAAACCATTGAGAAAAGCCTTGGTGCAGGAAATGGCCATTTTTATGTGAGGTGAAACCAAATATTTTAATTCTTCATAGTCTACCTCCCATGAGCCATGTCGCTTCTTTTATTCTATTTATTGTAAAGCTATTACATTTACAGCGAAGTTTATAAAATTCTCTAATGACGTACAGTGGACATCATGTCACACTTTTATTGATCCCAGGTGTATTGCATTAATTCAGAGAATCTAATAATTTATTCCAGAGGTTATTTTGATTTTCTCCACATTCTCTGTCCTCAGAGGTTCAGGAACTGAAAAACATGACTTTTTTTCTTTTTATTTTTTTTGATAGTATACAAAACCAGTTTTGAATTATAAGTTTCCTCTGTATTACTAAATGGCTTGAGTTCTAGTGATCCAAGAGGCAATTGCCCTCCCATGGCATGGGGCAGCCAATATCATGGAATCAAAGAATAGTTGGGGTTGAAAGAGATCTTTAAAATTCATCTAGTCCAACTTCCTTGCAATGAAGAGGGACATCTTCAACTAGATCAAATTGCTCAGAGTACTGTCTAATCTGGCCTTGAATATTACTAGGGATGGGGCATCCACAAAATCTGTGGGCAGCCTGTTGCAGTGTTTTACCACTCTCATCGTAAAAAGTTTCTTCCTTACATCTAGCCTAAATCTACTTTCTTTAGTTTAAAGCCATTACCACTTGTCCTATAGTAACCTTCTAAAAAGTGTGTACCCTATCTTTCTTATAAGCACCCTTTAAGTACTGAAAGTCTGCAATAAGATCTTAACTAAGCCTGTTCTATGCAACTCTTTCAGCCCTCTGATCATCTTTGGTGCCTTCCTCTGGACTTGTTACAACAGGTCCATGTTTTTCCTGTGCTAATGACTCCAGAGCTAGTCACAGTAGTCCAGGAGGGATTTCATGAGAACAGAGGGGGAGAATCATCTCACCTGCTGGCCCCGCTTCTTTTGATGTGGCCCAGGATAAGGTCTGCTCCCCTGGCTGCAAGCACATACTGCCAGCTCATGTCCATCTTTTCATGCACCAGTACTCCCAAGTCCTTCTTCAGAGGGCTGCTCTCAAACCCTTCATCTCCCAGCCTGTATTGATACCAGAGGTTGCCCCAAACCATGTCCAAACCCCTGAGTGTTGCAATTGTCACCAGTTTCTGTCTGACATTGGACTGTTGATCACTCTGAGTGTAACCATCCAAACAATTCACCCATCAAATGAATATGTCTCTAATTTAGAAAGATATTGGGAAGGGCCATTGTCACAATCCACAACCAGATAGCCTAACTTGGCAGAGGTTAAACCCCCTTGAGTGCCAACCAGATCAGATCACTCTGGGTGGCTGGGGGTGGCTGGGCTTAACTCCTGAGTGATATCTCATTAGGTGTTTTATCATGACCAGATCATCGCAATTCTCAGAGAAGAGACTTAAGACTCAAAGTGGAGTCAAGGTTCAAGCCACTTTATTTGGTCCACAACAAACATTCAAGAAAAGGGTGGAAGAAAGAGAAAAGAATGGAAAAGAGAGAGAGAGGAAAGAGGGAGAGAGATTGCAATATCTACCATTAGGGAGCTACAGCATCATGTCAGTCAGATGACCTGAGGTCAGATGGCAGAGCATTCAGTGTCTTTGTGTCCTATGTGGGGGGAACGTTCCCTTGTTGTCCCTTTGGCTCCCTTTTTTCCCATGGCAGAATGCTTTCTTCTTGTAGTCATCTCTGGTATAGCCACATCTTCCACCTGGCTGTGGGAATTGGCTTCAGGGTAGATGGTGAAAGGAATGCTTCCTTTTGTTTTTAAGGTGGATAGCTTCTGATGTATTTAGGGTGGATGGCTCCTGATGTCTTTCCTGATGTCTTGGAGTGCTCCCTTTTGTCTTCAGGGTGGATGGTGGAATGCTCTCCTGATATCTTTAGGGTGGCTTTGTTAGTCTTGCCTTTTTACAGTGTTAATCTCGTTGCATAGTCATTACATTAAGTCCTTGGCACAAGCCACTTTAAGCCTGACAGGTGGAATTCAATTTGTTGGTGGTGTTGTAGTGATGAGGTTTTATGGTGATTGAGAAAGAGGAAAGAGGGGGGTAGAGAAGAATGAGAGGGGAGTACGGTTCTGTCACGATTGTTAAGGCATATTTCTAGTACCTTATAGGCATATCAAAGGCCTTACAGAAGTCCAGATAGATGACATCTGTAACTCTTCCCTTGTTCACTGACATAGTCATTACATCATAGAAGGCCACAAGGTTGGTCAGAAGGACATGCCCTTGGTGAAGCCATGTTGACTGTGTCAAAACACCTCCCTTTCCATTATGTGTCTTAACAGAGCTTCTAGGAGGATTCGTTCCATGATCTTCCCAGGCATAGAGGTGAGGCTGATATGTCAGTTGATCTCAGGAACAATCTACCCTTTCTGAAAATGGGTGCAATGTTTCCCTTTCTCCAGTCAACACGGACTTCACCTGAATGCTCTGAATTTTCAAATATCATAGAAAGTGGCTTGGCAACAACATCATCCGATTTCCTCAGGACTCTGGGATACATCTCATCAGGCTCCAGAGACTATACATGTTCAGGTTCCTTAAGTGGTCACAGAGCTGATCTTCTGTTGCAGTGGGAGTGTGTGTCTTGCGGTCCATCCACTGGTGTGGGAAGAGAGGTTGCCAGTGGAGACTGAGGCAGAGAAGTTATTGAGTAACTCAGTTGCCTTCTTGTGCATTCTTACCAGTTTAGCAGTCTTGCTCCTCAGTTTCCTTTTTTGGCTGACATACCTGCGTATTTGCCAAGTGTAGCTCCAGCTGTGCCTTGGTCTTCTTGATCCTATCCCTACAGAACTGAGCAGCATCCTTATATTCTTCCAAGAATATCTGTCCCTGCTTCCACTGCCTATGCATTTCCTCTCTTCCTTTCAGTTTGACCAGAATGTCTTGATTCACACGTGCCAGTTTCTTACCTTTCTTTTCAGATTTCTTAGACTGAGTGATAGAGAGAGGCCTTACACTCTGTGGAAACCATCCTTAAAGATCTGCCATTTCTGTTCTGCTCTCTTGTCCCTGAAGGCAGTTTCCTAGGGGAATCCTATTGACCAACTCCTTGAAGAGCTGGAAGATTGGTTTCCCAAAATTCAGGGTCCTGACTTTACTCTTCACCCGATCTATGTTTCTCAGGACTCTGAACTCTACCAGTGTATGATCATTGCAGCCCATGCTGCCTGTAATTTTGGTGTCACTGATTAGCTTACTTTTGTTGGTGATCAACAAGTCCACTATTCAATCCCCTGTGGCAGGTCTATTACCTGACTTAAGAAGTTATCCTCAGTTCTTTCAAGGAGACTTATGGATTGCCTATGGCCTATTGAGCTACTTTTCCAGCAGATTTTAGGGTGAAGTACCCTACCTAGCAGGAGAGGAGCCTGCAAGTGCAATGCCTCCTGTGGCTGGAGTAAGAAGGCTTTGTCAATAAGCTTGCCTTGATGGGTGTCCTGTTGTGGACAACAGTCCTTTGTTTCCTTAGTCTCTAATTCTTACTCATAAGCTTTCAACCTGCTTGTGGCTCCTCTTCAGAGATTACTCTTCATACTCCATCCGTTTCTTGATGTAGAGGGCAACGAGCCTCTAGTATATCTAAAGCCTAAAGCATATGTAGAATAGGTGTATGGAAGACAAGCTTATATCACAATATTCATCAGTAAGATACTCTTCACAGCTTTTGAAAATAAGAAACTACATAGAGGAGGGAAGAAATCTTTGGATAACTACCCTTGAGTGCAATGAGGCTTTAAAAAAAGAACCAACCAAAAACCAACCAAACAAACAAACAAACAAAAAAAAAAAACCCACACCAAACTTCAAAGGTTAGGTACAATTTACTAGTTGACGTTTACATTCCTATTAGTGAAAGGACACCACAAGGGTTCCACAGTCATGAGTCAGTTCCAGCAGTTATGAAATTGGTCTCCCTTTGCTTTTAAGATGTGAAATAATTATATGAAAAAATCCTGAAATAATTTTATGGAGTCATATAGTTAGTGATCCTGACTGTTCCCATCCTGAGAATTGCTGGCTTTCAGTTACTTCAGTGGGAGGTAAATGCACTCAGGATTTTAAGAGCAGTACATTTGCCAAATATCATAAATATATAAAAAGACATATACAGTATCTTGAAGCACTAGTTTTTTTATTGCAAATCATTTTACCAGCTGGACTATTTTAACAGAAAACAACCTCATCTATACAGGAAACTCCTTGAAGACAGCCAAAAGCTCTAATATAGTAACTGAGAAATACCTCCCCTGAACTGAGCTATTTAGAAGTTAATTGTCTGTTCTAAGTTATCTATGCAGACATCTTTTAAAGTAAAGGAGAGTGACTAGAACTTCCAAAAGGCAATCTATTTCATTAATTTTAGACACCTGCTTTCCTTACTGGAATTTTTACAAGAACAATTTAGACTAAGTGCTTAACAAAAAAGTTCAAGTTAGATAATTTGAAATAAGTTAGCAGCCTGAAAGTTAGTTAATTCTCAATGTGTCTGTCCAACTCTATCTTCCCAATCTGCACATGCGTACTTACTTTATTGTTATCCTCTACCATAGCAATGCAGGCAAATACTGTATTTCCTTCACTGGAAATCCAAATACAACTCTAATTTAAGAAAGTTAATCGAACTTCAAAAATAGCAACATTAAAGGAAGCAATAATGATTGACATAAGTCTTCTTATCTGTGGTAGCTGAAGTAATTAGCTATTTAAATGTGAAACTTGGTGTACAGTGCACTCACCTCTAGAAGGAGGTGAAACACATTTGACCGGGAGATTTCTTCTAAGTTTACTGAACTTTGCACATGTTTTTCTGTCTATTATAGATTATGTTTACTGTTGGGCATTAACTTGAATTATTTAGACTGAAACATCCATTACTCTGCATTTTTAAACATTTTTTTAAAGAAGGCATTATTTGAAAATTCCATGATTATCAGTATCCACTTGTAGCTAGGTGCTTGTCATATTTTATGGATCAGTGCCTATACATGATCTAATACATAGGAACAAAGTTTGGAGAATTGTGGAGGTTGTTGATTTTGGTTTGTGGTTTGTGGGTTTTTTTGTTTTCTTGTTTTTTCTTTCAGAGGCTTGTTTCTATATCATATTGCAAAAGCAAGGATCAGAAGTTAGATAAAATCTACAGAGAAACAAAATAATATTGCTGTTACACAGTAGGGAGTCTTGTTACAACATTCTAGTAATGCTTGATTACTTTTTAAGGCTAGGCATGGTTTTTTCCTGTCTGGAAACAGATTGTTTTCATTTGAATTTTCAGATTTTTTGGCATCCTAGCATTTGTACACATTCCTTGGAATACTTAGCTGATTTCATAGTTTCTAAATGTCTTTTCTTCATATCTAGCCTACTGCTTCTAACAGAGCAATGGGTATATCACATTCTGAGCATCTGAGGATGCACAGAACATTGTGCTGCTTGGATCCAGAGCAACCTGCTGGCCTCAGAGCTGACGACACAGTAGAATAATTATGTCAGACTTGAGATTGTATTAATCATTTACTTGAACTAATATAATTTTCTTTATTGTTAGGCTAAAGTCTAGCAGTTTTAAGTATATTAAATAATATTTGAATATAAAAAAGGGTTCCTGAATATGATTTTCCCAAATACTGTTTTAAATAGCATCCTATCCAGTTAAATAATCATGATTTATCATTTTTCGAAAGTATGACAATAAATAAAATATGAAGGAAAACTAAGTAGCATGAAAAGCAGACAGAACTGTTTTAGGAGAGAAGCACATGCCATTTTCTCCCCAAAAATAATGTATGTGTGGGAACAGAGCAGCCCTGAGTTTACCAACTCTTAATGAAGATAATGTCAGTAATACCTTTTTCAGTTTATTTCTTAGTCTCTAATGAACTTCTGAAACAGCAGCTGCTGTCGCTCATCCTACTGTCTATTTAATAAAGGCAAAAAGTAGCATTACTGATCATACCTATGTATAGTTCATTCGTTAGGAAGAAATGTTGCCTTCTTTCCTCAGAACCCCACCCTAATTACTCGAAAAGTATGGTTCCCTCACCAGCAATGGGAAAGGTCCAATGGCTTTAATATACCTACTCTTTGATGGTATTATTCAGTGCAACCAAGTTTACCAAAATCTTTCACACAACATTCACTGACTGCACCCTAGTTCTGTATCCTATTAAAATTAAATATTCTATCACATCTTTCTCCAATACCTAAGTAACATACAGGTTCCAATTACCACAAAAGGATAAAATAATAGTATAAAAATCAAATATGCACAGAAGGAAGATAGAACAACTGTACCCAGATGTTGTGGTTAGTACTGGATTAGTGATCTGTTCTTACATCGTATCTTTTATATTTTGTGTTAGGAGAAATGATTAATTGCTAATATAACTCTAAGTCATTTTAACATCTATCCTAGAGGTACTACAGGTGTTTCAGCCTGTCCCATTTATTAGAGCATTTTGTTTTTCTCTCTCGAGTCTCTTCCTTCAAAAGGGATATCTGCTGCATTTCTACATCACATCCAGCATCAATCACTTTGATTAGGGTCTCACTCCACAAACCGAACAGCTTTTCTTGCATGTCAGCTCCATATGTTTGCTGCAGCTGTTGCAGTTTCCAGGCAGAATGTGGCTGTACTGTTCAGAGTTTGTGTCCCTGTCAAAGAGTCAGGGAATTAATGCTCTCTGCTTTCATTTGCCTTGAAATCAAAAGGGCTTGAAATCCATCCTACAGCTAGACTACAGTTGCCTACAAAACATATGTGAAATTGCACCTGCAATATATTTTCATAACTGTGGTTCTAGAAAGCACACACTACCCATGCTTGTTCCCACAGCACTGCTTGAATATCAGGTTGAAGAGTTTTATTGTTGGGAAGGTTACTCCAGGGAGGTTTGGACACAATGAGAGAAGACGACTACTATCCATTGCAGACTAGTTTCTTAATAGCTAATGAAACATACTAAGTTTATTTTTCTGGCTTGGGAAAGTATTTCTTATTGATTAATAGAAGTACATACTACAGTATACAGTACTACATTACAGTTGCACTATTTCTAAGGTGCACTGAATGCAGCACAAAGAATATACCAGCTATGAGATTCATCTCTATTTGCAGAAATACTAAATACCTCCATGGAGGACAACTTGAAGATCACCAACTCACTGTGGCTTTTTTACCCTAAGAAATATGGAAAACTAAAGTTACTATATGTGCAAATAAAAATTAGAGCTGATTTTTTTTTTCTTTAAATTTGTGATCGCTGATGTCTGACAGCAGTCAGCATTGGAAGAACTTTATTCATCCTAAAAATATGTTTGTTTCTTCACCATCTAGGTATTGCTGTGTCACTTTTCATTGCATTTGATTAGCTCATTGCTCAGATAAATATGCAGTGGACCATTACATTTTGATGACCGAGAACCAAACTTGGCATATTATGAATACGCTTTTAATGAAGCTTATAGTAGCATGCATGTTAAGGTGGCAAGTATTTTTAGAGCCCTGTGAGATCACAAACTCCGGTTGACAGTTAAGGTCTGCCACAGATGAATGAACGTCTTCACTGTACTAGAGGTGTGAAAAATAACTTAAGTATCAGAATGTCTTACTGCTCACTGGTCCTCTACCTGTGTGATTCCACATTGGTTTTAGCAACCAAGGTGCTGGAGAAGAACATTTTTCCTGATGCTGCCAAGTACACTGTTTCTCTGTGCCTTCAGGACGACTGCAAGCAGTTGTGTTGTGACAGCACAGAAGCTGACATAATAAAACTAGCTCAATGAAAAACTCTTCTCAAAGTACAAAACCACTATATACAATTACTAATTGATTGAAGTAGGTCTTAGCCAGGTAGTTTTGTTCCCTCCTTCCCATGAAGTATAAGTTTTGGCTTAATATAATAATAAAAAAAAAAATCTTAAAGCATATTCTTTGTTCTAATGTACAGAAATGGACACCTAAAACCCGGAGTATTTGCGTTTTGGTTTTTGATTTCCTGATTAAGTGCTTAGCCTTTTCACTAAAGGCAGAAAATTTCTATCATATTTCTAGTCAAAGTAGGCTTTTGTTCTTATAGTAAAAAGGCTTTCTAATTTTTTTTTTATAAGTTATTCTGAAAGGAAAGTTCCTGTGCTGCTGGATGGGAATAGGTACAGTAAATTTATTATCTGTTGGACCCTTGTCCAACAAAGCACTTAGCTTTGAATGTGAATAACACCACAGATTTCAGAGACATCTTGAATGTTTAAGTGCTTTTCCAAACAAGGTTATAGACGAAACAATTTTTAATAGCTAAATTAGCAGATTGACATATTTAGCTTTATCAGAGCTATAAAAATTATCAGTTGTAGTCTCTAGTCCTCACTTGCCCCTTTCCTTTGTCATTAAGTGCTAAAGTGAGGGCTCTTGGTGTTTAGGTGAGGAATAGGAAATGGGAAGTGTAAAAATATGTGATAAGAACCGAGGACTGGGCAAAAACCCATCTGGAGAGTGGCAGAGCACTGTTGCCCAGTATCCTCCTTGGATTTCAAGGGGCTCTGTTCCGGGTGAGTCTTTCAGCAGTAACCGTGGTCTGGCAGTGATGGACGTAATAAGAAAAGCTAATATAATTTCTGGTCCCGCAGGAAGATTAAATGCTTACAGATTTGTGCCAACTATAAGCCAATTTATGTTCCAGATACAAGCATTTGAATTCTAGCTAAAATTATATTCCTTCTGTAACTTTGACATAAATGATATTAGGAAATCATGTTTTGTAAGTCAGTTGTGGTTATTAGCTTGGATCTCAAATGCTACCATCTTACAGAGCAGATCCCTTCCCTAATGCAGAAGACTATTTTTTGAAGCAGTAGGAACTGTGTATCATTTGTTATCCCAGTAGCTGTATGATAAACATTCTCAGAATGTAATTAATGATTATTTTCTCTAGAAATCATCAGTGGTGAGAAACTTATTGCAGTGTGTATAAATAATTCTAGACATCGCTGTAGAATCTAGACCTTGTCTGGTCATTTTTGCCAAGTAAAAATCAAATTACCTGTATTCTACTCTAAGTACTATTAGTTATGTATGTTTACATACATCCATCAACAATATAAAGGATTTTCTGAAATCTGGGTAGCCTATGGATGCATATTGAATTCTTATATTTATCTTAAATATAAAACTAAGCCTAATTTACAAGTAAACTTAGCTCATTTTATCTGCACACAATCATTCACTGATACTTCATTCAACAAAGTACTTTAGTTGTATGCATTTTAAGAGGTAGGAATATTATTTTATAGTAGTTAAGGGTCTTTTAAAGCTTTCTGTAGCAGAAATGGAGCATGGAACTCTGCCATGCGCAACAGTTCACTAAGGTGGTTCTACATTAGGATCTAATATATAATACATTGATCTGTTAGATTTATTATACAGTTAAAGTTTGGCTGTACTTTGTAACATAATATTTGAAAGAAATAAACAAAAATCTATATCAAGACAGACAGAAGCAATACAGCAGACATCTTCCAGATTAAGAAGAACATATATTTCTAGATTCAGAATTGGTGGTTATCATGAGAAATCTATAGGTGTCAAGCATCAAAATCCTGTATCACTTGATACAGTGTGTTGGTAATTATTTACTTCTTATGTTTAAATAAATTCTTAATAGCTGTAATGAATCCTTTCCTTTCTGGCAGGGAATAATATGATTCCCTAATATTGATTCAGTTCCCTTGAATATTCAATACCAAATCATTGGAGATTTGTTAATAGATGAATTAACATGCACCAAAAAGGAACTGCATCGGGAAGATTATATTTGCTAATAGATTTTTTTTCAGCTCTGCTAAATGGTTTTCTTTCTCTATAAATCTTTGTTAACACTGCCAATTCAGCATCTTTAACCTCATTGTTTCATTTGCATGCTTTGCCTTTGTGATTGGATTACAGTTTGTTTTACTTTGCTCTTTATTATTAGCTCTCTGGATATGTAATTATGCTTTATTACTTAACATTCAATTTACTTTGATCAGTATTTGAGTATAAGGTCTTACACAAAGGCAACAATATACAAAACTGGTTTTCTGCTTCTGCAAGCCCTTCTGCAACCCTTCAGCTCAGCCTCTGTAACTTTGGAGAAATTTAACTTGCAAATTACATATTACTGCTGCAATAATACCAGTCAGCTGAAGAACTTGAAACCAAGTTTCAATTCATGTCTGAATTGGTCATATCTTCTCATCTCATGGTCAGATGGTCATATCATTTAGCAGTTGATTAAAACCTCACAACTGGAGCTTCCACCTCTACCACTCGCCCCCAAAAATTTCAAAATTATCATTATTAATCTGATTTTTTTTTAAGGAATCAAAATGTCAATTTTTCAAAGAGAATATTACTGAAACAGGTCTACTTTTGAATAAAAGTTTCTTTTTAAAATGCTATCAATTTTTACATCTATGAAAAACTGAAATATACTACTTTGAATCACATTTCATCATATTGCTGATTAAAAAAATAAGTGAAAAAAGTAGAATTTAAAAAATATTTTCAATTTTTCAGAATAAGGTCATTAGAAACATGTTAGTTCTTTTCAAGATTCTTTAACTTGGATTAGTATTTCACATACCATGGGAACAAAACCTTATTTATAGTCACTGATGACTACTATTTAGAAGAGACTTGAAAAGAACTATTGAGAAATACAATACAATATTACAAAAGATAGTAAAAACCAGTTTGGTTGGGGTCTTTTTTTCTGTTTCTGCCACTCTGTTATATAACAGTGATTACAAACACACTAAATGGTAGAAAATTCCAAATAATAAACTTGAAAATCTATTTAATCTAATGGATTATAATATTTATTATTAAAATATTTTTAAGAATAAGACTTTATTAAACAAAATGTGATACTCAAATTTGAGCAAACAACTTTCACTTGAATATTCAGAAGAGACTTAATTTTATTTGAAGTGGATGATAATCATATTATGACATTGGTCATTTAATCAGGCATCTGAAAAAAATACATTTGCTTAGGTGCCAAATTTTCAAATATCTTTGAACAGATTCTTAAAGAAAGGAAATGACCTTAGGGAAACAAATCACAAGTGTGATAAAATACGCCAGATTGTATCAAAGGTAAATGACATATTCATTTTTTAAAAATATGCTTTTATATTAACAACAATAACCTTTAAGGCAAATATGGTATGGGATTTCTAATTTACCTATATTTAAATGGGCAATTTATTTAATTGGTACAGTAGAGTGACTTAAAGATGTAGTGGTTGGAAATAAAGAGAAGCACTATATGAGATGAAGATCTGGCTAAGCAAGAGACTGCACCGGATTTATATTAACAGTTCTCAAAATTTTTTCATGGATAATTTTTGAGATTCATCCTCATTAGGATGTTGATTAATGACATTACAAAAAGAATGAGAAAAAAAGCCCAACAAAACAATACAAACCAAAAGCACATCAATCAGATGTGGCAGTTCAGGAAACAGGTCTGGTTGAATCAGTGTCTTAAGGATGATCAAACTGCAAATACAATATGCCTCTTGAAAAGTCTGTCACGATTTTAGGTATTGATAATACTCATTTACAAAACTGTGTTTATTGTGGTCTCAGAAGCTTAAAAAGAGGTGAAGTTTAACTGACAACAGAGCAGATATGGTTAAAAAAGAAATTATTATAATTTGGAAATAAAAAGAAATAATATATTAAAATACTAAGATATCCAAGGGCTTTGATGTCACTTATCCTGTTCCATGTAGATGAATTTGGTACAAAATTCTTGGAAAATATAGGAAATATAATGTGTTGGGACAGCACAATGAGGAGCAAAAGTATATTGAAGAACAACCTGTCAGGGGACATGGTAGAGTCCCCATTGCTGGAGGTTTTCAAGATGTGATTGGACAGGATGCTAGATAATCTCATCTAGGCTCCTTTTCCCATGAAAGGCTGGACTAGATGATCTTTTGAGGTCCTGTCCAGCCTGGACAGTTCTATAACTTGGGTAATACTCAATAATATTTTTCTTAGTATTTGTGAATAACAAAGTCTTCTCTATGATTATATTAGTGTAAGGAAAAATAATATTGAATTCACACAATGACTTGAGGAATCTGTCTATATTAAAGTTTCAAATACTATTTTATACTGGGAACTGCATATGCATGTCCATTATACTATACGATGCTTCCCACACATGATGCTAATTGCCTTCTCTTAAATAATGTACTTTCAAGTCAAGATGATATCCATAGGAAATGACAGGAGAAAATCCTGCTAGAGCATTCTCTAAACCTCTGGTTTCCCGTATCCCGTATCTGGACAAACTGGAAGAATAGATCCAATTATCTAGTTCAATCTCAAATAAGCTTCTTAACCTAATCAGTGAGTCATGTGGCATTAAAATCGTAGTTTGGTTGGTTTTTTTAAAGGCCTTCTTTAGTAGCTCTTTTAAGGTCATTTACCTATGGTTCTGGAAGAAAAAATATTTGTTACAGGGAAGGTGAAGTAGAAGTACATGGAACTCCTTATCAGATTTGATCTCAAAATTATGTTTGAATATCAGCTCTGGATTTAAGTAACAAAGCTGTAAAGTCTGCTGTTTTCAAACCCAACTACAGCAGGCTGGTAAACATTTAAGTTTGCTATAAAACCTGTGAGCTTAAGCAGCGTCGTTATGTCTAGCCTTCTGTATCGACTGCTGATGAGTGACTGTCTATACAAAATAAACAAATGCAAAACTGAATACTGATGCTGCCTAGGAAAAGCCATTTTGCAAAACAATAAAAGAAAAATATGTGAGTCTAGTAACCTTTGAGATTGCTCCTGTTTTGAAATTTTTAAATTTAGTGAGGAACGATGTTTTGCTCTCCCAAGATGGAGGAAGAGTTAATCTTAAACATTTTTTAGTACAGAGCAACAAACTATGTGAGAAAGGAAATTAGATAAACCACCTCAGGTTTTGCAGCTAATCACTAACAAACACAGATTTGGACAATTGGTGATTGGAAAAGCCATCCATAACTCTGTTACATTCAATATTGATAAAGCTCTTTGTGAAAGACAAGTGTCTTGCCTCAGGTTGTGAATAAAAAAACCTTTTTCCTAGCATTTCAACTTGGGACATATTCTTGTTACTCTTCTTGCTTCTTAAATCTACCGTGCTTCCTGTCAGACTGCAGCATCACTCTAGGTGATCATCCTGAAGTCATTTGGTTAATGTTGCTTCAGTAATGATTTAGGGGTCTTCACAGCTGTAGCAACAACAACAACAACAAAAACCCCACAACCCAAACACCACCACAAACCCCACACCAGCCCTAACATCCTGTTTATACCTATATCAAAACCAGTGAGTGGTTTTTGGGTACGCCTTGTGCCTGTTGTTTTGAGCTTATAAACACCAAGAAGTACCATGCTGTAATGAAACAGGTCTTCTGAGGAGAGGCTGGGGGAGCTGGGGCTGTTCAACCTGGAGAAGAGGAGGCTGAGGGGAGACCTTATCACTCTCTGCATCTACCTGGAAGGAGGTTGTAGTGGAGTACATAATTGCCTCTTCTTCCTAATAACTAGTGACAGGACAACAGAGAAAGGGTTCAAGTTGTGCCAGGGAAAGTTCAGATTGGATATTAGGAAAATTTTCTTCACTGAAAGAGTGGTGAAGCATTGGAACAGGCTGCTTAGGGAAGTGGTGGTGTCATTGTCCCTGGAGCTGATCAAAAAATGGGTAGACGTGGCGCTTTGGGAGATGGTTTAGAGGTTATGGTGGTGTAGTGCTGATGGTTGGACTTGATTATCTTGAAGATCTTTTCCAACCTTGATGATTCTATGAAACTTCCCATTTTGGGGGCAAAAAGGAAAATATGATTCAGTAAAATCCACACTGTCATGTTTCCATTAGAAAAATAGTTTAAAACCTTAACAAATTAAACCAAAACAAAACAAATAAACAAAAAATCCAAACCAACACCAGGACCTTTCAACATTGTTAAGTTACACAAGCATTTAAGGGGAAAACATATTTTTTATATTATTGAAAATAATAAATGTATAGTTAGGAAAATAACCTTAAATCATATCGAAAATAATATTTTTTCTTTCTTTTTTTTTTCCTTCTTATTTTGTTTCTTTCCTCTTCCTATTCCTTTTCCATTAATCATGTCTCTTTAAAAATAACGTATTTCAACAGAGGACGTGTATATATCTGTAGGTGCACCTACACATACCCCTCTATACATTGAAAGGACTAGACACTTTTCTTTCCATGTTAATATTGCTAAGAAACCAATTCCTCCTGCCTGCTGCTCTAATGAAAAGTGTACTTGTTAGAGCTGCATGAAATCATATTCCTCCTGAGAAGTCCTTGTGGTCAACCTAGGAGAGCTTCAGTCACAGGTTTTTTGAGAATAATTGATGACAAAGTGTTAGAGTTCAACACTACCGTTGAGGCATCCCAAAGAATGCTTCAACAAGCTTACTTCACCTGCTCTTTGTAACTTTTATGAATGGGAAAAATAATATTGATTGGCTCGAAGTTTTACCATCAAAGTTATCTGTGCTGTTTTGAGGCTGTAAATAGGTTGATTGAATTTATTCTATATAGATATATATGTTTGTAATACAGTCCCAATATATTATCTAGGGAGTCACTACAACTATCATTGTTCTAGTAATCTATTTCCCTATTTCTCTTGCACTTTAAGGCTCTTTCACTTTATAAAAGTTACAGCTGTTCACGGACCATCTCCAAAACGTAATGACCCAACCAAAAATAACCATATAGATTATTTTCAGAGGGTAAACAGCTATTTTTGCTTCTTGGAGGTCAGAAGTTTCAGAATTTCTCATTATTCCATATTTAAAAATGATTTGGTATGTAAGTGTTTTGAAGAGCTCTCTGACATTGAGTAACAGATGTTAAAAAATATGTGGACAAAAGGAAAAATACAAGCTTTCCTGAAAGCACAACTCTTCTTTTTCTTTCTCTCCCTCTTTCTGTATGTGTTTTAAATAGATTTGGTTTCCTTACCACCAGTAGCTCAGTAAGAACAATTAATTTCTATTTGTGAAACTAAACAGAAAGTAAAAATAATATCAATAGTAACTTTTTTTCCAGTTTTCTTAATTCTCTTGCTTCCCAAATATGGCCATAAATCCCAGAAATGCAATCCTTTTTAAGAAATACCTGGGGGACCCAAAAACTGGATGCAGTATTCTGTGTAGGATCACACCAGACCAGAGTAGAAGTCATGTGTTTTTTGGTCATGTGGTTTTTGACCCAGCACAGGGTACTTTTGGCTTTCTGGTCTGCAAGCATGCATTGCCTTCTCATGTTAAGCTTTACATCAACCAACACTCACAAAGCCCTACTCTTCAGGGATAATCTCAATTCATTCTCTGCCCAGCCTGTTGTTGTTCTTGAGATTGCCCTGACCCACATGCAGGACCTTCCACTTGGCCTTGTTCAATTTCATACAGTTCACATGGGCCCATCTCTCCAGCCTGTCAAGGTCCCTTTGGGTGGCATCCCCTCCCTCCAGTGCAATGACCACACCACACAGTTTGGTGTTAGCAAACTTGCTGAGGGTACACTTGATCCCACTGTCCATGTCTCCAATAAAGATGTTAAACATCACTGGCCCCAATCCCAACCCCCGAGGAATGCCACTCATCCAGCCAATTTCTTATACGCTTAGTGGTCCACCTATCAAATCCATGTCTCTCCAATTTAAAGGCAAGGATGTCATGGAGGACAGTGTCAAATGCCTTGGACATGTCCAGGTAGATTACCTCTGTCACTTTTGCTTTATCCACCAGCGCTGCAACCCCATCATAGAATATTGCCAAATTTGCTAGGAATGCTTTGCCCTTAGCAAAGCTGTGTTGACTGTCATCAGTCACCTCCTTTACATGTGCCTGAGTATAGTTTCCAGGAGGATCGGCTTCTGGAATATGTAGTTTGATAAAGCAGGTTTATATCATTAATATTTGAAAGTCTAAAAAATAAAATAAAAAATAAATGCTGATATGCTTACTTACTAAGCTTTTTCTTTGACTACTTTCAGGAATTATGGTGACTTAGGTAGATAATTAACACAGAAACATACAAAGTTTCTGTAAATGTTGATACCTCATTCTTCTTGTTTATTACAGTAAGAAAAATAAAACAAAACAACCAAAAATTCCTATGCCTAGGGTCTTAAAGACCAAAGACATGGTAACACTACTTGTTAAGATTAAAGTCCTATGCAGTTTCAAATAAAATAAGTGAAATGTCCTATAAATCCAAAACCACCTATAATGTATATTCTCGGGGTGCTATATGCTTAGGGTTGGTATCATAAAATATCCCACCTACTACTGCTAAGAAGTCCTGTTCAATGCCTAGTAGTTACAGCTGTACTTAATGGTAGCTTGTCTTCCTGTGAACATTTGGATAAGGTGACTAACCAATTACCACGCAATGCCTAGAGATACAGCAGAAATCAGAAGCTTCAGACAGACTTACCAAAAAATAAAAAAACAACCAAAAGCCCCAAACCTCTTTGTAAATCCTTCAGATGCTACAAGAAATTATAAATAAATGGTAGACTGACAAGAGTAGCAAAAGGCCCTCCTCCTATTTTTAAAAATACAAGACCAATCTAATACATCTGGGGAATTCAGACTCAAAATATCATGTCTACATCTATATCACTCTATCATTTTATATTATCTGTATCACTATATCATATATATCTCTGCCTACAACTACCTGAAAGGAGGTTGTAGGGAGGTGGGTTTTGGTCTCTTCACTCAAGTGACAGGTGATAGGATGAGGGGGAATGGCCTCAAGCTGTGCCAGGGCAGGTTCAGTTTAGACATTAGGAAAAAGTTCTTCACTGAAAGGGCTGTTGGGCATTGGAACAGGCTGCCCTGGGAGGTGGTTGAGTCAC
Source organism: Gallinula chloropus (assembly GCF_964237585.1). Classification (NCBI taxonomy): domain Eukaryota; kingdom Metazoa; phylum Chordata; class Aves; order Gruiformes; family Rallidae; genus Gallinula; species Gallinula chloropus. The sequence continues at coordinate 126,306,100 of NC_140085.1, read as the reverse complement.
CAACCCTGGATGTATTTAAAAGATGGTTAGATGAGGTGCTCAGGAATATGGTTTAGTAGAGGATGGGTATGATTGGACTCGATCAGTGATTGATTCACAGAGATCTAAAGGAATACTTCTGTAGATTCATAATACTTCACAGTGGTCCAATTACAAATCCTCAGTTATCTCTGTGCTATGTTCACAAACCTGTCCTGATCTCTCACAAGGGACCTATTCAGTGTTTCTGTACAGGATTTGCTATGTCCCCAGCAGACCTGACTTGCTCAAGTGTGACCATTAATAATCTTTCTGAGTTTTTGCTGAGAGAGCAGTTTCCACACAAGTTTTTAACTCAAAGATGCTTGCAGCCTAAACTGGAATTGTTTTCCTTGCAGCATCTCTCTGTGACAGGTAGATGATAACAACTTATATAGGAAAATTACCTTTTTGGGTATATGAGATGCTGCGTCTTGTTCTATGACCTTCACTGAGCCATTCTGTGATGGAGAATAAGCCATTTAGTGTGACTGCAGATGAAATGTTTTATCTCTTCATGCAGCAGTTATTCTTTATTTAAAAGGAGAATACAGATTACCTACCCATTGTTATATAACATATTCAGATCTCTGGACTAAAATGTGCTGTACAAGTAGAAGCATTACATTCACCATTGCTGAATGTGTAATGAAAAGAGATTCATAGTAGCAATTTCAAAGGTAAGTAGTGCCTTTATTAGGCTTTTAGGAGATCAAGATTTCCGTTTGGCTGCTACCTAACCAATTTTCTAAACGTTAGCATACTGTGATGTCCATGTCATCATATAATATTAAAAAAAAAAAAAAGCTATACATTGTTAATAAGGTTAGCTGAGCTGAAATTTGAAAAATACCTGACTTTTTCTTGGATGAAAATAAGAAAAGCTGCTGTAGTGGTAAACTTAGGAGGAAGAAAAGGGAAAAGTTGCCAAATGTGATTTTCCCCCTGCCCCGGCCAGGAATTCAGCATTCTGTCCATTCCATTTAGCCATTTCCATCTGAAGTAAGCAATACCTGTTTTTCTAGAAAACATGCAAGAATTTTTGAAAGTATAAAGTCCAATATGCCTTTCTTTTACATTAAAAAGGTATTTTTGCTTCTTTGTGTGTGTGCCTGTGTGTATCTGTAAATGCAGTTAATTTTTAGTATTTTTCAGTCATGTAGCCATTATTCTTAGCTGTATAACAGTACATTTCTTTTTTTCAATTAAAGTGATTAGATGCAAGAACAAAAATACCTTTAGTCTTTGAAATAATCACACCTGCTGCTTAGAGGTAAAAGGCAAAGTGTTAGCTAAGGCTTTGGTCTAAGAAAACATTGAAATGTGGTGTTAAAGTGACAGGTAGAAAGAAAAATGCAGGAATGAAAGAAAAATTTTTATTTTCAGCAATCGGAGAACTCCTACGTTCCTTTTAGGCTGATTGAATTTCAAAATACTGCTTAAACTTTTGAAATTTCTAAGCTTGTATTTAACAAGTTTAAGCAGTGATACTTAGGTAATTTAAATTTTAGTTTAAATGTTAATTAAATTTCCAATTAATTAATCTAAATTTAATAATTACTTCCTTTATGCCTTCCTTTATACCTTTTTCTATAAATGCAGAAGAAAGAAAATTTTTTTTGTTTACTTTCTGAAGATTCAGAGGTTGCTGTGCATTTTTCATCTGGCTATTCAGGTCGCTCCATCCACCATTAAAATGCAAAGTGGCAGCTACTCAGGAGCACATAGCAGTATTTCCTTTCTTGCAGAGCCGAGCAGAGAATACTACATCCAATTGAGACTGCAAGGGGAGGGCAGGAAGACAGAAGGTAATTACTCAGGGTATCTTGGGAATAACACTTTTAATCCTGTGAAAAGTGTTTTGGGATGTTTAGTGACCCACATGGTGAAAGTGTCCATCACACCTATCTTCCAGCTAGAAGCATTTACCTCATTGTAGTTTGTTTGAACAGGTTTTCTTGGACTCAAGAGAAATGCTGTGCCTTCTGTGAATTTAGATTGTATCTTGGCCTTTCTAGCTGCACAAACCCATGAAATCCATCCAAGAACCCATGAAATTTATCTTGACTTTGAATGTACATTGAGAATATGTAAATTGGTTATAAGGTAATCCTGCTTTAGGTTTGAAATGGCATTAGGACTTGTCTACATAAAGGCAATCAGGAAAGTTAACCCAAATTGACTAAAGTTGTGAATTCAGAGCACCATAATTAAAGTAGATTAGTGGATTCACATCCTGAATAAATTAAATTAAACCAAATGCAAGCCTTTTTAATTCTGAATGAGAGTGTCCAGGCAAGAGTTTAATATAGTTTAACTAATCCATTTAAAAAGTTAATTTTGACTGAACTTGATGGGTGTCCACAAAAGCAAGAAGGTACATATATATGTATATATATGTCCGTATGTGTGGGTGACTGCATGCAGAATCTCAAAGAAATACAATGAACTTAATCAAACATAACTTTGTTAATTTAAATTTTCTATTTCATAAGAGTACACTGCTTAAATGTTCAGAATCATAGAATTGGTCAAGAGAGAGAAGTTCCATGTTTCCAGAGATAGGAGGTCTCCAATAATAATGAACCTTTGAGGTCAAATTATACATAGGAAAACATCATTCACTTTTTCATGTGGATCAATGCCATTAAGCTTTCTGCTCCTTTTAATAGGTGTGTTAGTCTAGAGAGGCAACATGAATAGTAGTCTGTGCAGAAACCCTTAAATGAGGTAGCACTGTAAACAATAAATAAATAAACACATAAATAAAATTAAAACACAACTTAATATATCATACATATACTGTTTCTTACATAAGGCATAATCTATCCTCAGCGCAGCTGCTACAATTTCCAATGGAGAAAATAAACTGGGGAAAATCAGAGGGGATAAGGACTTGAGGTGTAAGGACAAAATAGATTTCAAGAGTGTGTGTAGCCTCCTGTTTATATTTAATTTCCAGATTCACTTGCAATGTAAATTCCCTTTCCAGCTTTTACTGCTGAAAACTTTCCTTCATTGTGCAAATTGCAAGTCATGTTTTCAGCACAACTAGAAGGGTACTATACTACACTTGTACTTCCTCACTATGTATGGTCCTTCATACATATGCACTGACTTACACAAATGTTTTTAATTGCAGTTTCTACTTTCCAAATAATATTATTAATAATATGTGTACAGAACATTTTTTCAGGTTAAAAAAATATATCTGAGGAAAGATATATGTTGCATAGCTAAATTAATCATAACATGAGGAATTGAGAGTGAAATGAATTATTTAATATTTTAGAATATTTTCTACTAATCTCAAATTCATTATTCTTTGGTGCAATAATTTCCAGCAATGAAATCATGCAAACAATAAATTTATTCTGAATACTTGCAATTTTGAGCTGGAAATCGGGGACATTTCATGTAAAGAAAAGGAATATTGTCATATGCAAATCCATTACCAAAAATAGAGTTGGTGAAAGAAGGAACATTTTGATTCCTGGGCAGAATGTTAATATGCTGTACATCTGGATGAACTGATCATTAAAATTAACAGTAATGTGTAATATGGGAAGTTTAACACTCAATAGCATGAACAATGGGTAAGTTCCAATATCTAATTACTAAGCTTGACATTGCTTAGAAGGATTTGTAGGAACAGTATTGGTAAAGTCTGTCATCATATTGATTTTTATGACTGGTTCCAGTTTTTCTTTCTATAGTGGCCAAGTTCCTCATTGTGCGTTAGATCATGCTCAGATTTCTTAAGAAAACTGTAGTCTCACAATTTAGGGCAAAAATGATAAACATGAGAAATGTATCAATACTTTCCTTTTAAAGAGAAGTTGATAGCATACAAGTCAATATGTAGCTTCTAGTCTGTCCAGTATATTTGCTTTAGAATTATATTACACAAACTGGGTAAAGGAAATATTCAGCTAAACTGAAATTCTGAAATTTCACCTAGTAATACTCATTACTGAAATTTTAGCCATATTAGCCTATTAATTGTGTTTTGTCCGTCCCTGTCCCCCCACCAATGTGATTCTCTGTTTCAACTGAGTACATTGGAACAGTTTCCAGCTTCCGTCTCTTTCAACAGTGTTTCAGTTGCACCTTGTCCCCACGCAAGCAGGACTGGATGGCACGCAATCTTCACTACCTGCCCTGATTTCTCTAGGAAGGACAGAGAGATGTATTGGCCCAAAGCGACCGCAGGTCACGGGAGAGTTCAAAGTTGTGGGACAGCAGTTCCTTACATGCTGTACAGATTCAGCCAACCCTTCCCACCTTCAGAAGGTGACTTTTGGTAGTGTTAGGTCTGACTGTTTCCAGAGCACCGAGAGACTGGTATGCACATCTATGAATGGGTTAGGCAAATTAGGCTCTTGCTTGTACAAGGGAGAGGGTTATTTCAGTGAGAAAGTAATAACAGCTCATGTGCTAAATTTTCAGTGAACAGGAAAAGTCAAATATCGAGGTACTCTTAATGCTTTTTGGTGTTTGAAGGTCTTCAATACAGAACTTGTGAATTTAAAAATACCCTGTGCTGCTGGGTAATTATCTCTATTTAGGCACATAAATGACTTCTTTTACAAATGGAACAGAGATCAGGTGTACCTTCTAAAGGATGAGGCCAGTTTAATAGTGCTTTCCTTTAGTCTTCTGTCCCTCTGTGAAAGCTTCCTGGGGCATTGCACTAAACCATCCACTCTGTGGACAACGTGGACTCTGCCCTTTGCAGGACAGGAGTTGATGCCCCTACCTGCACCCTCTCTGCTCCAAGAAGGGAGGGCTCATTCATCCACAGTGGGTGACTTCTTGTTTATTTAAAAAGGCAAGAATGCAGAGTACTGTGTGCCAAAGAAAAGAGGCACAAAGAAGCATGTGGTGTCTATCCTAGGGTAAGTTTTAGAGTTGTCACATTAGAAATGAGCTTTGAAGACTGCAAATGTTTTTTTAATTGAACAGGTTTAATACACACAGTCCAGGCTAAATATAAATGTGCACAATGAAAGCTTTTGCTAAGCACGGGTTGGACTTCTTGACAAATGCTTCCTTTTTTAAAAAAAAAATAAATAGTTTTTAAATATCTGTAATAGGCTTCAGAGATGCTTACTGTGATGTAATCTCATATAAAATCTCTTTCAGTGTACAGTGTGCTATCTAATTAAAGAACAGCTAAAGCAAGGACAGCAGCTTTTTAATTTTTGATGCCTTAAGCATATTAGGGAAGGTTAAACACTTAAAATAGTATTGTTCATGGAAGAATTAGTTTCCTCCTATGCGGTATTTACATTTTCACAGGCAGAAATAAAATGAAAGTTTAAAAGATAGATTATGTCAAATAGGCCAAAATTATATCCGACCTCGATGGGACACAAAACCAGATTTTTTCCTAAATAGGAAAATGAAAAATTCCTTAGAGGTCATAGAATACTAGGCTAAACCAAAGACATTACAGATAATGTCCTGTGTGCTTTGGTAGGTGAGGGCAGTGTAACAGCCCCTGTGAGACAATTAGTAGAGAAAACGATTTGGAACAGTTTTGTGGTTTCTCTGTCTTACAAAACAAATTAGACTGCAGCTGCCCAAGGGATCCAAATAATACAAAGTTACTCGCATTTTTCCCTATTTTCTCTCTCAGTTCTGAACAAAAAGTCTGCAGATGTACTCAGAGATCTGCCCAGCAGTAATTAGATTAGTATGGTAATTGGACTGTAACACCATTTATTCACACAAATAAAGACTAACCCATTTTGTTGTTGGGTTTTTTTTTCACAATTTATTGTTCTTTTAGCAAATAGAACAGGTTATTTGGTATCACATTTAGCTGACTTATTTTTTTCCTCCAGAAATTCAATTTTTTGATAGTTGAGGAATATGCTCGAGGCTTAAAGGTTATGTCATTGTACATGGACATGAGATCTTTTTTTTAAAGTTTAATCATTTAATAAATCACTATTTTCCAATCTTGGCTGAAAGATATATTGCATCTCAATATGAAAATATCAGTATATGATTAAATATATAAAAGTTATGATTTTAGGATAGTGTATGAGGCAATGGCCTTTTTCCTTGGAATTTCCTTATTTTGGTTATTACCTGCTCATCCTGCGGATGTATATCACAGCCCACAGACACCATTAGCCTAATTCATTGGACTTTTCAGCTCTATTTTGGGTGTCTTTTTCATAATCTAAATCAGACATATTACATTCCCCATTTCCTTATCCTCTATCTTTTCAGTGAAAGTTGATAAATTTTAAAAAAATAAGCAAATCACTTTCAGAAAACCTGTTTTTCTGACAATACTTCAATTCCTTCACAATATGTACTAGTATCTACTTTTTATTTACCCGCCTTATGTAGTTTATAAATATATGCATATAATATGTAGGAATGGATATTACTTAACATTCAAAATTAGTTGTTAATAAATGAGCAAACATTACTTATGAATAATTGAAAATTATTCCTTCTGTTTCTGTGAGGCAAGACTTGCAGTAAGAGGGCTGATGCTTTACTGCTCCAATGCTGGTGATCCTTATAGATCCCATTCAAAAAGGTGCTGCATAGAGTATTGTATTAAACTGCTATATATTTCACAGAATTGTAGGGGTTGGTAGGCACCTCAAGAGATCATCGGGTCCAACCCCCCTGCCAAAGCAGGTTCCTTAGGACAGATCACACAGGTAGGCATCCAGACGGGTCTTGAATATCTCCAGAGAAGGAGACTCCACAACCCCCCTGGGCAGCCTGTGCCAGGGCTCTGTCACCCTCACTGTGAAAAAGTTCTTCCGTATGTTGGTGTGGAACTTCCTGTGCTCCAACTTGAGGCCATTGCTCCTTGTCCTGTCTCCACAGACCACTGAAAAGGGGCTGGCCATTTCCCCCATCCCCCACACTTCAGATATTTATAAACATTAATCAGATCCCCTCTCAGTCTTCTTTTATCTAGGCTGAACAGCCCCAGTTCACTCAGCCTTGCCTTGTAGGGGAGATGCCTTTAATCATCTTCATAGCCTGTTGCTGGACTTTCTCCAGGAGATCCCCATCTTTTTTATACCAGGGAGCCCAGAATTTGAGCTATCATGAGGAAGAGAAAGAGGACAGTAACTTGTGTCCCTTCAGATGCTAGGAACCCCAAGCTGTGCAGCTCTGGGGCTGTACAGGCAGAGCATAACACAATGTGCAAGTACTGTCTAGGAAGAGTTTCAGAACATTGTGGTCTCTGGATGCTTTATATTTTCTTAGATGTACACAAATCTGAGATAAGGACAAGGGTATGATGTTGGTGTTATTGCCAGATGCCAAGTGGGAGCACGTAGAGACATGACCTTCATGATCATTCAATTAAGTTTATCCTGCATCCAACGTCTGCTCAGGTCAGCTGCGATGTGGATCACTAGCTGCACAATGTACAATGGCGCAACCTGTATTCCAGGCAGGATTACTATGTATGTCTCTCTTGTGAGTGTATTTTAGTCTTTTACTATTCCAGAAGAGACTGAACACTAGTAGCTCTTGTTAAACTTGTTGAAGGGATTTTTCTCTCCCTTAGAGTGCCATAAGATATTTAATGCTGGGAACAAGTAATACGTGATAAAATTAGATAAGCAAGCCCAAATATAAGAGTTAATTTCCTTGAATATGATTTTTAGTGGCTTGGGGTGACTTATTTTTTGTGTTTATTATTGTGTAGCAAGTGAGGAATAAAGAAAAAAAAAAGAAGAGAGAGGGCGATCATCCTTAATTCTTAATCACCAGGATCAGCTGAACCTTTTGCTCTGTTTTGATGTTATATATTTGTCCTAACCCTGGAGTTCATGGGTTTCTGATCTTAATCCTCAACATTATTAGTATCTAATTAGCTGCAGTATTCTATGAAGATATTGTGGTTTATTTCCTCAGTTAGCATGCATGTCTGTACACGTACATGCGGGTGTACACACACACGCACATATCAAATCTAACTGAATGAAAAAAGACTTTCGAATATGCATTGTCACCTTCAACACATGAAGGACAGAAAAAAAAAACCCAAAACAAAACCAAACCCACCTGATAAAAAAACCTCTTGCATCTGTGAACATTTTACAGGAAGAAAGTCTGGAGGGAAGGTGCCTGTTTTTTCACTAAAGTTCACATTTTGATGGAAGCAAAAGCTGTAAAATTCATATGCTGTCAGACTGCAAATACAGAATTCTTGCAGATGCAATACAAACAAATACTTAAAGTGGTAAAAATAGCAGAAATGACAGGAAGAACTGCGGGGTAGAATTTAGTTGAAAAGATTGAAGAAGTTCCTGCTCTTTTCTTGTGGAAGAGCATCATTTGTGGTCTGTGTGAGGAGAAAAAGAAAGACTGACTTTACCATTGGTAGCTGGGAGAACGTTTATAAAGTTTGTAAGATTCTTATTTCTAGCTCTGTTTAAACAGAGGTGGACATGTTTGTGATCTGTGGTATAAACACAGCTATAGCCTTGCCCTTTTAAAAAGGTCAGGTGCCACGTTTCCTAGGATGCTGGGCAAACTTGCATAGTGCTCCAGGTCTCAAGCAATGGAAAGTGGATAACCTCTATTATCCAAATTAGAGCACGAGAATTCAGAATTACAACTTGAAAATCCCTCTCTCTCAGTAGTAGAGGCCACCTGGCAAAAGATAAGGAGATAACCACACACAAACACACACACAAACACACATACAAACACTGCTATTAGTCAGGGATTTTTTTTTTTTTTTTTTTTTAATTCAGCAGTGACTTGACTCAAACCAAAGCTTTTTCAGTACAGACGTGCACACACGCTCCCATGTAAATCATTGCTGATCACTTCCATTTCATGCCTCTTGGACATACTTTAACTGGCACTAAATGAGTGGGAACTGTGAGATTTAGCATTCATTTAATTGCTATTTCTGTGAGCAGCAAATGAGCCAGCAACAAAGGAAATCGCTCTTCTACATGCATTAAAAGTTAAATGCACTTTTGCATATTTGACCAAGCAGGGAGAAATTTAAGTCCAGGCTTAAGGCTTTGTTGAACTGAGGTGAATATATATGTGTTTGTGTGTGTGTGTATATTTATATGTTTTATCACCAATGAATTCTTTTCATCTCTCTTGAAATCTAATAATCCTTTCAGCTATAGTAAGGACTACTGAAAACAAAACAGCTGCCCAATTATGGTAATTTTGTTTCCTTGCTGTAAAGAACTGATTTAAAAGTGTGAATTTCTACAGTGCATTTTGTTTTTTACCTGATTTAATTACTGTTGAATCTGGTTCTTGTTTAATTTTATCAGTTCCATGGGAACAAAATAATTTGTATTAATAACAGTGTAACTTACACATTTTAACGCTGATCAATCTTTGCTAATTAGGGTATAATTCAATCACTGATGATAGAAAGACACTGGGGGAGCTGGCACTCTGAGTAGGGGAGGAACGCTCAAGGGGAGTCAGAAGATGACCAGGCAAGAGGGCTGTTAACATGGACGTTGTTAGTGCTACACCGCTGTCTCCTGCTGTACCAGCTGTGGCACCAGCCGCTCTCTGCTAGCCACGGGGTGGGAATGATCAGCAGCTTATTTTTTTATCAAAGTGATTGGAAACTAAAAGAAGGGAGAGATCTGAGCTTCGAGAATCTGCTTTATGCCATCTCACTGTCTGCTGATGACACTGATCGCCCGAAACAATGCTCTGACAGATCAGCTGGGCCTTCTCTGTGGTGCTAGGCTCCCAAAACAACTGTCAGCAGTGTCTGTCTTCAAGATTTCTGCAACCATTATATTAAACTATACAATTTAACCTTTTTTCCCCAACTGGGAAGGAAAGAAAACAAAGAAGGTGGGACTAGATTCAGTCTGTGTGACCTCTAATTTCACAAGCCTTTATAATGGAGATGTCTTTCTAAAACCTTGTACCTATTGCTACAAGGAAAACACATACAATGTAGGTTGTTTGGGTTGTTTAAATTTAAGTGTATCATAAATATGAAAAATTAACAGGTTTACCATGTGCATTATAAAATGTCAAATTTAAAATACGTTGGACAATTCAAAGTGTTTCATTGTGTTTCAATTTGGCATTAAACTTAGCCTAGCATTTTTCTGTTGGCAGTATTTTAAATTTTTTTTCCTCTTATTTGTTGTCTTGCAGTTTAATCTTTTTTTTTTTTTCCTTCTGTTTTGGAGATGTCTCCATAAGATTCTAAATAACTCTTTTTTTTCCTTCTCAATAATGTTTTAATAGTTTAGGTGTCAACATTAGCCTTTCTCTATAATTTTTCTTTTTTTAATTTTTCAGAAAGATATTAATTACAAAATGTTAATCTGTTATATTTTTTCACCATTAGTCCCAGGCCTACACATAACCCTGGGACTTACGTCGTGACCATCCCACATCTCTTATGATTATTAATAACCACAAAACCAATCACTACTGCCCATCAGAGTAGAAAAAATAATGCATCCAAAGAAGATTAGAGCAAAGAAGTTAAACAACAACAAAGCAAAAACCCTTTTGAAAAACTAGACTTACAGAGTAAAACAAAAAAGTCAGATGGAAAAGAAATTACAGTACTAAAACTCTCACATGCTGAAATTTCCTGTAATGAAAATCATGGTATTCACTGTGTAAGTTCATCATCATTTCAACACTGAATTCAAAACAATTTACAAGTAACATAGTATTGAGTTGCTTTTCAGGATGGCTAGGTGGTGGTGTTTTGGGGATTTTTTTGTTTGGTTTTTTTTTGGTGTGTTTTGGTTTGTGTTTGTTGGGTGGGGTTTTTTGTTTGTTTGTGGGTTGTTTTTTGGTTGGTTTTTTTTTTTCCTGTGGGATACCTTAAATTTAGCAATTCTTTACAGCAGGCTAAGGACCAAGAAGAGAGTAAAAAGTAGCGCAAACCTGTAGCAAGAAAAATTCCAACAAAAACATCCAAAACAAACGAACAAAAAAACGCAACTGATATTCAACTAGGTGTTTTGGAGTTCAAAAGTGGTCTCTAGGGCTTTGGTTGGACTGTACAAAGCTGTACAAAAGAGATCTTGAACGACCAACAGTGAAGATATAGTGCTTTCAGTATGAATTGTATTTTAAAATAATTTTTAAAAAAAGAAAAAAAAATAATGGGTATTCATATTCTGAAGATTAGGTAGAAACCTGTGTTTAAAGCAGAATTCTCATGAATGACGAAACCAATGATTTCTTTCCATTAAAATAAAATCCAATCAATTTTCAATGGCAAATATGTTCCTCTTTCATAAGATCTATAGTACTTTTGAAGCACCTCTAAGAAAGTGCCTCTTTCTGAGACTGATCTTGTGTAGGTCTTATGTAAAAGCAGTCTGCAAGGAAAAAGAAAAGAAGAGAGAAAACAAAAAAAATAGTGGTTTTAAATTTCTCATAAAGGTTTGTTGTTTTGGGTTTTTTATTTTCCTTAAAATAGTTTCAAATGCCAATCAATTACTATAAAGCTTCTGGAAATTTCCAGGCAGGTGGCAGTCTAAGAGACTTGTATCTCCTCTCTGTTCCCCAAACAGATTCATCCATATCGGTTGAGGACAGAACGTATAATTAAAGCTCTCTCCTTGACAATTAAAAATAATCCCTTCTTCATTCTCTTCTCAGCCTCGCTGTAGAGCCTACAAACATCGACCTGCCACCTGACTGATGGCCTGTCTGGCCCAGTGTCCTTACCACCGCCTGTCAGCCTCAGCAGAGTGAGAGTCACATATCCCCAGTACAGCTTTTTTAGTCGCCCACCAGGAGATAACTTCCGTTAGGGATATTACCCTTCTTGCCAGCTATCAGTTTCCCTTTAAAAAAAAAAATAATAAATTCTTCTTTGCTTTTATTACTGTAATTCTGGACATTTCTGCTATTTTTGTGGAATGTGCCAGCACTGCTTTATTCCCATCAGCCTACCACTAACCTCGCTATTTCTACCAGCAATGCAGCAGCTCCTCTTCCTAAAAGCTCTTCTCTGCCCTTGCCACACTTACCAACTGATGCATCACGTACCCTTCATTTGTTCAATTCTTCTCATATTCATTCCTCAAGTGTTCTCTTTATTCCCTGTGGAAATTAATGGCTTTATATTTCTTCTAGGTATCTTTTTATTTCTGCTTTCCATTTATATAAAAGTAAGATGTGACATTTAGTGTCATATATAGGTGAAGCAGATACAGAGCCTGGATGTAATGTCAGAGCTGGAGTCGGGTCTAGGATTTCTCCTGTTTGAACCATGAATTCTTTCAGCAGTCTGAGCATTTTCCTGCCTTTTTTCTTCCTCATCAGTTTGGAAACTGTATGATAGAATTTAATTCCATCATAAACACTGTTACAAATATCTAAACACTGACACAAATTAACAGTTCAATGAAAAGAAGGGAACCCTGTGTGAGAAGGATGGCTGATCTTAGACTCTTAGGACAGGCAACTTCCCCAGACTTTTTTGTTGGGGATTATGAATGTCTGAGTGAAAGAAGAAAAGCTGAGAAGATAAAATATAGGTCAGTTTCTGATAAGCAATCTCTGCAATCAGAACATTATAAGATAAGTAACAACATGAAATATTTGTTCTCTGTTTAAAAAGGTTTATAAAAGTTGCTTAGTTTACAAGCAAATCCTTGAAACAATTACATTTGTCAGAAATCTTTGGATTAAACTCTATACCTTATTTTTTTTTCTGATGTAAGTATAAGAAAAATGGTGTATTTAAGCAAGTTTGTCACAATGAATCATGTTAAAATGACATTCATGTGTTCTGATAATGTTGTTCTTGATATATCATGCCCTGGCAAGCTAAAAAAAATGAAAGGTTGTGCCTTGTCAAGCAGCCTATGACCTTTCATTGAATGCTCACAACACATTTGTTAGAAAAAAAGAGAAAAAAAAAAACAAAACAAGAAAAATGCCATAAGACACATAGAGTCTATTCGCATTTGAGTAAAATATGTTCCCTACTCTGTGTATTTGCCAAAAGCAAATATACAGAGTAGTACAGTTCTTTTTCTATTTTCCCTACAGAATCTGAAGTACCTGTTGGCCCTCCTGCTAGACTGCAATACAGTAATATCAGGAGGTGACTCCAGTTTTTTTTTGGCAAGGTCACAAAGGGGCTGACAAGTGCTTGAAAGTATTTGGGGTTTTGTCTATATACATGTACCTGCGTCTATATGATCTATTTCTACAACTAAAATACATATTAGTCCCTATGGTGAGCCATTTTTCTCCATTAATCATTTGATAGTGACATCTTATAAATTTGATCCATTAGTAGGTTACAAAAGATGGCAAGTAAAAAAGGGGAATCACGCTTTCAGAAAGCTTGAGCTGAACTTCAGAATTATACCAAAAAGAGAAAGAAAAAAAACCCCAAAGCCTAATGTTCAAGAATCTCCTAGAGACAGAACTTAATAATTATTACACCTGATAAATTAATTCCCTTCTCTATTCTCTATTAATTCCCTCGAGCTTCAGGGAGCCTGGTGCTTTATTCAGCTCTGCAGGTGTTTACCAGTGTCTGGAATCATGGCTATCCCTATATACATGGCAGTATCACTTCCTGTCTCCAGGACAAAACTGCTCCCTGCTTCCTAACATAATGCTAGCAAGGAACTGGGAGGCTTTGTTGTCCTTTCCCTGGGTGGTGGGTATTTTGAGACATGATTATTTCTTTTTCGTGCTTATTCTCATTATGTAAATCACAATTGGAGAATTGAAGCTTTTCTGAGATCCTTCTAGGGACTCTATTTAGTGGTTTATATGGTTACAAGGCAGGGTATTATAACTATTTAATGTTGATCATGTAATCAAGTGCTTTGCAGCACTCTCCAAAAATAGATATCTCTTTCCATATGAAGAAATTGTAATACTAATTTCATGATGTTTCTCTTTAATCACTTCTATAGTGCATTGTGGATTAAAATCCGAATAAAAGCCTGTCATTTTGATCATTACTTTAAAATGCTGTTGATGCAATAAAAATCACTCTGCCATGTCTCACACACTTACAGGGCAAGAAATTATTAAATTTAAACTTCTAAAAACGGGAAAATGAAGTATTAAGGCAATCAGAGATTTCTTCTGTAATACTTTATATCTAGACTGACATCTTTGCCCACCATTAGTATTGCTCGATTACTTATGTTCTTTATTACCCACTACTGGGATATCTTCATGGCCACACAGCTTCAATATTCGATTCTCTGGGCACTATTTGTACCTCAGTTTTGGCAAGATAGATGTAGATCTCCAAGCATACAAAACTTCTCCTTCCCCCATGTCCTCTGGAGCTGGTACTGGGAACAAGAAGAAGTTCAGAGGCTAACAAGCTGCCAGTTGATGACAGGTTCTTCACCTCTTGCAGCCTTCTTATCAGGAAGATAGGCTGTCAGAAGGTGGTAAATTTAACACATACAAACAGTAATAATTCAACAGCCTCTTCTAAGGGATAGTATGAACTAGGCATGCTTTCCAGCTAGAAGAACTTATGAAGCAATGTGAAAAATACACAAGGAATTGCAAAGAAAAGGCAGTCTTCTTTATACTGATAGTAACATGTACTATAGATGTGTTACTCTGAGGTGAAACCATATTGAATGATGGACTCATTGGAGACAGAAGAGCTTTTGCTGCAGTTGGCACAAGCATATATCAAGGAAGTATATGTGGTCTGTTTCAGTGCTGACTACTATAAATATAAGGAACTTACTACAAAGATTGACATTGTGCAGGATTTAGTGAGCACTGAATAAAACAATAGAATATATAAATATATATAATAATTAGGAGCTAAAACCCAGCATCAACTCTGATTACAGTAGTGAAAGAGTATTAACATTTGAGTGGCTTATGTGGAGGTCATGTAGGCCAAATGTAGACAGGAATAAGCCAGAATTTTAGGACTTTGTCCTAAATAGGACAAATTTTAGGACTTTAGAATGATCATGCATTCTGTACTGGATGTAATCAGCAGCCCATGTCAGATTACTGTTCAGATTTAGAAAAACTATGACCTTGCCTATAAAGTGCTGCTGAAGAAATACTAGACAAATTAAACTGAGACATTTCAGCTTGCCTTGCTATACGTTTTCATTTCAGGAATAGATTGTAAATAAGGAATCAGTTGATAACCTAAACTTCATGATGTTTTTTCTGCATTTCAGTTACAGTGTAATAAAATGCTTTTACTATATTGCTACTATTGTTACATCATTCTAGATGGTTTTAAAGGGAGGCAAATCAAAAATTGGCAATTATTGATATTTTCAACCTCTACTATTTTTATATTAATCTTTACCAAATGTAAACGGATTAGGAACATATACACTGTGGAAAGCAAAATATTTTAATGGATCAGATCATTGTCAATGCATGATAAATTTTAAAATAATTGCTCAACATCTTTTTTGGACTATGGGCCAAATATAGGTACTGACATTTCTCCATCATTAAATTATATTTACTTGTCATTAGCATATATCTGAGCTGCCACAGATCTTCATAGCTTGTCTGCCAATTTTGGCAACATGACTGCAGAGTCATCCTTATCCAAGAGCATCTTGAGGTAGAAAATTTCTCGTTTATCAAAATACCTCTTCTCTCAGTTCCACTCTGACCACTTGCAGCTGTGAACTTATATTTGAGATCCCCTCTACAGTTCTGTGGACTTTCTCATGACTAACATACAAAACCTATTTTGGTGTAGACTGCTTTCAGCTTGTCACAACACAAATTAGAGTGAGGTCTTTTAGAATGATACTGATTTTTATAAACACAGTTTATGAAATTCTCCCTCATCTTCGTGACTAAAATCAGGGACACTAGCACTTCTTCAGCACTATTCATAGCAAATGTGGAAAAAAAAATCCCAGCTGTTACACAGAGAACTATAATTTTATACAAGAAAAGCAACCAGTACTCAAGCGATAAGTGAACTAAAGTGGAGGAAGATAACCAAGGATCTTTTATTTCAGGGGTCTGAAATTAAAATTACCAGTTTCTCCACAAAGTTTTCTGCAGACAAAAAGAAAGAAAACAGTGTGGATATCGTGCTTTTAAAGAGGAGAATTTAGGTCGCTACCTATAGTCTCAGTATTGTGTATCTTTTTTGAATGAACTATTTGCCAAGCAGCTCTCCATCTTTCTAGGGTCATAGTCTTTGTTCCTATGCTAATAGACTTTGAATTTCTTCTGAAATACATTTGCAGCCTTGCCCTTTCATAGCTTGTTTTCATGAGCAGCACCCTAGAACAATCTTTTATCCCAGTTAAGAAATCACAAGCTATTTTCTGTCACAAAAACATTTCTAGATCTGGGCAGGAGGAGGAAGTCCAGGCATAGAGAGTTGCATTAGGACAGTGGAGAAAAACCAAAACCAACACCAAAACCAAAACCAAAACCAAACCAAACCAAACAACCGCCACCCCCCCTGCCCCACTCCCCAAACCTATGGTTACAAAGAAATTCCTTAAAAGGAAAGCATTTCTTGAAAAACGTTATTTGTTTAATAGCTGCATTATTCTGTAATTGTTATTTATTTATTACATTTAATCATGTACTGTTCACATTCATGAAAGTGAAAAATACTACAACTTCTTCAAAGGGTTTATGTGAAAGTAAGAAATAATGTTTCTTAGATGTCTGTTTACAGAATGATGAAGCCGCCTGCCTGCTAATGAATCCCCCAAACAGGATTTATTTTGCTTTTTAACAGTGGAAATGTCTAGGCACGTGACAATTGCATCACTACAATTCTACCTACTTCATAGGAAATGCAAGGTTTATGAGTAGAAATGCATAGAAATTCTGACATTAAAGAGAGAATCCTAGATACTCGTCATCCCCTAAGCTTTACAGAAAGTTCTGTACAGTATAAAACCCCTTGGGTTTGGTATAGTAACATAATTTATGCAAATAATTTTAACTAATTTCAGTTATAGTAATGCTATGTAGCAGTGAACAGTAACATTAAGACAAATGTTCTTTTTCACTTTATTGGTCTACATGGTTGCCCATTTAAGAAGGCCCATCAATTTTTTTTCTGCAGCTGATGCCTTTCTTCTATCTACAGACATTTATTTATTTGAAATTAGGCATACATAAATAGCCTATGAGTCACCCCTGTGAATTTTTACACTGCCTTTGGTTGATACCCTTACTTGGGCTGACATGCTGGTGCAAATAGTTCTTCGCATTTTTGCTGGTGGGGAGAAGGACACTCAGTTCAGTAAAGTACCAGTTTTATTTGATATCACAAAAGAATCATAAATTCGTAGAATCGTAGAATGTGAAAGATTGGAAGGGACGTTTAGAGGCCATCTAGTCCTACCCTCCTGCAGTAAGCAGGGACACCTTCACTAGATCAGGTCGCTCAGAGCCCTATCTAACCTGGCCTTGAATATCTTCAGGTATGGGGCAGTTCTGGTTCAGGTTCTGGGATTTTCTTTAAATAATGAAAGACGCTGTCTTAGAGCAAACCTGGTACTACATAAGATAAACCAACCATCTGAAGAAAATGAGACATAAATAAAAGTGAAGTTGTGATTTAACCTGGCTGGCAGATAAAAACAACCACACAGACATTCACTTGCTCCCTGCCCCCAGCGCTGCCAATGGGATGGGGGAGAGAATTGAGACGGAGAAAAAAAGTAAAGCACATGGGTAGAGGTAAAGACAGTTTTATAGGACAGAAAAGAAAGGTAACAAAGATGACTATAGTGACAAAAGAATATACGAAATGAGTGATGACCAGCACAATTTCTCAGCACCCAAAGCTGATCCTCAGCAAGTTTCCAAGCCACCCCACCTCCAAGGAAACCACCAGCTACATATGGAACATGATGGCATATGGTATGGAATATCCCTTCAGCCAGTTGGGTCAGCTCTCTCATCTGTGTCCCTTCTTCTGGCGCATCCCCCTGCCTTCTCATTGGCAGGGCAATAGGAAAAGCTGAAAAATCCTTGACTGCTTGGCATCAGCTGAAAGCATCAGTGTGTTACCAACACTATTCTCACCCTAAATCCAAAACACAGCACTATACCAACTGCTAGGAAGAAATTAATTCTATCCCTGCCAAAATCATGGCAAGTGGAGACATGCATTGCCATAGAGATATTTGTAATTTAATAATTTTGCTATTAATTCAAGTGATGGAAATAACTTTCTTCACTTTTATTTAAGAGGAACATTTACTTCCGAGGAGCTTCATTTCATTCTCTTAAGTAGCAAATTATCTGATTGTTTGTGAGTCTAAAACGGAGGGAAAAAAATGATCAAGATAGTTTCATCTTTTATAAAATGTTACTCCTGTTGTAACCCTCAAGAAGTTAATAACACATTGCATCTTGTGATGTGTATTGCTTTGAATATGAGAACTTGTTAGGGTTATACATACTTGCATTCCCATGAGTTTCTGGCTAGTGTGTAATCTCTGCACTCTGTGAACACGCATGATGATGTGAAGTGAAGGGTACTGTGGAGGACTCACTCATCCCTTCGTCGTGTAGAAAATATGGGAATTTTATTGCTATTCTTTGTCCTGTTGGAGATCAGTGGTCATTTTCATCCCTACCTTTTTGCTTTTTCCTGGTGACTGTATTTATTTTCTTTTCTATCTTTTAAGCAGTTGGATTGGCTTCTCTTCTCTAACTCATGGAAAAGACCCATCATCTTTTTTATCCATTTATTTATTTTAAACATATTTGTTTTCAATAACTATGAGTGACACACAATAGGTTCTCTGTAAGTATACAGGATTCATTACCAATGACGTTTGTGGTGGTTTTTGTATTCACGATAAAGGAGCATGGCATTCATGATTTAACCCATGAAAACATTCACACTTCTCAAGAGACAAGCCATTGCATATGATGGAATGGAAAGAAGCAATAGGACCAGCTTCTCTCTTAGGAGTTCCCATACAGTCTTTTCATCATCTGTTCTCATTTACCTCTCCCTTCCCTAGCTGTGTCCCACTGGCCTATATCCCTTGATTTGTCTCCCCTTTGTTTATCTCCATCTTCTCTCCCAACTTCTGGTGTGGCAGAAAAAGTATGTCCTGTAAGGAACTCCTCCATTCCAACTTTCATGTGTGTCTCAGTGAATCTTGTTTTTCCCAGGCAAGTGTGCTTAATGATGTCATCTGCCCAGCTTGTGCCCACATCCTCCTTTACTCTCCAGACATCTTACAAACCCTTAACAGGCACACACAAAGAACATAAAATTCCAATGCTAAGCCCTGGTTTTGCATCTTTTGTTTGATTTTGCAGGAACTGTGTTTTCATTACTCTCTTGTCTTTCCTTTTCTCTCTCAGTTAATTAAAGGTAATTGATTAATTGGTACTCTGCTATAGCAACTACCCAGCTGGAAAAGTACCAATATGCAGAGTGATCATATGCATAGAACATATCTAATTTGTGATCTTAAGTGAAAGTGCCAGAACTCCTTTTAAATTAGTCTTTGCAAGGTTTATTTTCCAGAACAATCAGATAAGACAGACTACAACGTAACAAGGCACAGCTCTGCCCAGCTTTCTTCAGTGGACAGAAGCTTTGGTTTACAGTTTTAGCTCTGATTCCATTGAAACAACTTATTCGATTAAAATATCTTCTCTGGATGCAAGTACCTGGTGTTGCCACCCACGCACTTTGTGGGCTCTTTCATGAGTAAACAATTTGCACATTTGTGTGGAAAAAAAAATTCCATAGTCAGATTTTAGCTGTTGTTTCCCAGTGAGGCAACAAGGATTACCTTCCAGAAGTGTCAATTTAAAGTGTGTGTAGAGCTCTACTTTAAGCCCTATTTCCATGCTACAACCAAACCAATCCTTTTCATTGTTGATTTTACAAAAATGGTGGGGTTTTTTTCAGTTACAGAGGTTGGAAAGTATATGTGGAATCCACTGCTCTAGGGACTCATTATGGAATAGCAGTCTGTATAAAAAATTGTTAAGTCAGTCCAAATAAATCTTAAAACCTGCTATTTTTATCGAAAGCATTGACTTTCTTTGAAAGACTTTTTTCATTTTGTGATTAATTCCAAAATTGTTAATTGTCCCTTCTCAGAAATTTAAAATTACAAATTGCGAATGATTTTTCACCTGGGAAAACAAATAATTTTCTTTTAAATTCTTATAAAATCTGTCTGAACAGTCAAGTAAAATTAAAAAAATCACAAAATATTTTCTGATTTTTGACGTTTCTGTAGGAAGGAGGACTTGCTGTTGATCAGAGTATGGTAGGAGCATCTACCTGTTGTTGTCTCTGTAATGTTCTTCCAATATCTGCCAGAGGCAGATCAAACCTAGGTTTGATGTTTTCCTCTTAGTCTGCAACCTAATGCATGTGGTCATTGTTAGAATAGGTAGTATGTGTATACAAAGTGAACTAGAAAATTAATTTCTGAAGCTGTGTTTTCCTTGCTTTCCCAAATAACGTGGTAAAGTATATCTCATGTCTCTGTAGCTTATAGGAGCAACCAGATCAATAAAAAAGAAATTCTAAAAATTGCAGAAAATTGTCAATTTATGATTTTTTTTTTAAGAAGGTACAAATTCACTTACATTTCCTTTATAAAACAATGGATTTGTGTTTAAATATGTTTGATGTGTATTTAAAAATGTAGTGTCATACCTAACCTTATCCAGTAACTACCTCATAACTATGGTTTTAGGTAGGTTGAGTCATGAAATAATTAGCTCTGTATTAAATGCAGAAATTTCACTTCACCTTAGGTTAACTTCATTATTTTGTCGTTAAAATTGTTTATCAAAACATTTTTTCACATTTTATTTTGGGATGTTCTCTAAAGCTTAAATAAAATACTCAAATTCAGAGACATGAGTTGACATTTGAACAAGTACTGATTAATACTTTTTTCAGATAAGCCTATCACGAAAACAATTTGACCTCATTCTTCTTAGAAGTAAAAATTAAAATTTAGGCATTTATATTTTTCAGCACCAGTTTCCTGTATTTGGAACTTTTAAGAAGTTGCAAGGAAATGCAGTTTTCCCAGTATAAGGAAATGAAGGCCAGACCTCAAATAAAGCTTCTGACAACTAAGCAAATGATAAGATAGATTTGCATACAAATTAATGCAGTTTATTTATTTAAAGGAAAGTGAAATCAATTAAAATGCAATTCAAAGTGGCATCACTGAAAAAAAAAATCAGTATTTCTCCTATTTACAGAATGTAATGTGAAAATCACCATTTAGAAGAAAAGGCATATTACTTTCACAGGAAAAAAAATCAGCATCACTTACCACCAACCACCAATAACAAATCCAGATTGATCATCGTATAATTAAAATTAATTTCCTTTCTTTAAAGAATAATTAGAATATTTCTAAATCTGGATAGAAATGCTCAAATATATGCTAAAGCAATATCTTCAGTTGATTGGGATTTTATCATTTTATGTATGGAAGGACATAATTACTCTTTATTTTTTAAACCTATATAACTTCTTTCAGTGGTATCTTCTCTGAAGACAGCAGACACCTACTTTCTTGGAGACAGCTTTATTGATTGTTGATTGTTCATGGAACAATAAACACAAAAAGGACTTTAAAAATTTACGTTATTGTCATGAAATGTTTAGCTGGGTTTTGTAGAGAATAGTAGCATGTAATAATAACTTAAGATGATGTATTTGTTGGAAATAAGTGTCTGAAAATTATTTGATTTGGGAAGATAACTCTTAGTTGAAAGGCACAGATAATAATTTTGCCAGACATTGTTGATTTCATTTTCTGAAATTAATTAATTGCTGTCTATGCATCTGAATATCAGAGAAATACCACATGTATCTCAATGATGAGTGTGTGAAAAGCATGCACCCTGCTTGCAGGTAGCTGGATTTTCTTTTTTTTCCTCACCATCAATGATCCTCATTAGTTAAAAGAATGGAAAGTAATTAATTTGCTGTATAGCCCAGTGGTGCCAACCACAGCAAAGAATTCCAGGTAGAAATTAAAAAAAAAAATTACAAAAAACCCCAACCAAACAAAACCAAAATCAAAAACCGACCCAAAACAGAACAAAACCCACAAAACTACTACCCAAAAATTAAAATCTGGATTTGTTTACCACTAGGTTTTACTGTGTTTGATACTCTTGATACTCTATTTTGCCTCAGTGTAAGATTTAACATAGCCTTCCTTGTGGAATGGAATTTACGAGTGGGATTCATTTGGCCATTTGTGAGGTGGACCCACATAAATATGTGACATACCAAACTCAGAAGGGATGCAAAATAGTTACAATGCTTTGTTCTGTGGTAATACAAACTGATAAAAAATCGTGTTGTCTCCAGATGCTACCACTGAACAAATCCTGCCACAAGCCTGTGAAGCATGGGAAGAATTACTAATGAAAGAGCACTTTGCTCCATCTTCCACCTCAGAAATATGGAGATTGATGTGTTTTCCATTGGATGAACCCAAAGCAGTTTGATTGGCTGGTTTAGTTTTTCTGGGAAAAATGTTGATAAAAGACCAAAATCCATGGTAAAACTGGCACAATTAAATATAATAGTTCCTTGGAGCAATTATGGACTGTTACATAATTCTGTCTAACTACGGGGATTTTGAAATAAATATGGTATTTAAGAGAAAATTTCAATCATTTCCAAAAACAATGGAATTAAAAAAGATGGCCTGTAAGCCAGACCAATAGGTGGAATATCTAGTATTGATTGGAGGGTCAATGAATAACTTCTCTCCCGAGTCTCACTCTGTTCAATATGTTAATTTTTCAAGGAGATGGTATAAACCAGTGAGAAATAATTTCTTCAGGTATATTACTTGTTTGGTGAGGTCTTCTTTTCTGTAACTAAAATAAAATAGCTGTGAAGTTGCAGTCAAAGTCTGTCAACTAGTATTCCGCTATTTTCTATTATGTTGGATGAGTTACTGTAGCATAAGGGCTATTAGGGAGCAATTCGTTTTCCTTAATGTGAGCATTTAGCATTGTATTAGACACTGTTTCTGGTCTCCAGGTGACTGCCTAGGAGGTGAGGTACTCTTACTACAGTTCATGTCTGCCAGATACCTGAGCAACTCTAAACAGCATCAGACATGCTGAATCTCTACTTCAGCAGTTGAATGCCACCCTTCAGGTTCATCATTGTGTCATGTGCTAACAACATATTAATGATGATTTTGTAACAAAATTTGTTGCTTTAGAAAAATCTACAGGCTAGCAAATGTAAGACAGTAAAATGTGACTAAATAATGGCCTTTGGTCACTTGAGTTTCAGGGACACCTAAAATTATAAGGCCAAGATTTTTCTTTTTATTTTTTCCCTCCTCTCCAAAAGTAAGTAGTAGTTTTGATTACTCACATTAAAATGTAAATTCAAGAAAGAGGAAAGGTGGAAATTTTCCAGCAGTAGATTTTAAAAAGTAATACCTTTTAAAAAGGATTTTAGAATGTAATTCAAATACTAGTTACTGTAAGGATAATTTGAAATGTATATACATTCATTACATTGAATAGTAAGTGGATAGCTGTATTTTTCAGAAGAACTGAAATAGGGTGAGCAAATAATTCCTGTTAAATCTTAGTAATTAGGGACTTTGGAAAGCAGCCCAGTATCTAACTGTGTTGTAGTCATATAAGTCTCTGCAAAAATATGACCTTCAGATCTCAGGAATCTTCCCAACTTATTTTAAATAATCACAAATAGCATCATACTAGATAAACACCAAATATATTTTTATTTTATCTTTAAGTATTTTTTTAATCTTTAAAAGTATGTGCAACACTTTTATGAGTTAGACTACATGTATGTAGACAAATCCACTACTCTAGGGAGCACATGTCCTTAAAACTGTACAGAATTAACAGAAATCAAAGCACTAGGAATGCAACAAGAATTTACAAATGCAGAAAAACAGAAATGTAAAAATGCTGTTATTGGTAAAAGCTTTCTTTTTTGTGGTCCAAAATTACAGCAGCTCATCCTTGATACCCTGCTGATTTCTTGCCATATAATGATATAGTATGAGCACCTTATTTCACTGAAAAATCATAGGATCACTCAGGAGAAAGGGGTCCATAGAAATGTCTAGCCCACCCTTTGCTCAACCAGGAGCTCAAAGCAAAGACAATATTGAATTCAAACCAGGGCAGTGAGGGTTTTTTCATGTCAGGTCTTGGAAACCTCCAAGGATGGATATTCCACAGTCTCTCTGGACAACTTGACCCAGAGCTTCATGTCCTAACAGGGACATTTTCAAACTTAAATCCAGTCTCCCCTGTTTCAGTTTTTCACATTTAGGCATTTCGTTCTGCTGGAGAAGCTGGTGGCCCATGGCTTGGACAGGTACACTCTTCACTGGGTTAAAAAGCTGTACAGAGGAAAAGGATCTAGGGGTGTTGGTTGACACTTGCCTGAACATGACCCAACAGTGTGCCCAGGTGGCCAAGAAGGCCAATGGCATCCTGGCTTGCATCAGGAATAGTGTAGCCAGCAGGACCAGGGAGTCCCACCTGCGCTCAGCTGTAGTGAGGCCACTCCTTGAGTACTGTGTTCAGGTTTGGGCCCCTCACTACAAGAAAGACATTGAGGCCCTGGAGTGTGTCCAGAGAAGGGCAACAAAGCTGGTGAAGGGTCTGGAACACAAGTCTTATGAGGACTGGGACTGGGACTGTTCAGCCTGGAGAAGAGGAGGCTCAGGGGAGACCTTACTGCTCTCTAGAACTACCTGGAAGGAATCTGTGGTGAGCTGGGACTCAGCCTCTTCTTGCAGATAAGTAGCAACAGGACAAGAGAGAATGGCTGCAAGTTGCACCAGGGGAGGTTCAGGTTAGAAAGTAGGAGAATTTTTTTTTCAGAAAGAGAGGTTAGGCATTGGAATGGGTTGCCCAGGGAGGTGGTGGAGTCACCGTCCCTCAGGGTGTTCAAGGAAAGATTAGGGACATGGTTTATATGTGATAGGGGGATGGTTGGACTAGATGATCTTGTAGGTCTTTTCCAACCTTAATGATTCTGTGATTCTGTGATTTACTCAGTTGCTTTTAAAATATAAATAACTTTTGAAAAATTACATTTGTCTCTTTTCTTTTTGCTTTTACACTGCATTATCCCTTAAGTATAATGCATGTTTTCCCATCTTAGAATGGCAGTAAAATGAGGATTAACAGCAGTGAATGTAGTTTATCGATCATTTTCAACACTGGACTTTCTCAACACTGATTCTCTGAAAATAACTAACAACAACAACAACAACAACAATAATAATAATAATAAACAAACCCACAAAACTGATAGAAACTTGAGTTTTCCCTGAGATATCAGGGTATGTGAAAAATCGGTGTGGTTTTGTGATATATTGTATTACGCCTTTTCCATCAGAAGGACATTTTAATCAATCTATTGTTAAATCTACTGACTTTCCATCTACTCTTCAGAAGGGTAGGCTGGTATGATTTATTTTCCAGTGTACTTGGATGACATTCTGTCTGCTAAATCATAGGATTCACTGGCAAGGCCATTCTAATTCAAGTAAAAATGTACTGAAGCCCCCATGATTACAATTTTGATAGAGGAATGTCATCTAGATCTGTATTTATTAAAAAAAAATCTATATACTGGATAAGTAGGAAAAAATGCATTGATCCTATGTCACTTAGGAAAGCTGTTGCATAGTACTTCTATACTTCTGTGAAGGAAATGTTTTTCTTTCTTCTACAAAACCAAACTGACCATGCAGAAAGAAATTGCTATAGAAATTACATGTAATATAACAGGTTGTGATATCAGAGGACAGTTTGGTTTGTATGAAGGCATGTCTCAAGTTTGGAAGGAGACTATGCTGTGTGCAGAGTGAATGGAAAATAATGCCACTTCATTTGCAGATCTATTCTTTCCCATGTTCAGGAGGAGACACTACCTGTATTACTAAGCTTGATCCTGACAATATGTATTGAAGTGAAGTATCGTATGGATGAAGCTCTGTGGTAGAGTTGTTAAGCATTGCAGGAATTATAATTCCTGCTGTGCAAGGTAGAAAGGAATAATGAGTTCACATTTTACTCTGCAGTATTTGTGACAGCTACTAAAATAATAATTAAAAATAAAGGAGCCCAAATTGCATATCTTATCTAAGGATATAATTATAATTTCCCTAATATGTAGCAAAAGATACAAAAATCACAGTCCTCCAAATCTCACAAAACTCTGAGGTGCTTTATATTCTAAAAGAGACCGACAGATAGACATGGAAATATGTAATTAAACAACTACCTTGCAAGCACCAAAAAAATCTTGTTCGAAGAAACAGAAACATGACCGAGATAATCCCTGATTTAGTCTTTGACAATTTGGCATCTCAGCATTCTCCACTGTATGAGCTATTATGTGCTGACTTCAGCATGGGAACGTTAAATCTAGGACATGACTACGCATTGCATTACAATCTCTGCTTTTTGAAACTCTTATGAGAAAAGCTAGTGAGTTTTTTTGGTTTTATATATGCATTGAAATACTTATATATACATTTGCATGTATATAACACTTACCTAATAAAAAGGTTAACATAGGAAAATCATGCCTTAAATAACGATGCCATCATAATAGAGAGAAAAAAAAATAAAGGAGAATATTTTACAGGGAACAGGTCTGGAAACATTTGACTCCCCTGTACTCAAAGTATAATTTAATTTAAGCAACAATGGAATTATTTTCCCAACCAATCAACTGTTCTTCATGCACTATCTCAGACCAGGTTGTAAAAGTTTATGGCACAGAGTGGAGTGGTGAATAGCTCATGTTATGAAGGAGATGAGCATTTTTGTCTGATGCTTGTAAGCTGAGGCCAAAAAGTAAGGGTAAAGGTTTCACCACTCACATTTTTAGAACAGCCTAGCACTTTCAGAATGTAATAATACAATAAAAAAGGCAAGACATAGTTCAGAGTAATATTTTTGAGTCAGATTTAACCATAATGAGGTGAACAGCAAACACAAATTTAACCTTTCAATAATAATGATAACCAGATTTGGAAATACTGAACATAAATAAACCAGCAGGCCTAGAACATTGCATTGTTCACCATTAGGTTGGAGTCATATTTAGAGATGAATACAGAACAAAATTATTTAGCTACAAATGGCTCAATATTAACTTTATATTTCTCTGTGGTTAAGGAACATTATTTCTTTGAATCTTTCTGGTTGTTTGAGATTGTTTCTGTGCATTTGATAACAAAAATGTCTCACCTATCCTTGCCAGTGGTTGGTTGGGTGGCATTTGTTGCTCCTTCAGTCTGTGTTGCCTGATAATTTAGTCATGATGGGGTGCTGACATGGAGGACGGAGCTGGTCTTAAATAAGACTTTAAGATTAACTGCAAACCAAGGAAAAAGACTCCTGGAAAAAGAAGTTAAAGAGATAAATACAGAGGACAGAAAATGAGGGAAGAATACAAAAATCAGGAAGTGGACTGTTCAAGGAGCACAGAGAATGCAAAGAGAAAAGGAAAGAATATTTAAATAGGTGTTGGAAGGCAGCAGATGAGAGAAGCACCTATTTTTGTTTTATTTTGCTGGTCAGGTTTTTTTTCCTCCACCTTTAAAACTGTTGAGCTCTAACGTCAATAAAAGTGTTAATAGCCCTACCAAAAAAGATGGGTTTTTTACTTTCTAGCAGTGTGCTAGTTAAAAGACAGAAAGTTATGTTGAAATATTGCAGAGAAACTTTTAAAGATGTGATTCTGAGATAAAATGTGATGCATTTTTGAGTTTATATTATATTAAATGCTGCCACAATATAAACTGACTACAAATATGACTCTTGTATACACAGTACTACTCTTGGAGGATTGCATTGGGCAAAGATGATGTGTCTTGGTAGTCAGGGAGTCCTGAGGAGAATTCTGTATAAGGAAGGAACTAATTATTATGTAATTAGTCCAAAATCTGAAAAGCAAGAATGCAGAAAAAGGAATATTTTCTGCCTGTTGCTTCCTTGGAGTATGGCCCCAGCTGCAGTGTGAAGTTCCCCAAGAAGCTCTGGTAGTTTTGTCTCTGCAGTGTGACCACATTAGCAGTAAGCAGTGAAGGTGAGGGAACAAAAAACCTTCCATTTCTCTTCTCAGCCCTGAAAGTTCTTGTGCAAAATGGATATTGCATTACTGGGTGCTTGTGGTGTAGATTTTATTTGGTATGGCATTAGAAATGAGATACCTTCTGAACATAGCCTCATTTTTTCTTTTGTTTGCTACACTGAATAGAGCCTGGAACCTATCTGAACCATGGACTAAGTAAACCAGTAAAAAGTAGCTCAAGACTTCTGGCCAGAAGATTTAAGATAGTCTGAGGTCAATTAATTTCCTGTCTGTATGCTAGAGTGATAAAAATATGGAAAGCTAATGAAGTAAAGGTCTTCTTTCCGCTTTCGGGGCATACAAAGATTTCCTAGTAAAAAGACACATTGGGAAAACTTAATAGAAAATAAAATGTCTGACTATCTTTTACAATGGTAAATTTTTTGAGAAAAAAAAAATGCCTGGTTATTTTACATCAAAATACCATGACCTTCAGTTTATCAAATTTATCTATAACTCCTGACTGTCACAAGGCAGTGAAGCAGAGTGAAGCACTTCTTAATGAAAAGAAATAGGATTCCCCAAAATAAAGCCTTTAAATCCAAAAAGAACTAAAGAAGTTTTTAATAAGAGCTCTGAAATACACTGTGGTTTAGTGATGTCTCATTTAACATATTAGATGTTGAAAAGAAAAATTGATAATGATGATAGTTTTTCATGCTACAGTATTTCTAGGTTACCAGAGATAATTTTTTTTTGATCAGCTTAAAAGAATGTTAATATATCATATCATCATTGGAATTTTCACCTCTCTTTCCCACAAAGGTTACATTATTTGTGTTTGCTTTAATATAGTTGAAAGTAATCAACATATGATGTGGCAATGCTTACCTATCTCAGCTAAGATGAAAATGTGAGCAGTGGAAGAAAGTTATTTTCAGATCCTGTTATTTTGGGGATAATTTAGCAGGTTTGGGGATAACTTTTCTGAATATTCATTAAAAAAAGGTTTTTCTCTTCCTCTTAAAATAGTCTCTAGAATTCTAATGATTCATTAATGTATAGAAATAACTCATCCTTTCTTATAATAAAACAGCCCGTTAGAAGTGTGGAATTTGCTTCTGCTTCCACAGAACATTTCTAATAACATTATTCAAAATCTATTAGATGCTTCCAGAAGTTCAAGTAATCCACTTTCTTAATTAGTTATTATCTGATTATCATTAGCTTGCAATTAACTGTCACAATCATATATCTGATCTGTCCCGTGACTTAAGAGGAGAGTGGACCCCACTCTGTCTCCCCTACCCCTCCAGCAGCCATGCCTCTTTGTAGCAGGACAGCAGAGATGGGGGAATGCATGAACCAAAGGAGAAACCATAGCTGTCATGTCCCAATTATTGTTTTGGACTGGGCATAGCTGCAATGAGGAAATAGGAGTTTGTGTTTTAAATATGCACATTTGTTGTTGTTGTTGTGGAAGGTGTGTTTTTAAAGCAAGCAATACTCCATGGACCAGAATGCAAATAGTGGCCACCTTCCAACATGGAAATCCTGTCCTGCTCTTTGTATTCAATTCAAATGGAAAAAGAACCCCTTACAGATTGAATTATGAAAATAAGGATTAGAAATCTTTGATGTGAGTTGCTCACAGTCAATCCCCAGAAGTCATTTACCATAAGTATATGGTTAAGTGTTTATCTCTTGTTTGGTATATTTTTGAGAGTTTTTTAATAAGTTATCTTCCCAGCTGTTTCAAAAATGTGCCTAGAACTGCTGTTTCTTCCTTGTTAGCACCGTGCTACCCACTTCTGTGCATGCAGTCCTTCAGCTACCACCAATAATAATAATAACCAGAAAAAAAAAAAAAGTGCCTACTGAGTTACAACATGGCAGCTTACAGATTGCTTTCAAATGGACTGTAGGTAGAAATGCATTCACCATTGCTCCATAGGTTGAACTTTAGAAATAAATATTGTAAGCTAAATTCTGAAATTATGTTGGAAATGAGGAATCAAAGAAATGGTGTTTAATCTTTTCCTTCATGACATGCTAAGTGACATTTCTTAGACACTTAACAGGAGCTAGTTAGAAATAATAAATATGAAAAATTCTTGTGCTTGAAACTGCTGCCCTGACAGAACTGAGAAGATTCAAACTTAACCTTCAAATTTATATTTAATCAGTAGATTTCTTTGCTTAGTGGTCCTTTTTCTCCTGCTGTTAGCTTTGTGATGATGAAAATCATATTTTGTTTTTGTGTGAGACCTAGAAATAGGATTTGCAATCACAAAGTCTCTTGCCACTCTATCTCAGTGTCATGCAAGCAATCAGACAAAAAATTCAATCTGGCAAGCAATAGTCAACAGCTATCATTGCAGCTGATTTTGTGTTGACTAAAGTTTCTAGAGTGATAGTTTGTTTTGTCCTGAGAATGCTGATGTCCCCAACTACCTAGCAAAAATCAAGGAGATTAAAGCTAAATGTAAAGTAAAATTTGTTATATGATGACGTTTGTTAGACTATGTATCATGAGGGGTAGAGAATATAACAGTTAATATAAAAGTATGTAAATGACATTCAGCATTGGTAGCAGAAGAGGAAGGGATTACAGTTTCTTAACCTTTTACCTTGTTACTTGACCATCACTAAATCCAGTTAATGCGAATTCTATACATTTAACTTAAAGAAAAAAATAATCACTCACTATGTTAGTGTATTTTCAGTTGGTTTTGGGAGTTGTCTCATGCCGCTCTATTGGAAATATTGTTGGTATGAGTTACCTCAGATTGAAACAAATGCTTTATTAACAGCATCAAATGTAAGCTATTTAGCTCTAAACAGAAAGTCAGGCTTTCGAATGGAGAAAAAGTTGCAAAATTCTGGTAGGGTGCCTAAATTTTGGTATTATTAAACTGACCACCTCTGACATGTTTACTTTTTCTTCTATATTGCATTGAAATGTAAATGGCAAAACCACAAACAACAATTCAAAAATAAATCTTTAAATCATTGAATTATAGAACACGTTGGGTTGGAAGGGACCTTTAAAGGTCATCCAGTCCAATCCCCCTGCAGTAGGCAGGAACATCTTTAACTAGATCAGGATGCTCAGAGCTTCATCAAGCCTGACCTTGAATGTCTCCAGGGATGGGGAACTGGAAAATATGCACTGGGTATGTCTCATTTCTCTACTGTGCTGCTTTAAGAACTTTCAGTCAACCAGCTCAAACTAATTCAGAAGCTGAGGTAGCTGTCCATAACATATACTCTGGCATGGCCTTTCTGAGACCATGTCCACCAAGCTATGACTGATATTTCTCCAAAAAAAAAAAAAAAAATTGATGAATTTGAAAGGAGATTTTACAGACCCATTTATTATGTGCAGTTTGAGCACAACTCAGTGCTAAGTTGGAACTGGTAAAGAGAATTGGAGAACTACAGGCCACCTGGCAAATAAACAATGGTCATTTCTTCTGCTGCAGCAAGCACTTTGATGTCATGTTGGGTTGTCAGAGTTGAGGAATGAATATCAGTCAATGATTACTGAGGATAAAATAAAATATTAATTTCCTTCGAAAATTACTCAAAAAATTCAAAACTAGGAAGACACCATCCAGGTAACCAGACAGATAGACATATTTTTGAAAATAAACAAAACAAACCAAACCAGCAATATACAAACCATTTTATGCATATAAACAAACCTCTTTAGGAGGGTTCCAGGGTGTCTTTTTTCCTTGCTATTTGTTCTGTGGTTTTGTTTATTTTTGGTAATACTTTATGTATATACAGGGAAAAACAGTCTGGCAGTTGTCTTTTTATATGTTCTTGGATATTCTCAATAAGAACAGGGGAAGTTACTTGTGTAATGTTACTGATATTGTGCTTTCAATTTCCTTAAGATTAAAATAAAAAAGGAAAAAAATGAAAATAAATAATTTGTGGTATGCTCCTGAAAAGTGGTTTCAAGGAAGTGGTTCACTAGAAAGCAAAAGTGAAGGAAGGAGTGGCAAGCAGAATGTGCGGGGAGTTTTCACAGAGTCCTTTCCAGTGCGCTCACCTACGCACACATAGCGGCAACCAGAGGACACTGAATGGCCTGTGGGGCTGGACTGGGACTGGCATGGCCTCTCAGAGGGAGCATGGTCACCATCTCTTGCCTCATGGGTCAAGCAGTACTGCTCTGCTGAATTAAGTATGAAGACTTCTAAAAGGCTTTTGATTGGAACTATTTGGTATACTCCAAGGGTGTAAATGGAGGAGGTGGAAAGGGGAGGATTCTCATACTGAGTGTAGACCTGACTTGGCTAGGTTTTTAGTCATCATGGTG
Source organism: Gallinula chloropus (assembly GCF_964237585.1). NCBI lineage: Eukaryota > Metazoa > Chordata > Aves > Gruiformes > Rallidae > Gallinula > Gallinula chloropus. The sequence continues at coordinate 126,273,689 of NC_140085.1, read as the reverse complement.
GTTTTGTCCCTAGTGTAGGATGTTCCCAGTGCTCCCAATGAGGATTGTGGGATGGAACTGAGCTCAAGTGAGTGCAGACTCAACATGTAATAAACCTCTTACATGATTCCATTATTGGACTGAAATTTTGTTTTGTTCCATGTAGAAATTCTAGGTTCAAGATTAAAATACAGAGTCTACAAAATGTGCATGTGTTACCTAAGTCTCATTACATTCCTGTATAAAAAAAATGGAATTGGGTGGGCAATTGGCTGATGGGTCGGGCCCATAGGGTGATAGTGAATGGGGTAACTTTGGACTGTTGGCCAGATGCTAGTGGGGCTCCCCAGAGTTACATTTTAGGTCCAGTTCTTTTTACTATTTTCATAAATGACCTGGATTTGGGACTAGAGGGTGTCTTAAGTAAATTTGCAGATGAGACCAAATTGGGAGGAGCTATTGACTCTGTTGAGGTTAGAGAAGCCTTGCAGAGAGACCTGGACTGATTAGAGAGCACCAACAACATGAAGCTTAAAGATTAGGGGATCAGATGCTGGAGGCAGGCCATGCTGATAGAGATTTGGGGATCTTGGTCAACAGCAAGTTAAACATAAGCCAGCAGTGTGCCCAGGCAGCCAGGAGAGCCAACTGCATCCTTGGGTACATAAAGCATGGCATCGCCAGCTTGTCCAGGGAGGTGATTGTCCCACTCTACGCTGTGCTGGTGCAGCCTCACCTAAAGTACTGGGTGCGGTTTTGGGTGCCACAGTACAAGAGGGACACAAAGATATTGAAGAGTGTCCAGAAGAAGGCAACAAGGATGGTGAAGGGTCTGGAGGGGAAGTCTTATGAGGAGAGGCTGAAGTCCCTTTGTTTGTTCAGCCTGGAGAACAGGAGTCTGAGGGGAGACCTCATTGCGGTCTATGGCTTCCTGATTATGGGGAGCGAAGGGGCAGGCACCGATCTCCTCTCGTTGGTGACTAGTATAGAACCTGAGGAAATGGCATGAAGCTGTGACAGGGAGGTTTAGGCTGATATTAGGAAGAGTTTCTTTACTGAGAGTGTGGTTGGGCACTGAGCTTGACTGAGTTCAGAAAGCATCTGGATGAGGCACTCAGTCACATGCTATGACTTGTCTGCCCTGTGTGGAGCAAGAAGTTGGACTTGATCCTTACTAGTCCCTTCCTACTTAGGATATACTATGATTCTATGAATGCAGTAGTCTTACTTTTTATTCATTTTGCTCATCATGGTTTTTCACATTTGGATTTGGGTCATAATTAAAATCTCATCTGAATAAATTGTTTTATGCATACCTTGTCACTTAGGAATGTGTTTGTGTTTTGCTCACATAATCTAGCTGGCACTTTAGTATATTAGAGATTGGTATCTTCTTGAGATTGCCAAGTGGTTTATTTCTATAGAACTTTAAGTGAATTCAGACTGTCAGGTATCGTTATCATTTAACAGTGACTAGGACACATATACTTGTGTGTTTATGTAAATGAAATGGCAGTGTTACCCTCTATTTGTATAATAAACATGTGAATAGAGAAGACTTTCAGAAAACATAAGGTTCTCTAGAAATCATAATTTCACTGGCTTTAATGACTGCTTTGATGGCTTTTAAAATAAGTATGTATTGTTGCTTCTTCAAATTTTTAAAACAGCTAAGGACAGTTTATTTATACCACAAATAGGAGAAAGAGCATACTGAAGTAATACCTTCAAATAAAATCTCCAGAGCGATGTATCAGACAATTTTTAACATTCATTTTAAAACACAAACCAGAGAAACAACAAGGAAAATGAAATGTTTGCATTATCCGATTGGAGTTTGTTGTTTCTAATTAAAAAAATAGGTTATTGTTCCAAGAGAACAATAGAGATAACTGGGAACTCCTACCTGAAAGGAGCAATTTCACAATAAACTTTTGGACTTGTTTTGATGTCTAGAGTCAATAGAAAATGTGGGGTTTTTGGTTGTTTTTTTTTTTTTTTCATTCTAACTACAGGTTATATATAGTAAAAAACAAACAAACAAACAAAAAACAACCCAAAGCCAAAACCAACCCAAAATTATTTTTGAGCCAGAAAAATGTATGTGTATCTTTTAAAATACTGGCCTAGAGTATCAAAAGTAGGTATGACTATATCATAAAACAGTTAAGTCATAAAACAACTCTCTGCATGTCTTGTGAGAATTTAGGAAAAAAATCTGGCATAATAAGATGGAAGAATTTCCTTGGCATTCATGGCTGAAAATGAGACAGTTCTAAGAACTGAATTAAGTAAAGCCTCATAAGAAGGGGACAAGATACAGGAAGCAATCCTGGAATTAGAGATTGGGAAATGGCATTGCAATAGCTTAAACTTCCTATAATATTATATAAGATTAGCCGTACCAGATCAGGAAATAATTACCTGTAGTTCAGTACCTTAATTTTGACACCAGTCCATGGCAGACAGGGAAGAAGCAAAGAATAACCATATTATTCTCTTTTTTAGGTATACTCATGCTCTCCATTAGCCAGCAGCCATTTCTTTATGAAATTTTTTCCTATGAATTAGGAAAAATGTTTTCATCCTATGCAAACAAGGTAACCATGTACCTGTATACACAGAGTTTAATTATGAGCAAAGTGATAGCAGATGTCCTGATCTGAGATGCTTTCAGTCCTTTAATTCCATTTTTGTTTTATAACAAACAATAAACAACCATTCCTTATTCATCTCCTTCTTGGCATCCAGGATTTTACAGACTTGCCTTACATGCCTGAGGTTTAAAGGTAAGTTCTAGTCTGCAAGTGTTTGTATACCTTTGAGAATCCCCGCTGGCCAGCTTTGCTTATTTTGAAGTATTGTTATCCCTTCAGGGATAAAAGGACTAGAACTGTTTTATCCATTTTTCCTTTCCTTATCATGCTTAAATATTTTGGTTTTATTTTTCACTATTTAGAGTTGCGTTTTTTCTTTATCTAATGTTTTCATAGAACTCTTCATTATAATTGCAAGATATTTGTCTAAGTAGTAAGATTAGCAACTGGTAGTTATTAACTAAGTATCAATAGTAACTCCTCTTTAGTGTTTAAATGCAAAACATCAGAATTGTTTTCTCCAGTGCGCATTATTTTGTTATTTTGAATATTGGTCTATCTATAATACTATCAGGTATTATCAGATTAGTCTTCTGCACCTTTTGACACTTTTTTCAACATTCTAACTACCCATTTAATTAGAAATTATTCTTGTTCATTTATGACTTGAGTATGCGTCTCGGAATTAAAAAATAAAAAGTAGAAGCATTTCCTTTCAGTGTTTTAATTCTGACATTGGCAAGCTTTTAGTGTGTTCAGCAAAGCATCGTGGAATAACTTATCCCTGTTCCTAGAAGCTAATTGTCTACAAAATATTAATCTTTACTACCAGTGGCTACCCCTATAAATATAAAATCGTGTAGTAAAATAACTTCAAGATAATAAGTAACTGACAATACTTTAAAGGAAATAGAAAGCAGACAAGACCAGACTAGTAGTCCATCTCATCTAATATTTTCTGTCAGGTACTGTTGAAGAAAATATGTTTCAGAGAGTACTATAGGAGGCATATTCGCCACAACCCCTTTGGAGAGTATATTTCTTTTTATTTTTGTCACACTTCACAGTTTTAAACAAGAAGCTTCAATTCTTCATCCTTCGTGTCATTACCATCACTCTTCAGGGCACAAGGTAATCTTTAACTGACAAGAGCCAAAAAATACGTTTGAAGGAGGCAGATTATTCCATCATTTTCCACCCTGTGTAGGTTGCATCTTTCTTTGAATTATGTGGCCCTGGCTAGTGTTAAAGACAGAGTGCTGAACTAATCACAGGCCTGCTCCAGCATAGCTGTTCCTATAAGGTGGCAGACGATCCAGTGTATGTGCAGCATTTCCTGTCTACGGTACATGAGAATTTAATTCCCACTGAAAAGACATGGTAATGCATATCAAAAAGCCAATTAACTGTACTTGTAAGTAAATTTATACCTCATACATTTATATAATATTGGATGCTGGCTTCACAGATATTTATGAATAGGTTTTGGGGTTTTTGGGGTTTTTTTGTTTGGTTTTGTGGGATTTTTTTTGTGGAAGGTTTTTGTTTGTTCGTTTTTGTTGGTTTTTTTTTTTTTCCACACAAGCTGTTAGAAAAAGCTTTACAATTATTGTTATAAGTATACTCCTTGCCTCTGTGGAAAGGATTGTAGACTGAAATTACAGATTGCTGTCACTGTTTCTTTAATTTAAAAATACCAGTTTAATAACTGAAAATAATACTTCTTCTTTGTCTACAAAATATTTTCAACAAACAAGTAAAAATAGGGATGGTTAAATTTCATGCATTTTCTTGAGTAATTCTCTTTTCTGTGTTCAGTAAATCATTTAGCACTAGCTTGCTGACAAAACTAACAGAGGAGGTGTGATAGATGCACTAAAGAAACTAACTAATGGGCATCCTCTGATCAAATATCTGAGACCAATGATGATCCTAGTCCAGCACAGTTTCCTCAGTCAAAATCTTGAACTACCCTTTCTTTAAAATGCTTCAGAAAAGACAGTGATCCACCAGAAAAGTCAAATACATATTAATAGCTTGCATGCATTTCGGACTGTACTATGGATCAGTTTCAAAGTGTTTGAATCTGTCTTGACTCTGTTGACTTTTTAAATTGCTTTACAGTCTTGATAATCTTACACAGTCCAAAAAAGACCATTAGGTCACTTTATGTAGCTGCCTATAAACCATGTATCAAGGTATTCCTTCAGGAAATTGTTTAAATGTTGACCAGTTTCAGGACTCATGCCATGGCTCACACAGATACTCAAAAAAGAGTCTAGTAAGAATTTTAAGCCACCAGGAGAGAATGTACTATTTTCCATGGAATAGATATGAACTGCTGGAGGACTTTTTATGGGGTTTTTTTTGTTGTTTTGTTTCTTTTTTTTTTTCTACACAGTGTAACTCTGACGACATTTCAAACAGGACCTCTTCAATTTTTGAGCATTACTTTAAAATGTCTAGACTAATGTGTGACTAATGAATAGAAGGAAGTGCCATGCAAGATATACTCCCAGCTTTACAAATCATCCACACTGAAAGCAACAGGAGACACTTAGGGTTGTAAAAAAAAAAACAACAAACCAGCCCCAAAAGCCCATCAACTCATTTTCTCTTACTCTAGAAATACATATAAAACTTAAATAACTTTCAAACCTGAATATCTTTTGTCTGAATCGGAAAATTCAGGTAACGTATCTGACTGGGAGGGTTTTTTTCCTATTACACTTGATTCTTCAGCTTCTTATTTTCTCATATATGTATTTCAAAACATGTTTTTCCAGAGCTCTGAAAAATATCTTCATATCTCTAGTAGATTAATCTACAGTTAATTAAATTTAGTATCCTTATAATAATAAGGGTTGGAAATAACTTCGTAGACAGTTTAAGACAGGGTGGAGCAGTCCAATTCTGGGTTGAACTTTTGAGACTACCGACGTCTTTTTTAAAGCTGTGAGGATTCATGGAAATGAACAGCTTCTTTTTTACTTTGATTTCCACCTAATTGTCACATCACAGATTTGTAATGCTGCAAATTATCTTAAATATTAGATAATACGGGAATTTGAACAAATGCCATTCCCAGATATCACAGCCATTGAGAATTAGGTATGTTTGTGAAGGGAAAAAATAGTCTCCCATAAATGAGTGTCTTTCTTAATCATCTTATGGTGTCATTTAAAATATTAGTGCTTATATAATTCCAAACTCTGATTTATTTTTTTTCTTTTAAAAACCCCCTTATGCTCAGAGGTGACTGTCTTCAGTTTTGATTACACAGTCTGTTAATTATTATTTAAACAGTACATTCTTGTACATACTTTCATCTCTCTGTTCTCTCTTTTTAAAAGTTTCTTGTGATTCCCACAAAGACAGAAATCCCTGGAGTCAATTCTTCTATATAGAGTGCAGAGAAAGAGAAACACTATACCCAATCTGAATAAATGTTAACAATGTGTACCAAAAAGTACAAGATGTCTAATTGACAAAGACTGACTGAAAGTCTTCTCAACCAACATAGTGTGCACAGAAAACCAAAAATTTTATAAAATCCCTTATTGGTGAAATACATCCAAATTCTGCACTCATCTGTGTGTGTACAAGGATAGAGCATGTGTGTCTGTATGAAATTTCTGAAAAAAAAGGCTTTTCTTCTGTGATGTACTTCAACATGTAGAGCAGAATAAGCAGCACAACTCAGTAAGAAACATGTCAGATGAAGAGCAAAAACCCAAGAAACCACTGGTAAATAATAAAATAAAAATAAATGTTTGTCATGCTGTTTCTGTGCTAATCTTTTTTTGGAAGATACTACAAGTGCTGGTGGCTCTTAGCAGCTTGTGCTTGAGATCCCAGAGTCAGAACTGCAGGGGTGCTTTTTCTGGCAGTACACTGTTAAGGACACAAATTGTAATTCATTGTTTTCTAAAATCTTTGACTTTCTAGCAAGTCTAATTCTTCAAATTCATCCCCAGTGAGACATTTTTAGCATTAGGGTGTCTAACTTTGGTTTAAAGGTGGTGGTCCTATGACATAGACTTCCTCATCAGCATCATCTACGGTTCCCAGAAATTCAGCCCATAGACCTGTGCAGTCCAACAGACTTTCTCTGTTCTAACTCCCCCTGACTTTTAAATAGTTTAGAGATCTTTTATGCTCTGGTGTAATTTCTCTCCATATCTTCTGCAGAATGCGTTGTAGGTTTGTTAGTTTTGCATTTGCGTGGTAGTTCTGAGGAGCTATACAGAACACACTCTTCCTCCCAATTCTTACTTCCTTTATCAGGGCAAACCAAGTTTTTCAAATATCAATGTCACTTCTCTCTTTTTAAATTTACTACTGGAACTCTTTATGCACTTGACTCTGCAAAGCTCCACATAATTGTGTTCCATCTGTTTAGAAAATTCTTGTGTTTTCATATATATTTTAGTTCTTTTTCAAGGATCTTCTAGGAAGTGCGAACTCCTATTGATGATTCTTCATGAGCATGCATTGTGCTTTCCACCTTTCCCTCTTGGATGAATATATTCTGTGACTAGATAACTTTGCATGTCAATATACAAAAATACGTGTGTATTTGCACACATATGTGAGTGTATTCATATGTATGGATATGTACACACGCTCATGCATAGATTCATAGCATATTTAGAATATGCAGTTATGGCTATTCGCAACAGCGTATTTAGGCACATCAGGAGGCACACTGACCCTAGCTGGCAGAGTGAATAGCTCTGTAAAGCTATCATGCAGCGTAATTTTCTTTCTGTGCTCTTTTCAAGGACTCCAGCTCTTCATGACTCGTTCTGAAGTCAAGTGTATAGTAGTATCTGTTCATCACTATGACAAAGCATTTTTTGTCTTCTGCAAATTGAAGTTCATTACATTAGTGCCGATGTTCTCTCAGCAGGTGGTCGATGTCAATTATTTTTTGCTTCTCTGTAATGAAAGCTGCTACATATTCATTTCAATTCTGTTACAGAGCTCTGAAGTTCTGACAAGCTGTGAGCAGTTCTTCAATCAGGTAAACTTATGAACGGCTTCGTACTAGTTGGAATCATCATGTCCTGACTAACCTGGATTTCTCACAACTTGTCTCTATGTTTGCCTCATACACAGTGGTTAGGTTGTACTTTTCCTTTCTCAGTTTTTTTAGAGCCTGTTGCAGAAGGCAGACATCCAGACCTCACGTGTTCACTCACAACAGCTGTTTCCAAATGTTGGATAAGCTGATTTTATTTTAACGGCTACATGCACGAGATAATTCACACTGATCTGAGACTTGGAGCACGTCCACATGAGCAACCTACCCTGCCCTTGTCCAAGTCAGCATGAAGTCTCTAGTCAGATTAAACTAAGTTCTCCTCCTTTGGGAATAACAGCCCTGCTCTTAAGAATAGCATCCTGCCTTCCCATATCAATTAGATGGACACAAAACAACCTGGAATAAATCTTGACTAAAGTGCTTCTTACTCATCCTGTTTTCAGATGAAATATTTCCAGGATGCGACGTTACATTAAAAATCTCCTTTAACTCCTCAATGTGCTGCTGTGGTCAAGTTTCGACTTCCACTTCCAGAAGTTTGCCATAGCTCTGATATATTTTACACAAGATATATTTATAGATGTGTAAAAATAACATACAGAATCTAGCTCTGAATCAAGTGAAAACTATATGTAATTGTTTAGGCATTAATTATTTTTTTTCCTAAAAAATTAAGCGTTTTCTTCTTCCAACATTGTCCTTTTTTCTTGTGACTCATTAGAGGGACAATGACTCATTATGTGCTTTTATCACACCAGAAACTAAATTTGTTGGGAAAGATTAGCCCATGTAGGTGTCCCTTATTGTCTCCTTGACTATCACCTCTACTATGTGCACATACATCACCAGTGACCACTGCGGATCTAACATCAAAATACTGAAACACAAGGCATAAAGTAGGCTGAAAAGATTGATTTCGTGTTCTTCTAGTTAGTCATCAGAGTTAAGTTTTATGATGGAAAGCGGGAAGAATACAGTGGCCATGGAGCTGCCACTGTTGAGCAGAATTGTTTATCTGGAATTCTGCAGTACTATCTATCTGCTTTAGGTAGTAGAAATTTGTTGTCAGTGACATAAAGACATCTGTCATGCTGACAAGTTAAATGAGAGGGAAGAATGGAAGAAGAGATTGCAATTTAGAGATAGAATTAGTCTTCGGGAAAAGAAGTTTGAGAGTTGTATAGCTTGTTCATTAAAACACAGAATCACAGACAGTGAGAGTAGAATGCTCAGTGCCAGGTCCGGTTGAATTTTGAATATCTCCAAGGATGAATACTCTCTTGTCAACCTGCTCTAGTGTTGGACTGAGCAGGTTAACAGTAAAAAAGTGGGTTTATATGTTTAAATGGAATTTCCTGTGCTTCCTGTTATGGTCATTGCTTCTTGTCCGGTCACTGGGCACCACCGAGAAGAGTCTGGCTCCATTCTCTTTACTCCTCCCATCCACTGTGTATTTTCCCCATGAGCCTTCTCCTTTCCAGGATGAGTAATTCCAGCTCTCTCAGCCCCTTCTGTTATGTGAGATGCTCAAGTCCTTGTATTCCTTTGCTGGACTCATTCCAGTATGTCTAGGTCCTTCTTGCACTTGTGACCCCAGCACCAGACTCAGCGCTCCGTGTCTTGCCAGTGCTGAGAAAGGGTCACCTCCCTCAATCTGCTGTTGCCGTTTTGCCTAATGCAGCCCAGAATACCATTAACCTTTTTTGCTGCAAGGGCACATGGCTGGCTCGTGTTCAACTTGGTGTCCACCAGAACACCCAGGACCTAATTATCATAATATTAATTATCATAATATCATATCAAAACTAATGATCACAATATTGATCTTAAACTATTAATTTTTTAGGTAATATTTTTCATGCTTTTTGTGTTGGTCTTTGTTTTGAGCTTCAAGGATTTATGTTTTCTGTATTTCAGACTTTTACCCAAAGCTATAAAAAATGGAAATTTTGCTTAAAAATTAGCTCACATTCCCACAGATTCTGTGGGGGTTTTTTATTTTTTTAAGAAATAATAGAAAAAATATCGAGCTCTTTAAAATTATAATTATTTACATCATTGCAACAAGTACAAAGAATTAATTTTGTCCATCATTGATTTTGTGCAGGATACCTTTTTTTTTCTCCCCCCCCCAACCCCTCCAGTTCCAGACTGCACTGATTGATTGTTTTTTTTTCTTCTTTTCTTCCTTAAAGATTTGACCTTGATCCCCTTTAACTCAACAGCATGCAACAGCCAGTGAGTTTTCACTAGATGGTTATCTAAAAGGGACATTGTCAAATGATAAAGAGATAGATTACAGTTTATGTTAGTCTTCAGAGTTCAGTGGTCACCCTATTTTTAGTTCAGGAGGCTTTTATATTTACTTTGCTCAGTTCTGCAAAGTGCTGTAGGTGTTCTGGTGACGGGATGGGTTCCCTGAGGACCCAGGAGGAGGGAACATTAAGCATTTATTGGACTGGCTGTCTTTTTCCACCATTTATAAATGTGCATTAGTACTATTCTCTTCCCAAGTGCAGTGAGACAGTTTGACTTTTTCTGTATTGTTGTGTTGGGTGACTATATCTTTTTGAGTATTCTTTGCTCTAAGACACTTTTTCTTACAATTGTCTTCCTTATTTTATCCTCAGCTGTGTTGTCACGTAGAAAGCAAGTGTATATACCCAGAGGCTGGAGTTCACTGACGTTTCAGTAGTGAAACTTCTTTATGCCACCTGCTAGAGCTCTTGCACAAGACTAAAATTCAGCTTCTATCTTTTTGAATGACTTTTCTTTCTCTTGTTCGTATTGTGCACTTGGAAATCAAGCATTAGCAAAGATTTCTCCATCTGTCAAAGATGACAATGTGCTAGACAATAAGGTAATAATGAGTAGAGGAAGTACAGAAATAAAAGGAAGTGTTACGTATATCTATAAATACTGCTAATTCAGGCACCAGATTTTAATACCAAGCCTCAAGTAAGCCTTGGTTCCTCGTGACGCCCACATGAGCTTTTTTTAACAAAATCTGTTGTCACATCTGCACTTACCCAAATGCACAATCTATTACTGCTGTACTGTATTTATGTCTTACGGCCAGGCAGAGCTTAAGGTAGCAAATCATATTAGGAAATTGCCTCTCCAGGGTTTCACTTGCACTTGTTAATTATAGATCTGCAGGTATACTTAAATCAGCATTTAGACAATCAGTATTTAGACTTTATGTTGGCATCTAAAAGAAGAGACAGTCTGATAATCTTGCTTCTTCAGGACAAGACGACATTCAGGGTAATCAAGTCCAATTCTTTTGAACTCTGGGATATCAAACCTTTCCAGCTGGTGAAGCTCCACCCCTGCTTTATCGTCTGTCTGCCCTATTAGAAGACTGGTCCAAAATCACACTCCTGTTTTGCTGGCTATGTGCATCTACTTATTGTTGTGTCAGTCTGGTCTTTGAGTTTAAAGAGCAGTTATCACTTCCTGTTCTTCACTCTTCCGCTTCTTTCACCCTCTCTCCTTCGCACTCCCAGCCAGAAGGAACTGTTGCAATCTGTCTTTTCCCATTGGTTTCATAGCTTAAGCTATCTGCACATTAGCCTTCTAGCCACATTATTAGCCTTTCATTTAGTAGTGTTCACTGTTTAGTTACCCTACAAGTCCTCCTTTGTACTGTTCCATGGCTCTGCACATGGGTAATGTGAAGACAGAGAAGTACAGACTCTGTAACATCATTATCAATACCATTTTTATATAATCAAGTTTGTAAGAGACCTGTAGGCTGACAGCTAGGTTCTTTATCTAAGGTGGTGATGAACAGCATACAGAAAAAAGTGGAGGGGAAGAGACTCATATTTTTATACCTCATGAATGTCCTTGCTAAAAATATCTGTGATTATTCAAAAACTTGTAATCAAGTGAAGTAACAGTTAAAGCCAGCAGAACCCACTATAGCCAGTTAGCATTCTTTGCTTTCGTAGATGTAGTACCAGCATTTCTATTTTTCCTTGAAATTAAGTGGTGATCACTCAGTGTTGTCTACAGAGTTTGAAGGAAATTTTCAAAAGATTCCAAGGGAAATATATGCACCCATTTACATGTTCAGCTTCCTTTCCCACTCTTCTGCATAAGAATTATAACGGGAGATGATTGGTCTGTGTCATAGACTGTGCAATGAGAAAGGCCTGCAGGGCTTGCCTATTAATTGTGCTTCCACATAGTTTGGTAGGATTATGTTTTGCGTTGAACCTCAGGAATACCTGTCCGGAACGACACCTGAAAGATCTGTTACGAAGGATTCATATAAATAGTCCAGTGTACTGGCTTCGTAGAGCAAAAAAGTGAGCTACTTTCAGCAAACTGTGTTAGAGCAGTGCTTATTGGGTCATGTTTTTTCAATCAGTGGTTGTCCCTAGGCTTTGAGGAGTGCAGCAAAATGTTATTTATTTTTGCAAGTACATGATATACATTTGTGAAGATGGATGAATGAAGCAGAGTGATATGGAAGAAATGCAGGAACAATGAAAACATAACCTTCATTCAGCATAGCAGTAATTAACACCTTTTATGGAATCATTTCTTCTTATCGATAGGTGGATGTTTGTGTGTATTTGTAGGCATGTGCTGCAGACATTGTACTCAATATCAATGTGTGCTTATGTTTCTATATTTGAACTAGGCATCTCTCAAATTTGAAAAGACTGAAAATCAACTAACTATTCCTAATTATTCCTTCTACCTCTGTCACAGCATGCAAGTGCTGTAATGGGGAAACTCAAAAACTGCATGTCACCAGCAATATCAATGCTGGGGAATTCAGACAGCTTGTCTGAATCATCATCATTTCTTTTCACTAGGTCAAAAACTGGTTCAAGAGAACCAGCTCTCTTCAGTGCCAGTAGACGTGAGATGATGCATTTCCAGGCACTGTGCTCATTCTTGCTTTTTTCTTTTTTTCCTTTTTCCTAGAACCAGAGATCTTACTGCATTTCCAAATGACATCTTTTTGGGCTAGGTTTAAAACACATCAAAAGCCACTATTACCAATGATTTCTCCCTATTTGTAGGTCACAAATAATTCATAAACTTTACCCAAAAAGCTATTTTTTCCAACTTTATGAAGGGAGCTGATGTCGTTGTCTTTAATTTCTAGTAAAACATGATTGGTTTGTGTTTCTACTTGGATCATGCTTTTGGAGAAAGATACATTTCAGAAGTCTCTGTTTATGAGACTCTCATGCAATATTCAAAAGTATTCTAGCGTTATTCTTCCCTTCACCCTTTAACACAAATGACTAAAATATATTCTCTTGGAATTTTTCTTTACTACTTTATAACCTGAGTATATTCCTCTAATTATTAAAATTACATGGAAAAATGATGCAAATTCTTAGGGGGAAAGGCCACACAATAATGATAATGTTAACATTTTTTTTAATATATATGTGTAATATCTATCCATCCTCTGTAAATTGCAGTGTTGGTGCAATAGACTTACGTGCAAAATTATATTGAGAGATTTGTGGAGTGTTTTTTTAAAGAAAAATAATTCCTGAAATCTCTAAAGTGAATTGAATAAATATAGTTAAGAAGGGTTAGGAAAATTCACATATCAAATCATGTTCATGTATTATAAATCATAATTGAAAGTTGCTGCTGATTTCAAACCTATCTTCATTTGAAATATGGTGTGTTCGTGACCCATGCTTTAAAAATCGTCATCTCAGATGTTTCAGTGCCCCAGTAGTGTTCTCAGTGCTGGAACACAGGGTGTTTAAATGAACCATCTTTTGTATCTTACGTGTGGAGACTGAATTGGGTCTGTATTATATGGCTTGCAGAATAAATATGTAAGATTACAGGCCTGTTACTGTTGTTAATGGTCTCTGTTGATAAATGTAAAATCTTACTTCCCTATTTGATGAATCCAGAACATTTCAGGAGTAGTAAATTAATTTAGAATAGTTACAGTCCTTTAAAAGACACAGTGCTTTACATCATGTCTGTGGGAATAGCAATACTCATCATGCTCTGAATAGTTTTGCAATTACTATGTAAAGTGACATAGAAATAAAAAGTGTTGGTTTTGGTTTTGTTTTAAATACATCTCCTGAGGAGATAATAAAGCCGTCAGTAAACTATTGCAGAAAATACAACAAAGCCATAGTCTCTTATCATGTTATTTCTATATTAGCTGGTGCCATCAACCTTTTATTGGAATTACAACACAATCATGTAGAAAGATAGAAGGAAGAAAATATGTTTCCTGGAAAAAAAGCAGAAGTTTGACTTGATCATTCTCTACCTGCAAATACATAACTTATATTGGTATGGGCCCTCTTCAATCCAAATATGAGCATATGAAATTGCTTATTTGAAAACTAAATTTATAAGGATATGGCTAGTAATAAACCCAAACTTACATTCTTTGCTTACGGGAACTAGACGCCCTTACAAGTTAAAGTTCCGTAAAGTAATTTATACCTGCATGTAGTGTAGATTAAGACAAGTGCCCATAAATCTGGGCTTTGGGACAGGCATGGCATAAGATTTTATGCATAAAACTGATACTGTTGTTTCAGTGAGAAAATTCTGCTATGGAAAGATGAGAAAATGCTTGAGTGACTGAGGAATATGCAGAAGAGTTTAGCTACAGTTATTGGAGCACAGCCCATAAATTGAAATCTGTGGAAGTTTAGTGATCATTGTCTGGATTCAAACTATTGTCTAAACACTGATGAAGCAGAAGCAGTTCCACTAATCATTGTATATTTGGCTAATGTAGGGCACTGCTAGTGTAACATACATATATACTACATGTATGCAGATGCACATGTATTCACTTGTCCCTCCTTTGTCCCAGAAAGCTTGTGAAATCTCTATTCTTGGACTTGCTCAAGTCTCAATTGGACAAGCTTAAAGCAACCTGTTCTACTAAGAAATTACCTCTGCCTTGAGAGAAGCTTGCACTAGATGATCTTCTGACATCTAGTTGATCTCACAGAAATTACTCTGTGTGTCAAAATGATCTCTAATACCTTCACTGCTAAAGGAGGTATAAGGAAAATAAGGCTTCATTGACAAACTGGAGAATGAGTCAGAGGTGATTCTTTTGAAGAAAGAGGGAACTTCTTAGTGGATAATTCTTCATAATATTCACATAGGAGAAAATTCCTCTTAAACTTTTTCATCAAGGCAAAATTCTCAGTAGCATATAAGTGATTTACTAGACTACCTATCATAAACAGGATTTTAGTATTTGGCTGCCATTCTCTTAACTGGAATTTAGATTCTTAAGAATGTACGTAGTAATATTATTTAAGCATTTAATGACACATACATGAACTTAAAGAAAGTTAAAAATTGATAAAAGATTAAGCTAGCTTGAAAAATTCTTGATGTTTGTCAACAGAGAATATTCTTGTCTGTTCCTTTGGCCTGAAACCAGACGCAATATCCAAAAATGCTCAATCTTTCTAAAGCTAACTTAAATAAATTAAACCCTTTTGAGATATCTCTCAAAATTAAGTTATATCCAACAGTTCCGTTTTTTTAACCAGGTAACCAGTTGAAAGGAATCACCAAAAAAAAGACTGAAAAGGGGGCATAAAGATACCACTGAAAAGATTCCTCCCCATCCCTACCCCCGCCAAATAGATTTTCAGTTGGGTGAAAGGTTAAGCACTGATTATGCAATTCCCAAGTTTATTTTCTCTAAGGCATTTAAATGTATTAGTAGAATAAATGTCTGGCTTTGCCTTTAGCACAGATTTTGCATGTGTAAAAAGTTTACTATCAAAAATTGAAGTTAACACACGTCATGGCAAGCATCATCTCTTTCTCAAACAGGGAAAAAGAGTGGGAAGAAGCAACCTCCATGCTTCTGAAATACCTTTTAGAACAATTCAGCCAAGTCAAAATATGTCTCATGCGATGTTGTCAAGATCAGTAGCACTGACTATACAGTGACTTGCTGAACTTACTTTGGATAAATTATTCACCAAGAACTTCAAGGTTTTTATGTCATTTTAAGACAATTATTTAACAAATCACAAAGACATGGCAATTCAAACTATTAATCCAAAGCCTGGAGATTCAAAACCAGCCGAAAAAACTAGAAGGATTAATCCTTGTGGTCTATAGTATTCCCTCCTTTGGGTCAAGTTTGAAATGCTGTAGAAATGCTTTTTACAGCAACGGCAGCACTTTTGCCTCCTGACAAAACTGGGATGTGTATGAGCCTGAAGAGAAAAAATATGTATATTAGGTGAATTAAGCAAATGTCCTGGAACTTCAGTCTCCTCTCATGTGTTCAGAAATTTATTTTATTAGCATATTGCCCCCCAGATATCATTTAATTTGAAATAATTCTGTTGTAATTTCAACATTTTTTTCTTCTTTAACTTCTACTTTGGGACTATATCTTTTTTGCAGGGTTCAAATATCAAGTATGTATATCTACATTTATAAAAATCAATATAGTATGGATTCATTTAATGAAAGAAACGCAAAATTTTGCTTTTCAATTTCAAATGCAAACCCTAATGTTGGGACAGGCAGGGGCAAGGCAACATAGTATAAAGCTTTTTTACATCTCTGAGCGAATAGCTTCATTCAACTTTATTAGTATTTTCAACAGTCCCGGATCTTTTAAAAAATATACTCTGAGCTGTCAAAGACAACATCTTTTGCATTGTGCTGTACATCTATACTGAAGATACCTGTGCTAAAGAAAGCCTTTAATAGGTAATGCTTTGAAATCCAGCCTGAACAATGAAAAATCATAATTTTTTAAAAATATTTTTCCTAAAGGAATAATTAATAAGCTGTTCTTGGCTAACACCCATATTGCTGAAATGCATGAAAAATGAAGAATGGAATAATTTGTAGATAAAATTTTCTTTTTTGTTAAAGAAAAGAGAGAAGGAAAGGAATAAATGCTGTTTATGTTTCTGGTAGGTTCAATATGCAACAATTACAGACGAATTTAGCTGCTGGTGGCTAGAAACCCTAAGGATCTTGTGGTGTGTGGTCCTGTTTGTCTCTAATCCTATATTCAACGTTGTACTGAGGTCTGTTAAACATTGATAAGCTTTTTTTATGCCTTAAGTCCTCCGAGACCACTGTGTCTAAATGCCGTAAAGCCCTGAATTAGGTTTATGCATTGTTAAGGTGGTTTAGATACATCTTAGCACTCGGTCTATTCTTTCCAAGGGAGAAAGACAGCATGACTGTTTATTAATACCGGCATCCTTGTAATGATTAGCTGGCTAGAATGTTCAAAATATTAAGCATTTCAGTCTACTTTTCTGATGCTCACTCTTCACTACGTCAAAGGAATTTTAACAGAATTTAAATATGGGGAGCTTACAAAAACCCCCACAGAATTCCATATTTCTCATATTTTATCAACCAAACTTTGTAAAGGAAGAGACACATTTTTGGGTGCAAGAAAGATCATAGGGGTTGTGCTTAGTGAGACTAAAGAAAGCAAAAATGTAATTATCATTGAAAGCTTGAACTTTACTTAGTACCTTGGAAACAGATTCTACTTATCTATGATTCTATGATTATCTTGTTTGAAATTTTATTCCATAGTATTTAAATTAAAGTTTATAAAGATGTAAAGAACTTTTGTTAACAACCTAGAGAAAAAAAAAAAAAACAATTTTATCCAATAGATATAACATGTTTTAAGTTACTTGGACTTAGAAATGGTAAGATACCTTACTGCTTTGAAGGGAACTGTCAATTTTTGGTTTGTCTTGGAAGCCAACTCATGGAAAAAAATATAAAGCATTGTATTTAGAACTGGCTAAATTAAATAAAATATAACAAATAAAATAATGGAATAATAAATCCTGAAAAGGTATTTCAGTAGATTGTTTTAAATACTTTATTCTGGATTATTTTAATAAAACGATGATGTTTGGTCTTATTTGTAGGGTTGGGTTTTGCTTGGTTGGTTGTTTTTTTAAATTATTATATACATTTCCAAATACAATCATTTGAATGGCTCCTCTCATTCTCTGGAGGACTGATGTTTTCTTACTATGACTGCCAAACAGGCCAAACTACTGGAACAGAACAAAACTAAGTGCAGTTTATGTTCTGGCCGTTGCAAAAACATGTGGACTGAACGCAGAGGATGAAGGGAGATAAAGTGTTAGTAAAACAAACCTTTAATAGTGCTCTTCTTTTTACCCTTTATCTTTTTCTGTGTCCCTTTCCACCACTGCTACTTTGTTATTGTTTTCCGGTATGTAACATAGATGTAGTTTCCTTTTGCTCAATCAGAAGAATATATTCATTAAAAAAGCTATGCTAATATATCTTTTTATTAGAATTCCTCAGGAAAACACACTCAAAAGTCTTTGTCATTTCTGTTTACTGTTGCGATAATTGACTGAGTTGAGCTGTGCTGATCTGTAGGGGGTTTTATGCTCCTTCTCCAGAAGCAGGAACTTCTACTGGACATGCAGGGCAGGTGGTTTTGGTTTTTTTTTTTTTTTGAAACTCCAATGCACAGAGATAATGGCATAGTGCATTTCTGATTCTTCTGCTTAGAGCACTTTAGTAGCCATCTCCAAAACTAGCAGCTGTTGTGTATCCTTATCCTTCAGTATCTGTCTTTTACAGCTATACTACTAAATACTCAAGAAGCTTGTCCAGTATGTCTTTACTCACTTTTCACTTACATGTGCTGGTGAGTAGATGACTCCTAGATCTGTGAAAGCAGCTTAGTCTAGACAGATTGTTTGCTGCATCTCAGGATCAGTTATTCAAGGCAATTTCCCTAGCAAGATAAATATATTTGTTGATATCTCTAAGTGGCTTACTATCAAGTGGGAAGTTAGCCTCTACTGCTTAACAGAATGACATCAGCTTTTGTCAGAGCATAAGTTTTCCTAGAACATGTTCTGCTTCTATCCTTAACACTTAACAGTAAACAAAAAAAATCAGCAACTATGAATATTTTCTAATGCCTATTTTCAGGATTTTTGGATAGGTTTATTCTCTCAGGATCAGAAAAATAAGTAACTTACCACAGGACACTCAAATTGATATATGTCTGTTTACTTTTGTAAACAAGACAATACAATTTTTGAGCTCTAGAATTTTAGAAATACGTATGGGAATAATTCTCTGTGTGTGTGTGTGAATATTATTACTGTGGTTACAGTAATAACAGCTTATTACATCTAAATTTATTCTATCGTGAATTTATTAAAGTCAGAAATTCACAGTATCAGCAGCAGATGAAGGACCACACTTTGGCTTTGAGATTAGATTTGCTTGAAAAGACGCAGGCTAAAAAAAAAATCCAAACCAAACAAACAAACAATCCCTATGTCCTGGTTTTGGTCAAGATGGAGTTAAATTCATTTGTAACAGTGGATGGAATGCTGTGTTTGAGAGTTAAAATGGGAGTAGTGCTGATAACACCCTGATGTTGTTAATTGCTGTCAGACAGTCAAGGACTTTCTCAGCTCTTCATGAGAAAGGAGGGGCGAAGCCAGGACAGGTGACCTAACTGACCAAAGAGAGTATTCCACGCCAGTTACGTCCTGCCCAGGATATCGGGGGGCTGACGGGAGGAAGGCCTGGGGCGGCTCCGGGACGCGTGGTTCTTGGGGGGACGGTCGGGTTCCGGGACGGCTCTGGGTGGCACGGCCTGAGTTGTGTGGTTTGGTGAGAAACTGCATTGTGTATCAACAGCTTCATAGGTTTTTGCTCTAAAGTCCTGTTAGCATTGTTATATTTTATTTTTCTGTTATCTTAGTAAACTATCCTTATCCCAACCCACGGGCCTCTTAATTTCTTGGTTTTGAGGTTATATGTCCCTTCCTTTTCCCTTCCCTTGCCTCTCACCCCCCCCTTCCCTCTTCCCCTGCTCTTTTCCTTTAGGAGCAGGTAGCTGCGTGGATCTCAGCTCTCAGCCGGGGTAAAACCACAACACCCTTTACTACATAGTTTACTTTTCCTACTTCTTAGCTATCTACAGCAGAGTAAGGGAACAAATTAATGTCAAGGAGCATTGCAGAAGTAGCCCACTGACTTTCTTCTGGATGGCAAACTTCCTATTTCTTTTTCAAAATCATGTGTTCTGTTTTTTCTATCATTCTATATACTTAACATCTTCTACATAATTCAGCAAACATTCCCAAGAAAGTTTAATCACTAACAAGAAAGTTAGTGATTGCCTACTGTCTCCCCCCCCCCCCCCCCCCCCCAGTAGCCAGGTAAAGCTGGCCACAAATTAATTTGTTTGCTTTCTTTTTTTGTTTGTTTGTTTTTTTCCCCTCTCTTCCAAAATAGGAATATACTTAAACCTAGGTGGCTAAAACAGTAGAAGTAGAAATCTAACAACTAAATACCCAAACTCAGGCTCTCTTACTTTAGGGATGTAATGCCTTGAAAGACTGTGCCAAATTTGGTTCACACAAACTTCATCTGAGGGACTCAAATGAATTTTCACTTTGGGGACTGTCAGTTGACAAGTTACAAAATGTTTAGATTGTGCCTGTGTAGAGGCATGTCTGAAAACACAGAGGAGGCAGAGATAAACCAAATCATTACTGGGCATATAATGAACTGTCCTGTCCTTGGCTATGCACTGCCCCTGAAGTCTAGGGCTGTGGATCTGTTCAGCAGTGCATTAACCATAGAAACGTTATTTCCATAATAACATGGCAAACTTGTTCTGCCAGTTCATTTAGCTTCCTTCTTCTCCCCACTGCCCCTCTCCGCCCCCTCCCCTCCTTTTTTTTTACAATGATGTTCCTTCAAACTCTCTCTTTTTTTAAAGTAGTCAGTGTGGATTCCTATGTGCATATCTAATGCTAGGGTGCACACCAAGCCTATTACTCCTTCATGGTCAACACGTGCTGGAGATCAAAGGATGGATTTTCAGTGTGATTACAGTGTAACTGCTAGTTCAGGCAGCGAAGTACCTGGGGGTGTTGGTTGACTGGAGACTGAATATGAGTCAGCAGTGTGCCCAGGTGGCCAGTAAAGCCAATGGCATCCTGGCTTGTATCAAAAACAGTGTGTCCAGTAGGTCTAGGGAAGTAATTGTGCCTCTGTCCCTTTTCCTGAGGCAATGCTATGGTTGTCTATACTAAGAATACAGAAATGTCTTTCTTAATTTCATGACCAGCCTAAAACCAAACTAAAATAAATCTCTGTTGGTTTTGGGTTTAGTTTTTTTTGGTTTTTGGGTTTGTTTTTTTTTTTTTTTTTCCTTTAACTACAGGAAATGATTACACCTATACATTCATTGCAGTATATGCAGGAGAAGCATAAGGAGAATACATGCAACTGTGCAAACCGGTAGAGCATTGCTCTCATACAGTTTCCACGTTTACCTTCTCAGTTCTATAGAAAGACTTCCAACAAATTCAGGGGCCCACGCTTCCATTACAAAAGTACATGTCAGAGAAGAGTAGGTATATTTTAGAAATGTAACAAAGCACAAATTATACCTGAGAACCTTTGATTTATGAGGTACATCTGTGGGCAACTTCCTGCTCAGTGACTGAAATAAATTATTATTTTGCATAAAGGTTATGGACTCAGCAAAATAGCAACTGCAGTTTCCAAAATGCTTGGGTTTAAATGATTTTGGTGGTGACCCATGAAGTTTAAGATCTTGACTGCATTTGAAGGAAGAAAAAAATATTTGTTTGTATTAAACTGCTTTTATTACAATGCATTGCAAATAGGCTTTCCCTGTATTGCTGACATTGTAAGTTGAGTTATGAGAAAATAGAGATATAGGGTGCACGTTAGAATGCATCTGTTCTTATCAAATTGCATGTGTGGATGCACTTTTCTGGTGAAATTTTAAAAGTTCAGACTTTTGGCAAACATAAAGGAGAGACATAGCAGATCTTAAAGGTAGAGAAGTTGTGGTTTTCTATTCCTAGCAGCTAGCAGAAAGTTTCATTGGAGAGGAAGAATGTTTGTACTTGTCTTATGGATATGTTAACATATGTTCAATAGGAGGAGTGTTAAATTTATATATTTTTTTTAACAGACAAATATTACTTGAAATTACTGTAATGCAAATTGCATGGACTTCCCATAACCGCTTGTTTACTTTATACAGAGAAAAAAAAAAGTTTGCATAAACCCAAATATTTTGATGTATTATTTCTATTACACTAATGCAGGTAAGAACATGATCAGGGCGTTCTACCTAATCTAAAATTAATGAATTTGCATTTACATAATTTATAAAAAAGTTTCCGGTATTAGTTCTGCTTTTTCTATGTAAAAATATATCATAAACTTTAGGAAATATTTATAACTAAAATTATTTTTTTCCTTTCTGTTTTTCATGTTGAATGTATATCTACTACTGTATATCTACTATTTCAGAAAGTTTATTTATCACATGGGTAGTTAGGTAGTACTTCACAAAGGTAATAGAGTCTGTTCCAATTGATTTTTAGCCCTACCAAGCAATTTTTTTTGGTGCTTATGAAATATCTGAGGTTACAGAATGCTATTATTTATTGAAAGCAAATAATAATACAATTTCAATCCTTATTCAGAAACATACCCGTCCCTCAGATACACACACCCCTAACTACAATTGACATCAGTAGCAGCTGTGCACAAGTAACTAAGGGCAAGGCTTGGCCTTTAATCAAAATAATTTTCTGGTGCAAAAATTTCCAGTTATGATTATTCAGTTTATAATGTAGCTGAGCTATTCAGATATCTTTCTGTCTTCAGTAGCATATCATAAATTGCAGATCTTCAGTAATTATTTGTTGTGCATTATTCCGTTACAATGCCAAGTCAATTAATATGTATTTATATTTAGCTACAAAAAAAATCAGTCATCTTTTCCAGGCACGTCTTGCTATTCTGCATGTATATGAGATGATCAAAAAAATGAGGCCTGTAGCCCAAAAAGTATGGTTCTGTCTCTGCTAATAATGGGTTTCAGTCTTCAGACTAGCTCTGTAAATCCTCATGGCTTTTCAGGTTTTGTCAGGACTTCTCTTGGCCTACCTAGAGCTATGTCTCACATTGTTTAGCTGTAAAAGCAATATTCTAATAGCCAGATGGCTGTTTCCTAATTTGTTTTACTTTTGCTGAGCTTTGTGTAACTGTGTGGTGCAACCATAATTTTATATAGATAGCAGTACCAAGGAATTATTTTGTGGTGAACGAACTATTTATAACTGCAGCAAAATGATGTAGTGTAGTTGAATAAAAGAATGTGAATGGAGCAAAACCCTTAGAAGTGGGGAAACAGCATGCACTGTAGAAAGAGTAGAGGGATGGGATAATAGAGTGGTCAATTACCTATTGTTAAGAAGTGCAGCTTTCAGAGCTGGGTAAAAAAACAATATTAAAAGTAATAAGGAGAACAAAGGCAAGTGTATATAAATATATACAGGGTGGATGTCTAGAGGATGGAGCCAGCCTTTTATCAGTGGTGCCCAGTGAAAGGACAAGGGGCAACAGGCACAAACTGGAACAGAGCAAGCTGTACCTGAACATGAGGAAAAGCTTCTTCACCGTGAGGGTTACGAAGCATTGGGACAGGCTGCCCAGAGAGCCTGTGGAGTCTCCTTCTCTGGAGATATTCAAAACCTGTCTGGACATGATCCTGTGCAACCTGCTCTTCGTGATCCTGGAGGGGAATTGGACTATATGGTCTCCAAACGTTCCTCACATTCCCTACCCTTCTGTGATTCTGTGAAATATGACTGATATATAGACAGTGGAGGGAGAGAAGGGCCCTTCCAGACAAAAGCAAACAAACAAGCAAACAAACAAAAAGCAAAAGATTCCAAATAATAATAAAAAAACCCAAAAGAAAACAAAACAACCAAACTAAGATGCAAAAAACTGTTAGAACAATTTGCAATTGATCATGAAATGAGTAGCAAAAGCTATCAACATGAAACTCCTCCAGGGTCCCGATGATATTTTACAGTCCCCTACTCCCAGAAGCATTCAAAGGGTAAGAACGATCTGTAGAAAGGGGTACAAACCAAGAAATGTCTGTATAGCAATTACAATTGTATTATTATTATTGAAATCACGTTCTTTCTTATTCGCCCCCCCAGTCTTTCTTTTTTTCTTATTTTTCTTTCTTGTGTAATTTCAACCACATAAACCATATTCTTGGCACTGCATAAAAGGTGATTTTTTTTTTCTTTTGCCAATAGAAAGGTTTTGAGCATAATAAGTACACCCTGAGTTTCTTCTGCACAGAATGCAGCACCTATGTCAAAGTGTAGATCATGCCATCTGCTCATGCACTTGAGGAGTTTCTGTGTCTCAGACTCCCCATGTAGAACAATTCTTTGATCTATTCAAGTGTGAATTCTCAAGTCAGTTTAACTACAAAATTATGGGACTGCATTTGTCAACATCTTGAATAGGTACTTTTTTTCTAAGGGGTAGGGAGGACATCCGTGCTCTAAGTACCTGCTGGCAAAGAGGAAATGGTAGACAACTGTAGAATTTGCTGTCTCTCTCTAGTCTCCCTGTACTATTGTCTTGCTTTAAAACAATGATACTCAACAGTGGCTATTAAAGACTCAAGTTCATTTTACCCTTGATTATCTTGTTCTGGGCAGTTCAGATTAAAAAAAAACAAAAAAAAAAAGAAAAGGTGTCTGCAGCTGCCTAAAATACTCATCTTTTACCTATCTCTAGTGAAAACCAAAATTTTCCGCAACACTCTTACAGAAGAAAAACAAGTTCTTCGTAAAATAGGCTTATTCATTTAGGGGCTTACAGAGAAGCAGAATTAGGCGAAGAAAGTGAGTCCTCATTGTCTTTGATTCTCTACTTTTATGTTTTTTGAAGATTGAATACTAATAAAACACCGGTTTATATTCTGTGCAACTTGTCAAAACATCTTAATCAACTGTAACAAGGAAAACAAGATAGTCCTGTGAAAGACTAGGATATATATTCTTTAAATTTAGGCATTTGGAAGATTTTTTTCCCAGTCAAGGTGAGGTTCATTCTTCTGATTTGGTTAAAATCTCCCTAGCACTGTTAAATTTTACAGATGGAACAGAACAGCAAGAAGGCTAATTAAACTATTTTCCTAAACATTTTACTGAGAGAAGTAATACCTGGAAGACTGTCAGCATTTGTCTACCCTTGCCAATGAAATTATTTTCACTATAATGTTTTTTAAACTAAATTAGTCACATCTATCATAAATCAGAAAGGTGATGTGAGTTACTCTCCAGTCATCAAATGATGGCTTTTAATAGGACACTTACGTGCAACGTAAAGCAATGTACCTGGTTTTCATTCTTAGAGAAAGATGTCAGCCTCATGCTTAATGCTAGTTTGTGGGAAGCTCCCTTCTCATTTCAGGAAGAGGTTTCATAAGGAGGCAAGTCTTCAGGGGTGCCATCCAAATGGCAAAGTAAGCCTACTGTGTCAATTAACCAATGTCTTTACACAATAGCAGTGAGCACAGTTATAATGCTTGCCAATCACTTGATTTTTTTTTTCTGATGTCAGCATTCATCTATATTTTTAGAGTCTTTTTTGAGGTTTGCTAGCTATTTATTGAGTTATAAATAACAGCATAACATTTACGTGGAGACAACATTTTGCATCTCCAGTAACCTGTGCATATGGTGATCATATATGGGTTTCTACGTTTCCTAAACAAGGCAAAAAGCATAATCCTACCTTTATTTTCTTCTCTGCTTTTCAAAGAAATAGGTACTTGAGTTTTAGCTTTTGCATAGTAAGATTTTATGCAATTTAACATGAAAGATATTTGCCATTTCTATGGCAGTGTCACAACAGGAAGTGCTCTGCTTCTTCATGATGTCTCAACCATATTGAATTAAGGAGCTTTACAAAATATCATTAGAACCTCTTCTGATAAATACAAATATTTGTGCCAATTAGGGCAATTCTCTTCCATATTGTTATTTTTATATACAAATATACATATATATATATATAGAGAGAGAGAGATTGATTATGGGGTCTGATCGAAAACCTTACTGGAATTGATAGAAAATTTTGGAACAAGTCCAAAGCAGTGAAGATAGATAAGTAGAAATGGATATTAAACTCATAGAAAACAGGAAATATTGTCATAATCTATTTCCTATTTGCATTTCTCTCCATTCTCCCTCAGTGTTTTAAGATGTTTTGTAATGAAGTAAAACAACCTGCTGATTGTCAAGAGATGAACAAGAACTAAAATCCATTTTTAGCATGAGGAAAGTGACATGAAATTGAATAGAACCTTTACCATCAACATTATTCATAAGGACCATTTGTTGATTAAACTATCTGTTGTACTTTTAGCATGTCATAACACATCAATCACATATGAATTTAAATTAAAAGCCATATTCCAAAAAATAATAATTGCCAAGTTGCCATGTACCATCTGAGTGCTAAATTTAAACTTTTGCAGTACTTCAGCAGCTGCATGAACCTATGAATAATTCATTAGGTATATGAAATAGTAGATTAGAATTAACCGACTAGTTGCATATTTTAGCTAATTTTTAAAATAGAAGAAATATAACTAGCCAATTCACCAGATATTTCCTAATCAAAAGCAATTATTTTATGCAGATTTACTTAATTCTTAATACATAATTTTAGCAAACATAGAGGAATTGAACTAAAATTCAGATTTACAAGAAAAAGAATTTTAAAAAATGAAGAAAGGGCTTCTGCTAGGTAATGTGCAAGTGGCTTGTCATGGAGTCCTTGGAACAGGCACTTCTGTTCCTGGGTTTCTTGATGGGCAACAGGTGATTTCACAAACCTGCTTAGCTACATTTTCTACTGTTTTCAGATTAAAGGAATAATTATGTATTTTCTGTATGCATCAGGAATGCTTTGTCTTTCTTCTGAGTACCTAGCATGACATTCTATATTGCTCACTTTTAGATTGCCAGAGAGATATTGCTACTGGGTATGCAGTATCTAATGAAAGGGAATTTAAATATATCTTTGCACACATTACACATTTTTGTTCTGAAACAAACTGCCAGCATGTAAGCTGCTCATTTTATATCGACAGGTCCAAAAGGAATGCATTTCCAAAGCCAGGAAAAGGATTTCCTTGTGTCGCCCAAGGTGTGGCCAAAATCACAGCATTGATTTTGGAGCACTGATCTTGAGAGCCTAAGTTAATGAAGTACAGATGCTTGGACCATAGTGTATGTTCTAGCAAGACATTTGATTCCAAGCTAAGAGATTCCAAACTAAGAGAGCCTAGACTGAGGGATGACTGAAGTCCACTTTGGGTGTTTTGATCATGATCCCAATTATATTTGTTAAACAGCATCGTCCAGCAAAAATCACACTGTCTGCAGAAGGGATTTCCTCTTTCAGGAAGCTGCTGGTTTAGGAAGCTGCCGGGGTATGTGTCTTCCTTCTCATCACAGGGGCAGTGGGACACTTGAATCCTTTAATGGGTGTTATTGTGACCTCACAGCTCTGACTGTTTCCCCTAAAATGGGAAGCTTAAAGATTTAGATTGTGGAGCTGGTGGAAATCTGTTCTTGTAACTGGATGTTTTTGGTGGTTTTCCAGATGGAATTACTTTTGATCTGTGAGGTTAGGTTCTAATTGTTCTTTTTTTTTTTTTTTTTTTAATGAACACAGATATTTGTTTGTTCTTAGTAAAATACAATTTAAAACTACCTGTTATTTTTTTAATGATTTATAGATCAGAATATTCCAGGCCTTAATTTCTGTATTCTTATGCTATCTCCAACTAACAGAGGGGCAGTCATCCCACCTGCTATGAAAAGATCACCTTGTGCCAAATAGAATATAGGAAACTCTGTAATTTAGGGTAAGACACGAGAATGTGTTTTCCTGCTTCAAACTTACTGTCCAGAATAATAACAATTATTATTGTTATTATTGTCACCTCTGGGGGCCAGAGGGGAAGGAAGTCCAAGGAAGGTCTCTGTGCATTATCTAGAATCAGTATTCTTAAAATTAATTTTTGAAGCCTCCATTTGTGTGAAGGAAAAATTTTCTCTATTTGCTTACCCATCACAGGCAGTGCAGTAGCTAATGCCTTACTCTGATGGGTGCTTTGGGATTCTTTATGCCTGTAAGATGGAACAAAACCAAATTCTGTTTTTTTTCTTCATAATGGGACTATGTCTCTGAGGTTTTAGACTTAGTCTACATGGCTCTCATTTCAAAGTCTCAACATCAGACTGAATTTCTGAGGGGCTCATTCTTTTTGTATGCATTCTCTTTCAGTACTTCTATCATTCCTAAAGAAGCCACAGAGGAGGGAGGGAAGGAGAGGGGGAGGATGAGGAGAGGGAGACAGGAATAAAGATATGAAAAATGCTACCTGTATATTAGAAGCAAGATAAAACAAAATTCTATTACTCCTCTTTAGAGTAATATATCAGTCCCTTGATGTAAAATAATTAAGCTGATGGAATACCTTAATAATGAGAATTATTTCTAAGAGACTAAAGTACTATAGTATTGCTTTTACTTGCATTGCAACTGCTTACATACAAGGGTTTTGCAAGTGTCAGTACTTTAAAGGTACCTAAATGAGAAAGTTCCTGGTCCAGCCAAAACACTCAGAAGAAACAAGTGAAGGTGCAGAGGCAAAGGGAAGTAACAGCACATTAGGTATTTCAATAAAAAAACAGTGGATGAAGGTGGTGGTTGGTCTGATTGAATGTCAGAACAGTTGGTGAAGTGCAAAAGTTACTTCACTGAAGTTAACAGGATCAACTTTCTACATGGTCATAAGTACCCTATGTGTTGACTTTTTATTGTCAATTTTTCCTCATTCTGTTGAGAAGATAATTGAGTGAAATATACTTAACTCAGGCTGTGTGCTTTGTTTGGTTTTTGTTTTTTTTTTCTTAAATATACTACTATTTCTAACTTCATGTTTTGGCATGATCTGTTTTTACAGTGTTACCAGGGGCGTACAGAGATAAAGGTATTTGCTCCATCACCTAAGCCTGCTTTTATAGTAATTAAAAAAAGAATAATAATAATAAAAAAATCTCCCTGCATGATATATTTCTCAGGATCTCAAATAATTAGGAAAATTGGTCAAATGGCAAATTCCTGATTCCACCAGGGTATACAGCAATTAAGAAAATTCTGCTATGGTAAGGTAATTTCACAGTGACAAAAAGATAATACTGCACATAATTATGCTGTAATTATAATAGTGTTTAGTCCTTACAAGATGCCTTCAACCTCAGGATCTCAAAGAATTTGATTTGTATTCAGCCTGTGGTACATCTGCTGCTATCCTTATTTTACAGATAGGGAAAATAAATTAGAGAAACTGAAGATATGGGCAAAAGTCTATGCAGTAAGCCGTTGAAAGAGTGTGACTGAAAGAATTAGAAACAAAATTTTGTCTTTTTTTTTCATTCATTAATTTCTGATGCATTCAGAGAGCTAGATTGCAGCTTGGTCTGTATGTCTCAGGCATGTGTCTTTGAAGATCACCTGTAGAAGACACACAGAGTACACTTGGCTTTAGCTCACCTTACAGCTGCTTCAAACAGATGAATACAAATTTGCACATCCTTGTTTAAAGGTCAGCAAAATGGAAGAATCATGACCTAGAGGCTGGTCTTAAGAGGGGCAGCATCTCTCACAACCACTCTGTCCGTAATGCACACAGTGAAATCATTGGCAATGCTGAGTGAGATACTTCAGATGGAAAGTGAGTAGGAATAAAGAATTTAGAGTTAGAATTTAAAGATGGTTTATGTTTTCATGTATTAAAAAACAGCAACAATTGCACTGAAAAATATACTTCAAACATTTCAGTTATATGATTTATTTCTGTTTCCACTACTTATCACAGCATCATCAACATCAACATTGGGGTAGCCCCAAATCCCAATGGTGTCATTCAGATACCATGTTGCAGTGCAAATCTGCTCATTCCTTCCTGTAATATAATTTCAGTTTCCTCTTAATAAACAGATACTTCAGAAGTTTATTTTCCATGTTAAATAGTAATTTTGGAAAATAGTAATTTTGGAGAATCTGTAAATCAAACACAGAAAATTCTCTCCGTCACCTGGAGCCTGACTGGATGCTAGGAAAAGAACTTTAATCTGCCTGAAAGAAATTTAATTGGTGTTATAGTCATCCATAAGACACAGTACGTGGATGGGGGGAGAGCTTAAAAATTAAAACCATAATCCACATAGCCCATGATTTAAATAATTTGCAGTTATTAAATCTTTCAGTTTAAAAAGGCATAGGAGAAATAGATAAATGAGAATTAAAATATTAGAAAGGAAGGAAGATATTAAATCAGTACTAGGAAGATGTTATTATTTTACATTAGGTAGAAGAAAGGGAAAATGGGAAGGGAAAAATATTATTTTTCCGCATACTAGTAAGAGGAAAGCTAGCAATTGAAAGAAGAAATATTCTTAAAGCATTGTATCCACAAAATGTGCAATTCATGGCCACTGTGTCTTACCAGACATTTAGAACAAGGATTAATCATTGATGTGTAATGCAAAACTCTTTGGTGTTAAGAAAGTATACCATTGATGGGTGGAACAAGCTATAGGACATGGCAAACTTTCCCTGGCTTTGCATATTTGAGAGGAAACTTTCCTCACTGCTACTCTATGATTATCTAATGTATACAACCTTCCTCTGAAGGGACTGAGTCAGCAATGGAATATTTACTGAGATAAGATAAAACAATTCTTCATATTCTATGTATGAAGGAATGACATTTCTACACAATAAATTTGAAACTCATAGAGGAGACATCAATATTGTGTGTGAGAATACATAATGATTTTCAGGATTATATTGAAAAAAATCAGTCACCTCACTAATGTAGGGGAAATAAAACATTTTCTTTTGAATTAATAGGACTGTGAACTAACATTGTCTATAAATGAAACATACTCATTACTGAAATATTCTTCAACATTCTTTAAAGCTAATGTAGGTGAGAATCCAGATCAATATTCAGCAATGACAAAGAAAAGGCACTGGTGAAGTGAAGAAATTGCTTCATCAGAGAACCTGGTCAGGCCCCACCTGGAGTATTGTGTCCAGTTCTGGGCTCCCTGGTATAAAAAAGACAGGGAGCTCCTGGAGAGAGCCCAGAGGAGAGCTACAAAGGTGATTAAGGGCCTGGAGTATCTCCCCTATGAGGAAAGGCTAAGTGAGCTGGGACTGTTCAGCCTGGAGAAAAGAAGACTAAAGGGGAACCTTATTAATGTTTATAAATATTTAAGTATGGGATACAGGGGGAAATGGCCAGCCCTTTTTCAGTGGTCTGTGGAGACAGGACAAGGGGCAATGGCTGCAAGTTGGAGCATAGGAAGTTCTGCACCAACATGCAGAAGAACTTTTTCACAGTGAGGGTGACAGAGCCCTGGAATAGGCTTCCCAGGGAGGTGGTGGAGTCTCCATCTCTGGAGATATTCAAGACCTGTCTGGATGCCTACCTGTGCAATATGAGCTAGGGAGCTGCTTTGCAGGGGGGGGTTGGACCCGATGATCTCTTGAGGTCCCTTCCAATGGCAACAATTCTATTATTCTATGATTCTATGATATTTATGATTAATAAGCCTTTCTTTCCACCACAGGTCAGGGAAAGCATTTTACATCAAAACATATACTCCACTATTGGTTGCAGGTTACAGGTTTCTTTACATTCACTTATAAAATCCTTCCAAACTCCCTGCTTCGAGGTGGGGTGACAAACATTGTGTTGGATTTTGCATTGCGCCATTTCTCCCACAGATCTGTAGGATCTGGAGGGAGGTGGGATGGGAAATAAATTCACACCTTTGTTTTGCTTTTTACCATATGGGTCAAAGTAAAGCATTTAGGTCATGTTTTCTCTCATGCAATGATTCAGGATGCAGTTATTTGCCGCTCTGAAGTAGCCCTTTATCCTTAAAGTCGATATTTTTGCAAGGTACTTAGTGGTAAGTACGGTGCAGAAAAGTACTACTCAGACTTCTCCTTTTTTTACTATCATCATTTCAAACCCAAGGCCCTAAGTTCAAGTCTCTTGTTTCTTTCCAGTTGAACTGGAAAAACATGCCAATTTTGTGATGTGAACAAACAAGGACAAGGAAAACCTGTCTAACATAATTTTACTTGACACCTAAATTATAGTCATATTTGGACTCAGGAAATATAGAATGCAGCAGAAATTGAATGGGCCATTTTTCTGTTAGTGCCTTCTCTATTGTCATTTTCTCTATATCGAAAATGGAAAGGTTTTCTTTACCCCACTGAACTAATCAAAACTAACTAAAAGTTTAGTGCAAAGTTTTTTTGTTTGGTTGGTTTGTTGTTTTTTTTTTCCCTGAGCTACTTTAAACTTACAACTACCTCATTAGGTTGCAAATCAATCAATTTTAGCCTGTTAGCCCTTGTGTTATTAGGCTTGATTACCAGTGAACCTGCTTTCATTTATTTTTGTATGCTAGATGGAGCGCTCACCCAAGTTATGCATTGTATAAATAGCCTTCAGCACAAAAGTAAATTAATACCTTTTGATTATATATTTACTTTAAATAAATGGATTTTTTCATTAAATCCAGTACAAAATTGGATTTAAGATTTTATGTGAAACTGACATTTTGCCCAGTTCTGAGAAGAAATGTAATTTTGCATCATTTTCTAAAATTGTAATAATCATTCAGCTATCAAAACACATTATCATTTAAATAGTGCACTTAAGGAAGCTTTGCATTGATTTACAGAACTATCGCACATGACAAATTGGTGACTTTCCAGAGGGTTGTTTTTTTTTTCCTGTTCCAAAGAGTGTATACCTTGTCCACCTGACCTTTTAGGCTGAGGATGACCACTGTTGGCAAACAGACAGATTAGGGGTGTTAGTTTTTGCTACTTACTGAAGAGTAAGGCTTTGCTCCAAGAATGTTAAAGGGCAGAAACATCCCCTTTTATCTGCCTCTCTGTATCTGAAAATCATATGGGCTTGTCTAACAAAGTCTGACTCTGTTACTTTCCCAATATTGCTCCAAACTCTCCCACTTTCATCAGTTTCTGTGTCTGAAAAGTACTGATGAAAGGCTCTTGTTTTGTCTGATAGGAAAATAAACAAAAATATGTCACTTCAGCTATTCTTTTCAGTACTAATATCAAAGTTTAAGGGGTTTTGAAGAATATGAAATTTTGAGATGATTAGCTAAAAGTTCAGCTTTACTTCTTCACAGCCGTAATCCATGATAATACTTATGCATACACTAAGCTTTTAAGCATGTGGAAATGAGTTCATATCAGTAGAGTTCTTTTTAGAAAAGAAAAACACCTAAGTAAAGTTAAAGGTGAGTTCCCTCTCCTAGCATAAACTTACACAATGTTGAAACCTGTACAAAATATAGGACAAAGAAAACTGAAACTTGTACAAAATAAACAAATTTTAAAATGATTTTAATTTTCTAGAAATTTCCATGTATTATAAAGTTAGAACATTAAAAAAATAAATGAATCTAAGTTACTCTGTTTCAAAGAACTGGAAACAGGAAAGGAAACAGAGAAATACTGATCTGATGATATTTCATTGCCTTACAGCGCATCCAGGAAGGGGCCTTGATTTAGTGTCTGATACTTATTCTTGAGGCGTATTATAGACTTTTTATCAAGGCTAGGGTGATATCACCAGGTTGACCAGAGATATGATGAAATTCCTATTTACAAGATAAATGGTTGTACCTTGTCTACTGAGAAGAAAAAAAAAAATTAAAAAATGCCTTGACTGATATATCATTGTCAACCTTTTCAGCCATTGTTTATTCTTCTCTGTTTTCCGTGGAAGTTCTTCAGACTCTCTCAGCCCATAAATCATTGTTTATTCTACTACTTGAATATACTGGAGCAAAAGAGTATAGTCAAAATATTTTTATGCTACACCTGTAGGATATTTGCTTAGAAAACAGTTGTTTATATTAATGAGTATTTCTTTGTTACTCAAAGAATGCATGCAAAATACATTAAGAACTTTGATACCTATTTCAGAGTTTTTGTTTTGTTTTGTTCAGTTTACTGAAGTGCATGCCATTTATGTCTTTGGGTGCTGAATTTTTAATAATCTGGTTTTTAGTGTGTTTTTCATAATAATCAGAAAAGTGATTGAAAACTTTATTATGTTTTGGAAAGCTGTAAAATTAACCAGATAATCTAGAAAAGGAACAAGTAGCTTTAAGTAGTTAGAGAGTAGTAGTGACCCAGAGAGGCTGGGTAGCTGACACTGACCCAACAGGTGACCCATTCAGATCCTTTTTGGCCATTGGACCCTGTGAAATAAGAAAAAGGCAGAAGACAGCGAAAAGAAGCTTGTGTAGTAAATAAGACTAATGGAAAAGGTAAAGGTGATAAATGAAGCACAATTTGTAGCAGTGAGTGATTGATCCTACAACTCAAAGAATAGAAGTATCTTGTTTTCAGATTGTTTGAGTCTCTTAATCTTTTGTAAGCAGCTTTTTTGAAGAAGGCTTTGTAGGAAGCTTGCAGAGCCCAGAAGGCCCATCCTCTGTGTTTGGGATATAAAGGTTTCCATTGTCTCAGAGCAATTTTGTAGCTAGCAATGAAATACGTAAAAGTTACCAAGTTGTGTTGGTTTGTCTGGTAGGGTGAAACAGGTTTTACAAGACACTTAGCCATCTGAAGGTTGAATACATGCCTGTTACGTTATTCAAAAATATCTTTCTGTTCCTAACTCACTTAAAAATCATGTGCATTCATGGATGAATTCTTGTCCTCTGAGCCTTGAACTGTGATCCATCCCTGCATATTTTGACAGTGATAGTGGAGACCACTTACCTTTCTTTTACTCAGGGCTGTCCAGTAGCACAAAACAGGAACTCTTGCCATTTTTTGTAATGTTCTGATAGTTCTGCGATATATACGTTGGCAGACCCAAAAAGTGCTTAGTCAAATATTTTGATTTTTTTCTTCTATAAGCATTCTCTGGATTAAGAAGTCCTGCATTACATAATAATTTTGAGGTGTAACATGTTTTTTAAAATAAATGTGGCTTCCTTCAGGACCCCATAGTTACTCTCTGTTCAGGCTCTTAGGTTGCAGCATGAGCTGCATGCACAGTTTTGGCTTTTTCCCAGAATAAAAGTCTTCCTGCACAAGTGCTCTTCCATATCAAGATGTGGTGCGTAGATGCTGGCTTGGGGCCAGGTGCCCACCAGAGCTGCTCTGTCATGGCTCTCTTCAGCTGTACAGGGAAGAGAAGACGTAATGAAAGGCTCCTAGGTCGAGGTACAGGACAGGGAGAGATCACTCACTAGTAAACATTGTGGGCAAAACAAGTCTTAACTCAGAATTTAGTCCAATGTATTACTCAATCAAAACAGAGTAGGATCATGAGAAATAAAACCAAATTTTAAAAGACTTCTTCCTCCCTCCCCTCGGCCCCCCCACCCTCCATCCTCTCTTCCCTTCTTCCCAGGCTCAACTTTATTCCTGATTTTTCTACCTCCTTGCCCCAAGAGGGACAGGGAGACAGGGAAATGATGGTTGGAGTCAGTTCATCATACTTTGTCTCTCTTTGTTTCTCTCCCAGAAGTGCTATCACGATCACTGATTGGCTCAGCCTTGGCCAGTGGTGGGTCCATCCTTGAGCTGGCTGATATTGTCTCTGTTGGACCTAGGGGAAGCTTTTGTCAGCTTCTCACAGAAGCCACCCTTGCAGGCATACATCGCCCCCCTCCGAAACCTTACCATACAAACCCAAAACACAAGACTATAAATGTTCTGTATCCTACCTAGAGCATGGTCTGCTTCAACAACAGTTCATCTTTTGCTTAAGTCACAAGACAGAGATCTGTGTTATCTTTTCTTGCCTTCTCCTTTTCTACTACACCCCCTTTTTCTATAGACACAATAACTTTAATAACAGTTCATGTAAAGATTTTTTTTTTTCAAAACCTTATCAACAAGGAGAATAATTCAAAAGCACTAGGCACTGTAAGGAGGTGCTTGGGCTTCATGATCACACCTAGTTCCTGCAATGTTTATTGTGCTACTATGGGAAATTGTTTGTATGATTAAAGCACAGCATGCCATGCTTACTTTCAGGTACGTGGCAATGCTAAAAACCAAACTCCCACTGAAATAATCACAATCGAACTGTTCAAATAAAGTTGTTTTCAACTAGACTCAGGCAATGGATTGGCTTGCACAGAGCATGGGGATAGTGGTGACTTTTGTCGTGAAACCCTCTTTTGTGGGAATTTTTCACCTCACTTTCTCTTCATGAGTTAAAGAAACCTGTTACTTTCACTGAAACAGAGTGCTTATGTCACATTCTGAAAGTCCCTTGGTCACTGGAGTGCCAGACAGTTCCTGTTAGGGGATGGATCAAGTCCGGGCGATGCACATCTCTGTTACCCTTACGAGGCCACTGGGATATACTGCTTTTTGAAAGCACAAAACTTCTCCTTGAGCTGCTCAAAGTAGACAAGAAGCATCATTTATCTTTTAGCGTGGTGCAGTGTGCCCTGCCGGCATGTCTGGCACTTCTGCTAGCCAAGGGAGAGGAGGGACAGCAGATCAAGATGCTGACTTGCCTTCTCCACCCTCCCCGTTCTCTGCCTGAAAACCGGGAGCAGTGTGTTGACTGCAGCGCAAAGAAACATAATTGTCTCTATACTCAGTGCCACTCCACTTTCTCCTGTGCTACCTGTTGTAATCCCAGCATGGTTCTCTTTGCCTGGAGGGCTGTCACACCCTGTGACTGCAAGGCATGCTCGCCATGGGGAGTTTAATTTTGAAAATCCCATGTTGGGAGACAGGCCCTGATGCCGTGTCATTGCATGGCCCCTTCACTTGAAGGGCTTGAGTTTTCTAGCCTCTTTCGGTGCTTTCAGAACCCAGTGATCCTAAAATAAGCTTACTTTTACTGCTATGGAAATACATTTTCATACTGAAACATGTGTGCTTTCTGGGGATCCTCTGGTTTCTGCCGAGTAGGTTTGCTCTCACTAGTGGTCAGCTGCTGGCCATCTACTACCCTGAACAGATTTCCGTACAGTAAATAGCATACTCACACAAAACAAAGCGTGAAGTACATACTGAAGTGTGTTGCTGAAATGTCTAAGGTAAGGTGTCAGAGCTATCTGAGAAAACTTTAGGTATGTGTTTGCATTTCTATTTGTAGACTGTTATATTTTTAATGATATATTTGTGGCTTTAAGTGACTAATGTTTTATATACAGAAGAAATAGTTAATTTTGCTTAGATGACTCATACATTAAACCTAACTTTGTTGAATTTTTCTCCTGCCTCCGTTTCCTGGGAAATGCAATGCTCCTGTTGAAAAAATTCTGATACTGAAATGGCATCTTACTGATGTCAGCAGCACAGTTCACATCTTTACTTCTTTCACCCCTCTTTCCAGAAGCAGATGGACAATATTAAGATACAGTAATGTAAGCAGTTTACATTGACCTCTTTAAAGGAGCAAAATCGATTTAACACTGGAAAAAACAGCATACAAAGATATATTTCTGCTGAGTTATTTATGACTCCCCTGTAAGTGTTAGGCCAGATTGTGATTCCATTTGCACAGCCATATAGAGAAAATATTGTATACACTATTTTTCAAGTAAAAAAGGCAAAATTCCTTGATCCTACTGTGTCCTATCTTTGGACTTTGTATTGATTTTCCCATAGAACTACTTCACATGAGAAACTAAGGAAACTGAAATGGATAAAGCCTGGGGCCAGGCTGAGAGTAATTGTGTGGAAACCCTTTTTTAAGATAAATTCTGAGAGCAGCAGTCACTGGGAGTGTGGCTGTGTGAGAGCCATGATAAGCACAGGCAGCAGTAGGGGATCGCCAGATAGGTCCAATAGAAACAATTACGCTGGGCAATTTCTAACTCAGCTGTTTTTAATGATTTATTATTTAAAGTTTTAAAGCATTTTCTCTGAGGCTATGGCATTTGACCATGGGCATGTTGGTCAGACCCATAGCTGAACCAGGGCAAAAGAGCAAGAATATTTCTGTGGGCATCTGCCTCCATCTGGACCATGGTACTTGGTGCAGTCGTGTCAACTGACTGATGTACCTAACATTTGTGGAAAACTGGAAAGTCAGAATTAATCTAAGACTGTTAAAATCAAGCTGCTAATGGTATAGAGGTTTATTTTATTGTCAGCAGGCCTCGTTCAAAGAAAAGATGCTTTGTCAAATTATTAATTTGACACTTAAGTTTTCTGTCTGACCTACGGAAACCAAAGACTCTTCAACTCTGTTTCTGTAGCTCCTGTTGCAACAGTTCAAAAGTGAAGTCTGAATCCTATATTTCTGTTACTAATCATTCTCAATATGAATGCATTATATTCATTTTTGTATTATTCAATTTAGTAAACAGATTATAATGTATTAGAGTACGTCAATATTACAGACAATAAAATTTTCAGCAGTTTTTCTGCTGATACTTGTCCCCATCCTTTTCTTAATTGTTTGATAGATTCAGCTTGTGTTTTAAAAGCGTGTCTGTTTTCTAGTCTTAAACTTATGCCCTTGTATACATACTTTTTGGAGACACTGTCCAAAAGCATTACACAAAGGATGTATTATTTAATAGCCCAAAGGTCAAAATGTTCATGATTCAATATGCCATAGGTCACTACATTTCGAAATGACTGCATATTTCCTAAATGATGCCTAGTTCTGAAATATATTTTAGGAACTGACAACACTTCAGCCAGTTTGGGAAAACACAAAGACTTCAGAAATGCTTTGAATCATGAGCTATGGGGTTTAGACAATATATATTTCTTTCTCTCTGTCCTTGGTGGGAAACTAGATTTTCAGATTCTCTATCACTGTTTAGCATTATTTTTACATGTAATACAGCCCATGAGTGGTTCTTCTGCAATACTCATGGGCCATAATTTTTATTTATATTGCACTTCTTAATGACACTTTGATAGATCCATAATGAGTCCGAATTTTTTGTTATGCACTATGTCTTTTCTTCTTTCAAAGGGAAAAGTATACGTGTCTGGCTGCTCTGATGCTATATATTCTAGAAATCCACAGTTATAATACCAGTTTGAGTTACAGTCCCTTCCCTCCCTTTGGCCAATAGAGAATGTCATGAGCTGATTTTTTTTTTTTTTTGGTTGGTGTGGTTGTTTGGTTGGTTCTTTGGTTTTTGTTTTTTCTTTCCACTGTGCTTAATTTGACGCTTCAGAGCCTGAGAGTAAAAGATTTTTAAGTCAGATTTGGACTTTTTTTTTTTTTTTTCAGAATGACTATGACTTAGGTTATGGATAAATGACTCATAATGCTTGCTCTTTTTTCTGCTTTTTTTCTCTCTCTCTTTTTTTTTTTTCCTAAGGACTATAAGAGACAAAACTGCATGGACTGTGGCAGGATTCTGAAGCACAAAGGAAAAGTTTTATGTAACATTTATTTTCTGTGAAAAAGAAAAAAAAATATTTTTCAAGATGCATTAAATTGTTATTCCATCTTTCAGTCAGTCTAAATACTGCTATTAATAGCTATTTGATATTAATTTTCACCTGCCTTAAGTATTCTAAAGGATTAACATGAGATACATTAAAAAATATTGAGCAATTATTCTAAGGATGCTTATGAAAAATATACTTAAAGAAAAAAAAATCTAAATTTTGCCAGCTTATACTTTTAGTCATATGGTCACTACAAAGCCATTCATTGATGTCTGTAGAAAATAGTGTGTTTTCAATTTCAGCACATAATATAATAGATTGGTTGTTGCAGCAATTGCCATTTTACATTAGAAATTACACAGATGTGAACATTATTCATTTTCATGATGTCCAGCACATGCATTGACTGAAGACTGCCAATGTCAGTTGATCCTCCTCTGCCTCTTGGGATTAATAGTGAGTTTGCAGTTGTCCACCAAATGTGCAAAAGCACAATGCTGTGTGCCTAAAAGTTACTTTTATTGTTGCCCATTACCAGTCCACAGGGGAGTGTAATTAATGGACTGAGCAAGCATTGCAGCTTTTCTCCAGTGCATATGCGAGAGATTGATTTAAATAGCTGCTTATGTTTAGCTAGGAGCAATCTGAGCTGGTAAATCCACCCACCCTGTAGAGATGGCAGTATCTCTCTGGAAGCAGTCTAGTTTTGAGGGGTTCTGCTTGGTACTGTGTGGGCACACCTGGCCTGCTTCCAGGTTTGGGGCAGTTTGAGCAGAGCTGGATGAAGGGATCTGCATCTCATTTCCAGTTTTCAGCATGAGCCAACACAGAGCTAGCTTGGGTCTTTACTCATTTGGGGCAAGTTACCTTCATTCACTGAGATCCTAAATGTCACCTATGTACAGCAGAAGCCTTTTCCAGAGTGCAGACTCTTCTCAGAAGACACCGTTTTGCAGGATTCATTAGAGTTTTGCATTTTCCAGACCATGGTATATGGTTCAACTCTGGCAAGATTTAAATATTGCATAATATTTTTTATGGAGTACTAGTCACTGCTTTAGATACCTTAGATACTTCTTTGCAGACTACTTTGTGCAAGGGTTGCTAAACATATAACAGGGAAAGTTCTCATTATTACTTGTACAACTTTCTGTGCACAATAATTGTGAACATAATATTATTTTGAAAAAATTAAATTTTGTAACATTACTTAAAAACACATTTTTACTGGTTTTAAGAATAGTTTAACTCTCAGTTATACTAGACAAATATCAGAATTCTGTTTTGATGTAAATGATAGGATATGCTCATAGGATGTGCTTTTATCAAGTCTAATAAAAGTAACTCTGAATTACTGTAAAGTAATAAACATTGTAACACAGTTTTCCACTGAGTACTTTATGCTACTGAGGGGCATTTAAGCTTTGGTTGTTGCAAACATTCAAACTAATTAATTAACTCAGGAGTAAATCTCCTGCAACATGAACAAACAAACAAACAAACAAAGTAAATTGGTAAAGAAAATCTAATTAGCATATTAAATATACAATATTCTTGTGTAATAAATGGTACTAATGAATTTTTTCCTTTACTTTAGGTAAGATTATGTCCCTGAGTTTCATAGAGTAGTCACATTTTTTCCTGTTGGTTCACATTTAGAATATCTATGTTCTTTTGACAATCAAAGGAGATTTTATATCAAACTTAGATTAGCTGCGACATTTTCATGGACAGATATTGTGTAAAATTTCATCCCACATAAGACAAAAAAACTTTTTAAGTATACAAAGCTTTTAGCAGTATTAGAAGTTTGATAGGTGACATGCAAATTTATATATTCATAAATACAAGTATGCATATAGTATAGGTGTACTAATGTCCACAAATATACATAGATGTATTTATGTATATAATTATGCATAAGGAGCTGTGTATGTGATATATATAATAATGTTATTACACCTTATTTACCTGTCTGCAAGAGAAAAAATATATGCAAGAGCCCTGAAAGATGCAGTAAGTTTTTTTCCTTGAAATTATTTTGAGGAAAGCTTGGTAATTTTCATTATAGCAGTTTTATCAGTCAGTGTCACCATACAACAGTGTGAAAATTTTTCCTGTCCATCATACTCAAGGCTGATGTTCTTTAATCTTGTCATACTTAGGTTATGTAGGTTGACAAGACACTGTATGATGAAGATTCCACATAAAAAACCCCACCGAAAGAGCAAAAGAATGCACTTAGATAATGTCTGTAGATCACCGTGTCAAAGTCTCTGTGTCCTCTTCTATGGTGGGGTGAACCCAGCTTATAGCGTGCTACAGAAAGATTGCTGTGGATAAGGCTTCTAGCTGACTGTCAGAGATGATTAATGAGAGAGATAAGAGAACATCCTCCTTTTGACATTAAGGGGCAGATAGAGGAGAATAAAAGAGTGAAGGAAAAGCAAAGCATTTTATATCTGAAAAAGTAATGAGGGTCAGCAAAGCTCTGGTCTCAAATTAGAGTTGTGTGTTGGTCCATTTCTTGTTGGAATTTGACCCCTTCGGTCTAATAAAGGACATTTGAGGGAAGATAGTAAAAAATGTCCCCTACAAAGAAACAAAAAGGATTACAAGCTTTGAGGAAAAGAAGCACAGCAAGACAAAAACAGAATGTGAGCAAAAACCACAGAAATGAGTGTTTCTCTGAATAATACAAGTTATTCTTTTCTTCATCTCTAAGATGGGCTTTGTGGAGATGAGCAGATTAAGCCAATATCTTCCTCAAACCTTACTGAGACAATTAGATGAAAGACTAGTAACAGACATAAGTATTGCTGAAGATAGTTTTATAATATACATAGCATGTTCTGACAGCACAGGGAAGTTCATGACCCACCCCCTCAGCTTCTTGGAGGGAGTGGATCAAAAGAACACAGTCAACATAAATGTCAAGAGTCATGAAGTAGCTTCCTGCTAATACAGATTTATCGCCAGTGTTGTAGAAGGAAAAAATAATTCGCCATTCACTGAAGTTATTCAAAGGAGTACTTTCATTGTAAGTAGATTATTTGTAGGCAGAAAATTAGTTTGTAGATGCACGAATTTGTCATAATTAGAACCACATAGTTGCCATCTG
Organism: Gallinula chloropus; assembly: GCF_964237585.1. NCBI lineage: Eukaryota > Metazoa > Chordata > Aves > Gruiformes > Rallidae > Gallinula > Gallinula chloropus. The sequence continues at coordinate 126,231,526 of NC_140085.1, read as the reverse complement.
GGTAAAATGTATCAGACCTCACGAGAAGCTTGAAAGGCAGATTAAATTAGCTGACATCTCTTGTTTTGGGAGAGTACTGCAATAAAGTTATCTAATAAACTATTAGATTTGTCCTTGGGATCCTGGAAATATTTGTACTAGAAAGAGAGGGGGAACCTATATTTTTAAAAATTTAGAAATACTTAATTCTCTAAAATATTCTTTGTGAAGTGGGGAGGAGCATGAAGAATGTTGCCTTCATGTGCTGGATGTCCCTGGTTTATTTTATTTTTAAAAATATAATTTATGAATTGCAATAATTTATGACATGAAAATATTGTTGATATTTTAATAATGTTTGCTAAATATTATTTCATTAGTTTGGCAATAATTAATTTTAAATACTTGCATGGTATATAGTCACCTGTTATTAGAAAAGTGAGCTATTCCATTAAAAAAGTTTATCCTCCTCCTTTGAGTTTTACCTGAAAGGAACATATTAGTGCTCTGTGCATTAAATGATACAAGAAAAGATTGAGTCCAAAAAAAGTTTTTCATCTATGAAAATGAGTAAAAGTAGAGTAATAAATTTATTTATTGAAAACCAAAAATGAAATATTGCTTGAGTCTGTTAAAACCTGCATTCACCTGCGGTGTAGTTCGGTTACAAAGTTCGCCTGGAAATGTGTGATACTGTCAAAACATCTTAAAATGTATATTCTTCAAGGATAGTTTCTTCTTAATGTATTACATAAAGCTAATGACAGTGATATTTTTTTTTAGTTTTCGGGTTTTTTTAGCATTCTTTGACCAGAAGTATTTTCTATTCATTAAATGGTAACGTTATGTAAGTTTACTGCAGCAGCTAAGTAGCTCATATGAAATACAAGCAAAAATTTAGTACATTTTAAAGTAACACGGTGAACACCATAACAGCTATATCTTTTCCAAGAGATAAAGTATAGATATACTGTTGTCACAGTTATAATAATATAGCCTAAATAGTTTTATTCTTACTGACACACACACAAACACGTTTTTCTTTAAAAAAATAAAACCTCTTTTATCTACTTATTTATCTATGTGTATCTACTGATAGTTGATAAATAACATTCATTTTTTTTAGTATATTTATCAAATGGATCAGTATTATCTATCTCTGTTAGAGCCAAAGATAACAGGAAATTATGTATATGTTCAGGAGAAAAGAAATAAAACAGTGCTGCTGCTACTTGCACCTACTTGCTCCAGTCCATGACAAGCAAATGATAGGTTAAATAAAGATATCTTCAGCCTCTCCCTCTCCTACCCCTGCCTCCTTCCTCCTCCTAAAAAAAAAAAAAAGAAGAAAAAAGAGGAAAAATAGCTACTTTTGCCTGAAACATAAAAGTCATAAAAATAGACATATTTTATCTTAGCCATGTTTGGAAAAGGGAAGCATGTGGGAGTTCAAACAGGTCTACACTTAAGCTGAAAGATCTAGTAGATAAAAAAATGTTTTATGCTACATAGGAAGCTATAATATTCAAGTCACCATGTCCGAGACCTCCCAAGATCTTTATTCAACATGTGGCCCTAGATAGAATTATTTGAATATGAAGGAAAAGAACATAACACAGGATGAAGACTAGGTTTGTAGCATTCATTATATTAATTTAAAATTTTGCTTTAGAAAATTGTATTGCTAAAAATTAATATCACAAAGTTCTCCCTGTGTCAGAGGCAGAAATCACACCCGGTTTTATGTCACCTTTTTCAAGAGATTGCTGTATTCTCTGCTGTTTATAATAATTCATTCCCCAACTCTTAAAACCATGGAAATGACCTTGGTTTTGCCTTTTCTTTTTAGAAGCATCACATTTTCTTAATTTTCCCATAGTTCTTTCTGCTATTGAGGAAAAAATTTCTGGACACTTTTGTTCCAAGATTCCAATTTAATGAAAAAGAAATTTCCTAGATTCAAAAGATAATTTTAATGAAGGTAAAGCAGGATATGAACCTTTATTTTGCAATAGTGACAGTAAAGCAATTTGCAAATGCTTGAAAACTGGATGAGAGTTGGCCTCTTGTGGGGTCAGTACAAGAGGTCATATCACAAAACATAATCTTACTTTTACAATATCCTTGATATGATGAAACAAATTAACACAATAACAAAGGTATTTGCATTTTTTCCTTTTCGTCTTTTCCAATTTGTTGGTTTTATAATGTACAGCCTAATTAACTAATCGCAAAGACTATGAAAATTCAAAATTTTGATGGGTAGGTTTTGGTTTTGGGTTTTTTTGGTTCTAATTCACACAGTTACCCATTACTCATAGAACTTTTTCACAGCCACATGCAACACGTTTTTTGTGTTACTGCATGGGAATAACAGTGCTGCATAAGAACTCTGTAAGTGGAAAATTTCTCATTACACAGCAGTTTTATAAAGGATGTTAATATCTAGATCAGCATTTCTTCTGCAACATAGTTGGAAATTTAGCCCCTGCCTTTATTATTTTTTGCTTCAGTGATTTAACTGGTGATGGTTGATTAGAAGTCAATAAGCATATACAAATGCCTTCTATCATGTTAATACTGTTTTTGATTCTGAAGCTCTGCTTTAAACATGGATTTGTTAGGGGACAATATTTTGGTTTCAGAAAGATACTTCTATTGAGAAAACCTGGGGTGGAAGGCAGATGGGCAGATGGTAGAACTGAAATTCAGCATATTAGGATCTTTTGTTCCATGGTGAATTCACGTGTATCCCTTTTATTTCCACCGGTCTGTTAAGAAATACAAAGAGGGCTTGTTGGTCACAGCTGCTTATGAGGAGATGTGAAGACCAAGAAACATCTGGAGGCAGTTCATGGAAGAGTGACAGACATGAAATGCCAGGTGTTTAGTTACTGGAACTGGGTGTGAAATTGTTCTGACATCTTGACATTTCCCACAGTGAAGCAGAAGAATCGCTAAATATACTAATTAGGAGAACAGATGTTGTCAATATACCTGTGTTAACCTGGATTATTTTCTTGACCTTTGAAAACTACTTCTTCACTTCATAGTCCCATAAGCACATTTTTATTTTATTGAAAGATAAAAGTTACATAATAGTTAATTACTTAAAAATTATAGATAATTTGAAGTAGAAAATAAGTGGAGAATCATACCAGCCGGAAGTTACTTTATTTTGTAAAATAGAAGCATATTTTAGTATTACATAGGTCACATTATATAACTTTGACATGATATCCTTTTGCAATACACACGATTACATCCTGGAATATAAAAACTACAATAAGTAACATATCTAAACCTGCGGGTGAACAAAGTTAGTAAGAGTCAGCACCTGAAACAACTGTAATAATAAGTAAGGCCTATTTTTTTTTTATCTGAATATATTACCTATTCAAGAAAACTACATACCAATTGTTCAATTTAAAAGAGAAATAAATTATTGACATTTAATGTGCTGTACTATATGAGATTTGATGAGATATGCAACATTCTTTGTTGACCTTATTTCCACTAATATGTGATGTTGCTCTATAGGGGTAAAAAGATTGGCAGACTTCATAATATCAACTGGCTGCATTTAAAATGAAAGCTATATTTACACTTTTAAATTTGGTAACTCACTACAGCGAACAAAGAAAGTCTAATTGTGCTCACATATTTTAAATTCCGGATAACTTCCACTTACTTGTTTCAAATTGCTCTTCATCCATACAGAGAGATGTTCTTTGAACTTGGGTTACATGTGAGCAACTTCCTTTTCCAGTACTTCCAGACACTTAACAGTACACTTTTTAGCATCATTAGCAGCATCTGCATGCACCCTCTGAGATTTCTATCCAAGGCACACACTTGCGCTTCCTTTCCATAGAAACAGAGGTTCAGCTGAGAGATAGAGGAATTCGTCCACGCATGGGTTGGATCTGATATGAGAACAGAATGTAGCTGAAAATTCCCAAATACTGTAGTCTTGTGCTTTCATTACAAGGATAAATAGTTCAAAAGTTTTGGACACAAACTTTTTACAAAATAGTGGAGTCAAGATGTATTCACTAAGCTTTCTTTCCTTTATAATTATTAAACTTTTAAAAATTATTTTTATGGGTAGACTAACATGCAAAGTTGTTGTTTTGTTCTATTAATTACCTCAGTTTCCCATATGGAGTATAAGGATACCACAGGAAAGAAAGAGTTATCTAACCTCTGTTTTGGTTCACGCAAATTGTTTGCTACTGGAGTGAGGTACTTCACAGGAGAAAGAGTACGTGCTCTGATCATGCCCTGTCCTTTTTGTTGTGTCCATGTGTTAGAGGAGGCAGCTGAAGCAGGAACATCATTTATGGCCTCAAGTAGTATTGCATACTGCTTATGTTATACTAACTCAGCTCTCTGAATCGTCTACACACATTCTGGAGAGATTTTCATTCGAGTTAGGCACAGGCTCCATTTACATCTATAGGTTTCAAGCTGAGAACTGTGAAATCTTGGTTAGGATAGTTGTGACAGGAAACTGCATTCAAAAAAAGGTAGGGTCATTCTCTCAAAAAATGTGTGAAAGGAAACTGCAACAGAACAGTATGAAAAGCTGTAAGAAAACGTGAACTTCAAACTTTAACTGATTATTAGGGCTTTTTCTTCTTTCTCACATTTCAGAAAATACGCCTGTGTTCTTCCTTATGCTGTCTTTATTGCTGTACATAGTAAAGGTATTTTAAAGCTTTGAAATAAAGACATGGCCTGCTGAATTCTGTGATATTATGAGGCACTCAGTTTTTCACCTAAATAAAACCCTATGCATTCTAAGGCTCATGATGCATATAATTGAATCAATGATTGAATGCCAATAGGTTCTTGGTTGCCTTCAATTAAATTTTGAGCATGAAAATAGTATTTTCTGGCCAATATCTGCCTTTACTCTTAACGTAGTGTCAGAAATCTTGTAATACGTGTTTGTAAAAATTAGGAGTGACTCCAGTAGTCTTAATGGCCGTATGCAGGAGAAACACCAGAATGAAACTAGAATCAGGAGTTAAAACATCTTCATGACCTTAACTTAATAATGAATTTGCATTAGTTTTAGAAATGTTAAAGTCAGGAAATGGAATCAGACTTTAATTTATTTTAGAAGATGCATGTGAGTTAGTCACAGGGTCCAGAAATCAACCTGGGAGCTCTGCTACCAAATGAGCTCATCTAAGCGTGGGATGCAAATAGAGCAAACCTGGCGAATCACTTGTCAGTGTGCAGGCTGCAGCCCCGGAGCCTTTTCTTCACAAGGAGCCCAAACCTTTTTCTTGAGCTTGAATTTTTATAAAAGCAGATTCAGTATGCGATAAGCAGAGTTAGGCTGGGCGCTGATTCAAAATGAGTTTGATAAAGGCCAGGAGCCATTCAATTTCAGCCTCTTTAAAATGACTCAACATTTTTTTTCATAGGGATTGGATTTAATGATCTTGATAGGTACTGACACATCAGTCTTTTCAGAGTCCTTTCTGTCTGTATAATTAAATTGAAGGTTGGCACCAGGGAATCTGGTGCGCTGTCAGGTAGTATGCTTTTCCTAGCCTAGAACGGAAAGACTGTACGGGCGGCGAGATATTATTCTGCTTCGCTGGATCGGGAGGAAAAGAAAGAGAGACTGTTAGTAGGTTTTTTTGTACTCAGATCGATTCAATTTTCCATTCACTAGGCTGCTGATATTAAGGTTTTCTGCTTGAGGATTGTTTTCTGTAAAGTACTCTATTTACATACGTTTGCTTTAAACCACACAGTAGGTTTCTATGTAGATCCAATTCAACGAAGAAAATATGCTGTTTTCTCTGCAGTGAAATCCCCTCCATTTTCTTCTCTTTGTAGCGCTTCACAGGTCTAATTTGTCAACTGTGTGACCATACACCATTTACAGTCCAGCTGCAGTGTAGATGTGCAACCAGGATGACATGCTAGAAGATGGACAGACTTTTGCTCATAGAATACTCTTTCTCCATCTTAATTTTTCAGTTATCTATAATCATTATTTCTCCATTCCCATGCATACACATACATAGAGATATGATCAGGAATCTATTGTTTAGAAAAGTAATGACTGCACATTAATAACAAAATGATTCCAAATATCATCAAAATAGAGACAAAAGAAGAAAACTGAATGATGACAATGCAGCTGTTTACTTTTGTGGGTTTGGGGTTTTTTTTGTCCTTAATGTAAAGTTTCATTGAAAGGGAAGAAAGTTGTTAACTCTGATAGGGCAGAATTTTTAATTTTTTTTTTTTAATTATCTGTACAGAGTCTGAGTGAAAGTACTTTGCAAAAAGAAAGACTAACAGAGCTGGTGGAGAATAGAAGCACTATATTTTAAAGCATTCTTTGCTGCCAAAAAGTTGAAAAGATTGCAGAGAGAAAAACTGAGGTATATTTTGGGGAAACAAACTTCATAGCCTCCCTCCAGACACAGAGTCAGGTCATTTCAGGATGGCTATTGATGCATGTAGATCAAGTCACTAAATATGTGTATGATGTTAACAAGCAACCGCTGCAAATAAACATCACATACATATTTGTGAGAATAAATTTTATCTCCATAAAGCTCAATTTGTATGTTGCTTTTGAGGATTTACCATAGAATCTTTTTCTCTTTTGTGTCCAAGAAGCGCATAAAGGAAATTCTAAGAGGTCATCTGGTACAGCAGTAAAAGTTATTGGTATTCCAAAGCAGAATACAGTTTCCAGAACAATCTCTGTTATGATGCACACACATATTAAAGACCTTGACCCTTGATGGTATCTCTGTAGATTAGGGGTATGTACTAACAATGGTGGAGGCAGAGGATTCATTCTCTTCCCTCACAGGGAAGGAGTTGGTGTGATACGGTAAAGAAAGTTACCAATAGCAGCAGAAGTTTTAAATAATCTTTGGAAAACTGCTCCCTCTACTTATCCATTTATGCAATGGTAGCCAACTGAAGAATGACTGGAATTTGCTGTCTTTCTCTGTCTTTTAGAGAATCCTCTGGTGGGACCTTCCAAACTATGGTAGATCTTGAAGGGGACACCACACATAGTGGTAGTGCAGAAGTGAGACTGTGTTAAGGGCACACACACTCATCTTTCTTGCAAAGATGCTGTAGCAAATTTCATATTCTGGCTTAAAATGCACATCCACTTGAGCATTTATGAGTACACATTGCTGGAGAAAAATGCTAGAAATTAAAGTAACTATTATTTTATGGGGTAAAGGTAAGAACTCTGTAAGAATGACTTATCCAAGATGTACTGGAAATTGTGCATCCTAGAAATGATAAAACATTTTATGATTATTCTTCATACTTTTTCTTATAGGATTTCTCTCTAGATTTAAAAGAAATAAATAAATAAAATTTATTCAGATAGAAACTCTCATGGCAGACAATTAATTGTTTCTGCTTTCCTGGCGTTACCTTGGTCCGAACCACTACATCTCAGCAGTTGTTTGCCAGCCATTTCTGTTGGAGGCTTCACACTCAGAATTGGCACTGGTGTGATAAAACAAACCCACCCCCATATTCTCTGCTCAGTGCTCTCCTATGTTTTTCTCCCTTTACAGCAGCCTGAATCTTTTCTTCACTTTTATTAAACAGGTTCTTAAGTTATATAAATAAAAACCACCACCTCTTACTTTGTGGTTAATAGATAATTTTGTGAGCCCCGAGAACTTGCATGTATGGAACATTCTTCAAATGTTTTATAAGCAAGGGGTTTTTTTTTATTTTTTTTATTATTTTTTCTTTTTTTTTTAAGGATGAGGAATTTTATTGATCTTAAATAGTCTGAAGACCCTGATTGCAATATACAAAAACACCCCAAAACCAAACCAAACCAAAACAGGTTGATAGAATAGCCTTGTATCATGACATACTGTAAAATAGAAAAAGTTCAAAGCAGGCAGTTCACAGTGTCTGCTCAAGACAAACACAGTTAAGAGATTAGAGATCTCAAGAGATATGCAAAACAGCCTTCTGCTTTAAATTGCTGCGGTAGTATGCAATTTTATTTAAAAAGGATTCATGATTTGAGTGCTACCATTCTATTATATAGAATAGTTTTAATAATAGGAGAAGTCTAAAATGTACTCAATATTCAGCTGGTTTTATTTTCTCCTTTGCTCTTTTGAATGAATTTGCAGTAAAAACAGCTTCACTTTTGAACTTTTGTGTTGCATATGCAGATGCTTATATTTTGCCAGGCCTAAGTTATGCTTATCATTTATGAATATATAGATGTTCCATCATCAAGTTTTCCCATTACAAATATCCCATTATTCTTCCCCTTGTCACAGGAAGAACAAATTCTGGAAAACATCTCGCATCATGTGAAAGCCATTTGGGGGAGTGAATAAGGGGACAAATTAGTTTGTGCAGTTACTAATAATAAACAGGAGAGCTGTCCAGATGAGGAAGAGACTCCTGTTTCTATCTGCTTTTGTGTAATAAGAACTTTGGAGACCTGGTGGTAGTGGACAGTGACTGACAGAAGGAAGGAGACCGTGTATTCTTCTTCCCGCAGGTTGCAATGGATTCTCACATTTTTATTTGTCAACAGTAGAGAGGCAGCACCAGAAGGGAGTACTAACTTCTTATTAATTGAAATTTTTGTTCAGGTTCCTTAGAGGTTCTTACTCTCCTCAGATCACTGCCCTCCTCCCTAGCACAGAAAATTTTAATATCGGTCTGACTGGCCATCTATATGGCAGTTGAAATGTTTTATTCCTGCCTAGACGGATTGCATGTTATTGTGTTTTTGTGATCTGAGATTCAGTGCATTGGCTTGTCATTAGATGCATCTAACAAATTGACGTGAACAGAGAGAAAAAGGCAAAAAGGGATAATTATCGAAAGCGAATAAATGCTGCCTACAGATTAACTGGAGGTAGAAATGTAAACATTGATTTTACAAATCTAAAAACGTGTATTTAGCCCTTAATACGCTTCCTAGCAGTTTTTCCTATAGTTTACCTCCAGTCTTAATGGGTGTATGTATACAGATGTGGATAAGTTTATTTATCTATGCATAGCCTTTTACAACTACTGGAAGCAGTCTTAACAATCCAGTGGTTTTGAAAATTACTCAACAGCAGTTGTAATCAGTGAACCTACCCGTGAGTAATTATCACAGCCCTTTCTCGTAAAAGGCTTGAACTTTACAACTTTTCTGTCCTCCATTCTGGTTCATTTTCCAGGTTAAGAACAGCTCAGGAGCTATGAAAGAGTTACCTGAATAGATTTTTGAGGGGGGCTGTTTTTTGGGGATTTTATGACTTTTTAACAGCAAGGGATAATATTGTTTGTTTTGGATGACCATGTTACAAATGAGAAAGGTTATAGAAGCAGCAGAACAGCACTAACAAAAATTTATTCTGTACTACAAGGTGCCTCTTACATAGTTACTAATATGTCTTTTTCCTGAGACAGTGTGATTTTGAGGGAAAAGTGAATTTTTAATTTGTACCTAGGTGCTTTGAAAAGAGAATTCTTCATAAGCCTTGAGGGTTCTTTTCACAAATAAAAAATGAGAGAAAATTGTGTGTCCTCTGTTCTGGAAGGCCATCCATCCTTTAAGATGTGTTAGTTAAAATTGGTCTTACTGCACTTATTCATCTTCGTTCCTCGTTGTAACACGTGATCTAGTGAAATGTCTAAAGATTAGAAAAGCTATATTGAGGGGGAAGTAGGAATAATTTTGTGTTGATTGAGGTCAAGAGGTTAATGAATGATTTCAATTATTTGTGTGCACAGCAGAACCTTTCTGTTTTTAAAGATTTAAAACGAAAGATAATCTTCCAAGGCTATAATGGCAAATACATCTTAAACACTGAGAAGATGTGCATAAATTGTGTGAAAACTGAATGTAGTACTGCTGAAGCTGCAGCAGCTCCATGTCCCCAGGCCCAGCCACTACCAAGGTCAAGCATGCACAGGAAGGCATCCGTACATCCAGTCATTGCCCTTAGATGTAGTGTCAGACTCAGCCTACCCAGCAGTGGGCTCTGCTTCTTCTCAACACAAGGTGCCTTATGTGTGCATGTGTACATGCACATACACACACACACACACACACACACACACACACACACACACAGAGACACACAGACACAGACACTTCTGTCTCAGGTATCTCCAGTAGTTGGCACAGAGCCCCTAGCACCTCCTGTAGCTGTATCTCAGACTATGGTCCTTCCATCTCTTTACCGAGATTTACAGCTACTTTGATCCCTGGATCACTGGACACTTAACCAACTCATCAGCCAGTCCAGTCTGATGTTTGCTGGTGACATGTATTCACACACACACTAAGACATTCCTATGGGGTCCTATGGGCACATGAAGCCTGTAAGCCCTCATCGCACACCAGTTGCTGCTATTCAGATGACCCCATTTGCACACGGAGATCCCCGCACACAGGAAAAGAGATGGAAATGAAGTTGAAGATGACAGGACAACCAGGTGCAGTGTATGGCCACACAAGCAGTCTGTGTAAGCTCCTGCTTACATGTTACCAATTCTTTTTATGCCCCGATCCATGAATATTCCCCGACTTGTTCCTCCTCAAAGCACCCTCAGTCCCAAAGGTGCCTTAGAGCCTTTCCCTGGCCTGACATCAACAGGTGTCCACCCCAGCACTGGAACTGCTCATCTCCTGTGACATCCTGGGCCCCTCACTTGCCCATCTGTCTCTGTCCTCTTATCATTTTATCACATAACCCAATGAAAGGTTTTGATCCTCTCATCAGACAGATACCTTTTTTTTTTTCTTTGTTTAATCACGTTGAATGCAGGTTGCTGTGATTGCATTGAATATGTTCACTCCCCATACCAAAGATAAACACCCCCCCCCAAATAAATAAACAATTCCCTTAAGCTTTTAAGTTTGTGTTGAGTTTATAAGGTGTAACCAAAGTAGTGCTGGAAAAATAGGAGCTTGTTGGAGCTTTCTGGAGGAAGAAAATGAGGACCAAGGATGCCAGTAATGACAATGAAAGGAGATTAAATCCATTACTTGTCCTGTCTGCAATAGTGATAACACAGGTATTGATATCCTTATATAAGGGCTAAAGCAAAGGTAATTTTTCCTCATGCCTCATAATGCTGGTGAGGACCGAACAAAGAAAAACTTCTCCTTCCTGTCTTCCAACTCGTACACTCCACAAACAAGGTGTGAGGAAGTAATCTGTGTGTAGAAAATTCTGTAATTTTCAAAGCATGAAGAACATTTTACAACAAGTCAAGTGGGAAATGTATTGGAACCAAGGTTTATAAAAGGGTGATCATATGGTTCCCAGCTTAAAATGCAAGCTGCCACCTTTTGTCCCTTCATAAAGCATAAACACAAAGCTACCTCATTAAATTATGGGCATGTGCCATCATTTTAAAATTTACTATTCAGTGAATGCATATATAAAGATGAATTTCTAAATGAACATCTTCCTGACAACATGTCTAAAATAGGACTTACTTATCACCCATAAAATCATAAGGTGATGATTTAATGGACTGGAAAAAAATTCTGGATGCTTCTTTATTAGCTAGTTTTCTGAAGGCATTGTTAACTTCGAAATAGAAAATAACGTTTCTCATATCAAGTAATACCTAACCCATGGGTTGGTTTTCTTTCCATGTCTTTTGTATGCAGTGGAAGACGATGGCTTGGGAACATGCACAAAGTAAACAAAACTCAGGCCTGAATTTGGTAAAAAATGATTGAAACCAGCTTAACTTCAAAGATCTAGTAACTATTTTGTCTATAAAGAAAAAATGTAAAAAATCTACATGACCTTTTCAAATTCTCCATCATACAATTTAGTTTAAATTTTATAACTTTTCTAGAGCTTTCTTTTACATAATAGAGCTGCATTTTCTTTAGTATGCTGGCATTGGCCCATTTCTCCTTTTTTTTTTTTTAATTTTTTTGGTATGTCTCGTTGCCCCATAAACAGAAGAGGAATAGAGAACACAATTAAGGGTTAATTCATTCAATATGTAGGGTTTCAAAAGTGCAACTTTAAGAAATAGTTTGCTTTGCTGTATTTCTGCATTCCCTTCAGTGATGTCTCAGGCCAGAAATAAAATACTGTACAGGTACTCTGCATTTTAAAAAGCCATTTTTTTCTCTGGTGTTTGTGGTGGTTTGGGAGACCATGAGAACATAGTGAACATTGGCTATAAGAGCTGCCCTCCAATATGGCATAAGAAAGGGAATACACAATCACAGCCCTTCCCAAATAAAAAAATGTTACATGGTTTCCAGAGACTCACGCCAGAGAGCTCCAGCAGAAACTCAGGTAGGCAAATGTGAGTAACAACAGCAAGAGGATGCTCTGTACTCACTGGGATCTGGTGGGATCATATTAGCAAGCAAAGTGCTGGTGGTGAAAGAAACCTTTTCAGTTTCCACTGGAACATGTAGTGGGCTGCTATTCCCTCCTCCTTCACCAGCCTCCTGGTGGTGGTTCCCAAACCTTTTCCTATCTTTCCAGTTCCTTATTGCACATCTGTGTATTCAGCAAGTACTGAAACAACTGACATATTTGCTAGTTGAGCACAGTTTAAGATGTCGGGCAAAACTTTTCTATTTTGGAGCAATGCTCACCAATGACTGGAAGGGGAACAGATGAATAGAGAGAAAGAGCTGAGTTTTAGAAAATGGCTTTTTTGTTGTTCTTATACTTAATAATGCACTTAATTTTTGTGACCATCTCTTCACCTTTTTTTTGTTATTCTGACCTAATCGTGATCCATGTTACCTCAGTTCCTCTTGAATATGAGTGATTATATGTGAAGGGAATGCAAATCTAAATTAAAAAAAAAATGGTGTTTGGAATTAAAATCATACTTATATTTACAGGAAGCCTCTTACATTCCTTTTAATATGCCAGGATGTTGTTTGGGTTTTTTCCCTGATACTTGCTTATATGACCTGAAAGACCAGAAAATTCTGTCAACATGCTTCTGAGATTTGTTTAAATTAAAATCATAAATATAGATAACGTTTAATAAAAGTCACCAAAGGTAGGAGGTGGAAAGCTATTCAAGGTTTCCAAAAGGTACTTAGGGAAAAAATGAAGGAAAACATATACTGTGTGTGGTCTGGATGGAAGGTTTCAAGCTCATTTTTGCCTCACAGGAACTCTTCTTGTTCCCAAAGTTAAGGCAAAAATGGAATACCATGTGCTATACCTATCTTTGTAAGTGTTTGCTTTTCAGACACCTAAAAGCAATTTTTCTTGTCGTAGGTTTTCTTTGTCACTTTTATAAGTTGCTTATGCATAGCACTGCAACAGTTATTGCTAGAACACAGTAACTGAAAAAGTATTTAGCACATGGATTATAAAAGAAAGAGCAACATAGAAGATCCGAAATGGATTGAAATGGATTTTTATCAAGACTTATCATAATAACCTAAGGATTATGCATAGAAATTAAGTAGAAATTCAGACTGTAAAGTAAGCAAGAGGCTTTCAGAATTTTCATGTGAGTTTGGACACTAGAAACTGTCAAGAAATCCCAAAACAAAACAAAAAAAAAAAACCCATGAGAAGAAGCTTCTGTTTCCAAAGGTTCCAAGTACCTCAAAAATGTCAATTACTTAATCTGCAGGGCAACTGAAGTGAAGGGCATGTTGTGTTTTGGATCTCATATGCAAAAGGGGCTCTGAAACCTCTAATCTCCTGATGTAACTGTCACAGGATATGGGACAAGTCTTAAAAATGAGACTCATTATTGGGAACATTATTTTTCTGAGTTATTAAAACAAAAAAAACCCTCAAAAAATCTTAGGAGAGGAAGCATGCTATGATAAGAGAGCGAAGAACTAACATATAGTGTGACTGTAGGTCTTTGACCTCAGTAGGCCAGTAATTTTAAGTTTACTATACTCACACAGGTTGAAACCTTAGTTTTAATGGGTGAATCACAAACATAGTCTTACTCAACAGTTCCGTCATGGAAAGTTGGTTGTTAAAATGTTAGGCAATAGTCACAAGTCTATGCAATTACTAAGAGTGCCACTCCTTTCTTGTAGAGCTTACAAATAGCATACTTTACTTTCCTGATCCTCATTTTTCAAGTAACACAATTTTCAAGTGATAAAATATATCTCTGGCTGGAACTCCTTATTGGGTTCATAAGACGTGGGTTGTTGGGTTTTTTTTTTCGTATCAGGGGTTTGTCAATAGGACGGTTAATTACTAAACTGGAGAATCATTCTGGATGTTAGTGAAGTCCTGAGGATATTTTATCTCCCATGATCTTCCCAACAAATAAAGGGATTATCCCAATAATAAATCAGATTTATTTTTATTGGAGTCTTCTAATGCAATTATCTTCTCTTCTATATCTGCTTCTAGAAAAGTATACCTCTACAATTGTTAATTGCTCAAAAAGCATGGTGTTCAGCTATACAGCATATTCATTAAGAATTTGTTCACGATTGGGTAAATCTTACAAATTTGGAATTTTCTGTAGGTGGTTAAGTTTTGTTAGATACTGGGTACACTCACTGTCATTTTCTAACTCAAAACTACATTAAAAATGTGTTTAAAGCTCAGGAGCTTGTCTAAATTCTGTGACTTAAAACCCTCACCACTGTAAGTCTTTTTTAAAAGATGCTCATACTTCACTGGTTCATACTGTGAACCCTCAGCCCATGTCTGATTTTTCTTAGCCTCAGCTCAGAGGATTAGAAAAGCCTCTTAGCATCTTAGCTGTTGCCTAAAGTGGGGCACTGAATGACTGAGAAGCCTTCCTAATATTTCCTACAGAGCTCTCCTGAGCGTGATGGTTGTAGGAAGGCATTGTGGTTCTTCATGAGACTGACAAATGTTGGGGGTTGTAAATGTGACCAGTTCTTTTCAGTGCTACAGTTTCAGGGAAAGAAGCATTGTTAGAAACTGGATTTCTGTGTTTCTTCTGCTGCAAATGGAGTGGATGCAAATGGTGGCTTTCACTGAAACTTCTTAATGAGACTAGAAGAATTGTGTGTATCCCTGCACTTAGCTCCCTGGTCATCTCCACCCATGGTGGGGTGGAAGGTTCTCCAGCGGCTAAAGAGGAGAGAAGGAGATGAGGACAGAGAGAAAAAAATATTCTTTAATGACCAGAAGCTTCCTAGTCTTTGCCAGGTATTGACTTGTGGGGAATATGTAAGGTACACCTGAGGTTTGTAAGTGGAAAATATAGAAAGAAAAAAATGACATAGAATTTTCAAGGGGAATGCTGGAAGGCTAGAGGAATTCTGTTCAGTCTTTTTATGCGTGGGTATTTTGTATTATATCTTTTGGTGCTGTGGTCCAAACTTTTATTAGGTCCTCAGAAGAAGCTAATGATTTTGAATACAAGCTGTACTTTTTTTTAGCTACTAAAGACAGCATTTCCTGCCCACAAGTGGCTCTCATCCAAAAGTGTTTCCTAATTCAGCATTTTTGGGATTGTATACTTGCTGCATGTCATTGACTTTCAGCTCAAAGCTGTTTGAATTTGCACTTGATATTATGAAGTTTTTTTAACTGTTTTCCCTGCAGAGAAACGAAGACAAAATCCTGCTGTGTTCTGACTTGTTTTGCAATGCATTTCATTGTACAAGGCTGCAACTGCTGGTTTCATGTTTAACAACTATCAATAGATGCAGACCACCATATTTTGTTCAAACTAGTTTGCTTTCTCCTCAAGGAGCTTCACTTTTTTTTCTGAGATTTTTTTTGGGGGGGGGGGGCGGGGAGGAGGGGATATGTCAAAAAAAATCGTGGTATTGCTCCTTTGGCAGGAAAAAACTGTGAAATGTCGTGACAAATTGACTGTGAAATGTAACAGAAATTGATAAGCAAGCCAGATTATCTATGCTGTTTCAACCACAGAACACTTTTCTTTAAATTATGTTCCCACTTTACTTGATGTTATAGGTGATCCTGCAGAGTTTAAACTGAGGTCAGAATTTTGTCTTACCATTCATAAAACGTAAGAGGTTCCAGCTGGCTTTCCCATCACAAATTAGCTATGCAGGACCATCAGAAATAAACAGGAAAAAAAAAAGTAAAACTAGCTTAGTCAGTTAAATGAAGAGATACATGATGAGTCTATATTTATAAGACCTATTTAAAAGAAAAATGTCAAATGTCAATAGGAACATTTTAGGAGTTGAATCACTACTTACAACTCATTAAACTTTTAAAATGAAATTGTGCACCATTTTAAAGACTTAAAACTGGTTCAAGGGCTTGGCTGAGTTAGAACAGCTTAATTGATTTTCACCATGTTAAATTAAGCTGATATGCAGTCCAGGACCAAATTAAGAAAGTCCCACATACACAGTATCAGATCTCCTCCTTGTATATTATATATCACATCTCATTTCTTTGAGAAAGAAAAAAAATATTTCTATCAGTTCTCATTTAATCAACTCTATAGATCTAGCTTAGCTTATTTTCTTTTAACTCGTGCATCATCCAATTCCTGTTAGCATATTTAACAAGGTTCTGTATTTGTAGGTTGTCCCTGTGTGGTGTTCCTGAAAGGTTTTTCTGAGGTTCCACAGATGTAGAGGGCATTATCTGGTGTTAGCAGCCAATTGTGGGTCAACATCAGGTTAATCGCGGGGGAGGTCAAGACTTTTTTTTTGTATGTTTTTTTAAATTTACTTTGATATTGATAGCATTTGAGGTGTAGAGTACTTGAACTATATATCAAGCCTTTTCTTCAATTTATAATAAATGTTATAAGAGACTCAAGTTTGGAATTCCCAAAAGCTGAAAAGTAACAGAAAAGTATTTTAAATACTCAAGAACTCATTTAATTTAAATCAAAACAGTTTCCTTAAAGCTTTAAACTGAAACAATATTAGCTAAAGGGCTTTCATAAAAGGATTAATTCCATGAAAATTAACTAGCTTCTGCATAGGTGTTAAGCACCTAATACATCCTGAACTGTTAGGGTGGGCTTAAATACCTGAATTCATAAGTAATGCCTTAGTTAAATACCAGCTGAGTGCTAAAGTGCCTTAAAGACACTTCAAAAAGCAAAGTATTTTCAGTTTAATTTTTGTCAGAATTAGGTCAACTTAATTAAGAGAACATTGAGTTCTCTGAGAAATCAGAAATTTGAGAGGTCTTCATGGGAACTTGAAAGAAAAGTATTTATGAAAAGTAAATCTTCATCAGTTGAAAAGTGTTAATTCGATTTAATGAAATCTTGGTGTACTCTTCTTAAACCATTCATATAAATTCAGTGAAACACTCAAAACATAGATAAATTTACTACTGTCTATATATTTCTTATTAAAGCCTTGTCTTAATTTAGACATTCAACAGATTATATTCAATCAGGTTTATGCCACCAGGTTTGCAGAAGAAAGACCAACTTCTAGTCATGATTATCAAACTTGACTGCACCTTTAGTGCAAACAAGTGAAATCATAGGGTCACCAGAGACCATTTATTTATAGCACTCTCAAAGGAACTAGAATTATGGAAACTTGGCAAATTGCAAAAAGGCAAGGTAACATATATCAAGCCATGCTACTGCACCATCTGTGTTTTCTGACACTTATGGAAACTATTGCTGCAGTCAAGCTGGTGACAAAACTAGTTTTCAGGGGAAATGACTGTAAAGATATTATTATTATTATCCCTGACTTCTTTGAAATAATTCTGTAGCAACTTTGAGTTTACCATAAGTTCACAACTTCATGTTTGATATTCATTCCGTTCTTGAAAGTATAGAATGATCTGAAGTGAAAGAAATTTAGTGCAACTCAGGTCTTGGGTTTTGAGGGCCACAGTTAAAGCAGAAACATATACATAAACCAATAGTATTCTAATTTAATGGCAAATGAAAATCATTTTATATCAAGTTATTGAAAAGTTAATCTTAAGGTTCCTATAATAGCTAACATCTAAATCAAATGTGCTTTAAAATAGCATCAGAGAAATCTAGCACAATACTAGCTCATCTTCAGCTGTAAAATGAAATATTTGTGTATGAATGTTTGAAACTTCAAACATTTAATTTACAAAAACTAACGTAATTTCATTAGGATTTTAATATTACCCCTGTAATCCTATACAAAATTATTGTATGCATGAATATAAAATTGGTTTTGAATGTTTATCCTGTTAATTTCAATTTATTCTGCAGGTGCTAATCAGTAGAAGAGGTGATAAGAAAAAAAAAAATAAGATTAGGGACTCTATTCCAGCACATTACATGTTTTCTGTTGCTGTTTATATTTCCAAAGTAGCTGAAGTGCCTTTTTTGTATTTGTTACTTAATGAAATCTTAACTTTGAAACCTTCAGATAATTTTTACTGTGAATTTTGTGGAAAATGCATTATATTATAGTTTGACATATTTCTGGTTATTAATGCTGGATATCATTACAAGCAGTAAACTAATATTATTAGCATTATTCCTTAAGTCTACACTCTAAATTAAATCTTGCCTCATGAAATATCATCCTTGATTGTTTAATAATAGAGTGCTCTGGTTATTTTGAAAGGAAAACATTCTCTTTGTAACTTTAGGCTGGATTTTATCATTAGAATGTTTTGAGCAACACAACATTAAACAAGGGTTCAGATTAAATCCAGAGGATCTGTTTCTATGCAGAAAAACTCATTTCTAGTTTCACACTGGGAAAAATAATATAATCTTAACCAATTCTAAATCTGTACTTGATTTACCAAATAGTAATTTAGAGATAGATTTATCAAATCTCTCAGCAGATAAGTGCTCTATTTTGGCATATAAATTAGCAGTCTGATTTTCTGGAATGCTGGCAGCTGTCAATTTTCAATAGAAAACATTACACAATTTAAAATAAAATTGAATATTGACTTTATTGTTGATATCCCCAAACTCAAAGTAGGACCACTCTTTAAATACCTTGTTTTAAAATCCACTTCAAACTGAAATCAATTAGGAAATTTCAACTGAATTCTTTTGGATACATACTGATTTTTGACAACTACTGAGTTATTAATTTAATGAATGTAGTGTCAGCTTTCTTATACATCTTCACTTTACACCTGTACTGACTAGGTAGAATACATTATAGGTCATATTCATGTATTCCAGTTCATGGTGGGATTAATTTCATCCAATGAGAATGTAGTAAGTCAATAGAAGGATAGCTAATTGGTGTGATTTCTATACATCATTGAGACATTTTTAATCCATATCAATTACATTATATTAAATTAACAGGCACACACAGAATTATACTCACCACTTTAAAATAAATTACCACCTTTATCATGTAATAAATTTAATCTAATCTATGTATGTACAACAATTTGCAATGACCATCTTCATCTCCTTTTCATAACTCTTCATCAACACCATCAAGTCCCAGAACTGCTCACTTTTATACTTGGTGGGTCAGTCTGGTTGGGCAGTTAAAGGTGTGGTTGCTAGAAATACCACTCTCTGTGTTTAATCTAATTAATTTAGATAATAAAAACGGGGGGAAGGAGGGGAGAAATAGTGTCATGGCCTCTGCCCTGAGCAGCGGAAACCAAATCTGTCAAAAAGATTCTAGTGCAGGTTCAACAGCCGGAATACAGAGTCCAATTGCAAAATCGTTTTTTGCCAAACTTACCTGTGAATTAATCACATGAATATGAAGATGTGTGGTAGGAGGCTTCTGTTCTTGTTCAGTTTGCCTCTCATTTGCACATTCTTGTAAAAAATGCCGTTACTTTGCATGTAAGAGAAAATATTTCACTTAATAGCATATTGTAATAATTTATTTTGCTGGTTCTGAAGAGGGATGATATGAAAAAAAATAATATTTTTAGAAGGATATAATGGAATAATCTTTAAGAGAAGGGTTGATCGTGTGATTTGTGTGCCAGGCTAGAGTTAAAAAGATACTGATCTTGCAGAAAATTGAAGTGATATAGGACAACTTTTTTCCCAACAGTGTACAAACTGAATCTTTCATTCTTTAAAGTGCATTCAGCAGGAGCTAAACCATTTCCAAAGTAAAACCTAATGATGGATATTGGTCACTTTATGACTAATTTAGATAAGCCCTGTTCTTGCTTGTCTTGAAGAAACTGACTCTCACAAAGAATGGGATTCAGAATTTGATATTCCAAAGCTAGCCATCAAATTAATGCCTCACTTTTAGATTTATAAAGTTATAATCCATAAGGTTTGTATGACACTTGCTTAAAATCTATTTTGTATTCTTTCAGTATCTGAAATGATTAAAACTATGAAAACAGGGGAAACTGGGTGTCATATGGAGCTTCATGGCAAACCTCCTGCCAAGGTAGAGCCTTCCTAATGATTTTTCAGAAGCATGGGTACAAACAAAAAGATTTATTCAACCATTTGTTTATGGCGACCATTTGTGTTTGTGTAGCCCTGTTAATAAAGGTCTTGAGTGTGCCCTGAGGTGCAAAGCAATCTTTCTCTAGGTGAGGAATGTTCTGTTTGCTAAATCTCTAATTATGAAACAAACAAACAAAAACTAAATCTAAAACTCAACACACAAAAAAGACCCACCCCAAAACAACAACAGCAACAACAAAACCCCAAACCCTCAAGAAGGTTTTAAATTTCAGTAATAAATTCCTTTTGTTACAATTGAGGGAGGATAATTTTTTAATTGTTCAGTTCAGTCCCTTAACATCTGGGTAATAAATACTAATAAGTTAATACCTTTACAATTAAATCAGCTCACTCAAAGCAAAACAGAAAGTTTAGTTTCTTTTCATGTACAACACTTCAAAAAGATGTTTACTGTTGTTTTACCCAATTAAAAAGAAAAAAAAAAGAAGCTGTTTGGAGATCTACGAAGTCAGTGTATGGTGATTGCTTACAGCATACAAACATTGCTAAACTTTTTTGGAAAGGCTGAAATATTTTTTAATGCATTTTAATGCATTGCAGAGGAATAATTTAAGTCACGATATTATAATACTTTAGTGGCATAAAATGTATGAACTGTGCCTTCATTTCGGTTTCAGAAATTGACAGAAGCTGAAAGAACTATCATGAGCCATCAGCATGATTTATCCTGATGCATTTATTCTAATTAGATATTTATCACAAACCTCAGGTGTCCACAGATCAGTCTATGATCTGTGGGAGGAATTTAAAAGGCAGAACTGTAAACAGTTTTAAGCTAGGAAGAATCAACAAAAATACTTTAATTCACTGTGCCTAATGTTCTAACACAGGCCACGTACTTTGGGTTTTATATTACCTTCTTTTGATTTAAGAAGGGTTTTTTAAACACTTAATCACACAAGAAAAGTACAAGGTATATCTATGTACAATGTGTTACGAGTACTGTTAAAGAAAATAAATACTTCCTTAAATGTTTTTTAAAAGCCTGACCCTAGAAAGCAGAAATCCTAAAACACAGAGGTGTATTAAGTTAAAATTTTAAGTGACAAGATAACCTGGTCAAGATGCTGTTGCATTTTTTTGTGGGTTTTTGAGTTGTTTGTTTTGTTTGTTTGTTTTTTTAATTTTAGTTTTAAAAATCACAGAATCCCAGAATGGTAGGGGTTGGAAGGAACCTGTGGAAATCATCTAGTTTAACACCACCATCCCCCCAGGTAAAGTAGGATGACCTAGAACAGGTTGCACAGGATCACATCCAGGTGGGTCTTGAATAGCTCCACAGCCACTCTGAGCAACCTGTTCTAGTGCTTTGTCATCCTCAAGTGAAGATATTTTTCCTCATACTGAGATGGAACTAGCTGTGTTCCAGTTTGTGCCCATTGTCCCGTGTCCTCTCGCTGGGCACCACTGACAAGAGTCTGGCCACATCCTCTTGACACCTGCCCTCTAGATATTTTTATAGACACCTCAGTCTTCTCTTCTCCAGGCTGAACAGCTCCAGCTCTCTCAGCCTTTCCTCATAGGAGAGATTCTCCGAACTCCTCAGCATCCTTGTAGTCCTGCCGCTGGACTGTGGCCAGTAATTCACTGTCTGCTTTGAACTGAGGGGACAAGAAATGGACACAGTCCTTCAGATGTGTCCTCACCAGGGCAGAGTAGAGAGGGGGGAGAATGTCCACTGACCTGCTGGCCACACTCTTCTTCATGCTCCCAAGGATACCATTGGCCTTCTTGGCCATGAGGGCAAGTTGCTGGCTCATGCTTAATTTCTTGTACACCAGTACTCTCAGGTCAAGAAATAAGAGTAATAACAATAACATTAATAATAATGTAGTATTTTGTAATTATTAATCTTGCAGGGATGGTGAAAATAACTGTCCAGTCCTTTACATCAGCAATTTGTTCACAGTCTTTTCATAACTGCCAGAAAGGCATAGCTTTTATTTTGTGTTTTGAGATAATACGCCAGTAGTTATGTAATGAAGCCCCAGCTTTAACAAGTCTCTGGTGTTACACAGTACGTAAAACCATAGTGATTATATGGATTTCCTGGACATCTTGCTCCAATATTTGGTGAATGATATATTGAAGAAATATCTGTATTAGAATAATGAGACAGCTGTGACAGGACAAATTTAACCTAGTAATTTTGAAAGGAGTCCAAAGGGCTTTTGAATGTAACATAATAAAAGTACTATATGATGGATGATACATTCAGGTTTTTGAAACATTTTCCCTACCTTCTTCTGGAGCTGTTTTAGGAACATGTTTCTGAATAATGGCTTTTGGATGATATTGAGAATATATTTTCCTGTTCTGTTCTGGAGTCTTTATAAATTTAGATGCTGTCTTGTATCAAGTTCTCTTACTCTGGAAAGCTGATAATATACGTGACATACAAGGAAATTAGTGCCAAGTACAGTTTCATACTTGGAGATGCTTTAAAAGCATACATGCAAAGACACAAACAAAACCCACTAAAACCAACCAACCAAACAGCTCCCCCTCCCAAAATAAAAAATATTGACATTTTAAAATTATATTTATGTGCAAATATTATATAAATTTGAATTGCATCAATAATTTATGTTAGTGTAACAGGTTTTTTAGGTTGTGGTTAAAATTATTTTTATTCAGTCATTAATACTTTTTTTGCTGCTTTCAAAATATGAACAAGGGTTTTTGTTTTGGTTTGGGGTTTTTTACCCCGTTTATTTTTTCATCTCTCTTCATCTTTTTTTCATCTATCTTCTTTAACCTACCTGGTCACATAACAAAATAAGTGTCTCTGGTGCTTTACAACTGCCAAGCAAACAAAAAAAATGCCCCCAAAGATAACAAAAAAATTGCCTGGCCATGTTTATCTTTCACTCTATTCTTTTTCAGTTATTTGCATTTTACTGCATTACTTAATATGATTGAGCTAAAAAACTGTTTAGCCAAAGCTTTAGTTAAGCTTACCAAAATTTTTTAACAAATTCTTTTAGGTCTTTGAAATGATTAGTTAACTTTGTCTCACTGAGAGATAATGGAGAATTTGTTTTGTTAGTTCAACATCACAATTACATGTTCTCATTAATTTGTAAATTTAATGTAGTTATATTGATTCTACTTCATTTAATGAAAGTATTTTTTTCCAGAAGCCCTGTTTCTTTGATTTATTCTCTTGTATAAGAATAAATAAGAAAAATTACACTTTGTTTTTTTTTGTTTTACAAATACATCAAAAGATAATACTTAATGTGTTTTGATTGGGGTTGTTTCCTACTACAGAAGTAGTTGGGCCTCGTAAAAGTAGCCCCTAAAAATTATTTTAGGAAATGTTTCTCATAATAAGGGTATGATTGGGAAAGAAAAGCAAAGGGGAGTGAGAGGAGAGTATTTTATATAGACAATCCTATTATTATGTCCTAGTAAAGTTCTGGAAATTTAGAACGTTGCTCAATGATGTGTATCTAGTTCTTTGACATAGTTTTGCTAGGATGGAAATGTGAAGCAGTTTTCTAACTCTTGGTTTTATTTTTTAATTCAGAAATTTTGTCATGGAATTATATCATTGTTGGAAGGGACCCTTTAGATCATCAAGTTCAATCATGACCCTAACCGGCTATCTACTACTAAACCATGTGCCTCAGCACCACATCTAGCCATATTTTAAATACCTCCAGGGATGGGGACTCCTCCACCTCCCTGGGCAACCGGTTCAAATGCCTAATAACCCTCCCTGTGAAGAACTTTTTTCCAATCTAAACCTCCCCTGGTGTAACTTGATGACATTTCCTCTTGTCCTATCACCCCTCACTAGGGAAAAAAGGTCAGCCCTTGACTCTCCACAACCTCTTTTCAGGTAGTTGTAGAGAGCAATTAGGTCTCCCCTTAACTTCCTCTTCTCTAGACTAAACAACTCCAGTTCCCTCAGCCACTTCTCGTAACCTTTGTTCTCCAGTCCATTCACTAGCCTTTCTGTCCTTTTCTGGACACTCTCCAGCACCTCAATGTCTTTCCTGTAGTGAGCGGCCCAAAACTGAACACAGAACTCATGGTGGGGTCTCACCAGCACTGAGTACAGGGGAACAATTACTTCCCTAGTCCTACTCACCACACTATTCTTAAAACAGGCCAGGATGCAGTTGGCCGCCTTGGCTACCTAGTCACATTGCTGGCTCATATTCAGTCTTTTGTCAGCCAGTACTCCCAGGCAGCTTTCCAGCCACTCTTCCCCAAGCCTGTACCACTGCTTGAGGTTATTAGGACCCAAATGAAAGACCTGGCACTTGCCTGTGTTGAACCTCATGCCATCCAGATCCCTCTGTAGGGCATTGATATCTCCATGTGATTTATATTTTTTAGATATATCTTTAGAAGCAATGGAAAAGATGTTAAACAAAATATCACAGAATCACAAAATGTTAGGGGTTGGGAGGGACCTTGAAAGATCATCTAGTCCAACTCCCCTGCCAGAGCAGGATCACCTACATTAGGTCACACAGAAATGTGTTCAGGTAAGTTTTTAATACCTCCAGACAAGCAGACTCCACAACCACTCTAGGCAGCCTGTTCCAGTGCTCTACCACCCTCAATGTGTGAAAGCCTCAGTTGATGGAAATAATATTGAAAATGGTCTCTAGCTTAGCCTTTATCAGAAACACAGAATTGAAGGAAAAAAGCTGAAATTAAAAAATATATTGAAAAAATCTAAAAGGGTTTAGATCTATCTATGTTGAAGTTAAAATTCCTAACATACAAAAATAATTTTTATTATTTTAGATTTCAATTTTATAATTATTTTGATGGCACAATTAAATTTTCAAAGTCATAATACTGTGAGCAGAAAGTTAAAAAGAGGAGTGCTTATACATTTCATATCTCTAACCTGCTACATTTAAACTTTATTTTTTCTCACTTTTTCTAGTTCTTGCTGTTAAGTTTACGGGGTTTTAAATCAAGCTAACAAAACCTCGGTTAGTAAAAACACATTATAAGCCTCTAGTACCTGATTCTAACATAATAATGTTATAAATACACAATGGAATTTTTTTTTTTCCTCCGAGTGTACTTGATGTTGAATATTACTAATAGATTATTTCATTATCATTGTTTGTCTGCCTATGGAAATATTCTCTGTTTCAAAATAAAATAATTGGATAACTTTAAAAAACCTTCCCCATATCTTAAGTTCATAAGTACCTACTATATCATAAGTAAACAAACTTCACTAGATTTATTTCAAATATCTGGAGAGAAGTGCCGAGTCTGCAGTGCTAGGTTAGATCTCTTTATTTCATATTCTTGTGATATAAAAACTTGAGAACCTGACCTTGTGAATGTCAAGAAAGTGAATGCTGATTTTGAACACAAATTATATGTAATTATAACATGGAATGCATCATGTTAAGATTTTAAATTGCAGCCAAATACTTTATTGACATTTCAAAACAAAAAGAAATAATTTATTTTCATAACATCTCCCACAGTTTCTGAGTTAAGATGAAAAAAGTTGCATATTCAGTGAAGATTCCATCCACTGAGAAACCTGCACTTCTTTACATTGCTCTTTTAGATTTTTATTTTATTTAAAGATAATAAATTGTGAAGTTTATGAGTTAAACTGCATGAATCTCTTCTCTACTGTAGATGTTGCTATATTTTACTATGATAGAAAGTGGGATACTGTGGAAGTCTAGATAGAATAAGTTTAAATTTAGCAAGGTGTTATCGGGAACATTATGTACAGTTACAGGTTTTCAGAATCAAAAATATTAACAGAAACTAAGTAGGTTAACAGGACGGATCAGAGCTTTTCATATGAGAAGAATTATTCAAGTTGTTAGTCTTAAAGGTTGTGTTTATATCATTTGCTGTACAAAAGGTAATCAACAAGGAAGAAGGAAGTCATTTACAAAGGCTATGATGGTACAGTATGAAGTAGCTATATATTGATCGTAGATGTATTTGAATTGACCAGTGTTCTAAACATTAAAAGCTTTGGACCAGTGTCCTGGTCCAAAATAGTCTTACAAAAAGAGTCTTGCTTTTGGGTTGGTTTTTTTTGCTCTTATTTTTTTCAGTGGCTTTTGTTTTAGTAATAAAGACAAGGTATAGAAGAAAATGTAAAGAGAAAGTAGGAAAAGTGAGAAATATGAAATACTGTGGAAAGTGTGAAAGACATTCCTTGGATAGTCGTGCTGTTTTAAAATATTCATAAATGAGGAACTTGTCTGTTTCATTTGCCATGCCTTATATCTCATAGTGATTTTCATTCCAATGTGATCAAATTGTTTTCTTCAGATGACACAGAGCATCTGATTGAAAAAAGAAAAAGGAATGCTAGACTTTAGGCTGAAATGGAAGTGAACCAGAATTACATGCTTATCTCGGATAACTTTCAGCAGACACTGTTTGTAATTGCATAGAGGTCTGTATCTTGGAGCATTAGCTAGAATACAAGAAGAAAGATCTTGTGCAGGAAGGGAAAGAATATAAAATAGCCAATTTAATAAATTTGTTCCACTTTTTTTTTTTTCCTAAAAAAATACATATAACTTCTTTTCTTCCTAATGAGTAATATCGCATTACCAGAATATATTAATTTTTAACCTTGCAAATATAGCTAACCTTTATTAGATAGTAAGAGATTCCTGTTTAATGATACTTTCAATGCTACTTTTAGGGATTTATTGCATAATTATATTCCTAATACTAAACTATTTTAAGTACCAATCTTTTTTACTATGATACTACTATTAATGGGTTTTTTATATGTACACACACAATCTGCTGTCATATAGTAACATTTATTATCGATTATGTTTATATAAAGTTTCTGTTATTAAACATAATAATCTATATTTTATGTTGTGGGGCTTGTTCTTGGCTTTGGAAACACTTAACTCCTGGATTTCTGTGTTCATTTTATATGTCTAAAATCTGAGTTGACTCCCCATGTTTCAAACATTATTTGAAAGGACAGAAATGTCATTTAAAAAAAATTGGCTTGGAGAAAATTATTTACTAAAGAATATGTACCAAATATGCTTTCTGTATGATAAACATAACACTTTCAATTGATAAAATTTATTAAACTGAGACCTTGACTATCAAGAAGTAAGAAATGGAACCCAATTATGTCTTGAACTTCCCATCCTCATGGGATGAATGCGTATATGTGTGCAGGAAGGGCTTGTGCCTGAACTATTGTTCTCTCCAGTTTTCTTAAAAAGTCACTGGAGCAATCAGGTCTCTAGTTTTCTTTACTTTCCTCCATATCTTTTTGTGTTTTTCAACTGCATACCCTTCTTAGAGGAAAATTGCAAGAAAATTCAAAATCAGGAAAGTAATTTTTTGTTATATTACTGATGATTAAATGAATATCTTATTTGAGTTTGCTGTTCCTCAGTCAAGTGTTCTTGGTTTTGTCTCATGTCAGCGGCATTGGTCTGTATATGTACTTTCTCATATCCTGTGGAGAAAAGTTTTGAGCCCTTGCAAAGTCATAAAGTTTAAATTAGTGAGTTGTTGGTAAGCAGACAGATTTCATTTGTGCAGCAATGGTGAAAAGTGAACAGCTATGTTCTAGTTTTGTGATTT
Organism: Gallinula chloropus; assembly: GCF_964237585.1. Classification (NCBI taxonomy): domain Eukaryota; kingdom Metazoa; phylum Chordata; class Aves; order Gruiformes; family Rallidae; genus Gallinula; species Gallinula chloropus. Next base: position 126,203,575 of record NC_140085.1, on the reverse strand, counting down.
TAATTTTTTTTCCTTGTCATACACTGCTAATACTGTTTTGGAGATTATGATCATAGGAAACCTCTACCCTAAAACAAGCATCGTAGTGTTTATTGCTGTTGGTGCTTATGTAAGACTTAATAACACATTTGAGAGGGAGGCTCAGAAATTAGAAAGCTGAAAATAGTCATAAGACATTACCTTATTATTTGACTTTTATTAAAAACTAAAGAGGGGCTGCAATTATTTTTTTTTTTGGACTAATTGAAGTTAACCTTCAAGGAAGGCAACATTCAGTAATTTCTCTAACAGCAGCTGTATTCAAGGTGTCGTTCTAGCTTTAAAATTAGATCTGTAGTAACATGGTCTTGTACTTCCATTTGTTTGAAATTGCTTCTAAAGATGAAATGCAATGTGTGCTTTCATTTTGTATTTGAATTTTTCTTTGCCACAGAATTTATAAGTGAATCTAAAGAAACCTTAATTTTTCCTCATGACAAATAAACATATTTGCCAGGGCAAATGATGAATTTCATCGACTTCGTAGTATAGCACTGCAAATATTGAAAATTTATGTTAAAACCCCCCACAAATATTATTTTTTTTTGAGGGATGGAAGAGGTACATCATTTTTTCCCCATTTACAGTGACTGCTATAGCTTCCTGAACTTAAGATTGAACCACTTTGTTCATATGAAAAATGCAGTAGGATGATGTAGTGATATCACAGCTCCAGTCTTAATCACTGCAAATTCTTTTTGTTTGGGTTTCATTTTTTACTATTACAGTTTGACATGGTCTGTTGGACTACTTAGTCTGAAGTTTTTATTCTTTATTTTTGTTGCTAAAAGTGTCTCATTCAAGGTGTCCTTCTAGTATTCAGATTGTAAGATTTGCCTAGCTGTCTGTTGAAAATGTTACCTTCTCTGATTTGATAAATGGGGAGAGAGGGAAAGAGAGACATAATGAGAGCTCTTCCTAGGATACTCAACCTGCCTATCTGTACATACTTGAGATACTCATGTGTCCAGCTTTGCTTTTCTCTAGCAGTGTAATTCACATTTCATAATATGTTGTCATCTTCACACAAAGTGGCAAGGGAAGAAATCAATGTATAAACTGTCTATCATGAGATACTGATATATTACTTAATAGGGGTTATACAGTCATATGCGGAGTGTTAAGAGCAGTACAGGGCCAGTTGTGTCTGTATCAGGGGCTGGAGTTCAAGCAGAATGCTTGATCACATGTGAAATGCAAAATATTTGTATTTAATCTCAAAGATGTAATCAGAATATCTGGAGGAAGAAATGATCACCCTCACAGAAAACAGTCACTACAGTCAGGAAGTCCTCCCACCCCACATTGAATCCATCCAAGGATTCCATAGCAGCCATGTGCTCTTGGGCAGAGAAATGGGCACCCCAAGCCCATTTCAGAAGGTAAAAGCACACAACTGTTTTGGACTAGCATGTTACCAACAGAGAGTGATTTAAGCAAGTGAAACTTACACCATTGCTCTTTAACCTTCTAACTGCCTCATTTTGGGTGAAATCCCATTTTAAACAAATATGGTGGGATTTCTGCCAGTACTTTAAATATGGCAAGGATTTTCTTTTCTTGACATCTTTGAAGAATTTTACTGGCAAAGGCTCTGGACTTGTAGTTCACTGTGCATGTATAAGATGCAGTATCCATGATAAGCATTTCTGAGAGTCAAGGGAGCTCTAAGCAAGCGTGGGACAGAACCGCATCTATAAACAGGGCCTGAATCAGGGTGGGTGTTATTACTTCTGCTTCTTACAATTATATGCATGAGAGAAGTTTCTCATTTTAAAACCCATCCGCAGAATTCTGCAGAAGAGATAGAAATTGAAGTTTCTGTATATCCATGCAGGTGTCCTGAGCATTATGGCATTCTGTGGGATGTTTGGATTTGTTTTTTTTCCTTTGCAACTCTCTTTTCAACTCTGTATTAGCATGTTTCAATGTTTTTGAAATAAAACTTCAGCTTGCAAAGAGACTTAGGAGTGAAAAAATTGTAATTAGGAGAACCATTTTCACAAGAAAATATGGTGGAGGAAATCTTTCTAGCTCTGGAGATTTAGACTGGAATGAACTTCTCTAAAGGAAGACAATGAGGAAACAGTATAAACTAAATTAAAGGGAAAAGAATGAGATTTTGAATGCCAGGGAAGAAATAAATATATGGCAGATAAAAAAACTTGTAAAGCAAGTAAGCTCCCTAGGTTTGTCATGTGGTAGTGCAATACGCTATGGAAAGAGATATGGGGTGTCTCTCTTTGCTGAGGAAACTGAGTATTTCTGATGTGCATCCGGAACTCAGAGGGTTATTTTTCTTCTGAGTTAGAATGGAGAGTCATATGAAGCTGCATTAGATAATTTCTGGCTGTCTACATCAGCAGAAGGCTGCTATTCATATTTCTTGCCCATTTTAAAAATTCCCCTAAAAGTTATGTACCACGTCTGTGACCTCCATCAAATGAGTTAAGTTTGATGCAGTCTTATGAAACATGATGGCAATTCTCTAACCTTATAGCACACATCTAGACATCTTTCCCCAAATTTAATACATAAATTTCAGTGCATTTAGTCATGACTCTGTATGTCTGCTCACTTGCAATCTCCCCACTAGGGACATGTTTGTAGAACACACTAAAAATAAAAATTAAAAAAAGAAACACAAACTAACCCAACCTCTCAGAACTTAATACAATATATTTGGCAATGAATTGAAGCATATATGTACAAATAGTACATGCTGCAAACTTTCTACCTCTTGAAGAGCTGTTTTTTAAATTTCTTCTTAAAAGGTTAGGATTTTGATTTCCTTGTAACGGATAATTTATGCAGACAGCGTTTGAAGTGCTGATTATTTGACAGCAGAAAGAGTTTGGTTTATTATTTTGTCATAAAAGCACACAGAGTTGGTGAATGCATTGTAGGGGAAGGAAACATTTTTTATTAGTCTTTACTGCTCTGAAAACTAATAAAAATATCTTGAGATTTAACCATGCAAGGAGGCTTGACTTGCAAGACTTCTAAGAATTTGGGATTTTTCTGAAAATGATCAGTGTAGTAAATCATGGCTCACCTACTAAATGAAATGGTAAGAGTTCATTGGAATACTTGGTGATGACTTCAGTTTGTGAGTTCTATACTAGACTGAGTGATATGAATTAAGGGGTTTATTAAACAAAATAATTATTATACTAGTTTCTACAATTTGCTTTCTGCTTCTATTAGATGCCTGCAAGTCTAATTCAGTAATAGTTGTTGGGTATTAGATTTCCAGAGAAGGTACTGTAATAGAAATAATTATTATTATTTATGAGGAAAGGCTGAATGAACTGGGGCTGTTCAGCCTTGAGAAAAGAAGACTGAGTGGGCACCCAATTAATGTTTATAAATATCTGAAGTGTGGGAGACGGGGAAATAGTCAATCTCTTTTCAGTGGTCTGTGGAGACAGGACAAGGGGCAATGCCTTCAAGCCTGAGCATAGGAAGTTCCATACCAATATGCAGAAGAACTTTTTCACAGTGAGGGTGACAGAGCTCTGGGACAGGCTGCCCAGGGAGGTTGTGGAGACTCCTTCTCTGGAGATATTCAAGGCCGGTCTGAATGCCTATTTGTGTGACCTGCCCTAGGGAACCTGCTTTGGCAGGAGAGTTGGACTTGATGATCTCTTGAGGTCCCTTCCAACCCCAAAAATTCTATGATTCTGTGAATATATGTAGCCTGCAATTTATGATCAGATCTTAATACTACACAGCTTTACTGAAAAAATTCTGTGTCCTTTATTTACTTTAATTCATTTCTGTTTCTGCATGTGTGTACATTTCTATTTTCACAGAAAGATCAGATCTAGGTGCTTACTGATTGTTTCCTTAGCTTTTCACACCAATGCACTTCAAAAGCAGTAACTGCTGTTTACCTTACTTGCTCAGCTGTTTTATTTATTAAAAAGCGCAGGTAAGGATGATAAACTATCTAAAACTATTTACAATATTTTTCTTATTGTATGTGCTCTTCCAATCTCTTTCTCTTCAGACTATTTTTTCCTTAAAATTATCTACAGATCCTTCCTAACTATGTCAGATAGATATCTATATATTATATAGGTAAAATCCAAAAAGCATACCCATCTAATTTGAAAGTTACTTCACATATTAGGTAGTGTGTTTCTGAGGGAGCAGAAATAAAGAGGCTCATGGAATCACAGACTGGATTGGGTTGGAAAGAACCTCAAAGACCATGTAGTTCCAACCCCCTGCCATGGGCAGGGACAGCCTCCACTAGACCAGGTTGCCCAAAGCCCCATCCAGCCTGGCCTTGGATACTGCCAGGGAGGGCACAGCCAGAGCTTCTCTGGGCAGCCTGTGCCAGGGTCTCACCACCCTCACAGGGAAGAAATTCTTTCTAATACATAATATAAATCTACAATTCTTTATTTAAACACACTACTCCTTGTCCTAAAATTATAGCTCCCTGATGAACAGTCCCTCCCCAGCTTTCCTGTAGCCCCCCTTTAGGTACTAGAAGGCTGCAATAAGGTCTCCTTGGAGCCTTCTCTTCTCCAGGCTGAACAACCCCAACTCTCTCATCATGTCTTCATAGGAGAGGTGCTCCAGCCTTCTCACGATCTTCATGGTCCTTCTCTTGACTTGCTCGAACAGCTCCATGTCCTTCTTATTCTGGGGTCTCCAGAGATGGGGAGTGGAGTAGAGGGAAAGAAATACCTCCCTCAACCTGCTGCTCACAATTATTTTCATGCAGCCTGGGATATGGTTGGCTTGGCAGGCTGCAGGGACACATTGCCAGCTCATGTTGAGCTTTACATCAATCAACACCCCCAAGTCCTTCTCCTCAGGGCTGCTCTCCATCCATTCAGTGCCTGGCCTGTTTTGTGAAATTACATCCAAAGACAAATTTTAAATGTCATTTAATAAAATAAAAGCAAGAAGTAAATATTTGTCTGAAATTCCTTTATGATGGCATGATCTATGTGTACTGAATGTAATAGAAAAAGAGGAACAGATTAGCTGGTAACTGATGCAGAATAATACTATTTAAAACTAGGCCCCTGTGACCTCAATGATTTAAAAATTGGGAAACTGTTATTGATGGTTAAGCAATATCAGTAAGAAGTGGTGAGAAATAATTAAATAAAGATTAAAAGCAGAATAGGAAACCCCACTGGCTTTGGCAGTCTTACTGCAGAGTGTAGAGGTGTCACTTAATATCTAATCCAACAAAACTGATGCCAGTGGGAATTTGCTGTGGAGCCCAGTGAATATAAAGTTCTAACTAAATCATTTTGAAATGATTACTTCATTTTCCTTTTCCTGCATTTCTCTTCTTGAAACATTTTATGTTTTGAAACCTGAACTCTGACTCCTTAAACAGAATAATCATCCTGTACCCCATATTTCAAGAGTTTTGCATTTCATTAATTTTCAAAAAAGTTGTATGAAATAATTGTATTTAAGTTATGTTGCTGGATGCCCAGTATATTGTGGAGAAATAAAACTTTCTACAAAAAAGCAGGCATTCAGCAGGTGTTCGTAGTTCAAGGGACCCACTGGCCATTTTCAAATTAAACAACAGATGCAAATCAAATGCTGCTTAGAACTGGCTTAAAAATATATATCAATTTAGACCCATCTGACAACCAGCATATATATAAGAAGAATATTATTTCATAATATTCTTTACTGGACTATACCCCACTCTAACCCATGTGATTAAATGACAGCTCATTCCCACCTCATGTTAGCAAAAGAAAGGGTGTTTACAATTTGAGTGCTTATTGCTGCTTTACAGTTGCAGCTGTCACATGCAATATAAATTTTATATGCATCTCTCTTTTAAAATATTCTTTCTTAGCAAAAAGTGGTAGTACCCTCCATCTTTGTATTTGTGCCCACAATAAGAAAATAGTAATCCTTTCTGGGCAGGAGAAGTCTTATTATTGAGCATGCTTAGGAATCCAAACCACTGATGTCTAGGAATTAGTTCTTAAGGTTCACTTCATTATGAAAGCCATAAAGAGCAAAGACCAACTGTTACTCCAAATACATGGTAATACAAAACAGATGTTATAGTACCAGAGAGACTTATGCTTCAAATTCATTTTAATTACTCTTGAGTACACCTTCTAATGACAAATCTTGTTTTCTGCTCCTCATTCTGAGAAGAAGCCACACCATCTAGCTGCTTTTGAATGCATCATTAGGCTGAAATCTTGCTGCTTTTAAAACCTGTTAGCCCGAGGCCAAATCAGTTTTTGGCCCCAGAGCCTTCGAAAAATAAACGTGTGATGAAACAGCATGTTAACAACCAACCAACCACAAGATTTTCCCACATAAAGTATGGTTTATTCATCCCTCCCAAGTTATATAACCTATGGAAGAAAAGGATTAAAACCAGAAGCACAGAGTGCTTACAGGCCTTATATAAAATGAGATCCTACTTTGACTCCCTGTGATTGATAGTTCATTTTACCCCAAATAGCTTCATATCTTCCTTGGATAAATTGGCTTTGTCTTGTAATGGCTGTTTGCAACTCAACCCCAGTGCACCTCTCTTTCCTTCCACTACTTTCCAGACCAGGATCCTTATGGCTGTAATGCTTCTTTCCATTTGAGTTAAATTTACCACCTGAGCAGTTGTGAGATTGAGGTTTATTTATTTCATATCCCTCATGAAACAGTCTGGGGAATGTCATCTTTGACATTGCTTTTCCTTTTCCTTACCTTACTCATTTGATTCGGTTTTCTCTGTTCGAGCAGTGTGGTAACATACACATAAATACATGCATGCAACATTCATATCATCGTTCAATGTTGGCAATCTCCACAGAAAAAATTCAGCCTTTTCCTGGGTATTTGAGTTGTTTAGGTTAAAAATAAAAGGAAAATAGGTCAAGAACATCTGAATTTAAATAACTGAAATTATACATCCAGTTAATAATGAAAAGTGACTGTTGACATCGGTGGAACTGCTATTACTGCTATTGTTAGGGGTGTCGTTCTTCCTGTCAAGATTAAGACTACTATTTCATAGGAGAAAAATGTTAAAATATAATGCATTTTCTGAAAACCTGTAAATAGAATCATAGAATAGTAGAATGCTTTCATTAGAAGGGACCTCAAAGATCATCTAGTTCCAACCCCCTGCCATGGAGAGGTACAGCCTCCACTAGACCAGGTTGACCAAAGCCCCATCTAAGCCTTAAACACCTCCAGGGGTGGAGGCTTCCACAATCTCCCTGGGCAACCTGTTCCAGTTCAGGAACAGGCAACCTGTTCAGTGAAATATACTCAGTGAAGAAGGAAATAGCAGAGTTTATTTTTAATGAACCGAAAGTGGTATTGTATGTTGTGGGGTTTTTTATACTGCTGTAACATAATTCTCACATACATCATAATTAATTAGTTAAATATTTTTTATATCTAGAAGCACATGTTTAAAGCTGAGCTGATTTTTTGGGGGTTTTTAATGTTGCAGTGACATTTGATGAAGAACTAGACTCAGATATAAGCTTTTTTAGAATGAAAACATGAGCGTAAACAAAAATGATAACCACATTATCCAAACAAAATCCTTAGTGTTTCACAAAGCCAAATACAAATATTGCTGATTGGGGAAAGCAAAGGTTAGATGTATGTAAGCAAAGGTAGTGTATGTTATCTTACACAACTGTTTCAGTTTTATTCTAGCATCAGAATCTAGTATATCTCCCATAATTCACTGTAAATCAGTAAGTGTTTGTCCATCTAAGAAAGAACCATTGACAGCTGTGTGGTGGGTTTCTGAATTGCAGCTCCCACGAGCCATAGGGATAACATCACAAACCCAGTGTTTCTGCCCTTTACTCACAGAAAGGGAAACATTTTCTATGGAAAGGGAAGTAGAACCATCCTTGGGCAAGCACTGTTAACTCATTCAATCACACTGTAAAGAAAGGAGATAGGGCTTCCAGTACTGTTCTGTTTAGCTCCTCTGACTTTCTCAGCTATCACTTGATTTGTGCATGTGCAACAGATGACTGAAACTTGAGTCAGCAGATATTACTTCAAGGAATACACTACTGGAACATATAATCTAACAGCTAATATATCAATAGTATATTGAAAGCTCACAGTTGTCCTGGGCGGGATGACAGCAGTCATTTTTTGCTATTTCTAGGTCATGAATTGTTCCCGTTTCTGTTAGAACAGCATCCTAGGAAACACTCTGACAGACTGACTTGACAAGGTGCTCCATGGCATGGCCTGTCAAAATCAGATACTCCTTGTACGGCCTGAAGTGGGGAAGCCAGGGGTTCCGACGTGCCTTCACTTGGCTGCTCAGAGCTGTTTCATCTCCTGTGTTAGAATTAACTACCTCTGGGTAACCCCAGCCTCTGAAAAGTATAGCACTTCATTCCTACTACCTCCTAGCAGAATTTCTACATTCCCATACTTAGTAGCTTCCCTGAGGATGACTCAAAAAACTGTTTGTCACTGCAGAGGGACCAAGGGACCTAAGAAGTGAGAAGGGAAGTGTGGAATGTAAAGACACCCTTATTCTCCCTTCAACTTCTTGAGGGCAAGGACAGAAATGTGTTTTCAATTTCAATATACCTTTTTCCAATTGGCAAGAGAAGTGATTCAGTGAGAACTGATAATGAATGAGAAAGTCTATGCATAAATCATGAAAATTCAAAAATATTTCTTTAATAAAAATTATTAGGAGATGCTGTTTTATTGAAGTAAAAAATTGGGGGTTATGCTGGCACTACATATAATGTTTAAATGCTTGCATTTTACATAAAAGTAGCAGTGTTTTAACTCCTTATTTTTAGTGGCAGATAATATCATATACGCCCTCTAGGAAGGAGGACTATGTCTAAGGGAGTACATTAGTTACTTGTTCAGGTCTAGTAAGGAGGAGGAGGAGGACCATGATATCGATAGAGAAGACCTGGCATGACTGGAACAAGGCTGAATTTCCAGAACTGAGTCATACTCTTTAATTCCTGTGGCACTAGCCTTCCTGTGCCTGGGCACAGGCAGCGAATATGCAGCTGATGAATACCAGCAGATGGAGTCTGCTTTCATCAGTCTAGGCAGAGCATATATGTCACTGAAGAGAAATTATCCTAGAACGGAGGCTTAAAATGAGAGGAGATACATAATTAAAAAGTTGAGACTCCTTATCATCATGTCATTTTAACCTTGTTCCATTAGTAAAAATAAAATAAGTCACTCAAGAGCAACTGTATGTGAAAGAGTCTATTTTAAACTCATATTCCAAATTGCATGTGAGTTTATAATAAGCTGTACCAGGTTTTAGAGACTTTTTTTTTTGTCACTACATTTCCTGTACTGATATATTGTGATAATTCCGTGTATATTCAGTTAGAGAACTACACTTTACATGCCTTCAAATTGATGTTAATGTAAATATATTCAACATGTTAATGAATATCCTATTTCCATTTTAGTTTTCCTCTTACATTCCAAATCATCGCAGGCATTTAAACAAATTGCTTTCTGCCCTGCAGATACACTAGAGGTGATTAAAACAATTTAATAACTTCTTGGAACAATATGAAAGTCTTTCTTCTCAGAAGGGGAAGATGTACAGCTTGTTAGCAAAGAGACAGAGCTCGTGCTTGTTGCAGTCAGGACCAGGGACACCACTGCAATTCTATGAAACTGTAGCCTTAGTTGTGGCTATTACCCATCTGTATAAATAAAATTACCCATCTGTATAAATATTTTCAGGGTGGAATCATGTTTGTAGGCTATGCTAAAAAGCCCTGAGTTATGTCATAAATGAAGGGGGAAATGGTGCTACGTCTCATGACATGAACACTTTCCAACAGCTCTGCTCCTCTGGTGGAAATAACTGTAGGTTAGTATTCAAAAACAAGCCAGGTATAGACAGAACCCTTCTGTTAGTGCTCACATGGTCCTCTGTGATAATAAATACTGTAATTTTCTGTGAGGTGCACCGACAGTATTTATTAATTTCAACAAAAAAATAGGACTAAAAGATCTGAGATTTAAAGGTCAGAAGGAGAGTTATGCTCTGAACCTTGGGAGAGAGGGACAGAGTAGTTCTGTTCTGGAGATAACACAAATGGATAATCCTGAGGGACAGTATGATCAACATTTATTCAACTTCTCCATAAGTTACTCTTTCCTTGAAAGATCTACTGATGCTAAATAAAGGTTGTCTTCCCAACAGGGCATTTCAGACATCCCAGCGGAGGTAACACACTCACACACACAAAAAAAAAAGAAAAAAAAAGAAAGATCAAATGTTCATTCTAGATTAGAACATGACAGAGCATCAGAATATCCAAAGCTCTGTCATTGGCTTAAAATGCTGTTGGAGTTCTTTCAAAACACTTTCTAATTTCATTAAAGTAAATTGCGTGCTTTATATTTCTTTGCAGCCAGGCATTTTCTCAGTAGCACAATATAAATTATTTAAGTCATTGATGACATTTTTCTGGTGCCATCTTAAAAATTATTTTACTTAATTACCTTCTACTTTTCTAAGACAAGTGTGGAAGGTGGGCTCTATTTAAGAGAGTGAAGGAAGCAACTGAGTAAATTCAATGAAAATTACTCTCTTCCAATTAAATTTCTCTGAAGATGCTGTAAACACTTTAATCTTCTATACTCTCTTTTGAAAATCTTATCTTTGTTTTTTCCTAAATTGAAATTCTCAAAATTTGCAAAAAATATATTTTCTTCAGACAAGATCTAGCTCACAGAAGTTCAAAATATAGATCAGTTAAGGAAAAATTTGCTATCAGAAGCAGCGTAACAAAAAACAAACCAAAAAATTACCAAGTTTTCCTGTTTGTCAGGTTAAACAGTTAAAAACCTATTAGGCATTTTACAGCTGACTACAGTGGAGGGAATTAAACTTTATAGCAACTTCTCTATCTTCAAAAACATAAAACATAAAACTCATGCATAAGTCAAATAAAAAACTTTTCCAATAAGCTACTCTGCCTGGGCCATTTTATCAAAATTTTTGTGACTAATAACAGCTATTAAAAAAAACAAAAACCCCCACCCACAACAAAAAAACCCCAAACAACAACAAGAAAAAAAAAACCCAGTTAAAACAGTTTAACTACTGAAGTTAGGTTATTTGTCTTTGAAGAATAACAATTGCATGTCATATTTTAGTCAAAGAACAAAAACGCTTGAACAAGGTAATATTCTGCTTCTTAACTAAAGAGAAACATTCAAAACCGTATAAGAATATTAAGGACTCGCCTGTAGCTCGATATAATGTCGTGGAGTACAGGTGTGGTGTAACAATGATCTCAACACTACTTCCACTGGCACCAGGCTCTCCGCCTTATTTCAGAGTCAAGCAGTTCCAGCTGTTTATGGTGCCATCATGTGGAGACTTCTGAGCATTGAAAAGGTTTAATTAGAAGAGCTGAAGAAGAAGAAAAAGGAAAGTTGGTCCCCAAACTAGTACTGGTCAGCTTCAGCTATGAACAGATGCTTGAGCTTCAGCCGTTATCTCTCATTTCGGAGCTGCCAAACTTGTGATTTGCTTGCCTTCCTCAGGTAGCTTCTCATGGAAGCCCCACAATCCCCCAGGATTTAGGTATTTTACTTTAAAAAAAAACCCCAAAGTTCCTTTCTTTTCTGAAATGCGAAAGAATGTAATTCTGTTTTAGCCTGACACAACTGAAGATAAAAGAAAAAAAAATGCTATTTTCACTCTCTGACATAGATGAAGAAATGAAAATATAAATATAAATGTAAAAATAATTTCTTCAAAGCCTTAGTGCTTTCCCCTGGCCAAAGAAGTCTTGGGTTAAGGTTACGCAGCAACATACAGGCTGAAAGGTTTTCTTCTGGTATGTTAAAGGTCAAGTTTTCAGGTATCCATGTGTATATGAGTGGAGGGAGGCAGTTATGCTCTTTTGTACATGAACTTAAAAATCAGGAAAAAAAAAAAGGCTAACAGTAATTTTACTGTCTTAATTTTTCCATTGTTTTAAGAAAGTGTCTAATCCACCTAGGAAGAGACTGAAGTAGATCACTTCCTTTTTTTCCATAGATTGAAGTTGGGATATTATAATAGTTCCAGAACCACCTTTTAATTCTACATACGCTGGCCTGCACAGATGGCTATGATTCATCGTGAAAGCCTATTTATGCTCTTTTATTTAGCTGCGTAGGACAAGTTGTTCTTTAGCAGTTCTTTTATGAGCATCCCATTGGATAACTCTATGCATAAAGAATGGCACAACATTTCCTAGGCCTTTTTTTTTTTTTTTTTTTATCCCCCAAAGGAAAAGGAAAAAAAAAAGAGCCTCCTAAATCTGCAATAGACATGGTTTCAGTTTTCTAATAAGAGCATTTCGTTGTCTTAGTTTTTCTTTATGGAACATGATACTCAATTGTGTGTAGTTGACAATGAAGAAACCTTTTGGTTGCTATAACAGACAAGGTTTGGAGTATTTTTTTAAAGTTTTGTGGGGTGATTTTTTTTTGTTTGTTTGTTTGTTTTGTTTTTGAAGCATGGCCACAATAAGTTTATGCAAGGAATATAGATGTAGGGTTGTTTGGTTTGGTTTGGCTTTTTTCCCCATATCGCACACTTACACTATTAAAAAAGCAACATCTTACACAGGTTAATATGGATAATTTCTAGGTTTGTATCTTAAGGTTCCACATTACTGTGGAAAAGAAAGCCCTGGTTTTGCCACTAAAAAAGTAATTTACACATACAGAGTTTAAAAGTGTGTTCAGTTATTTAGTTCTTGGATATAATATGGAAAATTAAATTATTTAGATTTAGCCTGTATGCAAAATTTTGGTAAGTTTAAGCAGATTAGCCTGAGAGGAAGATTTATGTAAGAGGATGACAGGCAAGTACTTTGTCTTTCTGAATTTTTAATGGAATTTTGATAAAATGATAGACAGGTCTCTAATGGACTATACAGGTATTCCAGTGTGTGAATATCTCTTACTGCAAATATATGTTTTGCATCACCAATCTCTTTTTCTTCTGGGTTTTAATTTTGAAAGCCGTGATCAGAACGCTGATGTAAAATACAGTATTTTACATTGTATTGATGATTTATGAAGGGAGCCTAGGGAAGGGAGGTATTGTGTACAGGGAACAGTAAATGTAGTAGATAAATTGCAAAGTAAACTGGCTAAGATGATCAGGAAAAGAAAGTAAAATACATAAGTTGAGCAACCCCAACAAGTTTGTTTATTTGAGAAGGATCATTTAAAAGTAGATAACAAGCTACATCTTAAAATCCTAAACCTGCCACTTCTTTTCCCCAGCATATACAATTCTTCTGTAAAGAGAAATGATCATTGGGTCCAATGGGCCTCTTAAAAGTTACACAGGAAATTTATGGTAACGTTACCTCTTAGCCTTGGGTAACAAGAAGAATTTGGAATCTAGGGAATTGTAGTACATCACTGTATTGTAGTACAGATATTTACTGAGATGCGTGACTTTACGGTTTGCAGGGATAGCATTCTGGTAAAAACAAGGGATTTGTAGTGGAAGGCTTTACAGTTAGCTGAAGCAGAGAATGCACTCTAAATGTGGTGTTTTCTGAAAGTCTGACCCTTAAGGGGGAAAGGCAGTTTCCTTTTGACCTTAATTTTTGTGCTGATAAAATGAACTCTGGGAAGAAAAATGCTTTGCCTTTCAATTGAGATTTGTGTATTCAGATTTGCATCAGCAAGCCAGTTCGGATTGCAATGATGTCATATCTCCAAACCTTTCTGAAAATATCTAGTCAAATTTCAGCTCAAGTCAATCTCTCTTTCAAACGACAGAAGAAAAATTTAGTAACTTTTTCTGATGTTTTCTTCAAGCTGATAGTGTTCTTGAAAAAATGCAGGAAGGAGTTCTTTTTTGTCAAGAAATTTAGATTAATTTTCTAGAAGGTTGCTGGTGCTAAATTATGTTTATTTCATCGGTGCTTTTGATTATACTTGTGAACAGCTACTGGTGGTAAAGCTCGTAATTGAAATGCTTTATAAACCATTGGCTTTAGTGAATTTGGATAGACAAGTTAGATTAAAAGTGGGAGATAAAGATGTTGCGGTGTTTAAATAATAGTATTACACTTTGATATTTATGTTGCATTAGTGCATCCGCAGTTACAGGTAGATCTGGCATGAACATGTACACAAAGAGATGTTCAGGAACACAGGGCCCTAAATCCAAAAAGCATGTTAGTAAGAAACAAGGGTAGGAACCAAGAAAAAGTTACACAAGTCTCGTTCGTATGTCAAATTACAATGAAGACAAATTAATGGTCTTATACACAGTCTAAACAAAAACAAACAAAATTTTACAAATTCCAAAATATCTGTTTCAGACTTTCTCTTTTTTTGAGGGGAAGAAAAAAAAACCCAAAACACAAAACCCAACAAGTTGAGTACATAAGCTATACAAATGCCTACTTGCAAAAGATTTATAGTTCCAATGAAAATTGCAGCCGAGCAGCCTGCCAGGAGCTGACAGGAAGGTATATCACAGTCATACCTGGTGAAAGCGAGCACAGAATTGGTGCTGAAGGACATGGGACTGTTCTGGGTTCAGAACACAACTTGGTCGGAGACTGCAGATTTACATACTGTGATAATTAAACATTTTTACACTGTTGTACGTGATAACTGATATATTACAATAAAATCTACTTGTGACGTAAGAAGTTGCTGAACCTGGGTAAGTGTCAATGTCAAATGATCACAGTAGGAGCGATAACTGATGTGGGTCTTCCCCTTCTTTTAAAGCAAATCAAGAGCTGAAATATTAGTGAATGGGGGTGTCTTGCATTATTGCTGTTGTATGTACTGTTGTTTACTTCCGTGACACACAGTGTGAGTGCACAAGCAAGTTTTATAACACAGCACAGATTATGTACAGCTTAACTTGCAGAAATAGATCATCTCTGTGGGTCAGGAAAGAGCTTTTATTCAACATCATTTATCAGTCAGAAAAGTTTTTCATTTGACCTGTACTAGTTCAAATTTACTAACCCTGTTGTCCTGCTGAAGCCCATAGAGTGATTTTTATATATTACTGGTAATTACGGAGTTGATTAACTACTCAGCATTAATACATTTCATTGAATCAAAGTGAGGAAATTTTTTTTTTGTTTTGTTTAATATTTTTAGGTGGGCTTTCTTCTCACAGAAATACCATTTTATAGGCATTGCATCCTTATTGGAGCATCAGTTCTTATCTGTATACCATATGAAATAAATTAAAATTAGATAAAATTCTCTGGTTTGAGAGTGATTTAAAAGGAGTGTTCTATTCCTCATAAGTCTTCATTTCTTTTTTGATCATAAAACAGCATTTCATTGTGTCTTTTGGGGTTTTAGTTCTTTTTTTAAGCCTCAAGAGACTCACCAAGTTATAGGTATCTTTCTGTATTTGCCATAATAAAATACAGAGTTATCAAAAGCAATGAGAAATTTCAGTTATTTTGTAGCACTGCTCATGGATGAAAGCAGTACGGTAAGTCATAGTCATTACTACAGTGTCACAGTTGACTAGTCACTACTACATAGTCATTACTACAGTGCTTGGTACAGGTCAGAATCTGGCAGTGGTCAGCACTGAACTCATACAGGCACTGTCCCAGCTCCAAATACCTTGTTAAATCCTATGGAACAGGATGAAGCAAAGCTACAAGAGAGTGATTTTCAGTATGCAAAACTGATGAAGGACAGAATTTGCTAAAGGTTGCAGTGTAACCTTGTAGGAGTTGGAGTCTACTGAATGCAGCCAGCAGCAATCCTTCTGAAGGTAGTAAGACCAGAAGTACTTTAGCCATTCATTCTACTTGCCATCATACATGAAATGTGAACATTTTTGTCTCTACCCCAATCTTAAGATGCTTGTTATCACAAGATTTAATTTTATATTGCCTCACAGCAAAGGACTAATGCTGAATTTTCCTTATTCAAATGTGGTATTAGTAATCAGATAATACATTCTACAAATATATTCTCCAATAATCTTGAAAGGATTTGTTTCACCTTTGAGTTTATTTATTTGTGTGCCAGTAGCATTATACAATCTAAATCAGCCAACTAGTAAACCTAGCGTGAAGTAACTTCTCTGTTTTGTGTTTACCTCCTGTAGTGAATCCTATTATAAAGCTGTCAGGTACTCCCTTCCTGTGGCATAAGGAAACCTTTTCTGACTCAGCAGGATGAAAAGATCCTCAAGTTTTTTTCAGGCTCAGGAGTGAGTGATGCCTGTCCTAGATCTCACCATAATGTGAACTAGTGGGAGGAGAAAAAATTACATTTAGAAGAGAAAAAGCAAAATAGTTTGGTAATAGGATGCTTTCTAACAGATTCAGAAAGGTTGGTATTAAAATAATTTGGAGGAAATACTTATTAATCATTATAATGCAGATGCGAAATTCAAAGGTGCGTAATACATATTATTTATTCTGAAGATGTTTGCAGCCTCAGCTGTGAGTTTTCATGTGTGACAATTCTAGCAATACAGCTAGAACTTCACTGTCTGATACTTCAGTATATAAAAAGGACTTTGCATAACATAATTTGTGGTTTTCCATATGTGGGTAGAAAATGGAAAATAAATTAAAGTTTTATCCATTATTACAATATTTTTATTTTCCTTTTTAATTTCTGTGCGTATGAAGATACATGATTATGTTTGCCTAAAAAAACCCAAATGTTTACATAAGAGCTTTCATAAAGTTTTTCTATTACACACACGCCCTTGATGAACTAGTATGAAGCTCTGTTTCACAAGCTTTAATATTGCATTTTCCAGGAGTCACTTAAAGGAGAGAATTGCCAGCTGGAAATAGTTTTTAATACAACCTCTTCACTCTTAGAGTCATTCTTTTTTTTTTTCCTGATTGTACCTTTATAATATTAGAAAAATCTTGTTGAAACAATTAGCACCAGACGTGCTGCATATATAGCATGTACCTTTATCTGCTCAGATTGTTGCATACTTTCTTAAAGGATAGTGTATATATTTTTTAACCCTGCTCAAAGCTGCATTTTGGCAGAAACTCTGCTATGTCAATGCTTTCGAAAAAAATAATTTTAAGTAATCTATCCTTCCTATTCTCTTACAGGATGTGTAAAATATCCTTATTTCCATCTTCTGCTTTGCTTCTGCTGAAAACATAAAGCTTGTGTTTCACTTCATTCTTCAGGAAGTTATTTATGTCTGAGGCTGACAAGTTAAGCAAGCCAGCTAAAGCTGAGGTCAGATCAACAGGTAGAGCTAAAGGAACTGTTAAGCTTGTCTGTGTGCCCCCCAGTCTAAGTAAACATTTCTGATTTAAACATTTCTGATTTAAACATTTCTGATCACCAGAGACATCAGAGTCATCTGGTGATTTCATTACTGTAAGTTTTAATCCTAGTTGCAAGAGTCATCTATGGATATACCATGCCTGGTAAGGGTTCAATCATCTATTTACAGAATCGCAGAATCATTAAGGTTGAAAAAGACCTCCTAGATCATCTAGCCCAACTGTCTCCCCACCAGTATTACTAACTAAACCATGTCCCTATGTACCTCATCCATCCTTTCCTTAAACACCCAGAGGGACAGTGACTCCACCACCTCACTAGGCAACCAGTTCCAATGCCTAACCAACTGCTACATATTTGCTTAGCTTTCAGTTAATTCTTTGTTTTCAACTTTACCAAAACACATGACCATTAATCAATAATTCTGAAAGGGGAACATTATTATTACTGAAAGTAATAAATGAGAAGCAATTACTCCAGGATCGACTGATTTAGTTGTAACCTCTGCATGTGTGCTTAGAAGAAAGGCAAAGCACTGCATGTAAGCATACTGTAGCAGCTGTCCTGTTAGGCAGACTGAAAACAAAGAAAGGTTCAAGTGATCAGTGAGGAGAAGAACAAATCCAGAAAGCAACAAACAAGCCTTTCCAACTCCTTGTAAAATTAGTCTTTTGCTGTGAAGCTCATATCTTAGCAAAAGTGCCATCCTGAAGAAGTGCATGGATTCAGAAAAAAGAAAATATTTATATGTGGTGGCAAAGAAATATCTACTGTAGCTACTTACCTGAAATATCTTTTCTCGGAGGTCTAATTAACTTTATACTGTGGCAGTAAGACTCAATTTTTCTCCCCCATGAGAAAAAAAAATATATACTCTGAACTACACAGTGACCTTGTTCATATCATAAACTCCAAAATAAGGTGACAATTCAGTCATGTATTCCATGTAGAACATGTAAAAGAAGAAATTTGTTCCATGAAATAAAGCAGAGGCTTTTAGATAAAATATATTACATGCATGGAGTTTTGGAAAAAAGTGACAAATAAGATGTTACTTTTCTTGAACTCACATTTTGAGGGAAAATGCTTCAGTGAAAAGCCTATAAAATGCAAATGTAAAATTAATTTGTTTTGCAGAACCTTTTTTTGGAAAGCAGAGAAAAATCTGCAATTACTTCTCTCTAAATAAAATTTTAAAAAGCCTTCCATCTCTGTGGAAAGTTATAAGATTTCCAGCAGAGTCATTTGGGTTTTGGCAGTATGAATCCCCGAGTACAGCAAAATGAAACTTTTTTTTTTTTTTTTTTTTTGTGATGGCTAAGTACTTCAGTAATCTTGTAGAGCCAATTCATGTTAGTATTTCACAGTGCCTTTTTTTTTTCATTCTGTTCAAAATTGGTGGCATTTGAATTGGTTGGGAGGCAGGCTAGGATACTGAAAAGTTTCATGAAAGGTTCATCAGCAAACTCACTGGCATCACTGTTGGGAAACCATTACAGGAAATACATGTTTGGGTCCTTTGGGCACCTGGTCAAGTCAAGTACCTCCTTATTTGCTTTGTTTTCAGGTTACTTAACATTAGGCTTTGTAGTTTCCTTGGGATAATTCAAATCTTAAGGAGACCAAAAGCAGGGTGCAAAATTTAAAGCTTCATGGAAAGAATACCATGGCAAGGTTTCCAACTCATTTACACTCAGGGAACTTTATCTCAGAGAAAAAAGATGATACCACTAACTCAACAGCTCACAAATATATGAAACATTTTTTTTTAAAAAGAGAATAAAATTAAATGTCTTTCAGCTTATTTAATATTCCTTCGGAAGGTCTTGAACCTGAACCATTTATCTAGGTACCAGAAGGTATAAGATTACCATGAGAAATCCAAAGCTTAATTTCCTCATGTAAAATACAAAGCTGAATCTGAGTACAGTCAGATGCTTACAGTTTGCTTTTGCAGTCTTATTGATCAGTTTGCCTCAGAGTGAGGTCAAAAATTGACTGTTAAGTGATTGAAGTTGTTATATGACACGTAAGATTCACAACCTGCTATGGTGCTTTCCAACCACTAAGTAGGCACCACCATCTCTTTAAAATGTTGCATACCTGTGGTTTTGCAAATATTTAGGTTGGGCTTTCGTGCATGCTACTGGTAATTTTCACCCTGAAACACTGTAGGCGTGTCTCAACTGAATAAAATTATTTTATGGCAAAACAACAATATAAAACTCACAGGTAATTGTAAGCTTTAATGTTTGCATACAAGGAGCTGAATATTGGGGGAAAAAATTCCATTCTATGCTAACAATCTTTCTATTAAACAGTAAATTGCTACTGTGAAGACTTTATTATGTGATCTTGCACACTGCCCAGAGAAAAATTTGTTGGTAGTTACATAGGCATGGTTAGTCTTTGAAAGAAACAAAGGAGATTAAAATGACAGTTTGGACAGCATAACTCCAGTTAGCCTTTATGTTCAAGGAGCCATTGGTAACTCTACTAGATAAGATCCTATCAATTTTGCAGGAATATATTACTTTGTTATTAATTTTTAATAATTTTGGAAAACACCATGGGGCTTCAATGAAAGGACAGTACAAATTCAATACCACACTTGTGTTATTCAAATTATGATGTTATCTGTGGATGGAAGCTATAATAATATTAAAATATGCTTCATAGTAATTTTGTAGAACTAAGGTCTTTCTGTAGGAAAAAGCCCTTCTGCTATAGGACAGAAAAATATTTTCAAAAATACTTTGAGTTATTTTTAGCTGTTTTATTAACACAGCAGATTCGCTTGTTATTCATAATGATGTATTCAATATCTCTCAGTAATTTGTATTGTCAATGTAAAAATCCTTTGCTTTAATCCAGTATTCATAGCTGCTTCGCTACTTCAACACAATACAAATGATACCATCAGTCTGAAACACAAGGTAACTGTAGCTAGTTAAAATATTTTAATATTATTATAAAATACTGCATTTATTCATTTATTTATTTTTTTAATATGTCAAAACTAGTTTTGAAGAT
The DNA here is from genome assembly GCF_964237585.1 of Gallinula chloropus. Lineage (NCBI taxonomy): Eukaryota > Metazoa > Chordata > Aves > Gruiformes > Rallidae > Gallinula > Gallinula chloropus. Next base: position 126,183,214 of record NC_140085.1, on the reverse strand, counting down.
ATTGTTTTCATGGGAAATACATGAACTGGTGGCTGAAGTAAATTTCAGTTGCTCTGGTTTGTTCTGGCAGCCTGCAGATCCCACTAGGCTGTTGTAGTCCTTCTGTGCACACGTGTAGCTAGCTCAGAACTTCCCTCATTCAAGAGAAGAAAGGTACTTGAAAAAGGCAATATAAAATACACGATTGATATTATTTTGAATGGAAGGCTGCTTATCATGATACTTTTTTCCTTGGCTGAAGGAATTCCATGAATTTTCTGGCTTTTCCAGTAGAAAATGTTTGGGAACATCTGACTGACTTCTCAGTGCTGAAATGATTTCCTTCTTTTCATAAACAATCCAGAGAAAGGCTATAATAAAAATTACAGTCATATCTGTCAAGGTAACCAGACGGTAGTGCAGGTAATGCACAGAGGTATTTGCATGGTCTAGGCACAGCATGAAGATTCAGCTCATGATTGGTCTTGACTTTTGCAGGAAAAACAAGGTCAGTAGCATTGTTTAAAAGCTTTCCTAAAAGCATTTTGAATTGAAAAGTTTGTAAGACTAGGGTATATTTGTGGCAAAACCCCTTACATTTGTGACATAAAGGTGATGACAGTGCATTGAGGCTCTTGGGGAAAATGTTTAATAGGGAATTATTTTCAAATATTCATCTGTAAATTGCTTGGTGTACACTTATCTTTTGAAGAGTTTCTACATCATTTACAGTCTAATTTTAATCATCGAAGGATGAAATGGGAGAATTTTAATCCTTCTTTAAGTGTGCATTTCAGTACAGTATTAACGACAGTCTTGCTACTGATACCTACGTAATATATCTGACAAAAGCTGCTGACAAGTTGGATGACTCATGCATTTAAAACTCAATGAGGTTTTTTTTGAACATTTGCTTAGACTATGAGAATCCTATGGACTTTTTCTGATTGTGATTAAAACTGCTAGTACAAAACGAGGGAGAGTTTGAATATAATGAGAGGACAAAAAACAGGGAAAAGCAAAGCTGTAGTTAAGAGCTATGGATGTACTCACGTAATCATAATCCAAGTCATAAATCAAATGTACACTACCAAGAAAGGAAAAGCTTATGTAGGAGTAGCAGTTTTCCATTTCATGGTCTTGGGGGATGGTGGTAATTTCTGAATCTCAGACCTAGTGATTTCTGTCTGTCTCTGTGTGTATGGTTTTACTTGTTTTTCTGAGTTTTCCTTCTTCCTTTTCAAACGAGGGAGAGAGGAGGCCCCTTCTTGAAATTTGGAAATAAATAGGAGAAAAACTCTGCTAGCTTTAATGTTCATCGCTACCCAGATTAGGAGCATCCTTAACACTCTTTAAGCCATGTCATGTATATGCTTATATTTACCCTTATACTTACATTTATACAGACATAATGAATATATCTTCTAGAGAAAAAATATAAAAATATTTAACATCCACCTGCAAATTTAATGTGTTTGAAAACTTAAAATGAATTATTTTTTTCATACAATTCCTTTTTTCCCTAATGAGGTCTGTAAGACATGTGATAGGTAAATCTGAAGTCTGTGGCACTGAATTTTTTCTGAATATGTAATTACATGAAGCTTAGAGGGAAAGAAAAGAGCTCTATTATGAAAATATGGACAACTCGTGCTGATATAGGAGGTTTTATTGCCACAACAACAAATGGTTCTCAGGTTGAGACTAATTCCTCTGTGTGCTTCCTGACTAAATAATTACTGATGTCTAAGGCACTGAAAGATTTTAAGAGCCTCTGTGCTGCATGATGCTGGCTCATTTGTGCCGATTCTGGCAAAAGCATCAGAAAATGAGATTCCTCGCCAATGTATGGGAAGGCCTACGGAATTACGGTGTGGGTTGCAGAAAGCCAAAACTACAGAAGAGAAAGACCACCTTCTGTCTTTCAAATTGAAATTGTAGGTACCATTCACTGACATGCTCTCTGTGCTTGTGCACTTTATTGTATAAAATCTGCTTCCTGGCTCCTTACCTATTTGAAATGGTAGAAAGGAGGGTGGAAAAGCAGGAAAGAAAAAGAAGATGAGGACACTGTTGGGTCTTGGTTTTACAGATGTTTGGCATCTGAATAACCCTCAGTATGTGGGAGGTCTTAATAACTTTAGCCATTCAAATTCTTTAAAATGAGCTTTTGTGTAAGTATTTCAGAATCAAAGCTTTACTTTCTAGAGGAGATGTGCCAAGACTGTGGCAGTTAGCACAAAGTGGCACCTGCTGACAGCTATGCGTCCATCTTTTCCTCCTCTCCCTTGTCAGGTTCAATTCCCACTGGGACAGGCCTCAGCAAAGCCAGGCTGCAATCATTAATAAAATTTAATATAACTAAGAACAGAACTCAATAAGGAGAAATGCAATTTATAGTGAACTGAAATAAATTTGGAAATGAAAATAGAAATAGAAACAAAGTATTTTGCTTGAGTCCTGAATTACTAGAATTATCACGGCTGGCATGGGAATAAACTGTTTTTTCCCCTTCTCTAGTAATAAAAATGTCCTTTTTTAGGATGTGTGGGGAAAGAAGAAAAATCAGAATTATTTCAATCAATACCTAGGGTTTTAAAATATTAATCCATCAGTTCTCTATAGATAGTCTTTTAATACCCTTGGAGAATTTTGGTGTGTGTATATATATATATATGCTGTATTTGATCAGATGCCTGGGAGAAGAAAAATGGCACTTTTGTGTAAACTCATATACATCATACACAGCTTTGTCTTGTACTGCATGTTTTCTTTTTTCTTTTTTTTTTTAAAAAAAAAGCACACTAAACATTCTGACTAGAGATTTTGAATAATTTCAAAGGAGAGAGGTAGTGCCTTTTCAAGATAGATCAGGAGAGAGAAAAGCGTGGTTTTGACATTTTATCATCTCAAATTATGAAAATGGAGCTAATTGTTCCTGTGTAAAAGTGGAACTGAATACAGATAAAAGCTTCTTCACATGCACTGTTTTGAGGGGTTTTTTGTTAAAAAAACAGGTAAGTAGCCCTAGCTGTCGATGGTCACTTATCTTTCAGTAATAAGATACTGAAACTGTGGGATTAGAAATGCTCAGATTGTGGATTTCTGAACCCACAGAAGACAAATGGAATTATGAGGTATGTAGGTAACAAGGAAAGGTTTTAAGTCCTTTTATTAGTCACTCTAAAATACCATACCAGTGAGGTTCAGCCCCTCTGACAAAGAAGATAAAGTATGTTTTGGCATTATCACTCCTTTGTGATACTTCATCTCCCATACATTTGCTATATTTCAGTTATTAATTTTAACTATTAATATTTTAGTTATTAGTGCAATGTTCAAATACATCTGAATAAAGTTGTTTTGTAAAAGCTATCTATTATAGGGGTGGGTTTTTTCCTGGTTAAATGCAGACTTTATTGTCACTGGACCAAAACTAAAATAAGTACGGATATGACGATTTCTGCTGTGTGAAGTATTGAATGTCAATGCATGTACACATTTTGGTTGTACATCCCCAGTAATGCCTTTTATATGAGTGTCTAAACTAATGATGGTGAAGCGACGTCTCAAGACAAAAGAGCAGCAGCAGTAGCTCACAAATAACTTAATTGTTTCTCTTTTGAAGTCATATAGGTGCCACAATGATTTCAACAGTGCATGGGTCATGCTTTAACCAATTTTTAGTTTTAGAACCAGCTGTTTTTACAGTCAAAATCTTTTTGCCTCCTCCAGTGATCTATTACACTCAGTGTATTTCCAGGCAAAAAGGGGACTACTCACCATATGTAAGCCAAGAACAAAGCAAACAACGGTTAGACTCATAATCAGATTTAAAAATAAAGGAGTTATTTTTAAATTTTCATTGCTACACAAAAGAAGGAAGAAAAAAAAAGGAGTAATACTAGCACAGGAATAAAACATATAATGGAATTGAAACACTGGTGTTAGAATTGCTACATACACACATTCATTCTTGCATCCATTCCTTTCTCTGATTTTATGTTCATCCTTCCACAGCTCCTCTGAGTCATGAGGCCATTGACTTCAGCATGAGTAGGAGTTTTGTTCAGTCACTGATCGGTACTGAGGAGATGCCAGGTTTTTTTGGGATCATAGTAGGAAAGGGACTGACACACAAAATAGTTAACTGATTTATTGTATAAAATAAGAAATAGTAGAAAAGAGGACAGTGATCTTACATGCCTTTCTGATTCTGTGAACATCATTTACTGCAGCATCAGATAAGCCTCTCCTCATTTTCATTATGCTTAAAATGTACTTATATGTGTTTAAAATGATGCTGAACAGTAGCTTGTATAATTGCATGGCATGAAACAAAATAAATTGGACAATAGCCACCTTGTCCTTAGAAAAGCTTGAAAACAAAGCTCCAGGCAGGCCGTGAGAAGCCCAAACAAAAACTGGAAGTCCAGAGACCTCACAGAACTAGCAGAAAACTTGTGAGTTTTGCTAACGATGGAAATACTGTGCCATTAATTAGCCTCATAGTTTTCTACCAACTCTCTTGTTTTCAGTGGGATGACTGGCTTGGCAGATGAGAGGTTATATTGGGTTTTCATAGCAAGGTTTTGGTAGTGGGGAAGCTACAAGGTGGCTTCTGTGAGAAGCTGCCAGAAGCTTCTTCCCCTAAGTCCAGTAGAGCCAAGGCCAGCTGGCTCCATGGTGGAGCAGGCACTGGCCAAGGCTGAGCCCATCAGTGTCAGTGACAGTGGGAACTACTACACTACTACTACTACTAACCCTCTGGGTAAACATAGATAAGGGGAAATACTTACTGTGCAATAACAGCAGTGGAGAGATAATTGAGAGCATGTGTAATGACTCCAACTTGGAGTGCTGTATCCAGTTCTGGAATCCCCAGTTCAAGGTATGGAACTACTGGCAAGACTCCTGTGGAGGGCTACAAAGATGACAAGGAGACCAGAGCATCTCTCATATGAGCGAGCTGGTAGCCTACCAAAGAGCAGACTGCTTACAAATATCTAAAGGATGGGTGTCAAGAGGATAGGGCCAAGCTCTTAGTTATGCACAATGACAGGACAAGAGGCAATGGGCACAAATTGAAACACAGGAAATTCCACTTAAACATAATAAAAAACTCCTTTACTATGTGGGTGATCATGTACTGAAATGGGTTGCTCATCCAAGTTGTGGATGGTCCGTCCTTGGAGATGTTCAGAACTCAACTGCACATCACTCTGAGCAACCTGTTCTCTCTGACTCTCCTTTGAACAGTAAGTTCAAGTACCCTTCAGCCTCAACTCATCTGTGATTTTGTGATGTACTGAGCTGTACAGCTACAGTGTTCACTTGAGGGCTTTTGTTTTAAGAAAAATATTTTCTTGTCTGAAAACCAAGATTGTCTCTTTTGTTACCTTAAAATGTTTTATTCTACAATGAAAGGAGAAGAATTGCTCTCCAACAATGTAAGTATAGCATTCCATTTGTAGCCTACAAATGCTAATGACTCTGTGCATCATCTTATTTTTCCTTTTTATATCATTAATTCCTAATAGCTGGGAATGTCACGAAGTGGATTTAAGTTTAGTAGAAAATTAAGATCATCAAAATACTTCTTTCTTGAAACTTTAAGTTGTCACAGAAACATTATTCTCTGTTGTTCTCTCCAAGTATAAAGAGAAAAATACTAGCTGCAGTTTATATATATATATATATAAATAAATGTAAAACTGAATTGCCAGTACAGAATAAAGCTTGACATTTTATCATTTGCTGTTGGTTATTATAAAAGTTTTGAGGGGTTTTTTTTTTGCCAGTTCTGCACTTCCCCACCAATGAACAAGAATGGTCAATGAGATGAGGTAGCTTACATGTCTGAAAGTGTAATTAGTTTTTGCTTTCACCATCCTATAGTTTGTCTTCTGATATATTACTAGTATTATGATTATGAATATGATTATAAGGACTATGATTAACGATTACTAAAATTAGCAGGTAGCATCCTGAGTCTAGCTAATTTTATTATGTTGACCTATAGGTGGCTGAAAGTTAAACTTATCTTGGAGTTACTGGGATTGTCTTCAGAAACTTACAGAATTTATAGAAATGACACATTTGTTGTATTGCAGTTTTTATGACACTGAGAGTTTTGTTTTGGGGGTTGTTTTTTAAAGTTAAAGTCTTTCACTAATTGTTTCCAAAGCTAAAAGACAAAATCCATTATATTTGCAAGCTTCGTGGTTCTATCATCTGAAAGGTTTGGTGAACTGAAAAAAAACCCAGACCTGTTTTAAAAATATCATCTCTTGCCTTTGTTTGAGATGCATCTGTTCAGGTAACTCTTGCTTAGCAGTGATAGCTTGGCTGTTGTCCAGGAGTTTAATTAGCACTTGCTTTCCTAATCTCTTATACCAGATAATATTATTATTGAATTCAGGGACTCTGAAAATCCCCTATCTGACAACGCAGGCTTAATAATGAAAATCCCTATGTTTTTACATTGTATTTGTCTTGGCAAGAGCACATACATTTTTCACTAGCTAGAAAACATGCAGTTCAAAGTTGCAATCCCTGAGTTGTTCACTTCAGAAAAACAAAATTGGGCAGGAATTAAAATTGAATGAAAACTGGAGGGGGAGTTGTGGAGAAGGACAGAGTGTACAACAGAGCATCATTTTCTAGACAGATGTTAATTTGTTTCTCACTGGGTGAAACCGATCTGCTGTAATGTGTTTGTGTGTGGATTTTGAAATGTTTTTGAGCAGAGTATCTGTGGAGCACTGAGGGTTGCCTTCAGCCCTGAGCTGGTTCAGTTGCCTGATTTCTTCACACAGGCTAGCTAGCTTGACTCCCGTTTGACAGCTGCTGAGAGCTGATTTTTGGAGACTCATGTTCACGGGGGGGAGTCATTTCTTGTTTTGCTGAAAGGAAATATGCTCAACCAGTGGTTCTCAGAAGCAACGCCACCTTGATTTTGTCTTTTTCCCTCCAACGCTCCTCTTGGCAGGGGCATGGGGAAAGGAATTAGGAAGTACGTTGTTAGCAAGTATCTATGGACCACAAAACTAAAAAAAGCTGAGACATGATTTTCTTCCACTGGGAAATGGGAAATTATTCTGTATTTTTTGCAAAATGGAAAAGTTTGTTTGCAAATGTGCAAGCTCTGCTATGCAAGTGCTGAGCTTCTGTCTTAGACACTGAAATGGTTATTTGCGGCTACATGGCACAACCTTCGTTTTCATTTCCCTTCCCTTGTTGCAGGACCCATCTCAGTTCATAACCTTGTATAAAACAAACTGGCAAAGAGCTTGATTTTAATTCATTTGTTGTGCTGAAATTTGCCTTTATTCATTAGCTTTTACTCAGGCAGATGATCTGTCTCTGCAACAGAAGTGCACAGGACAGCAGGGGCAGGTGTGGCTGTTGCTGTCCCAAGGTGAGGTCTCTCCTCCCAGGATTCAGTGGTTGGAATCTCCATCTGCGTACATGGGCAGTTTAGTCAACACCTAATTTTAATTTTAATTTAATTCCAGGTTGCTCCTTCACAGATCTTTCTCTGTTGAGTAGACAAGAAACCGAGCTAAGTTAAGCATTTAATTAGATACCTAAAGCAAGCAGTCTGGTTAGTCCCCAAAGTGTTAACTTTCCATATGTTTTACAATATATGAATTGGATCATTCTTAAGAATCATCTCTTCTTGAAGGAAATGCACTGCTTATGACATTGTTTTCTCTCTGTTACAAGTGCATCTCTCTCCTCTTTCAAATTGCTGTATTGGGATCCACTGCTTCCTTGTGTGTACTTCTGCAATATGTCTGAAACGTCAATAATATATCATAATGACTGAACAGAGAGTGAAAATTGTATGTAAGTGTTCTCTTGGAGTGATCCCAAATTCTGCCAGGCAGAATATCAAGATTTCAGTTATGAACCTGTAGGTGTGATTATGTTGATTAGGAACACAGGGGGAAAATTAAGAAAGGAGTCATAATAACATTTTTCTATGGACTGTACAGACTGTTGTATAAACTTGAATTGCCTTAATCAAACTGGAGAAACCTTTAAAGGAAGTAACTGACAGATCGACCCATTTGATAGAGGCCAACTTATAGCACCAGTTGCTGAAGCAATTATTTCCAGTGCTGCTGTTTTGTAATTTCATCTTTAAAGTGCACCAGTTCTAAGATTTTAAAATTTATCTTCAAAATATAAACCATTAGGTTATTTGAATATAATTTTGTGCTACAAATATTCTTTTTGGTACTACTAGTACTATTGTACCTGTTCAAATGGGAGAGTTCCTTATACTACAGTGATCAAGATAAATAATAATAATTCACGTTGGGTTTTTGCTCCCTTCTGCATTTCAGATAAGCATAAGAGATGATCATAATGTGGTTGAAGGGCTTTTCCAAATTGCTAGGAACAACTATGAGAAAAGACTTGAGGTCTGTTTGCACAAAGAAGTGCAAATATAAAATGACCACAGATAACTGTAAGGTATATATTACATTTTTGTTACAAATTACAAGATAGTTTCTAAAGACTAGAAGAAAGAAATTATGAAGCAATTTCCAGCAGGAGTTTCAGGGGAAAAAAAAAAAAGTATCTCAAAAATATCTTGAGGTAAAAATCAATATAAGAATGTCTATTTCCTCCACTGACCAAGCGGACAGACAACTACAATCATTGACCCAAAAGGCATGGCCCAGTCCTGCCATTAAAAACAGTGGGTTATTCTATTAAGGAAGAGGAAAAGTGGGCATTTTCTTCTTCTTTCAAAGTCTGTACCTAGTACACTTTACAATAGTGTGTCTGACTAGTTTTACTCTGTGATACAACTTGATGGATTTACTTGTATTTGTGTATACTTCATTGTATTTAGTATTCAAGTAGATATTGCAATTTTTCTGTGTGTGAAAGGTTATTTTTATTACCCTGTACTATCTCTACATGTTCATTTTGGTGAAATGGATCATATGATAAGAATTTGTAATAAAAGACAGAAAAATGCATTTATATGCAGATTAAATTAAAAGCTAAGCAACTGTTGGCAGCTCAAAACAAAAAAAGTCAAAATATTAATTTGTGAAATACTCAGTTTCTTATTTATTTTTGTATGATTTTTCATTACCATATGTTTACTATGTAACTTTTTTAATTCTAACATTTTAGAGTTTAATTTCAATTTCTTTTATCTGCAGTGGTGAATTCTTTTACCATTCTGTAGTCAATTTTTCAATAGGGTCTAGTTAACAAAGAAATTAATAATTCTACATGTTTGAATGCCTTGATTGGACCAGATATTCAAATGTGTTTCTAAAACATGCTTTCCACTATAGATCTTCAGGATATTTCAGATTGGAAACATAACATTGTTAGTTGTTCTAAAAACATTTTTTCTTAAATTTCTTTGCTAAGGCATTTATTTGTATTATAATAGGAATTATTTTATTTTCCAACATTTTTTTTCAAAGCAGATATTTAATAACTTAATGGGGCTATTTTTAGTATCTGAGGGAAAGGTTAAAAAAAAACCCAAAACAACCCAAGAATAAGAATCCTTTGAAAAGATAGTGGAGAAGTCAAAGACAAAGTAAAAACTTTATATATCAATTAATTTTCTTGTCAAGCTGAAAATTTCTGATATGCCTGGAAAGCAAAGAACAGCAGAAAAACATTGTATGTCTAAAACCTTTCTGCCAAGGTGAAACCCCAGTCTCTCATGAGTGTGTTTGGCATTTATTAATTTGCCCTTTTCTGACAGTTTTACTATACTTGGCTGTAGAGGGCTCATCTTGTTTTTAGACAAATACATTTTTTAATACATTTGTCAGCTAGCTGGGCTGTAATTCATCTGTTGTGCTGATACCCTCCAGCAACATCAGAGCAGGGAGAATGTAAGATGGAAGAGAGATGTATACCTGGTATCTATGTAACAGATTAGATGCAAAATCCTCCTTCCCACCAGTCAGAAACAGGACGTATATACAGACAGGACAGTCCTGTCAAAACCGATGTGATGAGAGAAAAGGAAAAAGAAATCTCTTCAAGGCCGACTGGTTTCTTGTGAAGTCCATATGCTGGTAATAGAGTGAATCTTGACTGGGTGTTGAGTCAGGGAACTTCTTTATAGAGAACTTTCCACTGAAAGAAAAGCAGGATTAAGTTAGTCCAGAGGCTAATAATACAGTTTTGTGAAGGAGGATTCATTTTAAAATCTGATTTATGAATAACAATGTTTGACAATTCTGTCACGAAGAGAAAAAGATCAAGTATAGTAAATGTTTTATTTCAAGTGCTGCTATTTTATGTTAATTTTTTCTGTTGTTGTGCAGTCTTATCCATACAAAATGTAACAATTTCAAAAGTTCTAGATTGTGTTCTGTGTTCCTAGTTTTGCTTTCATTTCCTTACCTACCTTTTTTGGTTAGTGAGACATTAAGGAACTGATTTACCATTGCCATATAATCTTACCTTAGATTTTCTTTATTCGCTCTTGCTATTTGTATATCTGGGAATCATAATACTATTTTTTTCTAAATAAAAATAATAACTTAGAAAAATGTTGGCCTTTATTTTAAAGGTTAGCTGAAAGAAACAAATTTGTATCAAAGTTTTCCACAACAGTGGAAATAATCCATAATCATTGGGTCTTTTTCTGTAACGCTATAAACTTTATATTTATGCTGGTGGAAGACTTTCTTTGCTATGACTAAGCCACAAACAAATTTAAATCTTTTCCTCAGGTATGTTTATTGCTATTAAAGATCCAGCCTCAGAGAAAGATAGCAATTAAACTGCTGATGACCCGTATGAGAGCAAAGTTTACTTACAGACTGCAACACAGCAGTGTGGAAAACATCGCTCAGCTGGAGACAATTTTACTCTGAAGGACAAGTTTCCCTTGATATTAAGAGGACGGTATTGGAGAGAAGCTTGAAACATGTTATTTCTTTGTCTGTTTACAAACCCGAGTGCAAAATGAGACTCAAGTGTCAAATGGGAGACACATATGACTTCTCCTACTGTTTGGCTAATGTGCCGAAAAATGCCGTGTGAACAGCCATCCTGAGCTACTGAAGTGGTGCTAATTTATTACTATGAAATCGAACAATGAATGACACTGGTCACAAAACCCTGGGGGAGGTGTGTGAAAAAATGAATGAGGGGCTGATGTGATTTGTCTGCCTGATCTTCAAAAGGGACGTAGAAATTATGCATTACTTGGAGATGCCTGCACTGACAGTTTTGAGCTTTGCAGCTCTCCAAACTGGAAGCTGTGCAGTCTCATTAGCGCAGAGTTGCTCCCAACTCCACTTACAAAATTTAACAGCTTGTGCTCTCTATTGTGCTGCTACTGGGCTGTTCTTGTCAACTCAAACCAGGTTAAAGTTAGCCAGCCTCATCCTGCTGGTGTATTTTTAAACTCAGAAAAGGTCTGCATATTTATATAGGGAAAACCAAACCAAAACAAGACCCCTATACATATATGTATATTCACATATGTTGTGTTCTTTATTTTTCCTGGCTCCTTGAGGGGCTCTGGTAGACTATTGCTCTCCTGCTGTATCACCATTTCAGGTAGTTAACCTGGTGTCTAAACACCCATTGAAACCACAAGAATCATAAAATGACGCAGTTATTTTCATCCAAAGGCACAGAAACTTCAGGAAGTCTAAGAAAAATGAATACCTTGATTATCAAAAAGGTTATTTTGTTCATGTGAAATTTCCTCTCTGTATTTTAATTGCTCGAAATTCAGAAGAGAATGGTGCATTTTTAGGCTCTTCTTTGTTATTATATCTTTCTTCCAGAAATTGCAGTTCTCCTTAGAAAGAAAATAGACCTTAAGCTTAACACATCATAAAGCAGTCAAACATGTTCACTCATAAACTTAGAGTTGGAACATGTATTGATATATGTTACAATATAACATATATATTGATATATGTTATTTACCCCAGAAAAGGAAATTTGAGGAGACAGTATGAAGTCTTCCATAGTTTCTTGTTGAATTTATATGAGTAAGACTTGGATGTTGAGGATAAGCAATACAAAACAAAACAAGGAGCAGTATAGGCACTGGTGTTCATAAACGATCTTGTGAAACGTTATTAACCAGGTTGTTTTTTCATGTTATCATCTTCTTCGCCTTTCAGGATTTTAGGTTCTCTCCGATGCTTCTAATATACTCATTTTTTTTTGCTGAATTCTCATTAGTTGTATTCCTTTAAGTTTGTGACAGAAAAAGAGGGAAGCCGTTTCTGCATTCCTGCAGAAAAAGTCCCTAGTCCTTTTTTCCTCTCAGTGAATGAATAAACACAAATTCATCTTTGGCTGTACAGATGATAGTATATCTGTCTATTTGTCTACTTAGTCACATCTCCTTTCTTCTGGCATAGATTTGATCTTATTTTTGCACTTTTCTCATGTTGCCTTCCTACGGTATTAGCAGCAGACTATGACACCAGTGACCCTTGAATTGTCCAGCTCCATTTGGCACTCAGATTTCAGCATCATTGGTATTCCTTATATAGTGGACCAAAATTCATCATTAATAATTAAATTGTGTATTTAAGTTTGCATATATTTGCAGGGGACAGTGAGGATAGATAGACGCGAATTAGTTACTAAATTGAACAATCCCTGAAGAAGTTTTAAATAATCACAGATCAAAGTCAATTTCAACTATGTGACCTTATCTTGAAAAATATATCAGTGTTTTCTTTACCTCAGTGCATTTGAGGTAGCAAAAAGGTTGCAAAGAGATCAAACAGAGCGAAGCATCACTCAATAAAAGTTACTCTCAGTGGAATATTTGGGTTATAAGGTGTTCTTACCACTATTTCTAATTTCACTGAATTCCTTTAGAAAAATGTTCATTCCTTCAGTGGCTGGAAAGGCGTAGTTTGAGTTTGTAGGCTGGTTTCTTTAATTTAATACATAGGCTTTTCTATTTAATTTTTTACATGAGTAGATTTTGGAGCAGAAAATATTGCTCACTTATTAAAAGTAGCTTAGTTTTTCATATAACTCAAGTATGAGCATAAACTACACAATTAACTAAAAGCATATAGAGTTGGAAATTTCTTGTGATATTTATCCAGTGCAGTCACGACTAATGTGTACTCTGGACTAGAGAAACATCATCATCTTCAGACAGGTATGTGAGTACTTGGCTTAACTGAAAGCATAGTTTGTTATATTTATTTTTGTTTAATTTAGATTGCTTTCTATTTGTTAGGAAAAATAATTCTTCTGTCAAAGAAAAAAAAAAAAAGATAGGATGGGAGGGAAGAGTTATTGCTACCATCCTATGTGATGCTTTAATCACCAGTCATGTTGGTCTTGTGTGCCAGGCTTCCTTGGATGACATATACATATGTGTCTAGTGACTAAGGAAGTGCAGAACAATGTCTCATAGAAAATAGCTAAGCTCATAGGTCAGCTAAGCAGTCTGTCTAACCCATGGAGGATAATGAACCATGAGATTAAATTTATACAAATCAATAACTTTCGTTATTCTGAAAGTTATAGTTGTAATTTTTGCTCTAGAAAGCTGTTTTAAGGAAAAATTAAGACTTTGGACAGTAAAAACAATTAAATTACGGAGATTTTGTTGTTGCTGCGCGTTGATGAAGTTAACTATGCTGCACAGCATAAGCAAAGAGGACAGGAAAAACAGGTTTAATCTGAAATTTATATCTTGATGCCAACTTTATTATTAATTTAATCTCAATTTTGGCACATGAATTATTTGCGGAAGTGTATTCTCCATAGAGATATCTGTGCTTCTTGCCCTGTATTCTTTCTATGGTTAGTTAGCACTGCTTTCCTCACAAAAGCTGTCCCTTCTCCCAGCTAAATTGTTTCACCAAGAGAGAAAAACCTCCGCTTTGGCCTCCTGATGATTAACAACAAATACAGGGATGCAATGAGTACCACATAAATACTGTACGAATGTTGATCTCATAGGTTAAACACCAAGTAAAAAGCCTGAAGTTGGAGAACACTAGTGGGCTGAATTCTTTACTTCCCTTCAGATTGTCAATAAGCATTCAGTGTGCCCTTTGCCTGTCAGAGAACAGAGACAGTGCAAGATTTTTTTTCTTTTTTTTTCTTTTATGTTCAGTGGAATTTACAAGGTTTAAGTTTTCAATGAGTGTCTGCTACATTACATAGCTTTAGAGTGAAGTGGAAACATATCTTTTGATGTTGGGTTTAACCGATCTGTAGAATTTAATTTTGATGTGAATTGAAACAATTCTTGAAGTGCATCAGCATAAAATGGCATTATTTGTTTACCTTGGAAGTTGTGATTCGGATGTTCAAAGTCCAAATCCTTTCTCCTGTGCAACTTTCATGTTATGTCTTTCTATGTCTAGCTGTATGATTTGGTTTTCATCATTCATCAAGAGGTGCAAGGATTTTTTATAAGATAACTGCTAAGAAATGTGGCTGCCAGGGCCAATCTGAGCCATCTGACCCATGAGTCGCAGCGGCACTGTAGGAAAATGCAGGTCCACAATCAAGTAAATATTCAGTGTCTATTCATTGAATCCAAATGAAAAAAATATGTAATAATGTATTGAAAATCTCTCTTTTAAGTGAAGATGAAAATTTTTTCTGATTGAAAATGTTCTCAGTATTTCATTTCAAAAATATTTCTATTCTATTCATTGAGTCAGGATGCAAAAATGTATTTGAAGATAAGAATGTATTCTGTTTGCTTTATCTAACAACTTTTAATTTTGTTGTGGATGTATTCTGGGATACAGCATAAGGAGGGAAGGGGAAATGCTCTGATGTTTTGATTTCACCTTTGAAATTCAATTCAGATAGGCACATCCATAAAGGTACCCGTGGAAGCTTTTTATCTGAGTCTTGTAGGATTTGGATTCCTAACTCAATTAAATCCGTTCTATTTCTTTAGATTTGCTTCAACCAAAACATTCATGCTAAGCTTTAAAGTAAGCTGTGGTGAAAGGAGAAAAGTTTTCTTCTCAAACTCAAATAGTAATGATTTTCATTTCCTTTGCCTAATGAGATTAAAGTACTGAACTACTGTATTACTCTGGTGACCTCTTTCTCTTTGGTAAGCTGTCTCAAGTGTGGCAAACATGTGGCATATGGGAACAGAGGAAATGTCAAACTGGGGAGCAAAGATTTACAAAATTTAATATCTTTCATAAGCTTTAGCTTCTAGGCTTAATATGGACCAAGAAAAAAAAAGGGGGGGGAGGGGACGATGTGGGAGAGAAGGAAAATGCCAGATGCTATAATAATAGAGGTTCTTCTAAAACGGAAAAAAGTGTACAAACAGATTTATAATGACTTTTTGTAATCCGTGGAGTGCAGATTTACTGTAGTTAATATTTTCTCTTTAAAGTTCAGTTAATATTGTTGTTCCTTGCTAAGTCTTTCATGAGGTTCATATTGGCTTTAAACTACCATGTTTTGTTCTTGGTACCATCTGCAGGAAAAGAGTGTATATCATAAAAACCTCAATTAAAAATTAATTTCTATTTCATAAGCAAATGTGTTCTTGCTTTGAGGATAAATTATCTCAGTGTTGCACATATATGGAAGATTTTGTCTTGTAGTTTTGTAGAAGGAGTGTATATTTTTTTTTTCCCCCAGGCAGTTATATTCCGCTTTTGTAGTCATTAAATAACAGTATTTTTTTAATATAAGAGGGGATCTAATTTGGTTCAGAAATTCCAAAACAACAGTGGCAAAGTTTCTCATTTTGTCTTATGATGTGTTTTCTAATTGTTATAGTACTGAGTGCTGTATACTATACTGGTAGTAACCTTCAAAGCAATATCAAGACTTTATTTTTGCATTGAGCCATTCATATAGCAAAATTCAAAGGGCTTGTGGGATTAAAAAGAAATTTGAAAAAAGGAGATGAGCATGTCCCTTTCTGAACCTTGGATGCTTATAAACATGTACTCAAAGTAGTAAACCAAAATTTCAGCAATATTTATTAGCGGTGTGCATTTTTTTAAAATTTCTTAAAGTAGGTAACTTCACAACATAGAATGGACATCTCAGTTAAAAAAAGGTGACTGTGTTTTAAAGGAATATATCACCTGATAAATTTGCAGCCACATGGAGGATGATGTTTGTTTTGGGGTTTTTTTTCCATCTTTAATCATTATTTATTCCCATTTGACGGTAGAGGAATGCAGATCCAGGTCTGATGCGTCTTGTGGAAAAGCCGCCTAGTTTCCCAATGCAACACTCTTCTCAACACAAATCCAAAATATAGCCTCACACTAGCTATTATGAAGAAAATCAAGTCTATCCCAGCCAAAATCAGCACAGTGCTTATTTCCAGGCCAAACACTGGTATCACTAAAGCCATAACCAGGCCATAAAACAGCTGCCCTTCCAGACCCCTCTGTCTCCATGCCTTCTACCCTCCTCCTAGGCTCTGCCTTTGCATCCAGCTCTGCTTCACTTACCTGCCCAAGAACATCTATGGGAAAAAGACACTGTTCATGCCTAAAGTGTTTAAAATGATTGTGAAGTGTCTCAGAACCACTGGCAATTACCAAAGCCTTATTTAATGGATTTCTAATGCCACTATGTATTTGTATTAACTTACTGATATATATATGACATCATATCCAGGTTCAAGAACACTGTAATTACTAGATCAATTAGTCCGTGTGCAAATGCATACATGGTCAAATTGAACCAGCGATTTGCACTGGAGATTATTTTTAAATTCTTGTCAACTTTGGGAGAAAAAAATAATTTTTCATATTGACTAAGAAAAATGAAAACCTTCCCAGAATGGCTTTATGTTATTAAATGCCATGCTGTATTTTAACTTCTAATTAATTGTTGGTATAGATACAAATGTCTTTTTGAAATTATATATGGCTTTATATAAGTTGGTCTACAGTATCAGTCTAGTAGAAACTACTTGTGGGGACTAGGTACTCATCAAAACCACTAGAAGTTGTATGCAGGTACTTTGACAAAGAATATTGATATTGCCAGTCCAAGATCACAGTTTCAATATATTAACTCTCTCCCCTTATTTTAAGTGTGGAAGCAATGTAGAACAGATTAATGAATACAAATATATGTTTGGCATTTTTTTTGCTGGTA
The DNA here is from genome assembly GCF_964237585.1 of Gallinula chloropus. Taxonomy (NCBI): domain Eukaryota; kingdom Metazoa; phylum Chordata; class Aves; order Gruiformes; family Rallidae; genus Gallinula; species Gallinula chloropus. The sequence continues at coordinate 126,166,123 of NC_140085.1, read as the reverse complement.
CCTCATTGTCTTAATAATTATATGATTAAAACTTTAATAACTCAGTCTTTGATTCAAAGGCTGTTTGAAATAACATTTCTTTGGGTCTCAGCTCTTCTGAAGCACTCACTGCAATTCTATTCATTTCTGCACAGTCCTAGTCACATATTTATGATAATTTTTTTAGGAGTTTGCACTATAATGTGCACGTTTTAATTTCAATAATTTAATTTTTTGTATTATGAACTAATCTACTGAATTTGCTCATATTTACTCCAAGTGGATATTTAGTTCACAGTTCAGCTGATATTCAGCAGCTGGTTTGCGATATTCATCAGTTGCTATCAAGTGCTGCTGAAACCCACATGAAGAAATCCTTGATGTTCCTCATAATCTCCAAAATTAAGCTACTGGAGAACAGAATGTATTTTCAGAAGCAGTTTCAATAATAACAGATTATGGGAGAGATTAAATAATGTTCCATATGCTATACATGATACACTGGAATGGTCTAGAGAGGCTCTTTTCTTGGAAATCTTCTTTCTAAGAGCCATCCTCATGTGTGCTTTTTCAACTTTTAGAAATTAGCATAACCACTTCCCATTGTAGTTTCTCTTCAGGTTGGGTTGCTGGTTTGTTCCAGTCATTGGCTGTTCCTGAAAGAAATCTAAGATCAATATATAGCAGACCTAATTTCCTCAAATAATAATGTTGAGATTCCTTATATAAAACATACAGTGAACAATGGATATTGTGTGACAGTTGCACTGAGTAGTAGAAATCTTTCAAAAGAAATCATAGCATGTTTGGGGAGCAGAGGGGAAAGACACTTGTATTCTTAAGGTCCAAAAAGAACTGCATATACTGTAGCATAGCCCAGTAAGAAAGAGGATGTAGAGCTGTCCTCAAATAAAGATGTGTAGCAAATATAAGAAGTAAGAAGCAATTCATTTCAGATTAATGCAGTTTAATTTCAGACTTAGGAAATTAATCTAGAAAACAAAGTATCATGTTCTGTGGCTGTTGATTACATTATGTTGTAACCATAATAGTACAGATGGTCTCTGAGCTGAAGATGAATAATTGAAAGGTAGCACATAGAAGCATACAAAAGACTGGGGACCTGTGTACTGGGTGTCTCTGGGATGGGTTAACTTTCATTCATAGCAGCCTATATGGTGTCATGTTTTGGATTTGTGAGTAGAAGATTGTTGCTAACACACATATGTTTTGACTGTTACTGATTGGTGCTTGTACTAAATCAGAGCTTCACTTTTTCCCATTCCAGTCCCCAAAGTAGGATTGGGGTGGAGGGCAAGAGATTGGTAGGGGGTGCAGCCAGGACAGCTCACCTCAATTGGCCGAAGGGATATTCTACACCAAATAACATCATGCCTAGTAAAAAAAATTGAGAAGTTTTGGGTTTCAAGGTAGCCATTGATCAGAAATTAGCTGGGCATTAGTCAGCTTATGGAATTTTACTCTGTATTTTCTTCCCTGCCCTGGTGCTCATGGGGCTTAGTGGTTGGGAAGCCGTGTGGGTGCTTGTCTAATAGCAGGAGTCAACCCACAGAACCTAATAGATCAGTTTTGGTTAATATGCCTTTAAATTTGTGTTTACTAAGACTCCTATTTTAGATAATATAGTGAAACAGTGGGACTTTGAATTTTTAGCACCTAACTTCTTTAATAGAAAGTGGGATCCAAAATAATTTTCCTGTCTCCCTCAAATGTTCTTCAACATCTTTTTCTTTTACTGACACCCCTCCATACCAGTCATTACACATTTCTAAATTGAAAATGAAATATGTAAGCTTTTAGCCAACAACAGTTTTTCAAGAGAATGAAAAATGGGATTTCAAAATTAAAGTTCTATCTCAAACAGAAGTGCAGAACACAGAAGTGCAGAACAGTAATATGCAAAGCTGTAACAGCAGCCAGTGCAAAAGAAAATTTAATAATGCATAAAATATACTTCTTGTGGACATTTGAAAACATCAGTATTAATGAACACTTTTTTTCCCTTTTTTGTCCTTTTTATACTGGTACTCTTTCAAAAGTCTGAAAACTGAGTTGTCTAAGAATAGAACTGACCACGTTCTCTTTCTCATCTCCATAGTTTTGCTGCATTTCTAAGCTCTGCTTCTTCATTCCTGTTGCAGTTAATTTTTTTAGAATATAAAAGAATACACAAACCAAAAATAGACAAAGAGAAGCAGGATAAAATGGATTTATTATTATTATGTTATTACATATTATTAAATGCAATAAATTTAGTAGAATTTACTGTTCTAAATGTTTTAGAATTGTTTTCAAATGCCAAACCAAAATTGTTTAGAAGTACAGAATTCCCATTTCCACCAGTGTAACAGAAATTTGAAGACCTCCATAAACTGAAACCTATAAATTGAATTGAAGCATTTGAATGAAGCTAGGCTGTCGCAGTGGACCCAAGAGCTATTAGCGTTATTTTTTCTCCTTTTCAGCACTGAATTTTCCCTTGAAAGTGTTACATCTGATCTTGAAAAATGAAGCAGAAGACCTTTTTGTGTGTTGGGTTCTATCAGCAGGTACAGCCTGCAAGAAGCTTCTTTATCCAGCAGAATGATCTCTTTATTAGGACAGTGATGTAGTGCAGTTTATTTCATTCCCTGGAGAAGAGAAGGCTCCAGGGAGAACTTAGAGCAGCCTTTCAGTACCGGAAGGCTCCTACAGGAAAGCTGGAGAAGGACTGTTTGTAAGGGCATGTAGCAATAGGACAAGGGGTAATGTCTTTAAAGTGAAGGTCAGTACATCAAATTAGATATGAGAAAGAAATTCTTTAATGTGAGGGTGGTGAACCACTGGATTAGGTTACCCAAAGAAGCTGTAGCTGCCCCCTCCCTGGCAGTGTTCAAGGCCAGGATGGATGGGGCTTTGGGCAACCTGGACTAGTGGAGGGTGTCTCTGTCCCTCATATGGGAGTGGAACCAGCTGATCTTTGAGGTGTCTTCCAATCCAAACCATTCTGTGATTCTGTGAACTGTGCCTTTAATCTTTGTGCTTATATAGGAAGGCAGTAGTGCAAGTAATGCATTCTTAAGGTACCAAAGTTAATAGAAATATCAGAAGATTTCTATTAAAGATGTCATGAATATAATTAGTCTTTGAAAACAAATCTTTATACACCTCACAGAATTTGGAAATCAGCATTTTTATTAGATTTCTGCTACGTTCAAGTTTTCCTAAACTGAAAAGTGCACGTACACTCTATACATTACATGTGGAGTCTATGTAGGAAGTGTCAGTTAAAGTGCATGCATGTTATCATCTGTCTGAGTGTTCAGAGTAATCTCATTTTTAAGGGCATGACATCCTATTTTTCTTTCCATTATTTGGTTTTAAGCTTCTGTTTATACTCCTCAGTTACAGTTGAACCAGAGCATTTTAAGTACAGGCAGACAGTTATGTACTGAACTATCACTGTTATCACAAAATATCACAGAAGGGTGTCTGTGTCTTATGATGAGAATGCGGAACTTCTATTATATCTGTCAAAATTTCATTAGCACCTTCTCATAGATGAAAGCACATTGGCTGGGCAGAAGTGTGAGTTATTTCCTGGAAGATTTGTAAGGTATTAAAGCTTCCAGCTGTAATAAGGTTAATATGGTTCTAAGTGACTGAAATGTCAGTGTTGGCAGAGTTTAACTGGTATAATATTTCTATAAGTAGGAAGATAAACACTGTCGTGTTCACTTCATGGAAAGACCATATTGAGAAGAGGAATTTTTTTTTTCTTAAAATTGCCAATCAATGTAACTTAATAAATCACAGAATTACAAAAAAGTTGAATTTTGAAGGTATTTCTGAAGGTCATCTTGTCCAAACCTGTGCTCAAGCACCTAGAGCTGCTTGCCCAGGAACAGGGAGACTCTTTGTGGTTGTGTCAGGGGTGGATCACCCTCAAAGAGGAAAGTATTTCCTGATGTTCAGGCAGAACATCCTGTGTTTCAGTTTGTCTCCACTACCTCCTGTACTGTGTCCATGCAGCACTGAAAATATCCTTGCTCTATCCTCTTTGCACTGTCCTTTCAGATATGTACATAGGTTGGTAATATGTTCCCAGAGCCTTCACTTCACCAGGCTGAACAGTCTCAACTCTCAGCTTGTGCTCTTAGGAGAGATGCTACAGTCCCTTAACAATCTTTATGGCCCTTTATTGGACTCTCTCCCGCCTGTCTGTCTTTCTTTTATTGGTTAGACCAAAACTGGACATAGTCCAAATGTCCAAAAGGTTTGGTCGGTAGTTACTTCAAAATGTCGTGTTGGTTGTATTTTGTGATATGAAATGTTAATGTGAAACTTCAGAAAATTCTATGCATTTAAGAGTTCTTGATTTGTATTCTCTTTCGGTCGTTGAATTTATATATTTGAAATACCTATTTCACAGAGGATTAATGTAAATATGTCTACCTATTCAAACTATTGTTAACATTCTCCTGGAAACTCAGGAACTGAATTTTGATAATCTTAATTTTCAAAAGTTTGGTAATGTTCTCTCCGGTTTTGCGTGTGAATACAGAATACCTGCCACCTTGCTTGCCTAAGCCTACTAAACTGGACTGCAGGTGATCCTTGGCACTTTTTAATGAGGAATAGCATGCTGAAATAAAGGAAATCTGCTCTACATAGTTAATCTTTCATTCAATACGAGACTTGAAGCAGAGTTTGTGTCATTCTGCAATACGTTCTCATAGATTCACCAAGTTCAAGGAACTGGAAACCATTAGAAATGCATATCCTGAGAGAGAAAATATGACTTGCAGACTAATGTTATAAACTAAAGCATACTAACTGAATTAGGTAGTGAAAGGCAAGATTGCAATTTGATAATAAAGTATGATGAAGAAGGTATTACCTGGAAACTTAAATAATAGAATTAATACTACCTAGAGGCATATGTTAATAATTTTTTTGGCATGGGGATTTAGAAGCAGAGCAAAATAGAATCAGATCAGAAAGAGAACTCTTTCAGAAAGGTAAAAATGAAATTATCAACAATGCAAATGAGTTCTGAAAGCAATGGAAATCAATTTCTTAAGTCCTTTGGGGAAGCCTTGACTCTATTCACTTCAACTTCTGAAAGACTACATCTGTATCTTATTAGGCCCTTGTAAATGTTACTAATTTTTACAGAGAGTTGGGTAGGAAAAATGGAACAAGGACATATCGTTGTCTGTTTTTGATCTTTAAAGTAAACACAGGAAGAGGCAATCCAAAGATATATGAAATATTTGAGTGAATTCTGTTAACAGTGCAAATTCATTTTAAAATGTTGGAGCATTTTTCCTTGGTCTTTCTCCATGATGTGTGGAGATGTTTGTGTCTTATTTTGCTTTGTATAATAAGTACTGCAGTATTATCCAAATGCAAATTTCAGAAGTCACTAACTGGCACGCTATTGTTCCAAATGAGAGATGAAAACAATTTTAAGTGCTAATACTGCTTTATCTTGCAAAATAGCTTGAATTCTCCACTAAAGTCAGTATTCAAACATCTCTAGGGTGAGGAGGAGCATTCAACTTTAGCTATGTGAAAGTTGATTTTCTAAGCTAGTTAACTCTCCAAGCTCCTTTAAAGTTAACAAAGAAAAATGGCAAATTCAAAGACCAAATATTTATATGAGTCATAGATAGTCATTTTAAGATGAAATGAGTTGTTCTTTGGATGCATTTCTTGCTTTATACTGACTGGAGTGGGAGCCTGCTTAACTGGCTGAAGTTGGACGTTGAGGTTTCCAAGTGAATGAACTTACTGGTGAATTTCCATGGTTGAAATTCATTAACCTAAAAAACATAAGCTTTTGTTAAGGAAGACATTATATCTGTATACCTTCTGTTGTTTTAGTATTCTTAACTGGAAATAATGGGGAAGTGTTGGATTTTTTTCTTTTGCTGGTGTTTGGGCTTTTTTGAAAAATAAATCTGGCATTGCCTTCTGATGAACAATTACTGTGGGACAGTGTTGGTACTGGCTGACATTATTCAACAAGTGAAGAATATGATCTTTTTTTTCTAAAATTATTGCTAATGAAGATAGGAAAAAAATAAAAACTTTAATCATTTAAAGTAATTTGTAATGTAGTTCCAGAAAGTCAGTAATTCCAATTAAGAGCGGCTTGTTCTCATATAATCCACTAAAATACTGACAGCAATTTTCCTTTGTGCATGTTTGCTCTTATTGCTTTTATTGATAACAGAATCTCTTTCCTTCTTCAAATCTAACTTGAACTTTCAAACTTTTTGGCTCAGGACAGTTCTTAGTTTCTTTTCAGACTAATACCTTCTTTAATTCGTGTGGTTGCTCTGCCAGTACTTGTTTAATATATTTCAGATTGTTACACCTTGCGTACCGCATAGCCTCCATGTTGCACCAATGTCACTCCAGTATTTTGTGACTGGTCATGCTGGAGTTTCACAAAAGAAAAAAAAAGAAAAATTGCTCCGTTATTGCAGAAAGTGTCAGCACTTAACACAAAATCTTGTAATAACTCTGCTCTGCATAGATGAACTACACGGTGGTAATGGTGTGAAAATGCAGTTAATCTTTCAGGGATTGAAAAAGTATTGCTAGTCACCCAATGGACCTTTTCCCAAATGCAGTGCTTCCCCCACAATGCTGGTTGCTGTGTGAATAGTGATCTCAGGCGCCTTTGATAATCTCTTGTCATTTTCTCTTCTTTTTTAGCTGATGGATGCACTGACTGGTCTGTGGATTACAAGAAGTATCAAGTTCTAGTGGGAGAACCTGTTCGTATAAAATGTGCACTCTTTTATGGATATATTAGAGCTAATTACTCCCTAGCCCAAAGTGCTGGACTTAGTTTGATGTGGTACAAAAGCTCTGGACCTGGAGATTTTGAGGAACCTATAGCTTTTGATGGAACTAGAATGAGCAAAGAAGAAGACTCCATTTGGTTCCGACCAACGGTGGTACAGGACAGCGGACTCTATGCATGTGTTATAAGGTACTGTACTTTAATATGCTGCACTTTAATTAACCAGATATGAAACGTGGCTCTCTTAATAGTGAGACTTTTGTGCCAAAGAAACATGTTTTCTGAGCTAGTTCCTTTCTCATCTCCTCCCGGTACTCCCTTCACTGAAGTATTTAATGCTTAAGTAGAAATTACCGTTGAAGGTCTAGAACATTTAAAATTGTTTTTTCCATAAATTTAGGTTCTTTATAGCAAAATTCAAAATTTATGAGTTTGGTGGAACTGCATGCATAAATCATGTGTTCCTGATTCTGGTTTAACTCTTACAATCACTATCCTAGGGTAAAAAGTTTCTTATACCCATTCAGATTGAATTTAAATATTGATTTTATATAATTATTTAATTAACTTTTTCTATTAAAATTTGTTATTTGATGTAAAGTAGTCACATCAAGGAAAATGAAAGGAGTTTTACAGACGTATATCCTCTAGAATCACATCTGGCTTAACCTGGTAATGGAGACTGGATGTCAGATATTTTCCAAAGGCATTTAACATTCTGATGCCTCAAGCTTTATCACCATAACTTGGACTGGATTCTGCTTCCTGCTTACAGCTTCTTTCTGCACCTATATGTGGTTTGTACTGAGATACTGTTTCAATCCCATTGCACCCAAAAAAAGAACCGTATACATGTTTATACTGTCTCACAGGCTTACACTAGCTTTTCACTAAATGTCAAATTTTGAAAATTGGAATTTTTAACATTAAAAGTATAGAGAATAATCACTACTAATTTTTCAAAGCTTTAAGACGATTATAGCAGTTAAAAAGATGAAGTGGTGTTCCTCTCTGTTTGAACATCTGTAAAAATGGTGTTGTTACTCATACAAAACACAAAGAGTCAAAAAGAAAGATTAAGGAATCTGAGTGGATAGAAAATGAATACACAATGAAGGGGTGGAACAGTCCAGCACTTTCTATTTTCTTTGGTCATAAGCAAAGTTTCTCACAGTTCTGTGCCTTTGCTACCTGTGCCAACAGTAAGGAAGATAAATACATCTATTGTGCAGGACGTATAGAGAACAACATACTGGAACAGACTGTATGGCACTAAGTGAACAATATAGAATGGATGATTAGTTCACCAAAGTAGCTTTTACAGTGACTACATTACAGTACAAAAATGAAGGTTTTATTGAGTAGAAACATTCACGTTTTCAGTGAAATTAACCTAGGAATAGCAGTGAAGGCTGGGTCTTTATCCTTCAGAAACAAAGAAATTACTGTTCTCCTTCCTCACTACTGTTCACAATCATCTCACCTTTAATTTCTTATCCCTGCTTTTCTTCCCATGGGAGACTGGTAGCCATAAAGAAATTGAGAAAATCAAGGCTGAGCCTTATTATCAAGGCACTGCAGCACACCTAGAAATAGCTTTTAGCTTATTGTGATAAATACAAGGACTATAAGCTGATTGGTATAAAATATATGGGCTTATACGCTGCTTTCAAGGAAGAAAATAATCTAGTTTGTTTCAGGTACAGCACTGTACCATTCTACTGCAACTTCTGTATGAAGCAGTTTTAGGGAACTGGAAGAAATAAAATCTCTCAGTGGATGTCACTTTACATGGTTGTTCATTGTTTATCATATATTGGCAGTTAAGTATAACTGGATGAGCTGAGCAAAGAATTAACACATGTATTCAACTCAAGCTCCCAGAAATTTTGTATGCATATACACCTAGTATAACAGCAAGTACTAAATAGTTTTGTCAAATTTTCTGCCTCCTCTAATGTTGAAAAAAAGCTGAAATATTTTTCCAGTCAAACTGATATTTTCTTTATGTTTTCATCTTTTCCTTTCCTTCCTGGCAACTTTTATTACAGTATCTCCATTAATAGCCCAACCTAACATTGGGTCTGGTCAATGAGGCCCAAGAGTAAGGCTCTTACTGGGATTTATGCTGAAGTGCTACAATGGGTTGTATTGCAAAAGACTTTTTTATTATTATTATTGTTATATGTTCAGCTGGAGTTTTTCATCAGTATGTCAGTTAAATAGTGTTTAGAAATCATGAATCTGATTATGCTTTTAATAAATAATGACTTTGATGTTGATTTTAAACTCATGTTTTAAAGTGAGGTTGCTTTTACATCTGTAACTGGAAATGTTTACTTTAGAGCTAACATACTTTCCCATTATTAAGGACAAATGAAAGACAAAGAAAGATGTTACAAGTTTTAAATTCAGGCTGATTTGTCCTTAATAATGGCAGTGGTAGTACCCATTTACTTTTCCGGAGTTGAATCTTTGTGTAGCGTTATGTGTTTGGATGTTTACAAATCCAAATCACAATTAATTGTTTTGGTGAGCTGTAATATATAGTGCAGAAAAATGCATACAGGCAACTAAGCCTTGTTCAGAAACCTGAGTTTGAGAGTGGCTATGAAGTAAGCGTAAGATCCAAACAATAACAGTATAAGTTTAAATAAGGCATTATAAATTGCATTACAGATTAAAAACCTTCTCCAATACTAATACACATTAAATAAATTCATTAGGTACTCACCAGTCATTAAAAAAACAAACAAACAAACAAAAAAAAAAACCCACAAAAAAAAAACCCTGCCTGTAGTTCATTCAGTGCTATCCAGCTTTGAAATTTCAAATTCAGATGACTGCCAGGTTAGAGCTGGGAATAACAGCAACTCTGGGGATGGTTCAAATGTGTTTGCAGCCCCACTCAGTAAGAAACCTGAACGTCCGAGGATCTTTAACTGTTTCTGTCAGTCATATACAGTCCAAAATTTGGACAAAGAAGTAAAATACTGAAATACACTGAAGCATATAGAATTTTCTGATTTTACTTCAGAAGGTAGGAAGGAAGGGAGGGAGCTTTAATCTTTGCCCCTTATCTGTATTTCAGATATTTCTGCTTCACAGCAGTTGTATTTTATGTTTTTATGTTTACGTGTAGATACACACATGCACCCAAACATACAGACATTATGTTGTTGAATCACATAACTTCCCTGGCATATAGTTCAGCTAGTATATAAGTTTTATTTCAGATAGAAATAAAATATTTTAAATATTTTTTTCTCTACAAAATTTTAGATTCAAACTGCTTCAAGTTAACTTCGAAGAGCAGCAAAATGTAGGATAATATACAATTATTTTTTCTTTCTCAAGGCATAATTGGAAACATGAGATTGCTGTGAATTTATGAAAAACAATCCTTTTCCTTCATCAGCTAATAAGTAATTTTAATTGTAAATAGCATACATTTCTTCTGCTAGGTAGGATATGTTATTGTGGTGATCATCTTTAAGTACAAAAATACTGGTTTACTGTAGTTTAACAGGTCTAGTTTTGACTGATCATGTCAATTATGGCTTGACCAATGAAACTATTAAACAGTTTTATCGATTTAATAAAACATACATATGGTTTTATATATGGCTAGTTAAAATAATTGCAGATACATGAATGGTGCATTATTTATCGGCACATAGTTATTTTGTGAAATAACAATGAGATAAAAATATGAAGTTTTCAATAACAACATATACAATTTATTTGTAGTGAAAATAACTTCTTCTTTGATTGGTTGGTTTTAAAAAGACTGTGGAGCCTGGCTATCCTCAGCAGTGCTTTGTTGAATGACCAGTGTTCTTTCAGATATTATGAATCATAGAATGCCAGTAAGGTAGGGGTTGGAAGGGACCTTGAGACCACCTTGTTCAAGCCCTCTTCTAAAACAGGATCACCTGGAGCAGGTTGCACAAGATGATGCACAGGCAGGTCTTGAATATCTCCAGAGAAGGAGACTCCACAGCCTCTCTGGGCAGCCTGTCTCAGTGCCCTGTCACACTCAAGGCAAAGTGTTTCCTCATATTCAGATGGAACTTCCTATGTGACAGTTTGTGCCTGTTGTCCTGTCTTCTATCTGGCCCCATACTCTTGACATGCACCCTTTAGATGCTTATACATATTGATAAGATCCCTTCTTACTCTGCTTATTTCCCGGCTGAACAGCCCCAGCTCTCTCAGCCTTTCCTCATAAAAAAGATCTCTAGTCTCCTCAGCATCCTTGTAGCCTCCGCTGGACGCTTTCCAGTAGTTCCTTGTCTTTCTTGAAATGCAGAGCCCAGAACCATACAAAACACTCCAAATGTGACTTCATCAGGGCAGAGTAGAGGACCTGTTGGCCACGCTCTTCATGCACCTCAGGATACCACTGGGCTTCTTGGCCACAAGGGCACACTGTTGGCTCATGCTCAAATTGCTGTCTACCAGGGCTCCCAGGTCCTTTCTCCACAGTGTTGCTTCCCAGTAGATCAACCCCTCACCTTTACTGGTGCCTGGGGTTATTCCTCTCTGGGTGCAGGACCCTACACTTTCCCTTGCTGAACTTCATTTTGTGCCTCCTGGCCCAAATCTCCAGCCTGTCCAGGTCTCACTGAATGGCAGTGAAGCCTTATGGTGTCTCGGCCACCCCTCCCAGTTTTGTATCATCAGCAAACTTTATGATGATAACCTTGATAAGCCCTCGTCCAGGTCATTGATGAATATGCTGAACAAGACTAGACCCAGTACTGACCACTGGGGCACAAAACTGGGCTACAGGTCCCCATCTAGACTATGCAACACTTCCTCAGCTTGCTTATGAGTTTAGCCTTGGTGAAGTTGATGTAGATAACACTCACAGCTCTCCCCTTGTCTATCCAGCCAGTCATGTCATCACAGAAGGCTTTCAAAACTGTCATGAATGATTTTGCCTTGGTGAATCTATGTTGACCATTCCTGATTACATTCTTTGCCTGGACATGATCACAGGTACCTTGTTCTATCCATTTCAAGAATAATATATATTTACTTATATATATATAGTTCCTATAATCCATACATTGAGTATAGTCATAGTACACAATTGTTTAATGCATTACCAGAAGTCCTGAATACAAAATACATACGGAAATCTTTGCTTCAGTAAAAGATATGGTGAGCAGAAAAGAAATACAATTAATATTTCATGAATGTAAGCAGCATTTCTTCATCATCTTGAATAATGTAAAACATGTTTACAAATGGGAATTATCATTTCATGATACCAAATATTTTTAAAATATTTCTTACTCTAGGAAGGGCTTTTACCCTGGCCATATACACTTATAAATATTTATACTCCTTTATACAGTTTTTACCAATTTTTATCTTCAGAAAAGAGTAATTATTCATATATCAACTGGATGTTAAATCTGAATAATAATTAAAAAAAAGAAAGGGAAAATATCTGAAAATTAAGCCTTACTGTAATTTATCTTACAAATTCAAAAACATGGTATTCCCTAGATATGCATGGGATCCCTGGTATATTTAACTGTGTTAGTAACAAAGAAATCTGACAATGGATGTGAGAAATAAGCTTTCTTAAAGTAAAACCAAATGTGCTAGGAGTACACAGAAATACCTCTCAGAAGAGCTTGCTATTCTATCAATTCATTTAAGTAAGTATCATCACAGTTTTAAAGTAATTAATGGAAAAAGAGCACTAGAAACAGATTTAAAGTTTGGAATGTAGATTTTAAAGTGTTAACCATGATAAAGACTCGGTCTCTTAAGGTGACCAATTTATGATCCATTTCCTTTTCAAATGCGAGTTTGGTAGACCAGCTGGACATCTATGAAATTTTCACTTTTGACTTAAGGATGCTTTGCTGAGTGGATAAAGCCTTCAGGCTAGCATTAGGAATTTATACGGGTTGGGTTTCTGGAACTTACATTAAGTGTCCTGTACAGATGGAAAAAAGCAGTTGCTAGTTCCTAGAAATAAATGAGATCTGGGTTTTTCTTGAAGCTGATGCTTGTTGACAGGTGAGTGAAACTTACCCATCCTCCATTTCCCCTGTCTTTCTGACACTGCAGGAGGTCCAGTGTCTGACATTAGCATCTTTATTGCATGTGATAAATACCTTTTACATGCATTAGGTATTAGGATAAAATAAATGCCTAATACTGAAGAGATAAACAGGTGAGCACAGGGCACCCCTACTTATGGTTAAATTGATACAATCTGTGCATAATGCTACATTCTAGTGTCTGCTCTTTGCTTGGCTCAGTGAGAACTTGACACTGAAAGACAACCAAACAAAGCAGTGAGTAGAAAAAGGAACAATATGATATTTACAGTGGGTAGAAGCATGTCTTTATGTGAAGATTCCTGACTGGATGTAAGCAAGTCTGAGAAGTAGGAGAGCTTATCCAGAGAATTATTTTAGGTAAGACTCCATTGAAGGATATTTTAATTTATACAAAGGGGAGAATAAGTAAATTCTGCATTTATACAGCATCGGATAAAGAATTTGATATTGGAAAAGAAGAAGAAATTGGTATATTTAACTGAGCAGAAGTTGTTGTTAACATCCCATTTTAACACCTCTGAATTTATAGAAGTGTTGTAAATAGTACTTGAGGAGATAATTTGAAGAAAAGCCTTCTATGTAATACTAAGTTTCTTTTGCTACTAATTCTTTGTTATTGACATGTCTGCTGAACTACACCAACATAATATGTAAAATAGTCTGAGTATTGTTTCCACTATTTTGTTAGGGGGTTTGGTTTAGGGTTTTTTTTGTTTTCCTATAAGAGTACTTTTAACAAACCAGTTTTACTTGCCCTTTAATCATTAAGTTTCTTTCTGTATTGACTAAATTAATATTTCTGACAAAAAAAAATAACCTTTCAGTTCTCAGTTCAGTACAAAACCAAAATATGACTGTACTGTTTGTTGAGATTTTTTTGTGCTTGTGATTTAGGAGGAAGAAATCTTAACATGTAGTCAGGGTGTATTAACATGCATTGTTTGTAGTAATAAACACAGTTTTTCTCTTGTGAAAAAGGAGTCAGTGTTTTGTCTATTTTACACTCTCTTGCTAACTTCATTCACTTTAGAAAAGGACCAAAAGCCATGTAACAGTATGGAAGAAGTGGCCTATTGGCTGCCCTTCTGGCTAATGTGGGAAAAGAAGAGAGTACAGATAAAGTTAATTCCATATCATAGATACTTAAGTCAAGGGTAGATACTTTTCTTCCAAGATCTAGAGAAAATGGAGAAAGAAGGCAAAGAACTGAAATGACTTGCACGTATTTTCAAAACTGTGGCTTCCATATTTTGTCTCCAAAGTTTCTTTACGTATTACTTTTTCATTGTTTCCTTCAACAGAATTCAAAACAACCAAATTTTGTAGTTTAGTAAAAATAGGTATATCTTACCTTGTATATGATCATTTAATTTTTCCCCTTAACATTTTATTTCAAACTACATTTTGATTCTCTGTCCTGCAACTGCTCAAATCTGGCTTCTAATTAATTTTAAGTACCTAGATGCTAAATAGCTGTGTGAGAATAGTATCTTTATTTGTTCCTGTTGTTCTCATGCCAGAGAGCAATTTAGCTGATGTTAAAATAAAGGGAAGAGATGATTTAGTTGCATGGGTATAGGTGTCTAATAGTATTTTAGGGTCACTAAGAGCATTTCCAAGACTTTTCAGCTAAACCGTTTTCTGGGCTCCATTAGCCAGACTATCAGCTACAGTACCAGCTTAGACATAGCAAACAGGTATAAGAATATAAATGCATCATAGAACTGAAGTGTCCTAAACTGAATCCCAGACTAAATTAATTGCATTTGTGTATTCATATCATATATGCTGAAAGGCAAGGGGTGATGTGAAAGTTAAGTGACATATCTCTGTACTCAGTGCTATGTCATGAGACTGACATTTTAAAATATTAAACTTATTTGAAGAGTCTATCATTTAAGAATCTAATGTGATTGAATTAATTTATAATCTAAATTCTTCTGAAATGCAAATCTAAAATAGTGGTTTAGGCTCCCAAAAGTCATCAAAATGACTTAAAAGCCATCACTTCAACAAACAAGACTCTCTTTCTTGCTAATTAGATTATCATTTCCAAGGTTTCTGCACAAATAAATATTATAAATGCTCATTGAAATAAGGGAAAGAAAAGCAGAAGCTGATTCTGAAGTCAGACTCCAAAAAACATCAAATATTAGATGATCTTTTGCAAAGTCTTGCATGACTTTTCAGGAAGGGTTGAGTCTGAAAAGGGTGTGTGTTCACCACAATCCAGAAGGGTTACAAATGTAGTTGACAGACTGAAGAGAATCTGCCTACTGATCACTTTCTGGTGCTGCTATGGTAGGAATAAGAAAAGATGGGAAGAAGGTGCTGTTTTCAGGATGTCCTTGCAACCATTCAAACAACCCTTGCTTCCTACAGCAATTAGACTATTTCCTCCAAACCAAGGCTGATCTAAAGCAGTTCTAACAGCATTCAGAAGTTCTTCTGGGTCATTCTTAACAAAATTAAGAAGAGGTTGTGTGGTTCCTAGTGTATAGAAGATTGGAAAGATAAAGGCCTCTGCCTCTTTTTCCCTTCTCTCCAAGATTCTCCTCTAGTTTGATCAAATCAGAAAACAATCTTGTGTCTTTCTCTTTGTCTGAGTAAAGATAGGGGGATGGCATGGTTATGAAAGTTAGAGTTAAAATGTTTGGGTTTTTTTATTTCAAGAAAATTTGGATGCAAATCAGGTGGTTATCTGAGAACTTGTTATAGTCAAATGAAAAACATTGAAGGGGAAAATAGTGATAAATTGTTGCAGTTTTGTGAGGCTGTGGTGCTGAGACGGTTTCTTTAAGCAGCAGTTACTGTTTTCTGCCAGCCTAAACTATACTTTGGTGGGCATCTGGCTTCCAGCCAGGGCTAAACCACCACATAGATACATCAATGAAAAATAAGAAGTCTGTAGAAAAATGAAAAAGTATTTTTTTTCATTTAAATTTGCTGGTATGTGTAAAAGACTTTTTTTTTTTTTTTTGGCAGTCCAGGGAATAATTTTACTGAATGTCTAGGTTCTAAATAAAAGCACAAGGAAGGGATTTTTAGGCGTGAATTATTTTTTTTGTAATCAAGTTTTTATGGCACTATTATTGCTCCAGAGAAAATCTTGAAAGCAAGGAATGATTAAAAAAACCAAAAAAAAATCCAGAAAATGGAGAAAGCTTATAGGATGTCTCTCAGATCATGCACTTTGCACAGAATTTTTCTGTGTGCTTTTATTTCATGGGGAAAGTACCTGGTTCTCATTAGAAGACATATGAAAGAAAATTAATCAGCTGTGCTATATGACCAAAATGCAAAGTTTTATGTGCATGAAGAACAATAAGAACAATAATAACAAAGGGAATAATTGAGAGATTAAAAAAAAGTCTTGATTGTTTTGAGGACTTCTCTCACTGGCTTTGAGTATCAAAACCTTTATGCCAACCCTTTTGAAAGAAAAGTAGGATCTGTCTTCAAAAAGTGGAACATTAGTGGCAGGGAAGGGAGGGGAATGAACAGGTGAAGAGTAAATATATTAGCCCATAGAATCTGTGAGGCAAGCTATCAATATTCTCTTGTTGGAAAGCTTTGTATTGACTTAATTTTGTTTTGCTTTTTCTTCCAGTCTTTTCAGTTTTAAAGAAATCCCTCTGTTTCTTTAATCATGTCTCTAAACAATTTTTGAGTAGATTATATTGATGAAACCTGTGGATTTAATCTATTTTTACTGTGGAGAGGGTTTATTACATAGAATTGTTTTAAACAGTGATGGCTATTAAGATGCATTATCCCTGCTTTTAAGGGTGTCTTCCAATAGTAACAGATGGATCTATTAAAATTTACTAATCTGAAAGTCTACTAATGAAAACCAGTTTGAGAATGGATGCTAAGTCAAGTTTCTCTCTCTCTCTCTAGATATATGTCATATGTTATATAGAATTATTAAATACTACTACCAGAAAGACCATGCATCACTTTCCTTCTAAAAATTACATTTAGGATTTATGTGGGGATTTGCTGGTTTTTAATCAAAATGTAAAGTAGATCCTGCCCTTATCACTGAGATGGTATAGTTAATTATTAACATTCTTGCTGAAGAAAACTGGAGATCCAGATCCTCAACATACGAACTTGTTCTTCAAGATGTTTACTAGATATTATTACACGTGTATATTTTGTGGGACTGAGAAAGAGGAATGTTTCTTTATTTGTTTATTTTTATTTTATATATATAGATAAATAATAATTTGGATTTGTAACATCTTTTTTCAAATGTTCATGTCTATTAAAATATGTATGGGTGTTTGACTTAAACTGTTCATGATCCCATTAGGAGATAGCTGGTGATTGTGGAGGGAACTGGAGGAAAAGAGCAACAGATACACATTTACACAGCCTGTATGTTAATGAAATACTGCCTTGGAAACGTAGGTCATGAGAAGAAGCAAGTTACTTACTGAGTCTGGCAATGTCAACTAGCGGTTTTTCCAAAGAAGTGTTGATGCACATGAATCAATAGTCCAGTGTGAAGAGGGTAGAGTACTTGGAGAAGTGATGTGAGAACATCAAAGGGATTTCAGGTTTGAAGTGTTAGAAGTAATAAAATGAGATCTTTTAACACCTAAAGTGTTTGGATTCAAAGAATATTTCTCTTTCTTGTTCTATTATAATAAATTAAGAGTTCATGTGTCAGCATAAAATAAAGATCCATGTTTGCAATTATGGTAATAATTTTTTTCCTCATTAATTCCAATGGTGACTGTAGAATGACTGAAGTGTAACTCTTGTAGAAAATGTACCCAGACTTGATGGTAGTCTGAAACTGGTGTATTTATGATCTATTTTTTTTAATGTCTTCCAGACATAAAGCATATACGCAGACTTAACAAGTAAAAAATATTTCTAACACTAGAAATATTACTGTCCAGATATTCCCACTATAGGAGAAAACTAATTAGATTTGCATAATTTCTGCTTACTTAGTGCTACCATCTATCAAAGTAACATAGCCTAATGCTGCTGATTTCAAAGGTGAAGAAACTGACCCAAAAGTTCTTGAGGCATTTAATTGCAGAGGCTGAGAAGATGATAAAAGATCAAGATTGACTCTGTAATCTTAATTCAGCCTTTAATGCAGGGAGCATTATGATATAGCCTTTGAGTGCTAAATTTGGACTTCATTTAGGAAATTAATCAAAATTCGAAAGTGAGGATAGGTCCTGTTTTCATTTATTGTAAATATGTGTAAATACAGACACATGTCTGTATCCGTACTTCCAGACAGTACACATACATGTATATGTGCAACCAAGAAAAAGCAATAAAGGCAAGAAAGGATGATCTGAATTCTGTTAATGAGGGCATGCTTGAAAACTGGATTTATTTTTTGTCTTTCCCAGATTTCTCATGTCACTATGGCCAAATTAGCGTGATGAGTTTTGTCTTGCTCTCTGAATTAGAGTTGTACTGTGAAGTATGGTCGCTCTTTTTCAGGCTGCACTGAAAAGATCCCCTCTAAGGCATTATTACAAGTTTTTCATTGATGTAATGATAATGACTATGCAAATTAAATTTGTCAATCAGCAGGAAATACTTACAATATGACCTTTATGTGATTTGGGCACTTATTTTTTTCAGTGGTGTATGCTAAATCTTGACATAAACTGTTTAACATATCTGGCAACATTTAATGAGATTAAATTGCTTCTTTGGTTTAACTGTTTTATATTAATTCATTTGCATACATACACCTGTTTTCTGAGAAATTCAATGATCAATTTTTGTATGAAAAATTATTCTAAAAAGGAGATTTAAAATGGTTGGGGTTTGCCTGATATTTTGCCTTGATATACTTGAGGAATGGAAAATGCTTTTTATATGATCTCTTTTCAGTTATTTACAATATGTAGTGAAAAGAACAAATAATGGACAGTTAAGGGCTTTTTTCCCCCCTCCTTTCAAAGAAGTCTGTCCGCTTTCATACTCAAGGTGAACTGCATAGATTTAGCAGCAAGGAATAATCAACTACACAATCAGCCTAAATTCTGTGATGTTCTTGGGGTTTTTGAGATCAAGTTGTCTGGCATCTATGGGCAGAGTGTACAGATAAAAGTTCACCACCTTCAACTGTGGGTTATTAAAGTGCGCTTTTTTGAGCAATGCCTTTTCAGTGATATTTTCATGACATGTTTGGGGGGTTTTTACGTTGTAGGGTTTTGGCTTTTTTTTCCCTGGAACTGACTGTCTACCTTTTACAGATATTACAATTAACCCCATCCGACACAAACAGCTCGGTTCAGTGTTCAGCTGTAGGTATAGTTCTGCCTCAATATTAATTTGCACTCTACCATGTTTTTGTCAAGTTTTATGACAAATGAAGGGAATCCCAATATGTGGCACATAGTCATAGGCCAAGGCAAGGCAGGTTAGGTCTGTATGCTACTAGTCAGGCTTTTGATCATGCATTTAATCCCCAAATAATAAGTCTTTCAACTCCATGAAGTTGGGCAAGGAGTGGGGGAGAAGTACACTATAACAAGACATCAGCACTCTATCTCTTGGCCCCACTGTATGTTGCAGCAGTAAAATGTTTCCTGAATAACTGATTGGGCAATATTTCAATACAGGCTTGTGGAAAACTTCAGGAAGAAGTGTTGGCAGTCATAAGATATTAGGAAAGATAAAGTGATTTTTCTTCTACGGGCAGTCAGGCTTAGCCAGGACCTAGGGAAGATGACAGAGGGATGATCTAGAGAGGGAAAAGTGTGCCATTGGAATCGACAGTTGGAAAGGAGGAGTGTGAAGATTTCTTTGGCACTTCAAGAGAAATCTTTTCACTGCTTAAGGGCAAAATTTAAGAAACTACAGGGTTACACCTGTGCATAGCTGCTGTCTTTGACCCCATTTCCAGTTCCTCTTATCTCATATGTTAATGTTGTGCTTCCCCACTCAGAAAGTGGGCTTCAAGTACTGTTGCTTTTCTTGATCCAGCCAAACCTATTTATCTCCCCCAGAGTTTCTAGAAAAGGTGCCTTTTTGCTGCCATAAAACTGGAACTCTTCTCCTTCATGCATAAATATGCATATATGCATGTTATTTAAAAATAAATACTTAATTGTATGTAATAAACATTCATGTATATGGAGTTAACAGTAGGCCTAATCACTTTGGAGCCCAGTTTCACAGCTGCTCTCAATCTAGATGTTGTGAATATTATTCTTAAATGTTACAAATAGCAGTCACTAATGACATGTTATTAAATGAGCATATAGTCAAATACACCTTCATGGTAAGATCTTTACAGATGATCAGTGAATGACAGTCACAAGCAGGTTTTCTGTGGTACATTTTATCTACTAAAAGCAACGTGTTTCATTGTATATTCAATATTGTTTAATGTACAACTATTTAAATGGCATTTTACCATCAAAGGCGTTCAAAGTTATGCATCACTAATAATGAGCACACTAAAAGTAGCCTTGCTAGTAGCATCTTTGCTTTTGGCTACATTTTTATTATATTGGTTTTCTGTATGTGGATTCATAGCAGAAAACAAGGTCTTATAAAAAGATAAATTTATTTCAGCATATTTGCAATTAAGACAAAAGAAATATAAAAGCCAAAAAGCTTGCCTCTTAATGGAAATGTGCTTCCAGAATCCCTTCTCACTCAGTGGTGGGGGAAAGAAAAGTTGCCTAGACCTCCTTGCTTTGTGTCTGTTCAGGTGCTGAACAGAGAAGATGCTCAGTCCTAGCAAACCCCAGTTTTTTCTACTGGAATACAGGCAAGGGGCATGTGGGATGCAGTGTTCTGCAGTATGTTGCTTCGTAACACTAAAAATAAAGTGTAAAAATCAAAAGATGAGACTTCTAAACCGATGTATTTATTCAGTTCAGTACAGGAGCACTGAATATGCAGTATTCCAGCACTGATGTGCATTAGTTTTTGCCACTACTCCCAGCTGAACTGGAAGAGTTTGTTGAGTATGTGCACTTAAACTAATCCTGCAGCAAAAAAAAAAGGATTTAACTGTAGGTAACTGTAGCTACTGTTCTTCCTGCTTCAAGGCACCTGAATCTCATTTACTTTAGGAACAATTCTTTCCTCAAGAAGCAGGGGGTTATGCTATTACCAAAGGGCAGAAAATATGAGTACTTTTCAATACAAAACTGTTTCCTCCCAAAGTGTCTGAGTTTTGACTGAGATTCTGAATTCTTAGTCATTGGAAATCAGCTGATAACCCCAGTGGGACCTGGATTTGCAGTTATCTGCTCATATTAAATGCTGCAGAGCTGTGAGAAAGAATGTGTTCTTATTTTTTATCTAACATGACTAATGTGTTTTTACGTGAAGTATAATTCAAATGCTGCTGGTAATATTCTTGTTAACCGCACAGAGTCTTAACTTAAACGTAGGGGTACTCAGTGAAGCAGCTGGAACTTGGGAATTGTGTCTACGCAAGTTACGCATGCAGTAGTAAACTCTGCTGTTCCTGCAGTCATCCTAACTACATGTCATTTAATGGTCACTTTCATTCAGTCAAGGTTTATTTGAGAGTAGTTCATCTAAAAATAGAAAGTTTCAGTTAACTCTCCAGTGAAAATGAATCATTTGGCTCAAGTTTTGAGGATGGGGTAGAAAAAGGAAAAATAATTTCCCTGGGAGATTGCAGTCAGATATTCTACTTTGAAAGGTGAAAGGTTAATGAAAAACTTGGGTAGTGCAGTGGTAAAACTATATACAAGCTTATAAGGAAATTAAATCCTTTGTATTCAGTGCAGGATATGCAGTAAGTAAAATCGGGACCTGCATACTGAGTGGTGAGATAGGAAGAAAGACGAGATCAGAGCACACTTATTGGGGATTGTAAATCCATTTTACATCCAGTGTACCAAATAAGAAGAGGAAGTGGCTGAGTGGAGGAAAGACTTGGGAAAAAGAGATGTGTTCATGCTATTTAAAGATAATATTGCAATATAGGCACACAGGGTGGCAGGATTAAGGAAACCTTAATTACTGCATTCCCTTACATCTATTTTTTTTTTACTTCACATTTTTTTGTTCACTCATTTTTCAACCTAAAGATGCATGGCAATAGAATTATATGGTTTTAATTTCTAAAATTAATGTCATCTGCAACACTTCTGTAGCCTGGGCTCTATAGAACTATAGGTAGAAATGTTATTAACAAATCATATAGATTTGGGGGTTGGACTCAATGATCTCTTGAGTTCCCTTCCAACCCCTAGAATTCTGTGATTTAATGTTATGCAAAATTATATTTCATCCTTGTCCTTCTTAAAAACATCTCTGTGATGGTGATGAGATCTAGTAGCAAGACACGCAGCTTTCCTGTATCATATGATCCAGGCACATGTCCCCGGGGAAGGCACAATCAACACTGAGGTTGCATATGATCTCCCCACTGCAGAGCATTGGCTGTTTCATGCCAAAATACCCAGAAGTATTCTGGGTATTCACAGTAGCATGGCTTTCAGGTTTGGAAAGCCAGAGTCCCTTTCCCTCCTGAACCGTAGTGGTGCATTGATCCATTCATTACTTGAAAGAGAAGGAGAATGGCCTCTGATAGATGTGAGATCAACTGGACTGGTATGATACACTGACAGTATATACTCCATTTGTGCTTATTAACATTGCTAATTTTTTCCTGTGGGTCTCAAGTGCTGAAGCCAAAACATTGCCTGGACCCCTGGAACAACCTTGCAAAGCTCAGGTCTGTTCGTTATTCAAAGGGTGTTATATTATAACTGTTTTCTGTCCTGAAATATTGCCCCTTGCTTTTGAAAGACCATTCATTTTTTCCACAATGAATAGTTTTCCTTATCAGACCAAATTTATTTATTTATTTATGGTGGGAAAGTTTGTTTATTTAGGGAATGATTTTAAATCTGTACAGGCCCCAGCATTAAACAGGGATTTTTCGACAAAGGATGAATGAAAACAAGGACTCTGTTAACCTCCATATAGTTCACCAAAGAGAAAATACCTAGTTGTTGTTAATTAGCACTATGAACCAACGGTGTATGGAAGAATGTATAATTTGATTAAAGTGGTACTTTTAAGCTGTACATTCCTATTCTTTGTAAGAAAGAAATCTTCCTACGCTTCTTCAAGTCTTGTCAGTGTTCAGTACATGGGGAAAACTGGCAAAGGCCAAATGAAATGAAATCAGCAAAAATAGAAGAGTTTGGAAGATTTTTTTTCTTCTTTTTTTCTAACGTGTGCTTGTAGTCAAAATAGTAAGACCAACATGAATAATTAGTCTGAAAATGTGACTTGCACCATCTTTCATGACAGCTACTTTGTCAGCAAAAGAAGTAAGATGCAACTGCAGGGACAAAATAATATGAGAATAATATGTTATGATGTAGCTTTTTTTGAGGCAGTCTTCAAGCACTGAAAATCACAATTCTCTAGTCCCACTGGGACAGAGCAGGGATGGCTGGTTGCTGGATGAGTTAAGCTGTGGACAATGGGTCTCACACATAAAACTTGACATAAAGTGATTTACACAGGACAGAAGGTGTTGTCTTACATGTGATATGGGGAATGTCTAAGCATGTATCTTTTCCCTCTAAGATGATGGGAGGCAGGACTAAAAATGTGGGTTGGGCTCTATAGCAGGCTATGGTGTAACATTCTTGCATGAAACAGGACAAATACTACACGAAAAGCTTAATTTTGGGAAACTACAGCCACACCTACTGTCAATCTCTCTTCTCAGTCTTTGACTGAGCAGTCTGCTGGTGTTGCAATCCTGCGCTGCCACCAAGAAGATCATAGATATGTGGGACTTACTTTGACCACTATATTTTACTCTTTTGTTTTTAGAAATGCATCCAACACATTAAATTTGCATAAAAGAATAGATATTATAGACTCTTGTTTTAGCAGTCTACTAAAGGGGGAGTAAAAAAGGAGAAAATATTTAGTGCAAGGGGACCATCACCTGCTATTCAATAATTTTTATGCAGTAATTGATAGAAATTGGTAAGGAAGTAATTGTCATGTATTTGGAGTGATTTTGATGTCACAATACAGTTAGCAATCACAATCAAATATGGGAGATTTATTCATCCTGTACTACACTCTCAGAACTGCTGTAGTTTATTTTTCTGTTCTTACTTAAAGTGCTGAAAGGGTCTTTTTTTTCAGTCATTTCAGCTTCATTAATTAGGAAATTACTGCTTTAGTTAAGAGAAATTGAAGGGTTTTGACATGCAGAGAATGTAAATAAAAGGTCTATTCATATTTACAGTGTTTGTGATCCTGTCTAGGTCACTAAAAATCTACATATTTTTTTGAAATGATCAAAAACTCCAAAGATCACAAAAAATAAGAATATCATAATTCTTGTTATATTTACTGAGAAATCCTATGTTTACTACTGTATCTTTGTATGATTCAGTTTTAGGTAGCTGTGTGAGGAGCAGGGAGGTCAACTCAATCCTTGTGGGTCCCTTCCAACTGAATATATTCTATGATCTCTATGGAATTTTCTTCCTATAGCATTGAAGATAAATATTGCCTCCTCAAGAGACAACGAAAATGATGTCTCCCCTTTTTAATCTTTTTATGGCTGAGAGAACAGGAAGCATGCACAGGCATGATTATCTTCGGTAAATTTGACAGGTTAGCTTCTTGCTAGAAATAACTGGCTTCGGCTGGAGAACTGACCTACCTCTTCAAGTAGTAACACGAAATGTTTCCACTTCTCTGGGGTATGTATAGAGAAGGAGAAGAGAGGGGATATACATGTTTAAACTTCTCTCTCATATAATATGTATGTTGTTAACACACACTGAAATAGGGGCAGCTGCAAGTATTCTAGTTCATAGCCCATTATTTCTTCCGGTGTGTAGTCCTCTCATAGAATATAGATGATTTAAGTGGTGATTTAAGAAGTTTAGATCACTGTCTTACTCTAACAATTTTTAATGAGTTCTAGGGAACCTGAAAACATATTGTATCTTAATCATGGCTTCAAACTAATTTCAATAAAGAAAACAAAACAAAAATAGCTGGCCAAACATCTCATAATATATTGTGGAAAACAGTCTAATCATTTATACACTGCTGTTTTAAGTCCAAGTGAATTTAAGAATGTAATATATTAAGTTCAAATTATATATGGAATATGAAATATTACAAAGTACTATGAAAACAGCTATTTTACAAAAACATATCTTGATCAATGGGGTTTTTTCTGCTTCTCTTTATTGACCAAATACTAGTATAGCTACCACTATTAGAAACTTGAAAAACTAGCATATAAGGATCTTGCAATTAACTTGAAAGTTTAATTTTCCAATTTTGAAGTGTGTATTCAAGTGATATCAAGGAACTATATGACCTCCAGGAAAGTATGTGTAGGTGACAGCAGTCAGAGATAACCCTACTGTGTTAGCACTGTATATTTGTAATGGATTGCTGAAACATTTCAATCCCTTCTCCAGAAATTAGAGATTTCCATTTTCTATAGAAAGTATATAATTATTCCTGGCAGACTTCCACAAGCAATTCATTTGTTAGATGATAAATTAGATAGCTGTAGACACTGATTTCAATTCTCATAGTGCAGAGTCTCTTCCAAAATGTAAATATTCATTCCCATCATATATGCATTAAAACTTCTAGAACAGAGCATGCATCACGAATACAGAAGTGCAGTGACTGAAAAGGTCTATGGAGTCATTGCAAATAATGCTCAGACATGAGCTCCTGTTTTGTTTCTGCATCTATTACCCTCAGTATGTGACAGAGGATGGGAACATCAAGCAGGATGACTCAGCAAAAGGTGTGGCAAGGTTCTGTGGTAGGATACTTGAGTGACATGCACTCAGGCTAGGAACAGTTGACTATTGTTCCTAATAATGACTATTACATTTGGAGTTTTTATTTGATTTTTTGGTTAATTGTACATTTGCTAGAACATTTAAATTGTGTAAAATACACTCTACACCTCAAACAGAAGTTACATTCCAGCACTAAAATCGTGCATTTCATAATGTACACATGCAGATGATTAGACTACAGGGTTATAGCACGATCCCTTCTGCTGTTAAAAAAGGAAAAAAAAAAAACTTTGACAATGGAATGACAAATTTTATTCCTCCAAATGTACCTTGTTAGGGAACCGATCCATTCCTGAGAAGGAACCTAGAATAGTTGTATCTAAGACAGTTAACAAGGAACTTTGATAGGCCTAAAGAAAGTAATTAATGTAATGATATGAAATAGTTATTCTTTTTTATTCTTGTGCTAAGACTGTTCCTAGCAGACCAGTTGGCCTTTTATTCATTTATTCATTCTTTCTTATTCATTCTTTGGTGCTCTTTCATTCAGTCTTTTTTT
This sequence comes from Gallinula chloropus, assembly GCF_964237585.1. Classification (NCBI taxonomy): domain Eukaryota; kingdom Metazoa; phylum Chordata; class Aves; order Gruiformes; family Rallidae; genus Gallinula; species Gallinula chloropus. The sequence continues at coordinate 126,139,876 of NC_140085.1, read as the reverse complement.
TTTTTGTTGAAAGTATAGTGAAGGAGGAAATGAGGACATGATGTATGTGTGATAACATGAGAACGGCCATACTGGTCGTACTGGTGAAAAAAGAAAAAGAAATTATAACCAGCAAAAAGATTCCAAAGATTTCTGCAATATAGAGTACATTTCCATGCAACATTTGAGCAACTTCAGGAGTTCTAAGATCCTTGCAAGTATTCACCAGATCCAGAATTTATATGGATTTGTGTCATGCTGTGTGTTGTTTGTGACCTGTGCATAATTCATACTCTGCATGAAATGAAGGAACTGCGTCGGTGATTTTAATAAGATTCTTCACTGGAATTAATGGTCAGACAGTCAAGGTAGCCTATGGATATTTTAAGAATGGAACAAATAATATAGGTAAAATGAAGGAAGTTGATCCATTGTGATTTTATCTGAGAATGCACTTTCTTTTTTTCTTCCACGTATCAGAGTATGTGTGAGGAACAAAAATAATGTGAAATCAATGAATAAATCTTATGTATATGAATAGATTAATCATTTGACATGGGATTGTGAATTACATTGCATTTTATGAGTTGTGCCACTATCACATCACATTTAAACCTGTGAAAATGACAAAGGGAGCTTATGAAGAGAGGGGGCTAATACGATCATATTGTCCATAAGTATTTTATTTTTGTCAGAGTAGCAGTAAAATTCGTGATGATGGAATGTGCAGACAACAAAGGCTTTGTGCATTGATTAAATGTCTTGGCTTTGGTCTAGTATTTAATCAACTGCCAGAACAATTTATTGCCTAGTATACCCAAGCAACATGAATATTACCCTTTCATCTTACTTGTACAAACAAAACAAATGTTAAAGTTTTTGGAGTCAGCAAGTTAAATACTCAAGTGTTTTATTATATGCATTCATTGTATATGTATGCATACCTTTGTGTATATAAAAGTCAAGTGAAGATTGTGCTATCATTATGCATTAATGAAGAAAATGACTCTCCTTAAAGGGCAATTCTCTACTACTGTTATTTCTCATCAGCAAAGCTTAAAGTTTGCAATTGAAAAGTTAAATTCAGATATCATTAGTACAACTTTAAAACCACATTGCACACTATGTAACGCTGCACTTGAAGATCCCTTTGAACATTATTTTCATGATGCGCTTGCAAGGTCAGAATGATAAGCTTACCACCACGTTTCCTACTACATCTTTTAAAACTGTGGTCACATGCATCCTCTGGCTGTAGCTCATTCTTCTGACACAGGAATTAATGAATTTGTTTTGATGGCAAAAGAAGGGGTACCTGTTCAAGTCTTGAGGTATCAGCAAGGTATGGTAGAGGTAGAAAAATTAAACAAAATAGCAGCTTAATCTCTCTTATCTAGAATAACTGAACTTCTTCAACCCTGCCAAAGTACCCAAAAAAGATAGAAAGCATGAACCCCGGATATTAATATATGTCATGTACTAAGAACAAGCAGTTTCTGTTAGTCTTTTTTTCTCTTGCAGTTATACTTGTGAAATGCTGACACAAAGCTGTTTTGCAGATGGAAGATCCTAATACACTATAACTAAACCCTGTTTTGGTTGGAGATTTTTAGCTGAATGAAGGTATTCCTGCAAATAGCCCATTTGTTAAACAAAATAACTAAAAGCTTATGGTAGTTCTCCTACCACCTCTCTGTTGTTTTAGTCTGCAGTTTTCCAATGTTTTCTTAAGGGCCTCTGCTTCACTCAATTGTTAAACAAAGAAGCTCCATTCTGTCTATGACACTTCTTTCCATCTGTCACAGAAGCTTAGCTCTGTGCCAAAGAATGAAGTAAACAGCACCCTATCAATCAACAAGGCTTTCCTATGCTGAAACTTTTATTTTTCCTACCTATTTTTTAGCAGCAAAGTTTCAAACTCTTCTCAGCAGTCAGTAACTAAACCCACTAAAGAAACACAGAGGATTTTGAAAATTGAAAGAGCCATATAGTTTTTAAAATATTGATTGTCCTTTTTGCAGTCAAAAAATTCTGGTGAAATAATGATCACGCACTATAAATTCTGCTTGAGCATTATCAGTCTCTAATCTCTAGTCTGTAACATCTCTGATCTTCTAGCATATCTAATCCTTGGTCTGCCTTCCCCAGTAAGGACTTTCATTACCTTACACTAAAGCTCTGTGGAAAGTGTTTCAAAAGTAGAAAATACGAAAAAGGGAAACCTTTTGTTCAGAGGAACATAAAAAAAATCAAGATTCTTTTAGACAATACTTGAGTCGTTCACGTAAACGAATCACTGAAGTAGTAAAACTAACACTAAGCAAAGTGAATGCAAATGGGGAGTAGAAAGAGGTTTTGAAACTTTCTCCTCAATATATACACTCATGGTCTAAATGGTATTTCATGATTGTACAATATTACATCATCTATTTCTTTGAAAGAAGTGGTTCAGAGTTTTAGGTTACAATGACTAATGTAAATTAGTTAAAGGTGTATTTCATATTTCCCTGGAGTTGTTCAAAAAACACATAGACCTTGCACTCCACCAGGTGGTTTAGTTGGCATGGTGGTAATGGAGAGAAGGCTGGACTTGATGATCTTAGAGGTCTTTTCTTAACCTTAAGGATTCTAGGATTCAGCAACAAATTTTTAATGATTCTTTACATACATGGGGGGTTTGACAATCTGACAATAGTTTAACTTGATTCTGTCTGTTGCCACTTATCGTGCATTTATTTCACCCTAAAAACTCATTAAAATCACTCTTAAAGTATCTTCTAAAATATAGTAGAAAAGAAAGGAAAAATATAATGAGTTCTTATTTATTTGTCTTTATTATTCATGCTTAGTAGTAAATGTTAAAAACTATGATTAAGACTATTTCAGCTGATGAAACATTTGATAACAGGAAATGAAACAGAAACCACATTTATTTTATCAATGAGAGGGTTTTTTTTGTCTGATTAATGAATTTTAAACCTTATATTCCCTCTTTGATTTTAATGTGACCAGAATAAATTAGTTTCTTTTCCACCTGACATTTGTCTGTCATCTGCCAGTTGGAAGGGACCTCGAAGTTCCAACCTCCCCTGCTGTGGTCAGGGACATTCTTCACTAGATCAGATTGCCCAAAGCCCCATCAAACCTGGCCTTAAACGCTTCCAAGGATGGTGCTTCCACAACCTCTCAGGTCAACCTGATCCAGTGCCTCACCACTATCATGGTAAAGAATTTCTGTCTAACATCTAATCTAAAACTACCTTCTTTCAGCTTGAAGCCATTCCGCCTTGCCCCATCATTACACTCCCTGACGAACAGTCCCTCTTTTCTGTAGGACCCATTTAAATAATTGTAGCCCACAATTAGGTCTCCCTGGAGCCTTCCCTTCTCCAGGCTGAACAAGCCCAACTCTCCACAGCCCCTCTTCATAGGAGGGGTGCTTCTGATCATCTTGGTGGCCTCCTCTGGAATTGCTATGTCTTTCTTGTACTGATGACCCCAGAGCTTGACACAGTACTCCAGGTAGGGTCTCACAATTGTACAGGGGCAGAACAACCTCCCTCAACCTGCTTGCCACTGTGTTCTTCATTTAGCCCAGGACCTGGTTGGCCTTCTGAGCTGCTAGCACACAGTGAAGGCTCATGTTGAGCTTGTCATTAATCAGCACCTCCAAGTCCTTCTCCTCAGGGCTGCTCTCAGTCCATTCTCTGCCCAGTCTGTAGCTGTGCTTGGGACTGCGCTAACCCACATGCAGGACCTTGCACTTGGCCTTGTTCAATTTCATGCAGTTCACATGGGCCCATCTCTCCAGCCTGTCAAGGTGCCTCTGGATGGCTTCCTTCCTTCTATTGTGTCAACTGCACCACTCAGCTTGGTGTCATCAGCAAACTTGCTGAGGGTGCACTCAATCCCACTGTCCATGTCACCGACAAAGATATTGAACAGTGCTGGTCCCAGTACTGAGGAACACCACTTGTCACTGACCTCCACATGGACATTGAGCCATTGACCACAACACTTTCAGTGCAACTATCCATCCAGTATCCATCCTTAGCCACTGAGTGGTCTATCTGTTAAATCCGTATCTCTGCAATTTAGAGGCAAGGATGTCATGCTGAACAGTGTTGAAGGCCTTGCACAAGTCCAGGAAGATGACATCTGTCATCCTTCCCTTTTCTACCATCTCTGTTGTTCCATCATAGAAGGCCACCAGATTTGTCAGGTACGATTTGCCCTTAGTGAAGCCAATATTGGCTGTCACCAATCACCACCTAATAGTCCATGTGTCTGAGCATAGTCTCCAGAAGGATCTTGCCGGGCACAAAGCTGAGACTGACCAGCTTGCAGTTCCCTAACTAACGTGTATGTCTGTGTGAACACATAAACTAGGTAGTGGCAGAAATTGATTTCTGCTTCTTTATTAGTTTGTTCCTTGCCTCTTGAGCATAGCTTTGTATTCATCAGTGTGTTAACTATTGATTTGCAACACGTAAAAAGTAGGAGGTATTATGTCAAAATGTAATTGCTATTGTAACTTTTTAATATTAAAACTGTGTCTCTAAGGAATATTGCTTTATGATTCATCACTATTTCCAAGAACTGTCGCAACAAAAGTAGGAAATTCCAAAAGAATATTGATATGTATTTGCTTTGTTATGGAAGACTGTTAATGTATTTTTGAAAGAATTTCTTCTTGTACATTTTTAGTCATTATTTACAGAATTATGCAGGCTGAAGTGTTTTTGGGGTGATTAGATAATTATTTAAACAAAGTTGGATTTTTCTTTTTATTAAAAAGAAATAATACCCACATCTTGTTGAGGAATAGCATACAGTTGTTGAGGAATGTACATACAGGTGTACAATAGACTGATAATATACATAGCATGAACATTACTCATGAAAAAATCAGTGTCAGAGTAGGCTATGATGGGCTAATAGGCTTCTGTTGTACTAAGAAATTAATGAAATCAGCAAATCCTTGCAAATTTGTCCATTATTAAATTTTACTTTGAGTAAGGATTTGAATGTGATGACCTCTGAAGGTCAACATAAATCATTATTACATTAATCCATTGACAGTTATAGGGAATCTCTCTCCTTTTTTATTTTTTAAAAGATGATACTTACCCCGAGTTGCAAAGAAATTTCCCTTGCACTTCTCAAGTTTTCCCAAAATGAAACTATTTCAGGTTCTACCTACTCCTGAATGCACTTGAAGGATTGCGTCTTACTGAAAAAAATGCAGGGCTGTGCAGTGTGATATAGAGCAAAGCAGCTGTTACTGGGGATCTGGCATTTACCTGTATTTCTGGTGTTTTATTTTAGCCTAGATGCAGCCTGGCACCTTCGATTGAACTGATGGTGGTGGATTGCTGGTGAGGTTGGAGCATATTAAGTGTGATCTTGGAACAATCTTTCAGTTTTATTTTCTCTGAAAGAGACAGACTTGTACACTGTGGCTGCAGAAGTCACGTTCAAGAAGTTATCTTTGAAAGTGCACTCTCGATCCAAATTAAAGTGCTAATGTATGTGTGCTGCTCATCTCTATGACTCCTTTTCCTCATTTTGATGCCGTGACGCCTATCGTAAGGCCTTTTTAAATACTACTGCTGCTAGTTTGTGGTCTCTATGACATCACCACGGCCTACTTATCTTTTCTTCCTCTCAATAATACACCACTTCTGCTTCTCTGAGCTTGTATTTTTTAGCCTTGTTCTATCCTTCACGTTTGCTATTAATTGAGCCATCAGTTCTGTCCCATTTACCTGGACTTGTGTGTTGGAACACACTCACTCAGAATCTGCCCAATGACTCAGAACCCGATCAAAACTCATGTCTCCACTAATGCATACTGCAACTTGCAGCCTAATCGTGGATAGGCACATTCCAAACTAGGGTTACCTAACTGTTTAAAATGATGTTTTGTGAGAGGAATATGATGCTCAGAGTGAAAATATGCTAATCTTAATTATTTATGTGTACTACTGTACAGCTTACAATTTTTAATTATTTAATGCTGCAGCTGAGATTGCAGCTGCACGTAGGACCATTTTCCATGACACCTTTTCCCAGAACAGTTTCAGCTGAACTGAATTTAGCAATGGGTTTGAGAAGCTCAAGTTATTCTTCACCCATGTATTTTTTCACTTGGCCTACAGGGCTGGATATTGCTTTCAGACAGAGGAGCAGTCAGTTTGTGTAATCAGTCCAGAAAGAAATTGTTTTGTCCTGTGGCAAAAGATTTTATTTAGGCTCGACAGCTTAGCTTATTAGTCAAGTTTAACTTGTTGGTATGGTTTAAAATTAGCCAGTTTGTTAAGATGAGATAAATTTTAAAGTATTTAGCTCTTCTTTTATTCTCATTTTCATGTCAATGTATTTTCTTCTATTTTGCTTAATGGTTATTCCTTAGTAGTACAAGTAACCCAAGTAAACTACTGCTGTGGCAGCTGACATAGCTTTTTACTGACAGCGTTTCATTGATTGTTTCATTTCTGTTTGTATTTTTGCCCTATTGGAGAAAACAGAGGTTTATAGCTGTGATAGTCCTGAGCTGTAATTCTCACTGAGCCTACATCTGGGTGATTGCAGGCAAACCACTTGACCTCAATATGACTCAATTAACCCAGCAGCAAAATTGGGTAAACATCAAAATCTCATTGAAAAGCAGCTGCTGCATCTAAATTGAATTGTCTAAAATTGCATTGTGACAGCATTGCCATCGGGTCTCTGATGATCTGAATTTTAATTGTTTTTCAGTCATAATGCTACATGAAAACTGCTCTAAGAAGCATGCAAATAATGACATCTCCATAGTTTTGCAATGACATTGCCTGTCTAGTCAGTGGAGACATTTAGAGCAAATCTAAAAAGTGATTATGATAAATTCTTACATTTTTCCAAATTTTGTCATAACCATTTACATCTGTATTTACTTTCAAAGGGTGTGTGTTTTTATAATTTTGGATCAGATAGAAGCAATTTTATCTTTAATTCATCATATAACCTTAGAAAAATCCTGAAGGCTATCTAGAAAACATCAAAATTAAAAGAAGTTTTATGAATTTTTGAAAAATGAATGGCTCAATCCTGGGAAATACTCCATGAGAGTTATTGCTTTTTTCCCTTTATTTTGGCATAATTCTTTTCCAGTTTGCAATATCTGCTCCTTCGATTTTTTTTGAAAGGTGAGATGTTCTTCATTTGATTTATCCACAAAACCTATAATAAAAAGGATAATGGGAATGTGAGTGAACCATTTTTTCCCATAATAGTGGAGCCCACACTTGTGAAGTCACAGGTAGCCCCGGTCTTGTCTCTCCTGGCACAATCAGCAATAATGTTTTGACAGGACCTGAGTTAACATCTTAATGAGTATGTTTTGATCATAATGAATTTTAAAATTCTGAAATATTTCTCTTTTTTTTGTTTCTTTTAGTACATATTCAGGCTTTTCTTTCTTGTGCAGTTCATTTATAGGAAAGTAATTTAGTATTTTGACTGGTACTTCTCTCAGTGTATTGAAGATCCTGTGCTACTCCAGGATCTTTCAGAATCAGCCACTTTTATAATAATTACTGTTTATACTGATCACTCCAATATTATGCTTTGCCACTAAAAACAAAACAAAACAAAACAAAACAACCCCCCCCAAAAACTCTATCTTACTCTGCAAACTTTAAAGACAAGTTTAAATCTGGATTTGCCATGCAGGGCACCTTATTCGGGCTAATAGCAAACATACATACTATCTTTTTTTCTCATGATGAATTTAGTAGTGCTCAGGGATGTCAAACTATCCAACATCCTGGATCCAAGCTGGGATTTTTTTCCATTATTTGTATACTCTTCTTTAGGCATTGCATCATGATTTTTTACCTCCAAATTATCTTTTATTGTGATTCACTCATTATAATGAATACACTCTTTTTTTATCCATATGCATTGCACACGCTCAAGTGCCAATCAGTACAGTAGCAGCTGTATAGACAATACACATTTAATACCATACTAGGCTATTTCCTGCTCTACATATTGCCTTTGAATTATGACCAGGCCCCTTTGTGGAAGGGATGATTTTGTGAGTCACTTGATATCCTATAGAAGAAAATATTTCATAATAATCAAAAATATATACTTTGCTCACCATAATGTGGAGAGGTTTTGAGGTTTTCAGCCAATTAGTATCACTCAATATAGTTTGTAGAATTGATCACATGAGGAAAATTTGATGTTTGTTTCAGCACGGAATGAGCTTTTTAGTATGGAAACTACCCGTGTGTGGAAAACTATTTTATTGTTTACTATGAATGATCTGCTTGCCTATGTAACAGCAGAGAGATCAAATAACTTTGTATGTTCTAAAACTTAATACTATTCCTAAATATGAAAATCAAAGCCACAATGTACACCCATCTATGTGCAAGCTCAATTATTCCATGCTATACTATCTTCTACTGTATTCACTAATCACAAAAGTAGTCATAGGCCTATGATAGTAACAACAATAAAAATATATTCCTTACTAAGCACCCATAATGTTAACTGGAGAAAAAAAAAGTTAAATATTTGGCATTTTATGTCTTCTCATGCAAAAAACCCTCACTGTGCCTTAAAGAAATAAATATGTATCAGTGTTATCACTGTAATAGGTAAGTGGAAAATAAGATTTCTGAAATCTCAGTATAGCAATCTTAAAAATAGCTTTTATTTAGTAATTTAATCAAAAGAATTGTTATTAAATTTAGAATAAGTTACTATGTATTGTGAATAGGACAGAAGAGCGATATGGCCTTTTGGCAACAAAAAGTTCACGAATATTCTGTCCTGTGTCTGGCAATACAGATTTAATGCTTTAGGTAATTTGATGAAATACAAATATCTGATTACAAAATACTTAAAAAAAAAACCAAACACGCAAGTGTACTTTGACCTGAATTAATTTTATATATGGAACCACTGAGATAGAGCCCAAACAGCATGACAGTTCTAAATGGACACCTGATACAGAAAATCAGTACAGCACAGTGAATCCGTGCTTGGTATGGACACTTCTTACAACCTTTGACTATTGATTATTTTTCTCTGATGTGTGATGGAAATCATTGTGAGGAGCCACAGAATTATCCAGAATCTGAGTCTCCTGCACTGAGAAAGAAGTATGCGGAAGGGTGTGTTTCGGTGGTTGTTTATATCAAAGGTGGAATAGGAAACTTAGCTCATTCCTTACACATTTAAAGACTGAGTGGATGACTTGCAGTGGAGCTGATGGTGTCTTAAAAGACTTAGTAGGCAACTATATATCCATGATCTTTCTGTCTACCTATCCTTTCTCTTCCTCCCTATCCCTAAATGTGGACAGACAAGTAAGAACGGATGAGAAGAAAAGTGCAAGACTTGCTGCATTTTCTGTGTGAGTTTCAGAATTTGTTTCTGTCTTTTACTGTGATCAAACCTGAACAGAAGCAGCCACAAAGCATCTTTTTTCTATGTTTTCCTACCGCAAAAGAAGGCTGTGGGCACTGAAGAGCCTGATAAGTTCTGCAGTGTGGGGACCTCTTTGAATTTGCCATCCTCTGCTGTGCCAGGGATTTTCGGGGGGAGACCAGCCCCCATGCAAAACCCCCAGGGAATCTGTTTGGGGTCCTCAAAGCCCCAGACAATCTCAACCAGTGATGTGACACACACTTAGTCAGATCCCAAATGACCCCGTTGCATGCCTGTGTGGGATAGGTTATGCTTTCACACTTCTGGGTTCTGCCTGCTCATCAAAGAGGGGCACCTTGGTGGGCAAGCTTCCACTGCCTGTGAATACCATGGCTCAAGTAATGGCTTAACTAGCTCAGGGGTATAAAATAGAAAATCCTCTTGGAACAGTAGTTGTAAACTAATGGCATTGCTCATGGATCTCCCAACTCGTTCCTGCAGAAAGAAGACAAACCTGATGGACAGTGATATTGAGTACCTTGTTTTGTATTTCCTTCCTGTTTTTTTCTGGAAGATCTTGTGGAATTTCTATGTTTCTGTTCTGTCATGTCCTTGGGCATCCCTAATACTTGACTTTTCACCCTCACCTTTCTTTTTTCATGTTTTACCTCCCATCAAGACTTGATTTCCCCAAGATGCTTTCCTTTCCCTGTTTGAGGAATGAGGGGAGATAACAGAGTACTTCTGTGTACAGCCTGATTGATTCCTGTCCCTAACTAGGAAAATCAATAGGAGCTGCAGTCACTAGTGTATGCTCAGGGAAGAATAATGATGGAAGAAACATTTTTCCTACATCACAATACAAAAGCACACAGTTTGATCTATATAGTGAGCATAGACTTCTCCAAAAGCAGACAGCAGCCCAGTCAGCAAAGCTTTTTCTAGTGCTGATGACATTCTGTTGCTTTGCAGGATATCTTTAAGGGTTTAAGTTGATTCTGTTACCGTCCTCTCCTAATTGAAAGGACCAGCATGTAGTTCTCAATATATTGTAAATATTATTTAAGAAAAAGAAAAAAAAGAGGAAAAATAAACACAAGAATACAGTAGACAAATTATTAATATTCTAGTGGTTTTGTTTCTTAGTTTTCTAGGCAGCCTGATGCAATATATTATCAAGATTTTATTTTAAGAAAAATAATATCTTTCCATTTAAGCTATTTTCAAAGGCTTTAGTTCACAAAATCCATGTGAAAAGGCTGTTCAGAAGTGTCCACGATTTTTATTTAGCAGTTGAAGAATCCTAAATTGCTAATGGTTTAAATACTATAGCAGAACTTTCTCAACATTTTTTTTTTGGTAGTGGAGTGAATAAATACTGTCAGCAGCAATTATCATCGGTAATAGTAATATCTGCTATCTGATACCTTGTAGATAAGGATCTACAAGCCTTTAACAAACTTCACTTGTGTATGAATTTGATAAGCTGCGTTAGACAGAGGCATATGACAATATCTGCGTATTTTCCTAGAGAAAATATACTGAAAAGTGAGACTAGATGCCAAGTCTATGTTTTTAAATACTGAAAAATTTTGAATTACAATGCACAAAGTGTCCCAATGTGATTTGAGCTGCAGAAGTAGAAGAAATCCATTAAGTTTTAAGTCTTTTGCTGATTTTTTTTTTTTGGTGATTCTTCTTGATAGCTTAAAAATAGATGGAAGACAAACTCTGAGATATTTTTCCTGTAAATATTACACATTTTCATAAACAAGATTTATTAGAATTATATTCTCCAGTAATTTTAAGACTAAGTATTTGTGGTTGCAAAAGATGGAAATTACAATTTTTGTTTAAATTTATTTTTTATTTTTAAATAAAATAGTGAGATGTATTAATGCCCTTTATAAAATATTCAGGTTCTCTGCTCTGGTGACTGCAACATTCCTGTCTCCTTTAAATTGGAAAGAAATAGTACTCTCATTCTATCCTCATTTGAGGTCTAAATTTTATGAAAGAACCTCTCTTTATGAAAATTTACACATTCTAATGTTCAGCCTGATGAACTTTCTGACTTCTCTACAACCATGGGTCATGGCATTTGGGTTTTTTTTTTTTTAGTCCATGTACAGTTTTTATCTGTAAAATTAAAAGAGCTGATTGTACTGTATGCGATTGTCCCCTTTGTACTTGCCACTGGTGACACCACATCTGTGTTCAGTTTTGGTCCCCTCATTACAAGAAGGATATTGAGGTGCTGGAGCATGCCATGAAGGATGATGAAATTGGTGAATGGTCTGGAGCATGAGTCTTAAGAGGAACAGCAATGGGACACCAAGGACAGAGAAATCACCTGTCAGTGGGTCTTATTTGTAAGATGTCTGCTGTATACAGAGTCTGCATACAGTGTGTACACAGGTTAAGAGATACAGAGAACTTCAGCAGTTATTTATTGGCCTATGCATACAGTAAACAACTGGCAGTAAAGTGCTAAACTCTAATATATCCACACCATGAATGAGACTCCACATGCATGTGAGATGCTGATGGTGAGACAGCATTGGTTAGGGAAAAGTTGGCCTCTGTTGCTACTTGAGATGGGCTGATCATTAGGAGTGCTGAGTTGCTCTGTTCCCAGTTTTGGGGTGTGTTTTTGTTTGTCTTGTTTGGATGGTTTTTTTCAAGACATTATAACTTTTACCATAGTGTGTTTCCTCTGGAAATCTTTGGATATTATTTTCTCAACAATTAAAGTTATTTATCCAAATCTTGTATGGCTTTGGATTACATATACTCTCACATCTTAAAACAATTCTCTCAGCAGAACTAAGCCAAAGGCTCAAAGATGCATGGCATACAGTTAGCTGTGGATTAGACAGTTGAATCCCTGGTCTGAGGATGGCAAGGAGCTCAATTTGCAGTGGAAGGGATTCAGATTCCAATGGGAAATATTCATAGCTAGGAAAAGAATGTTTTAAGGTTCCCAGTAATAATGCCTTTGAGGATTCCTAGTACACCCTTCCTTCTGAAAAAACGAGTTATTTATTCAGATATCTTTCCTTAAAATCTTCAACTGTAATACTAAGTATTTTGAAATGAAAAATAGTAAAATCCAATCTTGACAAATTCCAAACCTCTTTTGAACAAACTGTCGACATTTTAACATTTTTTTGTTCTGGAGGAAAAATAAGGAAACATTTTTCAAAAAATTCCCCTGGAAAAGACCCATCAAAGTTTCTAATAAGAAGCTGTGTCTGAAATTTCTTCATCTAATAATAACAGTCAAAAAACTGCTAAAGGGAGTTTCATTCCCTGATATAGACTTTAAAAGACTGAGCGTTTTGCTTTAAAGGCACTGTTTTTCCTTTTAGTTCTTTTTTGGAGGGGAATAATGATTTCACGGTTCAAAAGGGTATTTATTTCGTAGTTAGGCTGGTTTAGTTTTAACATTGAAAAGTGCATACACACGGAAATATTCAGGAAAGGGCAAACACGTCTTACTGTTAACTCATCTTGGGTTAAGTTTTCCAAGTACCTCACCTCTCTAATGTTCACTTGTCATTTTACTTAATGTAACATCTTCTATTTAAATTAACTACAGACATTTATTTCAGTTTTATGCTTATAAAATGTCAGTTTCCTTCTTTATGCAAAATATCAAATTAAATTTTGAAAGGTTTCATAGTGAGTTTTTGATATGTCCTTGATGAGAATGTGAATTTTACCTCTTTAATGATTTTTTAATAGTCCCCAAGCTGTGGCATTTATCTTTAATACTCTCTGACCAGTTAATAATTGCACATTGTCATATTAAAGCATGCTGACTTCCAAAGCTGGAACGAGCAGATAACATTCTATCTACAGGTAGAAATTTCTGGTTATAAAGTTAAAGTGCAGGAAACTTGACATAAGAAATGTACAGATCTAGTATCTGAATCTAGGCTTTGAAAAGCTGTATTTATCTGTAAAATAGACATTATTAATGAAAGTAACATGAAGATAGTGGACTGCAGAACAAGAGTCTCCTCAGCTAAGCTACTAGGAAGCATTTCTTCCTAGATTGTTACTTGAAAACGTAAAAAGTTAAAAGATAGTTTGGAACTTACAAAAGTACAAGTTAGATATATATCTAGCTGCCTTTTCATTCCTGTAAAACTCTTTAGTAATATTTTTATGAGGGAATTTCTATTTTATATCATATAAAGAAATACATTTTGTTTTAAGCTGAACCTGGCTTGAAGGAAGCATGATTTCAGAATAAATGAATCCCAAAGGGCCTGGTGATCCTTAGGTATTCAAATACTCTGAGTGTCAATTACCTTCTGCAATTTAGTAATTTCTTCAATGTTCTTCGACATTCAAAATGTCACCAAAACTTATTTATTTCTAGGATGGGGGTTATGTAGGTGATCTTTCCACTTTTAAGTGATGGACAGTTGAGGCAAAATGAAAATATAACGATAAAAACCAGAGCAGGTGAAGTTACCTGAAGGAGGCTGTGACCCTGTAGGAAGCCCACGCTGGAACAGACTCCAGGTAGGACCTGTGGTCCTGTGGAGAGTGAAGCCCACTCGGGAGCAGGTTTGCTGGGGGTACTTGTGACCCTGAGTGAGACCGACGCTGGATCAGTCTGGTCCTGAAGAACCCTGTTGAAGGGACCCAAGCTGTAACAGTTTGTGAAGAACTGCAGCCCATGGGAAGGACTGATGGAGTTCACGTAGGACTGTCTCCGGTGAGAGGGACCACACACAAGCAGGGGAAGAGTGTTAGGAGTCCTCCCACTGAGGAAGAAGGAGCGGCAGAGACAACGTGTGAACTGACCTCAAGCCCCATTTCCTGTCCCCCTGTGCTGCTGGCAAGGAGGAGGTAAAGAAAAGCCTGGGAATAAAGTAGGGAAGGGTTGTCGTGTAAAGGGTAAGAGTCTGGTATGTGGCTGAGGGAGACCCTCCCATTGAGTCATAAGGTTCAGAAAGGACCCTCTTGCTCTCTAAACTCCTTCTCAGAGAGGAGCCTAGGTGCAGCTAGGTCCAGTCTTAGTCTCAGACTTGGTTAATAGTTTATGTCTAAAGGATTATATGTATAACCATATATCAGAGTCGATGTTTGCCTGTCAGAGCCGCTGAAGGACTTTCACTGAGAAAGTTTCACAAAGTGGAAACTAATGGATAGTTTATTAAAGTGACACACATAAAGAGGTCAGAGTCACCGTTGATAAATGCACTTACTGCGATAGTGCTAATATATGACTGTGATAATGATGAAATGCTAGCAAAGTACTGACCTGGATAGTCTCACCAACAGGGTGAAGTCACAATTGCTTACCAAGAAGCTGCCCCTGTCTCTTTGGGCTCTTCCATTTCTTCTCTCCCCTCAGGAGCAACTTCCTCAATAACCTTTATACCCCAGTCATAGCCATTCCCTCCCAGGGGTGATGATCAGCATGATTTGGGTGGAGAGTCAAGTACTATAGTCATATATGTTTAGCATGTACTGCTTTTAGCTCATTACCATAGTTAGGGGGTGTCAGCTTTAATATTAATTTCATGGTTCATAAAGCAAAAAGTCTCACTCCAGGCATGATGGCCTTCAAAATTCTGTGTAGATACTATTTATCTGTTTATTCCACATTCTTTAGCCAAAACAAGGATATCCTCCTGCAATAGGACTCCCTCCTTTTTCTGCTTCTCATACCAAGCTTGTGGATCTGGATCCAAAATGTTTGTATAAAAGATAAGCGGGCACCAATGGTTTTAACTTTTATGTGCAGTTGTCACAGGAAGGAAGGTATATTAAGATTTATTTTTTTAGTTCTCATTATTCAGCTGTGATTTGATTGATAATAAAATATTTTTCCCTAGTTAAATTTTGCCCATGATGGAAATTGTTAAGATCTCTCTACCTGTCCTTATCTCGACCAACAAACCTTTTGTTCTATGTTCTCTCTCCCATCCATCTGAGGATGACAGTGATAGAGCAGCTTTGGTGGGCAGCTGGTGTCTGGGCAGGGTCAACCCAATACACTGAGTTTTTGTTCCATAGTCTGTATTGATGTCTGAGTAATTCTTCTGCTGAGCTTCATGGTCCTGGTTAATGCTTCAATCCCAGATTACTGAAATTATCCACCTTCCCTAGAGAGGATACCTTCTGCTGCAAATCACAGGAATGCTCTTCACACAGCTAACTAAACATACTCAGCTGGACTACTGGCAAAGCATGCTGGGTGGTGGGTTGTTTTTTTAATTACTGTAAATATTTAGTTCTCTTCTTCTCTGTTAAGTTTTAATGTTTTAAATACCTTTAAAGCTATAACAGAAATCAATAAATAAATATATATCAGACTATCAAAATTATACAATGGTGCAATGCATTATAATATATCTGAAGAAGCATATATTTACTTGGCACCATACACAAAAATCTGAGAAACAGCTGCTGACACATGCAATAATTCTCAAAGTGAGGGTTTTTTTCCTTTCTGCTTTCAAAGCTGGTTTGTTTCATTTCTCTGAAAATAAGAAATTGTATAGTCACAGCATTTTTACTAATCTGATAGAGAAAGGTATTTAAAAATGTATTCCACATAAGTGTCCTATCTTTGCCATATCTTCTCTGTATTCGCTTTTCTATTTTATAAAAGTACTATCTGGAACTGTAAATCTCTCTTTAACCGGTGTCTTATGAGATGCTGAATTAATTATAACTTAAACAACCAGACAAACACGTATTTTCCTTGTTGTTTCTGGAACACATTGTCCACTTCATGTTCCTATCTATTTAAAATATGTAAGTGGCATATGGGTCTTTATCCTCTGAAGCAACATTTCATGGTTTTATTTTATAAACCAATTTAGTATTATTTTAAAGGTTTTTCATTTTTCTGTCCTCAGCTCTTCAGACAAAATTGCTTTTGGAAATGAGAGTATTATGCACCAGCTTCTCCTAACTATTTGGGTCAGAGAAATAGTTTCCTTAAGAATCCAATTCCCTAAAGATCTATTTCACTTCAGGATATTGAAAGCCTCAGAAAAGCAACCTGAAAAATAGCTTTGGACAGCAGCCCGTGGTCATGTTTACATGAGGTAGTGCTGGATCCTCTGTGCAATTGTGGTGGGCTGATTCTGGCTGGAGGCCAGGTGCCCACCAAAACTGCTCTATCACTGCCTTCCTCAGCTGGACAGAGGAGAAAAGATGTATGAAAGGCTTGCAGGTCAAGGTAAGGACAAGGAGAGATCATTCAGGAATTACTATCATGGGCAAAACAGACTCAATAAATAGGTTGAGTATATGGAATAAAATGTATCTAATTTATTACCCAATCAAATCAGAGTAGGAGAATGAGAAATAAAACCAAATCTTAAAACACCTCTCCCTGCCCCTCCCTTCTTCCTGAGCTCACCTTTATTCCAAATTTGTCCACCTCTTTCCCCCCGAGTGGCACAGAGGGACAGGGAATGAGGATTGCAGTCAGTTCATCATGAGTTATCTCTGCCCTCTTCAGGAGGAGGACTCCTCACTCTGCTCCAGCATGGGGCCCTTCTCACAGGAGACAGTCCTCCAGGAACTTCTCCGATATGATTCCTTCCCATAGGCCACAGTTCCTCAGGAACTTCCTCAACATGGAAGTATGGGGTACAGAACTTCAGGACCCACTGCTCCAGTGTGGGTCCCCCACAGGGTCACAAGTCCCCCCAGCAAACCTGCTCTAGCATGGGCCACTCTCTCCACAGGCTGTAGGTCCTGCCAGGAGCTTGCCTCAGCATGGGCTTCCCACAGGGTCACAGCCTCCTTCAGCTGTTTCTACCTGCCTCAGTGTGGGGTCCACAGACTGCAGGTGGAATCTCTGCTTTCATCATCCTCCACGGGCTGCATGGGGGTCTCTCCTCCAGTGCCGGGGGTACCTCCTGCCTTTCTTTCTTCACTGACCTTGGTGTCTGCAGAGTTTCTCACATCTTCCCCGTCCTTTTTCTGGCCACAAAAAAATCCCCTGCTTCTTAGGTTGAGGGTTTGTTTGGGTTTTTTTTCCTTCTTAAAAAATGTTATCACAAAGGTGCTACCTCTGCTGCTGATTAGCTCAGCCTTGGTCAGCTGTGGGTCCATCTTGGAGCTGACTTCCATTGGTTCTGTTGGACCTAGGGGAAACTTCTTTTAGCTCCTTGCAGAAGCCACCCCTGTAGTTTCTCCCTAATCCCAGCTACCAAACCTTGCCTTGCAAACCCAAAACAGTGATGTATGCCAGTAGGAGCCTCGTCTCAGATCAGGACTGGTGTACCTATGTTTCAGCATCTGCAGAGATGACCCAGGACTCCTGTTTCTATTGTCAGCACTTGCAGGGTGAGCTGAGGATGCCTGAATTCTAATCAAGCCCTTGTGAAGGCAGGTTGCAAGCTGACTGACTACTTAAAGAATTTATTGCACTTTTTCTTCTTCCTCAGACAGGAAAGAAACTTGTTGAAAAACAGCCCTGCTCCAAGTCTGTTGAAGTAGTGGAAAAGTTCCTGTTCACAGCAACCAATTTTAGATCAGGACAAAGAGCATCATTTTCTGTGAGGCTTAACAGATCACTCATCTCAGTGCTGGGCTTCCTCCAGGGTCCATTCCTGCCAGCCTTTCTTCCTGTCCTGCTTATATTCTCCTCCTCAGGACGCAAACAGTTTCAAACACTTGTTAAAAATGTTTAGTTTTTTTTTTTTTTCTTAGTGATCTACCTGTCACTAGTTGTATTCTAAGCATGCTCCTCTTTACTTAATTTGCGATAATAGGGAAAAAAAAAGTAAAATTTCAGAAACAAAACATAAAGAACCATGTGGCTCTGTATTTTAAATACTTTTCTTCCTCTTTTTGAAAGCTTGATTCTTTTCTAATGTTGTATTTTCAGTTGTGGTGTTTTTTCTTGAGTGTTTGTACACAACACCTAAAACAGGGAGGCATTCATCTTGACTGGAGCATTTTGACACTACTAGAATACAAATAATATGTTACAATTCTAAGACTTGAACTACAGGAAAAAACATATGGGATTTCAGTTTATTTTCAGCATAAAAGCATTTGTAAGAATGGGTTCAAAATTGATGTGTAAAGAGAGATATAGATTTGTAAAATCTATGTTCCCTTGTAAACATTTATATGCTTCTACTCTTGAGTATCTGTGACCTATTAAAGAGATCATAAAGGCCAGTGTGCTTAGTAAATAGCAGCTGCATCCAAGTTGCTTCAATTGGCTAGGCAATGAAAGCATCCAAACCCTTGGTTCAACCTTTTAGAAGTACTGAACGATACTCCCCATTCAGTCGTCTTCTCTAGGGAGTGGGCCAGATTGTTTGCATGCAGTGTAACACCTCCACCTCATGGGACCTAAAGCAGTAACAATTCTGTGCTAGTTCTGCTGTGCAGTAATGCTGCTTGGCATCTCTTTCAGTTTCTCTTGTGTGTTACATAGAATATAAGATGATATTAATCAGAACTTTTGCTGAAGGATGCAATGTGTTTAAATAATGACACTGAAGTGTGGTTAAGGAGAATTGCTCCATTTTTTGTAAGTAACTTATTTTGAATAAGGCATTGATTAGAATTAGCATTATGATTTTTAATTGTTTTTTAATTATTATTATTACACCAAATAACTTATCAAACCCCCACATTTTTAAACCACATGTGTTCATGAGCTATTATTGTTTGTTGCATCTTGGAGACTTGGGTTTGTACCTACAGTTACTCCCCTACTTTATGACGTGAGTCTCTGAACTTACGTTGCCAGTGTTTTGAAAGTCATTTGAGAAGTACTATTGAAAACTTGTGTGATTCTGCATTTGTCATCACACTGTATGAGAGATTTGGATTACATTCAAGACACCTTTTGCTACTGATACAATGTAGATTAAAAAAAACCCAAACAAACCAAAACCACAGAAAATCCCCAACAAGCTAACACAACAAAGAAAATAGAGCAAAGCAGAGAGGACTATAGCTTTTTAGAAAGACTATTAATATGCTGAGTCTAAGTAAGATGAAGAAAAAGTAGCAAATACACCTTTAAAATTTAATAGCCAAAACAGACTAGTTCAAATTCATAAAAGATGAAGTCGGTCTTGGACTGGCTGCAATAACATTATATTTTATAGTCCTTTCTCAGTTCTCAGTGCATAGTGCCCCCTACGTTTGATTCAAACCCTTTCTTTTGCAAGGCAGTATAATTCTGGTCTTTTTAAGCACAGCTTTTCAGTCTTGCTATTTATTATGGTTGTCTTCTGCTTTGTAGTGTTAAATATTATAATAGAATACTTGGTATCGTACATCAAAGTGATATTTAAACACGTGATGGTTGTGTCTACTGTCATCTTTGTTGGTTCTGTCTCCTTTTCCTGTAACTCTGCAGAAAATCATGCAATTCATGTCTAATGAATATACTTTTTGAAGATTACAATATATAACAGCCCATCTAAAACAAAATAATTTTTTAATGTATGAGGATGTTGCTGAGGAGGACAGTAAGAATGTCATTAGAGAATAAGCAGCAGTAGAAATTAAACCCATTTTTTGGTCATACTTCTGGGATTCAAAACTACTTTGAGTGCCAGTTGGAATTTAATGATTTGCCATTGTGGTGAGTTCATCTTGACTGATTGCCAGATGCCCAACCAACTGCTCTCTCACTCCTCCTGCTCAACAAGATAAGGGGGAAAATTAAAATGAAACAACGTAGAGTCATAGAATCACTAGGCTAGAAAAGACATGTGGGTCAAGATTACTTATCAGTTACCTTAATGGGCAAAACAGACTTGACTTGGGGAAAAATAATTTAATTTATTGCCAATTAAAAAAAAAAAAATCATTTAAGACCGTGAGAAACAAAGGCAAAACTAAGAACAGCTTCCTCCAGTCTCCTCCTTCTGCTCAGGCTCAATTTCACTCCTTCATTCTCAACTCCTCTACCTCCTCTCCACCAGCCCGGCATGGCACAGGGGGATGTGGAATGAGTGTTGCAGTGTAGTTTGTAACAGTTCGTCTTAGCTGCTCCTTCCTCCTCACACTTTTATGCTGCTTCAACATGGGGTCCCTCCTGTGGGATACAGTCCTTCATGAGATGTTTATGTCCTTCCCACGGGCTTCAAGATTTGCTCCAGTGTGGGTCCTTTACACAGGGTAAGGTCTCTCGGGAACAGACTACTCTAGCACAGGATGCTCGCCCTGCCAGAAAACCTGGTTCCGTGCAGGATCTCCACAGGCTGCATCTTCCTTCATGGCATGTCCACGTGCAGGAGCATGGGATCCCCCCAAAGGTTGTAGGTGGATATCTGTGATCCTCCATGGGCTACAGGAGGACAAGCTGCAGCACTATGGTCTTCTCCACCGGCTGCAAGAGAATCTCTGCTCCAGTGCCCGGAGCATCTTTCCCCTCCTTCTTCTTCACCGATTTTACATCTGCAGGCTGTTTCCATTTTTTTCTCAGTCCTCTTTCACAGCTGCTGCACAGTGTATTTTCTTAAATGCATTCTGAAATATTATTTCCCCAGCCCATGACCAACTTGGTTGCTGGGCTGAACTGTGTCCTAAGCTCTGTCTATTGGAGCTCACTGGAACAAGGTCTATCTGGCACAGGGCAGCGCCAGCCTCTATTCACTTCGGCCACCTCTGCAGCCCTCTGCTGCCAACACCTTACCATGTAAAACCAATATTGCCCTTTATTTTGACCACTGCTTCTTATCTACC
Organism: Gallinula chloropus; assembly: GCF_964237585.1. Lineage (NCBI taxonomy): Eukaryota > Metazoa > Chordata > Aves > Gruiformes > Rallidae > Gallinula > Gallinula chloropus. The sequence goes on along the minus strand of NC_140085.1, from coordinate 126,118,762 downwards.
CTGAAAAGCTGCTGTTTGACGCTGGCTCAGTCACTGCTATTCAGGCTACCTGGATCTTGATTTCACTCCTTCTATCTTCCTGATGTTACCACCCTGCTGTTACACATGACTATGAATAGTTTGTGTAAAGGCTGAGCAGGTGGATGATAAAAATGAAGAAAGAGTTGTATTTATGTGCTACAAATCAAATAGGAATGCATCCTTTTCTTTCCTATGTTCTTTCTGGCTTCTGCTCCTTCATGCTGTAACATGCTTATTCAGAAATGGAGGTGATTACAGAATCACAGAATCTTAGGGGTTGGAAGGGACCTCAAGAGATCATCGGGTCCACCCCCCCTCACAGAATCACAGAATCTTAGGAGCATAAGTGTTCAGAATTGGATTTAAATTATTTTTGTGATATTTAATAGTATCACTATTTGGAAGGAGTGTGGAAGTGGTCCTTCTATATCAGTTCCTCCTCTGGAAAAGAAGACATTTACACTTCATGGATGATGAGGCAAATGTATTACTGAGTGTGGAACACTTGGTTGCCTTAGGTTGAGGTCACAGTCAAACACCTGAGCTGGAGACGGATGGGGTTTTGTGTCAGAATATGTCTAGCAGCAAAGCACACCCTGCATACCCGGGGTGAGGTTTTTTCTGCTGGTGGTACTGATCAGCTGTCATCACTGTGACAGCATATTGTTCATTATTCAAGACAGATGATTACTAAATTATTTTGTGTTCTGTATTCTCTGTTTCTTGATTGGATTGCTAGATTGCTTTCAGAGAAAAAAAATGAAAATAAATCTGAATTCTCTTGTTTGTTTTATGATGAGGCTTCCCTTTAAAGGGGGAAGAGGTTTGTATGAAAACATGCCTGAATTAAAGTAGATACCAGATATTTGTGTGTGCGTAATCTCACTTTATTGGATGTTTGCCTATAGTGAATAAAAAGGGTAATTTTTTTGATGGTCAAATAGAACAGCTGCTTTGAAATCCAAACTGAATATTCATAAACTCTCTTCCTGCCTTATTTAACTGATTTGAGCTTTCAAAGTGTAATGCTTCCTCGGAAGTTGTGCTAGAATTGTAACTAATAATCGTCCCATGTTTATACAACATACAAACACACGTATGGTACATACACAGGCATTATCCTCATATTACCTAGATTTTGTTGACAAAAGGAAGATAGATCCTTTAACAACTATATCATTTGCTGACTTTATTGCAGTTTTATAAGAGGCAGCGTTATAAAAATGGGTATGACATTTGCATTTCTGCTTAATTGCTGTGGAGTGAACATAAAAAGATAAGAGAGCCAAGAGAGCTTATTAAAACTGAAATGAGGGTAAGTGATAAAGAACGATATTTTAGTGGTACTGCAGTCAGTTCTGTCACTCTCCCCACAAAAACAATCTTATTCTTGGATTTTTTTAGTGGAGAGAAAGGATGTGGGGTTTATATAACTACTCTATTTTCTTTTGAGCTGCACATGATATATAGGGTCTCTCCCTGGTTGCATTTTAACTTGGGGTCCTCAGTAGTCCAGGTGACCTGCTGGACAATAATGTGATTTTTCTCTGCCTTTAAGTAACTTCCTTATTTCTTTTCTCTTTTGTCTTGTATCTCTTTTTATCTTTTTTACTCTTTCATTTTAATTCTTTCTTTTTTTGGTTGTCTCTTTTTCTCTCTCTCTTTTTTATTTTCCCTCTCAGAATAAACCAAGCAAATTTTAGGGGTTCCTGAGCCTCACTATGGCATGCTTCATGGCTACACTCCTGAATTCCAACATGTCAAATGAGATTTAGTAGTAGACAATTATGTTTTTAAAGGAAGTGTCAAATGGAATATTTTATAATTGAAAATACTAATCATTAGAAAGCTAGGAAATGCTAGTCTATACTGGGCATGCAAATGAGCTAATTTCACAGTGAAAAATAACGTATAATCACGTAACTAATAACTGATTTGTACTGTAAGTACATAGAAAGGTAGAAATAAAGGTATATAGTAATCATTTAAGTCAGCGCTCTCCTATTTTTTTTTGCATTAATGATATCTTAATCTTAGAATCATAGAATTATAGAACGGTCTGGGTTGGAAGGGACCCCAAGAATCAGAGACTTCCAACCCCCCTGCCACAGGCAGGGCCACCAACCTCCAGGCCTGGATCTACACAGGGTTGCCCAGGGCCCCATCCAACCTTGCCGTGAATACCTCCAGGGATGGGGCATCTACCACCTCTCTAAGCAGAACGTTCCAGCACCTCACCACTCTCTCTGTAAAAAAACTTCCCTCTAACATCTAATCTAAACCTTCCCTCCTTTAGCTTTAGTCCATTCCCCCTTGTCCTGCCATTATCTGTCGTTTTAAAAAGTTGAATCCCTCCCTGTTTGTATGCTCCCTTCAGGTACTGGAAGGCTGCAATGAGTTTCCCCCACAGCCTTCTTTCTAGGCTGAACAAGCCCAGCTCCCTCAGGCTCTCTTTGTAGGGGAGTTGCTCCAGCCCTCTGATCATCTTCATGGCCCTTCTCTGAACCCTCTCCAACAGTTCTACATCTTTCTTGTATTGGGGGTCCCAGATCTGGACACAGTACTCCAGATGGGGCCTCACGAGGGCAGAGTAGAGAGGGACAAGCACCTCCCTGTCCCTGCTGGCCACCCCTCTTCTGATGGAGCCCAGGATATCATTGGCCTTGTGAGCTGCAAGAGCACACTGCTGCCTCATGTTAAGTTTCTCGTCCACCATGACACCCAGGTCCTTCTCAGCAGGGCTACTCTCAAGAAGCTCTTCTCCCAGTCTGTATCTGTGTCTGGGATTCTTCCCAGGTGCAACACCTTACACTTGGCAGTGTTGAACCTCACTAAGTTCACCCGGGCCCACCTTTCCAGCCTGTCAAGATCCCTCTGGATGGTTTCCTTTCCTTCTAGGGTGTCAACCACACCACTCAGCTTGGTGTCATCCGCAAACTTGCTGAGGGTGCACTCAATTCCATCATCGATGTCATTGATAACCAAGGCAATGCTTTTATAAATTATTTTGGAAAAAAATTCATAGCTTTAAGCATTATATATAAATATATATATATATATAAATATGTGCATATGGTACATGCCACTGAAGACAGACTTCCCTCTGCTTCTGAATATCACATACCATCTTGCTGTCTGAAAGCACCACAGATGATATTTTTATTTAAGCCTCAGGTCTAGCTTTGCAGAGAAACTTCAGCAGGAAACTGTCTTAGAGGAACCTGTGTGCAGGAAGAGGCAGCCTATCCCTCTGGTAAAGGCATTTCAGCAGATTATTCCGTTTTGTCAACAGAAGCAGCCCAGTTCTGCCAAGTGTTCAGCACAGCCTTCAGTCACAAAGTAATGATGAGCTGTCACTGAACTGATATGGGAAACAGAATGCAGTTACACAGCTTTTCCCACCAAAAAAATATATTCAGTTCTGTTCTCTGTAGGGAGATTCATAGCTCCTGATATAAAGCTGTATTAGCTTGCACCAAAATTGGGTAAAATCGGCTCAAATAAGTACGATCTATGCAAACAAGACTTACTTTTTTGGTTTCACTCCTGTTTCTCTGGAACTTCATTTAAAAAAGGAGGGACATCCTCCTGAAATTCAAGAGCTTTATGGGACTGGGTTATAAATACCGACAGCTGAGAAAGCCTCAACTATTTCTAACCAAGTATAACCACAAGATTTGGCTTTTTCAAACATACAACTTATTTGAATAATAGTGTATGATGATGCTCTGAAGAAACATCTTCCAAAACCCACAATTTTGGAATTAAGTCATCCTAGTAATTTGGTTTAGCTGGGTAGTCAGCAATGAAAAACTGTGGGAATAAGAAATAATGAAATACTCTATTTCTGCTGAACCTCTGTCTTTCTGTAACAAATAATACTTCTGTATTATCTAAGAGTAATTATAGGTGCAGTTTGGTTTTGGTTTATTATCACAGAATTACAGGATTTTAGGGTTTGGAAGGGACCTTGAAATATCATCTAGTCCACCCCCCCTGCCAGGGCAGAATCACCTAGATTAGGTCATACATGAACACAAACAGGTGAGTTTCGAATGTCTCCAGAGAAGGAGACTCCACAGTTCCTCCTTATGTTCACATAAAACCTCATATGCTTCAGCTTGCATCCTTTACCCCTTGTTCTATCTCTGGACATCTCTGAGAATGGGTTTTGCACTTTCTCATGTTTACTGTGAAAGATTAACATCTTTAACACTCATTGCAAAATAGCTGTACACACTAAAATACATATGAAACCAGGAAAGCTGTTCTCATGATATTTTCCTATGTGTGTTTTTTATTGTGTGAAAGCAACTTTGATTTATAACTATTTCCATTTTGTGGTAATAGACTGGGTTTCTGTTATGCTGAAGTGCTCTTGGGTTTATACTGATGTTTATATGAGCTATCATATTTTAAAATTGATGATTCCTTTAATGCTGATATATATTTGAACATATTTTTGAGTTCTGGCTTTTTATGTTTCAGATATTTTGACTGTATTAACACAGATTGAATTTCTTCATTCCATGAATAAGTATACATAAAATACAGAAAACTTCAAATTATGCTTCATTTTGATAAGTTATCCTTAATTTTTGAGACAATTTACATTGCAATATGCATATATTTATGCACTGGTTAATCACTGTACTATAGCCATTGATATTTTGCAATGACTAAGATTCCAAAACTAGCTATTTTGAAAATGATTTTATATAATAACAGAAAAAGCCTATAATTTTATGTGGATCCTTAAAGAAGGTGCAAATAAATTCTTAAGGGCCAAATATTCTGTTATCAGCACATATTACAATAACATGATACTCTTGTCACTTCCACCAATGCATACATGTGCAAGGGGAAAATCTGAGGACTGTGGGACTTCTGATACTGATCTCAGTAGTATCAAGAGTCTCTCATAAATTTCAACCAGGAAAAGATGGAAGCAGAATATAATATGAAGGCTTCAAAATCATGTTTCTTAAAGTATTTGTATTGTGTCAGTGTTCTGTGCAGTTCAACAAAACCCTTTCCTTGCATTTTATCTATGGTGTACTACAACTTATGCTCGTCCTCAAGATATCAGCATTTCATGTTGCTCTTTATCTTTCAGTAATTGGAAATTGAAATATTTATGAGGTTTTTCTTCTCAAAAAAAAGAAAAAAGGAAAGAGAAAATGATACAGAAGGTTTCAGTATTATGGAGTAACAGTTACAGATCCATAATTGCAATGGAAGATTTCCCATAACGAGCCCTGTTAAATAAACAACCCCTAAGTTTCTCAGAAATAAACAGATTTTTTTGATTTTTTTTATATGTTCTCTCTCTCGTCACAGTACAAATTTTTGTGGTGACATTTATAATTATGCTATCCTGGAATGGTATCTGGCATTTTTCCTGCTATTTTATGTTTGTTTTGTTTGTAGCAGCTCCAGAACTGGTTAGCTTAGAAGATAAATATTGCTGTTATTTTCTTGGCCACAAAAAATAAATGTTTTGAGAATATTTAGGACTTAATGAATTTTTATTGATACGTTATCTATATATTTATAACAAGATTACTAATGTAAAAATACATTTTTAATAGGGTGTGGGTAAAAATGTTAGTTAAAAAGAAAATCGTAACTTTCAGAGAAAAATCAGGTAGAACAAATACTACCGTGAAACTGAACATTAAGAAAACAGAAATTCAATTTCAGATTTTCTAGTTGGATGCAGAAACTGATTAGACATTTTATGTGCATGTCCATTTTTGAAAGTTTCAGAAAATAGGTAGACAACAGGATTACCATAGTATGATGCATTCAAAAGTAGTTATGATCACACTTACAAACTGTGACTACTGTTTCCACAAGATGCCATAATTTCAACGTTTTTCAATTAAATAGCCCAGAAGGGACAGTGAAAACTGTATAGAAAAATACTCTTAGAGAGAAACCTAATCAGAGTTTTGTCCAGGAGAGTGACCAAATGAGCAGAAGAGACCGTTTATAAAGCAAGGCAGGGAAAGACTCAACAAAGGAGGCCTGGAAGAAGTTTGTCGAGAACATCACCCTGTCTAGTCTCTGAGAACTAGTTTTAACATAAATTTATCGATACCTTGTCTGTTACCATACATGTACTGCTCTTTAGTGACTAAAGATTATAGCAGAAAACATAAAGGCTTGGTGAGGGTTGGAGAAGCAGTGATGAGTAAGAAACCTCCCATGACCTATGAGTGGAAAACGACCCAGAGAAATCACTTGCAGATGCTCCCTCCTGGAAATGCCTTCAGGCCGAAGGGCGTATGGGAGTGAGTACTCTTATTTGAGCCCTGTAGTCTGTCCCATCTTCTTATGAAAGGGCTGTGTTTCCATGTGGCTGTGTTGTCTATGCTAAGCAGGTGTTAGTGCATGCAAATAAACTTCAAGCTGGCCTGGCTGGTGAGTAGGATAAAACATCTGACTTCCTGCATCTGGTGGCAGCTGTGAACCTCATGTGCTGGTGTCAGAAGCTGGGAAGAGTGGTGGACCTGGGCCCAGCTCTTGGGCTGAGTGTCCAAGGCCAGCTGCTGGAGGCAGCCATGTTGTGTGCACATCTACATCCATATTTGACTAGCCGACTTCAACTCGGTCAGCTGGAGGGAAAAAAATGGTTTGGGCCCTGCTCTGCAGCTCCTCTTTCCTTAAGCATTGTGCATCTGTGTAGGTGTCTGTCTGTGTGAGTAGCCAGTGTGTATAAGCATATGTATGTGTGTGTACACTGACCTGTGGTGTATATGTCCTTAGTGTGGCTACTGACAGAACCTGGTGCATATACCTGCAGCATCTGCTCATCTGTCTGGTTACTGGATTCAGCTGCTTCTAAGAAAGACATCAAGAGTGCAGTAATAAGCCATGTTTCAGAACAAATGGTTAGCTTTCTAACACAACTCTTCTGAATATTAATGTACTTGCAAATAGATATGAATTCATACAGGAGAAATTGTGACAAAATATTTAATCAGTACAGGAATTTACAGGTTCTCTTTGCTCTTTCCCAATCTTAAAGAAAGAAAATAAAAAAAGTGACTGAAATAGATTGCAGACACGAAAATATGAAACAGATAATGTGGCACATGCCAATATAGGTTAGATTTTCTCTTCAGAAGGAGTTTAAATATTCATTCAATTCTCCACCGATTGTGCAGACTGATGGCAGGGTTTTGAGCCATAGTGTATTTATAAACTGAACTAAACTGTGCTATACCGTTATTCCTATATTTAGATAGTGAGGAATTTGGGGGTGAAGTTAGGTCACAAAGAACAGCAGATGATTAAGCTGGCAGCACCAGCCCAGATGGAAGATGGGTCCAGCTGCAGGAGGAAGCAGCCAGACAAGTCAAAGTAGAGGTTCTGCATTTCTGGAAAATGAAGTGGACCTTTCTGTGAGACCACCACCAAGACACAATAGGTGAGATGTGTCTCCTACTGTCTCTCACATATCTGTGCTGAAAAGTGCTGTACAAAGACAGTGACATGTGAAGGATGGGCCAGGGTCCAAGCAAAAAAGAATAGCCAGTGAGTTTCAATTATGTGAATTGTATTTAGACTAGTTCAGTTTGCCTTTTACCTTTGAGTAAAGTACTTTATGGTCCTGGGATGAAAGGTGCATCCAAATTGTATTATATTCCTTAGTGTATAGATGTGTTTCTTCAAATCCTGCTCTTTGTACATTTCTTATTTAGGAGCTCAGAACTTGCTCTGAGGTATTCAGTAGTATAAGTTTCATCAAGTTCTTGCACCTTTCTAATGTTCTTCTTTGGTAGCAGGTAAAGCAACTGATTTTTCTGCAGAAACTTGGTACTTGCTTTTGAGTTCTAGTTCAATCTCCACACAGCAACATTTTTATATTTATCTGAGGGATGTCATGCTACTTGAGAGACCTTTTTTTTCTAATTCTGATTCTGGTAGAGAAGACTCACTGACTTCTGAATTGTTTTTTCACAATAAAATGTAACCCAAGTATATCTGAAAGCATTTCTTAACAAATGTAGCAGGCATAAATATTTGGATTTTTTAGTTTTAAATCAAGAGTTTGAATGAAATTTCATTTCAGAGTTTCCAGGTCTTTGGAGAAGTGGCATCAGTATATAGTTAGCTTTGAAGCAGTAACCTAATAAATGTAATGATTTTTGTTTTGTTTACCATCTGCTTTCAAAGCATGGCATAGTTACTCACATTTTTACTGGGCAGATAGGGGAAACAACTACAGAGACAATTTAACAGGAATCTAATTTATGTGGAAATGTTGTTCTTCTAATATCTACAATAAATATTGCAATTGTTGGATACCTCTGTCCATATCTACGTTTAATGAGTAACTCTGATAATGGAACATGAGAAATCTCTACTCAAAAAAGAACACACTCATCCAGAGTTAGCAGAAGATAAATATTTAATCATCAGAAAGAAGACAGAAACCTTCAAGGAATATTCTTTATGCAGCTGCTTAACAGCAGAACAGAAGAATCTAACTTAGCATTTGAGATTGAATGATAGGATCTGTCCTCTAGGTAGTTGAGAACAGTAGGTTGCACTTGTGCTAATTCATCAAGAAAAGAGAGGGAACAGGGGAAAAGTCATTCAGCATTCTTTGTTTCCAATAATGCTTTCAGGTTTAGTAGTATAAAAGAAGGTGGATTGCATTTGTAAAAAGGATGATTTTGTGGTAAAGATGTTCCAATATTTGATGACCTTCTGAGTCATCAGGATCTGGTAACATCCATTTGTTCCTGAACAATGAGCCCTGCATAGGCACAGCTGCTTGGGCACTCACTGCTGCACCAAATGGTAGACATCATTTTAAGGGCCTCTGGCTTCAGTAAGTAAGCATATTTTTCCATTCATTCTTATTGCAACAGCTATTATTTTCTGTCCCTTTTATATAAATCCTTTGAAAAATTATTTTCTTTTAGCAATTGTCCCCCACACCCTGCCAGTAGAAAAGCCCCCAGGAAAAAAAATAGTGTTCCCTGAATATCATTGTATGCAACTTTGCAGAAGAGGACCTGGGGATCTAGTTCTGGTTGAAACCAAGTTGAACATGAACCAGAGATGTGTCCTTGCAGCAAAAAAAACTAATGACAACCTGGGCTACATTAGACAGATAATTGCCCGTAAGTGGTGGGAGGTGATCTTTCCCCTCTACTCAGCACTGGAGAGACCACACCTGTAGTTCTCTGTCCAATTCTTGGTTCCCCAGTAGGAGAGACATGGACAAAGTGTAGAGATTCCAAGGAAGATGCACAATGATGCTTAAGGGACTGAAGTACCTCGTATGTGAAGAAAGACTGAGAGATCTGGGCTGTTTGGCCTAGAGAAGAGAAGGCATGGAGGAGATATTACAAACCTATATACATATCTGAAAAATGGATACAAAGAGGATGGAGCCAGGATATGTTCAGTGCTGCATGGAGACAGGTCAAGAGGCAATGGATAAAAACTGAAACACAGGATGTTCTGCCTGAATATCAGGGAACAATTTCCTTTGTGAGGATGATCAAGCCCTGTCTCAGTTGCTCAGGGAGGTTGTGGAATCTCCATTCTTGGACGTAATCAAAAGGTATATATGTTCTTGGGCAAGTGACTCTAGGTGGCCCTGCTTGAACATGGGTTTGGACCAGATCATCTCCAGAAGGGGTCAACTATTCTGTGATTCTGTGATTCTATAAATGACAGAAATGGGAGGAATAAAAAAAAACCCTTGTCATTTTCTGAAGAAGACATGGTATTGCTTTATTGCTACTTTGGCATATGGTGCTAAGGTAGGTTTAAAATTTACTCTCCTTCATGATCGTTGGCTCCCAAGAAAAATCAGGTGTCATGATCTCCTCAAGTATGGGGAGATGTGTTTCATGCTAAGGTATTATTTTCCTACTGTAGTTTGTAGAAAGCTAAAGGGATTTTCATCTATGAGTAAACTTGAATAACTCCTCATAATTCTGTCTCCTTTGCAAATATACTTGATCTGATGCAGAGAAAAATTTTCGTCTCAGTTTCAGCCAGCCATGACTCACTGGCACAGAATTTCTTTAGCGATAATCCTGGGAATCCTCACTGAAATAAGTACCTAATTTAGCACTAAATTTGTAAGTAGCACTAAAATATTAAATGTGCTATTAAATCTGGACTAATGCTAATCCATATTGTACTCAGCCTATATATATTCTGTGCTGAACATTTTTTTTAATTGATTCTCATCCTTTTTAACCACTTCCAACATTTTTACCTGCAATCCATAAGTAAGTACTATTCTCTGAAGGCATTCACATACCAAATATTTTAATAGGAAGGTTTTTTTAAAATTTGGGCTTTATTTTCAATAAATAAGCTATAGCTATAATATTCATATGCTTTTAAAACCTTTATATTATAACTTTGCTAAATCACATATTCTTTCTGATTAGATTTACAATTACTAGAATCCCTAATATGAATTTTATATATACATATATATGTATAGACACATAGAGTACAGAAATAAATATTGTAAGAGTACTAGTTTTCTTTTAAACTTATCTGAAAAAAGCTTCAAATTTAAATAAAATGTATTTATTTATATATGCCCATACTATACAAGTACAAAGTTGCATAATAGGAATATTTAGATACACCTTTTATTGTAAGGGTATGGATTTTTTTGTTTGATTTAAAAAAAAAACAACCTAGAAGGAAGCTTTAATTTTAAAGAACATGTTTTAAGGGGAAAATTACTTAATTTTATGCAATTGTGTCTTCTGTGTAATTGCAAGTGCAATTTCTTAATTAAGATTATTGTCATAATTTTGTTCAGGTATTTTGTACTAAGAAAAGTGAGGTTTTCTTAAAATATGCAAGTCAATGTCAGATTGATTCTAGCTCTCACAAAGGAATAAGTTTCACTTAGAATTAAAAACAGACAGAGATTATATAGAAAAGTCAATAAAATAAAACTGTACACATTTTTCCCAGCTTACTTACAAAAGAAGCTCTAAGGTATTATAAGGGATGAAAAAATTGAATTCTCTTTCTAAAGGCTAATTTGTATTTCATTTTTATTGCCCAGAATATCAATAAAAGGCCTTTCACATCGGTCGGTAGCTCTCTCTAACACAAGGAAAGTGTTATTCTTGTGCAGTTAGATTTTGTACTTTGACATTATCCTTTACGGGGTTGGAGAGGAGAAGGGGGAACGTGGGATGGCAGCACGTACCAGTTGTGGTGGAAGATAAAATTTTTACTTCCAAGGATGGAAATAGGCACTAAAAGTGATCAATATTTTCCAGTGTGACTAATTCACACATATTAAAACAAGTATCTTACAGAGCATTGATATTCAAGTAGTCCTGCAGGCTCATGTGTAGTGGGTTATTTCATAGTATCATGTATATAATTAGGTCACCCTTGAGGGAAGAAATCACTACTTATGTAATTCAATTGAGGTCAAACACGTTTTTCAAACTGGGTTGGCCCCCCGGGGTGTGGAAGCAGGAGATAATTTCTAAGGCACAGAGGAGAATTCCAGCCAGTTTCTGTCCATCACCCTCCACTTTTCATCTCTCTTCCCCCACTCAAGCAGCATTGCTCCAGAACTTGCAGCAATGTTGGCTCTAGAAGCGTTGTGGAAAAGGCAATGCCTGTTTTCAATTGCCAGAGCCAGGGGGTATGGAAGCCAGCCATCCCAGAGGGTATTTTGAGGGAAAAAAACCACAACTGAATAACAAAGGGCAACCTTGCTTTATAAGTTTGAAAACTGCTGTCCTGAACAAATGGTCCAGAAGCCACAGACTGCAGAGGGCATCAAAGTTTGCCTCTGTCACCAAGGGGATCTCACTTCATGGCAGCAGTTTTGGCTGCAGGAGGGTATGCTGGCCCCTCTCTCCCTAGCCATGTGGCCCATTGCCTCAGGCATGTCCTCAAACAACCCCCTTGCTATCAAAAGGCTTTTATTTATTTATTTATTTATTTATTTAAATGTGAAAGTTTTAAAGTTCACAAAGAGCCTTTGGAGCTAGTAGCCAAGAGCACAAATAGCTTATCAATAACTTGGTTTTGTTTTTCTATTGAATGAATGCTTTTCTATCCCGCTTTCAGGCATCTGAGTAACTCTGACAGAAGTTACTTGGACTGAAAATGGACTGAATTGTGTCCACAAAAACACGAAAAGGCCAATTAATGAAGTCAACAAAAGTTTCCCCCTGAAAAGGGATGGACCATTTGTAGACAGTAGATATTGACATCATTGGCTAAGTTTACATATTAAAATTAAAAATAATGTGAAGAAAATACATTTCCCAGACTTTCTTTTTTAATGTCTACTTTAGGAGGAGTTGGAAATAGGGTTACTTTCCCAACTCAGCTTGTATGATAAGGGGATTTTTTTGCCTAACGTTTGCTCTCCAGTTGGTTTACTCTGGTAAATAGTATAATAGTATAACACAACTCTGTGCAAACAGCTGATCTCTATTAATGCTAAGCTTGCTGTTCTTCCAGCAATGCTACTGAAAATGAAAAAATTTGAATTTGCTCTCGTGGTGTAGAATGAAAGAGCATGCTGCTCTTCTGCCAGTTAACTTCTTGATTAGTCATCATGTTTAATAAACCTGCAAAAATCCAATGTCATAACAGGACATGTACTACAAGTATTACATCCCTTGAAAATGAAGGAGAAATAATATGCAGAAGAATGCAAAGACTTAAGGATGCTGTCTTATATGAAGAACATTGTTAGTGGGTCTTGATGTGTTCAGCAGGTATCGGTGTTGTACTGTGATTCCGTTACACCATATTCAAAATTGCAGAAAGATGCTGTTATGCATGATGATCAATGCCAGGATCAACAAAGGTCTATTTGCTCTGCTCTTCCCTCCTTTGAATGCTGCCTTTGTGTACTAGATGAAGATAGCCTTGTCCTGAATGCCTTTGATGAGTGGAACTGCTTCTTCACACAGAAAGAACTCTACAAGGAAATAAAACAAGGGATGGGTTAAAATCCCCTCCTCAGGGGGGTGGTGAGGACTTTCCAAAGGACTTTGTGGTCCCAAAGACAGTGTGTCTGAAGTATAAGGTATGTGCTATACCCTGCTGGTGAAGGGTATGGATGGCAAAGCACTGTCCGTAGTGGACAAGTAATGACTTGAGAACCAGTTTCCTGCTTTTTGTCATGACCAGGGATGGTGAGGGATGCTGCCTGGAGAGCACCAAGCTGCATAAATCAATCCACCACCAAGCTCCTTCTGGTGATTGATAATTACTAGGTTTTATTACAGTCAGGAAAAAACCAATAGTTTCACAAAAGTAGCCCATTTGGCCCATTTTAGAGTTCTATTTTATAAAGAAATTATGCTGTAAATGCCTACTTCCCTAGGCAGTTCCTTCAAATGTAGTGTCAATATCGCATGTGTTAAACTTTAGAGAAACTATTCTTTCTCTCTGTGTATTCTCTTGTCTGCTTTCCCCCTTGTGACTCCTCTTACTTGTCCACCTGTTCTTTTCTCTCTGACAAGTTACCTGCTAATTTAATTTTTTATTTTCAGATAAATTTGATTTAAACGGATTTGTTGCCTTAAATAAAAATCCCCAGATCCGTGCTTCATGTTTGTTTTGGGGGAAGGTTTTGGGGGGGGGGTGTTTTGGTTTTGGTGGTGGTGGTGGGTTTTCTTGGGGGTTTTTTAGATTATTTTGTAGGCTTTAAATCTGGGGGGCTGTTTTGTGATTGAAAATCTATTGAATAAAATACGCAAATGAAACCTTCATTTTTAGGTAGGAAAACTTTTTAGCTTATTTTACACTTCTGAACATTATGATTGGACAGATTGAAGAATAATCAGCCTGTTAGCTCTTCTTATTTCCCTGTTCAGAAAAAAAAGCAAATCAAAACTACATGACAGCAACAATAAAAAACAACACCAAATCAAACAACAATAACAAAACCTCCCAATCAGTATCCTGTGATGATGTAAAGTACAGTCGGTTTAGCCAATATAGGTTGCCATTTTTCCAAAGCAATCACATCACAGCAGACTGATTGAGAGTAGATAAAATCTGAAACTAGACATCATAGGGGAAAAATATTTTGTAAATATTACCAAGGTGTAATGGCCTTAAACCGAATGAGGGCAGATTTAGGTTAGACATTAGGAGGAAATTCTTCCCTTTGAGGGCGGTGAGGCCCTGGCACAGGCTGCCCAGAGAAGGTGTAGCTTCCCCCTCCCTGGTAGTGTTCAAGGTCAGGCTGGATGGGGCTTTGGGCAACCTGTTCTGGTGGAGGGTGTCCCTGCTGATGGCAGGGGGTTTGGAACTAGATGGGCTCTGAGGTCCCTTCCAACCCAAACCAGTTGGGGATTCTGTGATGCTGTGACACTAAGTTTCTTAGTTTCTGACTCTCCCTGTCCCACAGTCTCTTGACTGTTACAACACAAATCTGTAAATCAGTAGATGGTTAATATTATCACTTCAGGCTCATTTAAATTTAATGCTCCTACACAAGTGTACCAAGTCAGGCAGAGATAGAATACCTTTGTGTATGTATGGAAAAGTTATTATTTTAGAATCTGAATGTAACTAAATTCAGATTAAATAGATCTGTCACTTTAAATATAACTACGTTGAATAACATAGTACAGGTATCACTGATCAGTAGTAATTAATGGAACAAAACCTATTAGTGATGTATTATTAGCAATTGCTAGTATTCTGTGATTACTGCCGTCACTATCTATATGTATCAAAAATGAAATAAAATTGATTTGGATAACTTGTTTTTTCTTCTGTTCCTAGACACAGAGGTTTGCAAGTTGGTTGAGTCTCTTGTATATTAACAACTATTAGACATTGAACATTATGCTGACTGAGTTTTCTAGAAAATTTGTCACTTCCCCCTTTAATTAATTTTCATATAGAACTTACACTGTTTGGTTGTTTTTTGGTTTGGGGTTTTTTTATGTATTACATGCTATAATAATGTTATACAAAAATCTGAATATAACACTAGGAATTAAAACACATGTATCTTTTTATAATTTTCTTATGTAGTAATCTATTGTGCTTTCATGTTGTGCAGAGGTAATGGCAAACTGTACTGGATTAGTTGATAATACATTGGACTATATACAGTACTATTAACAAATCCCACCTGGAGTTAACATACTGTATTAAAAACAGCAAATCTCCCTGCGACATTGGAGGTTTAGGCTGGATATTTACTGCCTGCAAATTTCTCATTTGTGCCTGTGTGTATTTTTTGCTTCTGTGTTCTTAATAACTTGCTTGCTAGAATGACAGGAAAAAAAGTGTTAATTTTTGCATGGTGGCAGGCCTATGAAGAAATTAATATCAAAATGGTGTCATCACTACTGTAGCTTTCAGTTCTGATCAGTGTTTGTTTTCAGGTTATTTTGGAACTTACTTCAGCATATATAAGTGTGCAAAAATATAATTGCATTATCTTACCTGAAGGTCAAAAAAAATCTCGGAGATATATTTGACATGGTAGAATTTAGAAATATTGGAAGAATGTTCTTTGCTCATTTTTATTGTGATGATGTATAAGTTCCTGCCCCTGCATCATTTCGAGTGGAAAAAAAAAAGCATTTATATCCCACATCCAGTGTTGGGGATTCTGTGTTTTCCATGTGGCATAGAAAACTCAGTAGCCTGGCAAAAGGTTAAGTATGAAGGTGATAACGCAGAATGTTCCTGATCACATCCATTCAGTGGGATCCCACGCAACACACAAATGCAAGGCAAAGCCAAAAAACCACCTGTACATATCCTTTATATATCACTCTTTCTTATATACTATATACTTATAATACTATTGTTTATTACCTACCTGACAAAGAATGTAATACAGTGACTCAGTATGTAATCTGTAAGAGATTTATTTCTACTATTTTCTTGGTCATCTGCCTAGAATATTAATAACAACATTAAAATTAGGGGTTTTTTTTAATGACTTAGAAGTTAATTTGTGGGATTTTGTCTGTGTGTTTTTTCCTCCCTACTACTGTTAAATGACAACTTGCTTGGTCAAGTGCTATTTTTCAGGTTTGGTTTTTTTTTTTTTTTTTTTTCCTGCAATGTGATAAAACATCCCTTTGTCTTCTTACTTCTGCTGGGTGTTTCACAAGTGTAGATGTGCTTTCCGAGAAATCAATTCTTGTTTAACAGTTGAAATACAGGACAGAATAAAAAATGCAGGGGAAAAATACACAAAACCTGGTGAGATCTACAAAAAAGCATAAAAAAGAATAAATCAGCTATGAGAGGTTTTTGTATACTTACCTTTAAAAAGAGAAGGGAAATATATATTGATCCTGTAGACATAAAAATGTTTCCTGTTTTTTCTAGAAAAATATGGTTTATCCATATTCTTTATGTTCTTTCACATGGAGCAGAATGAGGCAAAGTTAATTTTCAGCCATATGTGAAATTTGTCTTGGCAGGCTGCTGTGAAGTATTTCCCAATGTCCTGTCTTTTTTATCAAATTCTTTTTCAGTTCTTGCTTCTAATACTGTATTAATGTTATGGTTTAGATTCTTAGCATTAGAGGAGAAGATTAATAACTTGATTTTATCAAACAGAAGGATTTTTCTGTTGTGTCTTTGTAAACACAAAACTTTTGGAACCCCCACAAAGAAATTAAAACAACCAACAACGATAATCTAATCTTACTAAAGCAAACATTGTCCTGCTTTGTACTCCTAAAGTTCTGTTTTCCTTAAGCTTCTCAAATAAGACTTTATAAAACCTTTTTTCTGAAGTTTGACAAGTTGATCTATGTCCATGCATGGATATTTTGGATTACAGTACAGACTTCTTAATTTTCTTGGGAGGGAAAAAAAAAACAAAACAAACCAATTGGAAATAAGAATTTCAGGTGTACACTTTTATACATGTGCACTTTTATCATTTGTATTCAATAGAGAACTACTTCAGAAGCATTTGAACAGACAAGATCTCAGCCTTATTAGTGAACGTTCTGTATTTGCAGGTCCATTCACCATTCATGATTCTTCTCAATAGCTCATATTTCCTACTTGATTGACTGGTATTGATCAAAAGTATATCCTTGGGATATTCTTATTATCATGGTGCTTGATCAAAAAAATACGGAAATGGGAAAATCATATATGTTTTGCTTTCCAGAAATACTCAAAATTCTCAAAAATACTCAAAAGCCTAGACCTTGACTATATTTAGATAATTTTACTGGTGCATCCTGGTAGTATGTAGATCTTTGGGCACTGTTGATTTCATAGGTATTGTGTGATAAACTTCACAGCAGTTGGTTTTGATAGACATGAAAAACAATGGAGAAAGATACATTAGTAAGGCTGTCCCAAAATTCTCTGCACAGTCTTTCCTTCATTGTTTTTGTTGTTGTTGTCATTTTTGGTTTGTTTTCTTTTTTACTTACCCATGAAATACATATGTGCATTTTCCAGCCAACATCTCAGACAAACAACACCCTGAAGTGGATGTCAATTCAGGCAGAGAAAAAAAGTTTTCCACAATTCATGCTCTTCTTTTCCTCAAACTTAAGCATGTACTTTTCTACATTTAGAGCTTTTCCACTCTTCACTCGGTCACTCTCTTCTTTATCACAGGGTCTGCATATCAAGGTATCCCATAGACAGATACGCAATATGAATCTACATCTATGACAGTTCCAGATCAACTAACATTAAGATGAAATAGGTACTGATGAACTGGCGAGCAGGATGACATTTCTAGCAGAGGTGAAAAGCACAAGTCATCTGTTCTTGTCAGTCAGTGCTCTATGTGCTCTCAGATGGCTGCTGTACAACAAGGAGGTTCATAGAATCATAGAATCATAGGGGTTGGATGGGACCTCGAACGATCATCAGGTCCAACCCCCCTGCCAAAGCAGCTCCCTAGGACATATTGCACAGATAGGTGTCCAGACGGGTCTTGAATGCCTCCAGAGATGGAGACTCCACTACCTCCCTGGGCAGCCTTTCTCAGGGCTCTGTCACCTTCACTGTGTAAAAGTTCTTCTTCTGCATGTTGGTATGGAACTTCCTATGCTGCAACTTGCAGCCATTGCCCCTTGTCCTGTCTCCACAGACCACTGAAAAAGGGCTGGCCATTCCCCCCTGCATCCCATACTTAAGATATTTATAAACATTAATAAGGTCCCCTCTTAGTCTTCTTTTCTCAAGGCTGAACAGTCCCAGCTCACTCAGCCTTTCCTCATAGGGGAGATGCTCCAGGCCCTTAATCATCTTTGTAGCCCTCCTCTGGACTCTCTCCAGGAGATCCCTGTCTTTTTTAAATCAGGGAGCCCAGAACTGGACACAATACTCCAGGTGGGGCCTGACCAGGGCAGAGTAGAGGGGGAGGATCACCTCCTTCAACCTGCTGGCCACACTCCTCCTGATGCACCCCAGGATCCCATTGGTTAAATAATATCAGATAAGGAAAGATGAAGCATTGAGTCAAAGGAACTGTGGGAAGCTGGACATTAGAGCAACTACTCCTAGGATACAAATCATAGAGAGTTTAAGCCTTTGCATATATTTTCCTGTCCTATTCTTATTACAGTATTCAATCACACATCCAACGCTGCTGGGCCCTAAAATTCTAAGGATGATAAATGGCTACAGATATGAGATCTATAATGGAATCATTATGTTAAATAATTGTTATTGCCATATTGTTTTTACTTTGACAAGTTACAGACAAATTGTGTATAAACAACACGTTGGGTGAAGATGGCTGCATGGGTTCGTATCAAATACAGGAGCAGCATCTGTCATACCATATGAAGTAATTTTTGTTCATCAGTGGTAGCAGGTGGAGGAATATTTTTCTTGTCCTAATAAATCAGTCTTGTGGATTATAGGAAATACTTGTAGATCTACTAAACCCTCAACAATGTATTAATAGCCTATGAGACTTTCATTGCCTACATTCTACTTGCGGAAGTGCTGCAGATTTGAGGTTGTAGAGTGGTGCTGCTTTCAAGTGTAAATGCCTAGTGATAATGATACACAGTTTGGACCACACTGGAGAATGAAAGGAGAAAAATTGTTTTCCACATTCGCATTGAGTTTCCCTTGGCTTATAATAGTTCCTTGACCTCACAACATAGGTAGGTTGGTTGGTTGGTTGGTTGGTTGGTTTGATCTGGTGCCTCCAGTAAGAAACACAGAATTTTTTCTTAGTTTTACACATGAGAATTTTTTACCTGCTGCAGTATGTGCATGCTTGCTGGAGGGCTCTGCTGCCTGCTGTGCTTTCTGGTAGCTGAGGGGCTCCACATCTACTGTATCCAGCTGTAATCAGGAAACTCATGTCATCTTCCTTTATTCCCACCTTGGGACTGTTTAATTTTCTTTCCCTCTTTCTGTTCTGTGTGGCCATTATCTTGGTTTCCTTTGCTCATACTGTTTGAATTACTCTGCTTTTTATATCATTCTTTCTGAGTTTTGTTTCATCCCAACAGCCTTGGTTTCTGACACAGCGTACAAGATGAGTCAGACTGACATTGTAGTTAGTATTTAGAGTCAAAATAAGAAAGCCTGTGTCACTGGGGGGCATCCAGAGCTCTAAGTTCTTTTTATGATATATTGTGCTTTTGAGAGAAAATTCTGTCAGAGAACTCAGAGGACAAAATACCCACCCAAAATGTTTCAGTACCTTGTATCTGACAGTTTAGAACATAATTACCTTAAAGCCCAGTCAATTTGTGCTTATGTCTGCAGGTTTATATCCACATGACTCAAATCACAGACATGCACAATTTTGAGTCATTAAATACTATCAACCTCTTCTCAAACAGTGGGCTTAAACATTCTGAGATGTTTCTTAAATACCTCTCTTCTAAGGGAGCAGGAAACCTAAGCTGCGTCTGGTAAAGGATCTGATGTTGCAATGGAACCTGGATGTGCCTCAGGAGGAATTTCAGTTCTGGCAATCGACACTGTTGCAGAACCAAAATATTAAAGAGATTTTTTTTGCCACTTCACTCCTAATACTGAGGGAAGACAAAAAAATCCATATATGGCAAATTACTTAGCTTGTTTCCTCTGGGAATGGGATGACAGTTAAATGTGGTTTTGTGTGGGTTTTTGTTCCTTCCAAGCTCCTTCTAGAAATGTTCAAATCATGGAAGTCAGTAATATGAACTCAACATAATGCTCAAACATATCAAAAGGAATAAAATAATATTTCTAAGTGCAAATTAAACAGCTAAACCTTGATATGTATTGCTCCCTGTCAACCAACAGTGGAGTCCTCTTATCTGGTTAATGTATGCTTCACCCTCAGAGCTTGATGGACCAATTAGACTTTAGACCAAGGGATGATTATCTCAAAAAGAAGGAGAATATTACCAACTTTGAAAAAAATTTCATCAGTAACTTTTTATTTTGTTTTCAAGTAATGTAATTAACAAATATTCCAAGTAGCACATTAATGGAAGAATAACATAATGTACAGTAATATGTTCTTTAAAATACTGGCATATTTTAAATTGCATGTAGAGAAAAAATAGTGATCGGCTCTTAAGCAACTTAAAAGCAGCAAGAGTGATCCCTATTCAGTGGGTGTATTGTTTGCTTTGCATGAAGTTTAAACAACTTTATTAGCTTTATACAGCCAAAATATGGAAAGGATTAATGAATTATACTTACAGCTTCAATATAAGAAAATGATTTTATGTTTGTTTTCCTTACAAGTTTGTGAATTAGCTGGAGAGCTAAGAGTAATTCCATTCCAGAATTTACATTTTTAAGAGTATTCTTTAATTTCTTGTATCGTCCATTTCTTTTTTTTTTTTTATCTTTATCTAGGAAACTGGACTGTAGTGTTCTTTGAATAAAGTTCTTGCTTATTCATTGTTCTTAAGCATTTCTTTCCCCTCTTCTTGAACAGAAAAAGGAAACAGATATTAAGATATCTAAAGGAAAGGAGAAAATAGAGCCATGTGGTGGTTTGACCCTGGCTGGAGGCCAGATGGCCAGCAAAGCATCTATCACTCCCCTTGTCAGCTGGACAGGGGAGACAATATATATTGAGAGGCTTAGGTAGGCAAGCAAAGGACAGGGAGAGATCATTCTGCAATTAGCATCATGGACAAAACAGACTCAACACAGGAGAAAGGAAAGAAAACCCTCTAATTTATTACACTGCACCGCACAGCCAGTGACCAGAGTCACGTAATGAGAAGTGTGACCATATCTTAAAGCACCTCCCCTCACCCCTCCCTTGTTAGCAGACTTTAGTCATGATTTCCCTCCTTGCTCCCCACCAAGGTGGCAGGGGGTGAGGGGAAATAGGGATGGGGTTTCAGTTAGTTCCTCATGAGTTGTTTTCTTTATTACCAGGGAGGCATTCCTCACACCCTCCTCCTGATGTACTGTGGGGTCCCACCCTTAGGATACAGTCCTCCACAAACTTCTCCAACATGAGTCCTTTCCTTCGGGGCTTCAGCTCTTCACCAGCTGCCCCACCGTGGGTCACTTCTGTGGGATGCAGTCATAAATCATAGAATGTCTCTCAGTCTCTCAAGCCCAGACTGCTCCAGCCTGGACCTCCACAGAGTCACAAGTCTCCCCAGCAGGTCTTGCCAGGAGTTTGTAGGTCACAGTGTCTTCCATATGTCTCCACCTGCTCCAGCGTGGGGCCTCTGCTCCCCATCATGTTGCATGGGCTGCAAGCGGACAGCCGCTCCACCAAGGTCATCCCCACAAACTGCAGAGAAATCCACCTGGGGCGCCTCCTCTCCCCCCTTCTTCATTGACCTCGGTGCCTGCACAGATTTTTACATCTTCTCACTCCCTTCTCTGGTGGCAAAAAGCAGCTGCTTGCGCGTTTTTTTCTCCTAAATGTGATTCCCAGAGGCGCTGTGATCGTTGCTGATGCACTCGGCCTTGGTCAGTGGCAGGTCTGGCTTTGACCCCAGCTGGTGTTTACTCTGTCAGGCATAGGGGAAGCTCCTAGCATCTTCTTGCAAAAGCCACCCCTGCAGACCCCCTCCTCCAGCAGATCCCTGCCACACAAAACCACAACAAGCCATCTTTGAGATTAGGCCATATCCAATACACACAAGACTGCTGTAAATCAGCAATCAGCTTATAGAGTCTGAGAATGGAAATTAGAGAATTAATGTTTCCTCAGTGCTCTCTGCAGAATCCTCTTTCAGCAGATCAGAGGTCAAATGCATTTACAAAACAGTAGGAGAGAAATCTTGCATTGTCACAATATATTCCTGGGGAGTATTCAACTTTACACACTCATTTGCTGCCCACCTGGAAACTCACATAAAAATTATAAATAAATAAATAAATAAATATAGTTGGTTTTTTTTTTTTTTTTTTTTTTGAGCCTCATTAGAGTGCAAAGTAAAATGTGGGAAGGAAGACCGTGTTCCCTAGTCTCTGGCTGCCTGGCTTATCAATATACAGCATCAAAGAAAGTAAAAAAAAATCAGGAGAGAGCCAAAACTAATGAAGATTGTACGTAATGCAGAAGCAAGATTTTGGTCTGGGAGTATGGGTGCTAAAGGCTAAGATAAACAAGTTAGCAGTCCGTTAGGTTAAAACATCCTTTATTCTGTAATTGGAACGGTCACAAGACCCAATTCAATTAAAGGCTCAAAAAGGTTACCACTTCCACTTCAAAGCATGCTCAAATGTGATCACAGAATCTCAGAACGTAGGGGTTGGAAGGGTCCTCAAGAGATCGTCGGGTCCAACCCTCAGGGTAGGTGGCTCTTGATACAGTGTCCAAGTTCCAGATTGTTTTGTTGTGGCAACGTGATTGGTGAACGTGATCTGTTCACCGCTTCAACCTGTCATAGTGGTGTCTGTCTGCAAGCTGCTTGTCTGGTTTCACAGGTAAATACACGGAACTTCCATTGCATATTTGCCTTTGTGGAAACTATTTTTGAATACACAATAAGGTTAGAAGGAGTTTGATAAAAGGGAGACATAAGCACACAGAGACTCTGACACAGTCAGGCCAACAGCTTCTGAATATTGTAGTTAGCGGCTGAGAAAAGTAAAATTATTGTAAACAGATATAAAATGCAAAAAAAATACAATATATGATTTTCTGTCTTGCTTGGGATGAAAATAATGACTTCAAAACAATGTTGTATACATTGGCACTTCTTTCAATTTAATTTCTATTTTTATTGCATTGCAGAAACTCAACTTACTGTATGAAAGTGTCCATTTCGCTAACAGTGGGTGAAAATGACACTGGACTGTGCTACAATTCAAAGATGAAATATTTTGAGAAAGCTGAACTTAGCAAAAGCAAGGAAATCTCATGCCCTGAAATTGAGGATTTTTTATTTCCATTTAGGGAGCCTGAAATTCTCTGGTATAAGGTAAGGGATGTAAAAGATTTTCAGTTTCAATAAGATAATATGCAATGTTCATGATGTATTTTCATGATGCATTTATTTTCATGATGTATTTATTTTCATGATGTAAATATGATATGAATCTTGAATTGTTTTGAGACTTTTTAAGAACAGACAGCAGAATTAAAGACAAGAAAAAATTAACTAAATGGAAGAGATAGATGCAAATGCTTCCTTTAGTAAACTTCAGAGCATGTATTTTCTTAATATCAAATTATAGATGTCACAAAGAATTGACAGCTCTCAGCTAACAAGTGGGCTACAAAATAAGTGTTACTAGTCTGGGCTGGTTTGACATGCTAAGGTAAAGCCATGTGACCTGCTTATGCAGCTAGCGTGCCTTACCAGGCTAAACGCTGTGTTTCTAAAAACTCAGGCATAAAATCTAATTGGCAAAATATTAATAGGATATGTATGCATGCTATTATCTGCATGCAGGGCTTAATTATGAAGGATAAAATTCAGAAAGATGTCCAATATTTTGTTCTTTACATATTAGCTTTTACTTGTAAATATCACTGATTTCATTGTTGTTATAAATAATTTTATTTCCCTGTTGTGTACTGATTTCTAGAACATGACTTAAGTTCTTGCAAATGGTGGTGCCTGTGGACAATTCACTAGAGCTTCCATAAAGAGCACGTTGAATTCTGGGTTTCTTATCATCTACAGGAAATACTAGGTGCCTTGGTACTGCAAATTGCCCACAATATAAAGTCCCCAAACAGTTCAGGGAACCTGAAAATTAGATTCTGTGTATTTTGTCCACAGAAGTCCGCATATGTAGGAAGTCCTTGCTTAGCTAGATGCTGGTATATATTGTAGTTGTCTTTTAAAACTCTGACAATTTACTTGGTTACCAAACGGCGTTTAAATGTGGTACACAAGACTATTTTATCTAATAAGAAAAAACTTCTGACCCAGAAGGATTCTGCAGAATTAATTGACAGTTTGTGTGAATGAGCTTAAACAATCCTGGGTACTTCAATATTTTTTTTTAAAAAATATTACTGTATAAGCAACAATTCTGCTAAGATAATCAAGCAAAATATTTTGTGACCATTCATTGAAAGCAATTTTTCTTTTGAAAAAGAAACAATCTATTTTTCTGATTTTCTAATTATATAATATCTCTTTCTAGTTTTTCTAATGTAATTTCTAATTTCTACTACTGGTTTGCAATAACAGAAAAATTAGAAAACCTAGGAATAATACAAATATTCAAAGCAAATCTATTTTAAATAGTACCTGGGTTACTTAGATGAAAATAAATTACTAATTTCAAGGAGCTAAGAAGCATACCTGCAAAAATGTATATGCTGTATGATAGCATAAGAAGTATTGTTTAAGTAGTAAAGATTGAAATACTAACTCATTTTTGTAGATAGAGAGCTCACCTTTTGCTGCGAGTTCAGCAAGTTTTGATTCTAAAATGTTTTTCGAAAGACATACAACAACCTTGTTTCTCTTCATTTTCATCTTCTGTTTCTCTACTTCCTTAGTTATAATTTTCTTTAAAATATATTGAAAAAAAACCCTCCCTACAACCTGTAGCTGCTGGCAATTTAACAGTCATGGATCACAGATACAAATTTAATGACAAATAAGTAACTCAAATAGGAACCCCTCAGCAAAATGATGTCAAACAAAAACCACAAAAGAACTCAGCTTTTTTTTTTATTATTGTCAGAGGAAAAAGTACTAAGTGAGCTAATAAAATTCTGTAGTCTTTTATCTTTTTAATCAACGCTTAACTGACCCGGATTTTTAGGTATTCAGTGTATATAATGTTCATAATTAGACTGAGCTCTTGCCTAGCCTTCTTGGCTTTGAGAAGCATTGTCAACAGTCATCCAATTTCAGTGTTAAAACACAATCACTGAAGTTTTCTATTGTCTTTAAACAGGAATGCAAGTCAAAGACGTGGAGATCAAGTATTGTGTTCAAAAAGGATGCTCTTGTCATTCGGGAAGTTAAAGAGGATGACATTGGAAATTACACTTGTGAGTTAAAATATGGATTCTTTGTTGTTAGAAGAACTACAGAATTAACAGTCACAGGTAATTACAGACTTTTGCTATCTCATATTAAAAAATAAAAAAGCAACCACAAAAATACCCACTGAATATTGTGATTTGAGTTCTGCCTGAGTCATGCCTACATAACTGCTTTTGCAAAAAAAATTGCTGCGTACCTAGATATGAATGGCTGATATATCAAAGCTGTCCTGAATACTTTGTGTGTAACATTTGGAACAAGTCTGAGTTTTGGTCTACTGCAAAACCTTGTGTGTAAATCTTGACATTGAATGGAAAATGTGGACAAAGAACAGGTAGCTTCAGCAAACAGTACCTGTAACAGAAAATAATCAGAAAATAAGATCATTGTCTATCATACTTCATGTGTTTAAATGCATTAGGATATAGGAATAGATGCAGCCACAACTCGAAAGCAGTAGCTCTAGCCCAGTGACAGGACTGACAGGGTGATAGGTATGTAAGGGGTAGTGTTTGGACAGTGCATGGCTGATGCACAGTAGCATTATTCCTCTAGTATTCTCTTCCAGCTTTCTGTAGTTTATAGTTCGAGAACTTCCTAATCTCAATCCTTATGTGCTGTTGTTACTGATTTTCCATTAGTGTGATTATTTTTTTAATCCATTTATTATTGGCTTCAAAAACATTTTGAAGAAGTATCAAGTTCCAGGGTAATTATGTAACATAAATAAACTGTAATTTAGCAAACAGCAATTGAAGAAGATGCATTTAATATACTCTGCATTTAAAACTACCATATCAATATGTAAAATCCATCACGTATGGAAACAAAGTATATACCATGGTAGTAATGTCCAAAGCAGCAGAAAAATATGAAGAATGGTCCATTAAATTTTCAGTTCCTCACCAAACCTCTAACCTCTGTTTTACAAACATGAAGAATATAGCTGAGCATAAACCTAAGGTAAAAAAATTACCCTCCCAAATCATGTGATAGCACTGGAAGGCAGGAGTACATTACGATCTATGTAATGCAGTGTGGTTCCACAGTATTTACATAAAAGAAGACACAAAGAGGATTTTCCTGGCTAATTGGAGGTGAGCTATCTTCATACAGTTCATACCATACGTAAATTCTTGCACCTTCAAAGTACCACATAAACCAAGAAACTTCCAGAGAAGGCGTCCTCTCGCCTTTTCTTGTTTCTTTTTTTGTATCTAATATAAAAACATATTGCACTCTGACACTTATGTTGTGCATTTAGCTTGAATTGTAGCAGTTTCCTTTTATGGTGGAAAGTTTGTGTTCAATTTTGATGTTTCTCATTTGCCCTCCACATTACCCAAAATTATGGTCAATTATGTTTTGTAATTTTCTTTCAGTAGATTAGTCTGGAAATCATATTGTTTATGTTGTTTTGAAAGAATTCAAGTAATTAATCATATTTATTAAAGCTCAATATCCAGGATCTCTTCATAATTTATCTTTTGGGTGCAATTGATTTATTTGGTCAGTAGAGACAGGCAATTACTGTCTAGTGATTAACCTCACAGTAAACATCCATATACTCTGTTTGATTGACTCTTATATGAAGAAAGCAGAGACCATGTCTTTGAAAATTTGATTTATACCAGAAGGAGGTTGTCAATTATCTTTTGCAATATATGATGTATGTATTTGAAAAGTACATATATTCATTCAGTCCTTAGGTGATCCCTTCAGTCCCTGTGGTTAGTGCTCCACTGTGTAGCAGTATTTCAAACAGACTCAGACTGGCAGAGAGGAGAAAGAAAAAAAAGGCATTGAAACCAGATGCATGTTGCTATTTGTAGTAATGGTTTAAAAAAATGTAGTTCGTCACTTGTGGTGTAGGTAGGAGTTCAGCATTTAATGTTTAACTCGACAGGGACAGAAAGAGACTTGGCTGATTTTGAGGTGCTAAAAATGAATGAATTTGTATGGAGAGAATTATTCAGTTTCCACCTCTACAAACCCTGGCAGATGTAAGGACAATCTTTTAAATCAGTAAACTCTTTTCCTAGTAGTGTAGGTCTTCATACCACCTGTATAATATTACAAGACTAAATAGAACAAACAGACTTACTCATAATGCTATTAATTTTATACTACTTCTGTATTGATATCTTGATAATACTTTTTATCAATGTTATGTAGGAAGAGATTCCTACAAATCTGATGTTTTATCCTTTCTCTGTGAGCTGAAAACTAGTTTGACTTGCCCTGGACATACATTGTGGACTGTACCGAATAAATAGGGGGTTGAAGGGACTCATTTGTTTTGAAAAATAAATTAAACTTTAACTCAGAAACTGAGAAATAAGGGTTGTAAATGTCAAATTAAAAGTAAAACATAAATCTTATTGGAGAAGAAAAGATAGGATATCTTCAGACAATATGAAACGGGATAGAAACAGTTTTCTTGACCTTATAAAAAGTTATGAAAAGCTCTCTTTCTAGTATTGTGTGTAGGAATTAGATTAGAAGGCAGAACATCATCACAAGATGTTTGTTGGAAGAATGGGGCTGTATCTATAAGCAACTGCAATACTGTAAATTAAGTAGCATCTCCTGGATTATTTGAAGCAGGCAGGGTGAGAAAGCTATGACACTGGTGGGATGTGGCAGCATCCTACCTTTCTCAGCTTTTCTTTCTGGTGAACTGTGGAAGATAATTAAGTTTTTAATCCCTTTAATTTTTCCACAAAATGCACTTTGGCAGCCTTGAAGTCTAAAGGAGAGAAACCATTGTTGCTATTACAGATTATCAAATTACGGATATAATTATACAGGCACATTATTTTCAATTTTGATGTTGTGAGTGGTTGTTGTCAGAACTTCACTGTTTCACACTTTACATCATATCTATGCACCTCGTAGTGGAATATGGAGGACTGAATGCCACCTTAGGTACACCTCTAAAGAAACAACTAGATTTAGAGCTCACATTTTGGGTGTTTTGAAAAGAAGTCTTGTTAATGGCAGCAACATTTCACTAACATTTGTAAATAATACACATATTCTTCAAATGCTATGTAACTGTTCCTTACCAAGAAGAAGTATGTATTTTACTTTGGATCCAGACTATGATTTGTTCTTATAATAGGAATGTATCTTTTTTTATTGGTATAATTCCCTTTTGGTCTGATTTTAGTGTTGTTTGGAAGATGTGTCTCTCACACTGAAAATACATCATCTAAGTGATTTGAATCAATTTCCTTATTGTTCTGACTTAGAAATTATCTGCTTTGCAAATTGTGAACTGCACACTGACTATTCTAGCTTGTAACTACTGCAGATATTCACATAAGCAGCATAATTGGTGGTTCTTTGTTTCCAGTTATGTAATTCCACACAAAAAGTCCTGCAATGTATAAAAACATTTGTGGATGTTTATATATACTTTCAGATTGGTCAGATTTACCTTTTTTTTCTTTTATATGTGGAATCTTAATTAAGGCATACCTATTCTCTGTGACATACTTAATTAGGTGTATGTTCTGAATTAGGAAAAATCATATTTTAATAGCATAATATTAATTTATTAATAGTTCACAACACAGGTCAAATGTATTTTCCAGCAGATTCTTTTTTTTTAATTGTTAGGTTTAGTGATTTATTTATTTTCTTAAACTGCCAATACATTTCCAAGCACAAGTACTTTTGCAGAATTTCATTCAGGTTAAATGAAGTCCATCTTGAATTTAAGAGAGGGTGTATTTGTCCCCACTGCAATATCAAATAATTCTCCATGATAAACATCACAAAGCAAACATACTCTGTCAGCTTTGCAGTTGGAGCATTATTTACTCAATTCTTACTCAATACTTACTCAATTTCCATTCTGTTAAAAGTGAGAAGCCCTTATTCCTTGCTGAAGCAATCAGACCTAATCAGTATGTTCTTGCTACTGAAGCCTTTCCTCAGACATACACTTTATTGTCTTTATTTATCAATTAGTTCCTTAAATGTCCCTCTGAAAACAATTCTGGCTGAAATGAGAACAACTTTAGATTCAGAGACTTGACCGTGTTCAAATAAAGTTTTACTAAATTAAATATGAATTCATACAGGTATTTTATTATTTAAAGTTATTCTGCTTGGTTTAAAATCTTTCTGCAATAATATTTAATATTGAAAGTTCAAAAAATTTCTAAATTAATCTTTTCTATCTGTTACCCTTGACTTTTTTCATCTTTAGATTTTTTTTAGGCAAAGGAAGGAATGTAATTTGTCTATTTCACAGTTACATAGTGGTTGACATTCAGAGTTGCTTGAAAGTTGGGATTTGTTGAATAAGCTAGCTTTCTTTTACTTTCTAACAGAATTAGTCTTCATTAGCGGAGTAGAAAATCTTAAATGTACGTAAGTATTTTTAGTGCTGAAAAGTCCACCATGAAACCAAATAGTATGGAGAATTATAATTAGATTATATACCTAGCCTCACAGCTCACTATAATCAGATCTTACATACATGGCCTGTCACCATATTTTGTGGGGAGAAAAAACAAGAAAGGGGGAGGGGAGGACTTTGAAGGTTTTAGCCTCCTTTAAGCTGTCGATATTCTAACTGTGTAAGACAAAATGTGCACCCTTTATTCCCCAAAACTTTGGAATTAATTAATTCCAGATCTGCAGCTTTTTTTGCTTCAACATAGTGGAATAGAGAAAGGTGCTGTAAGAAGCATGTACCTTTCTTTTTTTTTAGTGAGTGCTGAGACATGTATTAAAGAACAAAGACTGGGGTTTTTTTCCAAGCATTTCGAGCTTCAGAACAGACCCTGCTTGGCTTCTGCAGTTAATGACAATGATGAAGCATTTTGAATGTACCCAGCCCCTCCTTGCTTCGGCTGATCCTAATAATTATCAGAGCTGATTCTCATTCCTTTTGTTCGTCATGAATTTAATTCAAATCCAGACTCAGATAGAAATTATATTTACCATTATTCTGTGCAAAGACTAATAAAATATAAAACAAACAATAGACTCGTTGTGAAACCAGCATGTTCAAAATACCAACCTAGCATTTTTATAACATATAAAAACCTGTAAGTTTATCAAATTCATGGCTGAAGAGTGGGTTGGATTTTTTTTTTTTAGTTAGAAATTAGAGATCTTCTTTTATAGTGCAATCATTTTTGTATGGCTGAAAACAAGGATCTAAATTAATCTCATGTGTGCATTTGAGTAATAATAATCAGAATGTTATGTAGAGATTTGATTAAAACATTCCCTATAAATGTTTGTTTAACATACTCATTGTAAATGGATTTAGTGGATTATTCAAGACCAGCCTTATATGAAGACAGCAATGAGCAAAGCTTTATGTTTTGAACTTCAAAGTGCAAATGATGTCATGTACTGTATGTTACAGGTCAAAATTATGAAATAGAAAATCAACTTCATCAACTTTGTAAAAGAATGGATGAATAAGCTAAAGAGAGACAGGCTCCCAGCTCTATTTTGAACCTTGCTGCTGATGTCCTTCTAACCTCTGCAGTTGGCCAAATTGGGATGTTGAAAAAGGGCAGCTTTAATAATTGAAGATTATTCCCATTCATGGTCTCTGGAGAGAGAAAAACTCCTTTAAACAGTACGATAGGGAACCAGACAGGGTTAGGTGGTCAGAACTTGGCTTGTAAGAGCATCTTTATGGGCAGTAGGAGTACAGTTTATTCTGCCTAAAATTAGATCTGATGAATATCTTGTTCCTTTTCGGTAATATGTTTACATGCTTGTCATTTTGGTTGAAGTCCTAATTCATGCATAATGTACCTTCTATAATATGCTCTCCTTCTTACTTGCTACATTTTTTTGTTATATGACAGAAATTCCTCCAAGACTTGGCCACTACAGCTGACTTCTCTTATTTTGGTAATGCTTTTTATACAACTACACCTTACTTTCAGCTTCCCTGCCACAACCTAGGTCTTTCTCTCTACATAATAGTGTTATCTTTAGAAGAGGAGAAGTGATCGGTCTCTTGTGGCTTTTTGTGTGGATAATGTAAAAATAGAACATTAGTTATAAAACCCTAAAACATATTAGAATGTTTTGCATTTAGCATGTTTAAGTAAGTTTCAGTATTTACAGGCTTATTTATTCATCCTTGTTGACGGTGTGTCATGGTCATTGATGCCTCTGCTTATCTCATACAGTGTTAACAAATGGAAAAAATATGTGCAACTTGTGATACTTACTTGGGTAGATGCAATGAAACAATCATGACTTCTGTTGGGGTTCTGTACTCCTTGTTGATGAGGTGGTGACAGTGGAAGTTAAGGGGACATTAATCATGTTGTTATGAGTAGAAGAAATTCCCTGACAAAAATTAAGAATTCCACTTAAATTGGATATTATGTAAAGAGTGCAGTCTGTTGCTGTGTATACTGTTGTTACATGATGACTTTTTAAACAATTTTGGCTTTGTAAGATTAAAAAACTAATATAAAAAAAAACCCCTCCAAACAAATTTGTTTTTTACACTAAGAGAAAAAATAAAGGAAGTGCCATTTCTTGGTGTGATGGAAGTTTGTGTGAGTCAGTTTCCATTTCTTCATGACTCATATAAGAATATTGAAATATAAACATTTTTGAGTAGATGTTGTTACCATGGTGCTGCTTCCCATTGTTTCCATTTAGCATGTTAAGATGAGCTCCATTCTACAGAGAGAAGTAGACAACGTTTATTGCAAAACTGTGTTAGTGAATACTAAAGACAAAAGACTTATAAACTCTTAGTTCAATAAAATGTTACAAAAATTAAATAAATCTGTTGTTAAGGCACCCAAGATGCCTCTTATGAAACCTTTTAAAATGTAGTTAAATGACATTCAATGTTAATGTTTTGCATTATTGCTATGGAATCAGAAGACTTCATTTTACTTTTATGTTCCCCTAGAGTATGTTAGATCCAATAATAGTGTCCCAACCGAGCTTTTATCATTTTCCTAGCTTTTTGGGGGGAAAGTTTAGATAACTTACATGTACAGTGGAGTCTTCCAGGATGGTATTTTAATAAACTAAAGTATAAAGTATATAAATACAAACAAAGCATGTGGAGTTTCTGTTGCCTCCTTCCCTTAAAACAATCAGTACATGTCCTTACAAACAATCTGTAACCAATTACACTAACTGCATATTTAGCTCTAAAATGGAGGAGGATTTTTCATTGTTTTCAATATATTACAGTTGGCTTTGTCCAATTATTAACTCGGAGCTACTAAGCGAAATTATATTGGTAGTACATACGTTCAGCAACGAATTACGGATAATAATTGTGTGTGAAATCGTTGGAATAGTTACTATTGGCAGAAAAGCTTTGCTAAAAGAAGAATAACATCTCATTTTTACTGCAGCATTACCTGTTTAGTTACAGTATTAAAAGAATAACAACATCAGAATAATGTAGAAAGTACCTGACGTATTCCATTATATCAATAATACACTTATCTGAGTACACGTGTCTTGAATATTTCTGATGACTTCAGAAATACTGTTCTCTGCCCTTATCATCTCTAGAAAAAGAAGTGGTCAAGATTTTTTCCATGTTGTTAACTCACAATAATTACCCATAGAAATTATCATAGTATATAAGCAATGGGAAAAGAGGGCATATCAAATTTAAGAAACAAGTTTTACTTGCAACTCTTTCACATGTGGGATTCAAGAGTGAATCCTTGGTTTCTTTAACATCAGTGGCAGCTTGCCCTATGACAATATTTCATTTTTTGACTTTTTCATTAAGATCAGAACTCAAATTAATTTTAAAAAGTGAAATCACATTTTTAAAAACCCTTACCCTGAAAACCACCATGATGTTTTATTGGTTACTCTATTGTGCAATATCTTTCAATAAATTAATAATTTTTAATAAATAAATTTTAAAATAGTTTCATCATGTTTTACTAACAGAAAAAAGGCATGATAGCTACATAGTGATCATCCAAAACAGAATGAACAGTAGATGAAATATTTTTATCGTAATAAAATGGGAAAACCTGCCCATTTATTTTTATATGACTCCAAAATACAGGTTTTAATTTTGGATCTGGTTGATATTATATTTCTTCCTAATTTACTCACTTGGTGAATAGTTTGGTTGTCTTACTGCAGTCAGTATGGGTAAAACAGCTGCTGCCTTACTGAAAAAAAAATCAGTGCTAAAATAAAGCAGTCAAGAGAATATTTTTTTATTCTAGGGTACTTTATCTGAAAAGTTTTTAAATTAAAGATATATGAAAAGAAATAGGTATGAATAAATCAAAATTATATCATAATTTAACTTCTGATGTTTTACTTATCTGTGTGAGAGCTTAATATAGGAAAACAATTTCACCAACCTATTTTTTTTCTGTGGGAAGTTGATAACACACGGTAATTGTTTGAATATGAGAAAGAAATTGGAACTAGCAATGACATTTTTCATTTCTTTAATACAGTTTTTCTTTTCACTTTAGAGTATTATATTCACATCCACAATTCCATTAATTTAAAAAATACGAGATATAACTTCATAGAAACAAGACTGAGGAGTGATATAAATCAGTGGGTTTCCTCCATGTTCTTCAACAAGAGGGAGGAACTAGAATAGGAAAATGCCTGTGAGTTTTCACCCTTTCTAAATCATTCTGTCTCTACTCACTGCATCCTTCCCATGTTAAACAAGTTGATGATATTTCTCCAGACACGGGTTATGACAAGATCCATCCTTGGTTCTTAATAAGCCCTTTCTGGAGTCAAGAGTCCCACAGCATAATTTTAATCAGGTTGTGGGAGGTTTGTTTATGGTGAGTATATCATCTCTTGTGTGTTTTTTCTCTGGAGGTAAGATTCATCTCATGTAATTTTAATACTTTCAGCCAGCTGCATATCAAAAAGTTGCCCTTTATAGGAATCCCGTGGCATGGCTTGTCTCCTCCTAATGCCAACACATGAAACATCAGATGTGTTCTGTTATACTCCATCCCGCTTCCATCTCTTGACTATCAAAGGAGCTTTAGGTGACAAACTCAAATGTAGCTTTATAATACAGGCATCTAAATTATGTGAATCCTACTTTAAGATTTCACAATTGTTGTGTTTATAATCTTTGGAAGTGGTAAGCTGGTTCTACATAATATTTTGTTCTTACAAAACAAGTCCAAAAATTAACGACAGCTTTTTGAAGCAGGGAAGAACAAATCTGTGGTAGAAATGTTATTTGTTTTTTAGACTGAGATGTACAGTTGAAAAAAATCAAGCCAGCTTTTGGGTGTACAAGGCTGTCTTCAGATCTCAGAGGCTTAATATACCAGCTGGTCTAATAAAATATATTGCTTCTACCTTGTTTTGTCTAAGCCATTATGTCTACAACAACATTACTATTATTGGTTTTCATGGTATTTAGGTTTTCTTCGGATGGAATCACAGCGTGTATTTCTTTAAGCTAGCTGCATTGTGCAAAATAAGTATAGGGTTTTTTATTAAAATATTACTGTTTTGATTCATTTTGGCAGCTAGAATAAACTGTGCTTCACATGTAACACAGAGTGTACCCTTTTTCCATTCTCTGATTTCTTTGAAAGTGATGATTGTGGTTACAAGACAACTGAAAGCTTTCCTTTTATATTTCACTACTCTGAATACAGCTGAAACTAAACATAAGGAAAATTGAGTCCTCTCTGAAAACAAAGGTTCTGATTTGAGAACTGCAGTAAAGAGAATAAATGTTTTATTAGTAAGTAGGTGGGTTGTTGTTTCAGTGTAGAGATGGTAAATAAACTACTACTTTTGTTCACTATTAACCTATATCTTCTAAGAGGGCATTTTTAATGTTGATATCAACTGGCATTAATGCCCAGGTGGATAAAGAACTTGAGGGGAGATGTGATTTTTATTTTATTATCATACAACTCTGCTGGGGAACCTTGTTTCTTTCACACACAGCATGGGAGGCAAGCCTCACTCTCTGCAAACACCTTCTGCTTCCCCCACAGCTTTGTGACTGGTGCTAGAGCCCAAGCACTAGCTGCCTTACAGCAACCCACACTGGACCTCTCCTAAGATACCAGCCCCTGTGAATCTGGCAGTTTGTGATTTCAATGACCTGAACAGGCCAAGCCTGCCCTCTGAAAGCACAGACAGACTTTGGGCTTTGGTGTCACTTCCAGTATGTGCTTTGGTGGTGTCAGCAGTGGGGATCTCCAAAGGGGCCACCTGGTCTCTCCACAAACGCTACTGTGGTGGTTCCTGCCTTCCTGCAAATCAACAGTCTGTGCATCCTCCCCGTGCCAAACCTGGACAGTGGCAGCAGACACGCCAAAGCTTGGTAGGAAGGCAATGCATAAGTAGCCCACTGTGGATGGAGGTTGCAGGGAACATTGCTTCTGCAGGATGAGGCGATCACTAACACCCCCAATCAAGAAACAGAGGAGTTGCAGTCACCCCTCCATGAAGTGGCAGAGGATTGCTAAAATCCTGTTTGGATTTTTCAGGTGTTTCATTCCTTCAAAACAATTCCATTAGTTTTTCAGAATTTTTCAGCTAGTATTCAAAATTCAAAAAGTAACTCATGAATAACTTGGCAAAGGGCAAAAAATGCATTGTGATAAGCTAATTTAAATAGAAATAGGCTCATTCCTTTGTGTGGGTTGCATATGCTTTTTTTTTATTAAAAAAAAAAAATTGAGCAAATTCAGTTTTCTGAGGAGCTACCCCGACACCTTCAGGAAAAAAGAAAAATGTGGCTAGGTGAACTGTTTATCGTTTTTTACAGCTGGCAATATCCAGACTTTTTGGTCACATTTGAGGAATGACCGTTTCTGAGGATTAATGGGAGTAAAGGAACAGGGTTAAGGAAGAAAACACTCTTGTAAAATGTTTATAATGTTGCATTTTTTAGAAATTATGAGATTGTAACAGGAAAATTTATTTTTCCTACTCTTGTGCACAAATAAAAAGCTGTTTAGTTAATAGGAAATAGTCCTATGCAGCTACTGTTCTGACAAAGACAGGCTCAAAAGATTGAAGAAGAGAAATACTTTAAAGAGCTATTCTGTTTTCTGAAAAGTCAAGGACATTTCAAAATACTTTTGCATGTGCCCTGCAATGCCTTGTTCTAATACACTATAAATGCTACTGGGTAGATTACATCTCATATTTTCAAAAGCTAAATTCTGTACTGTTCTGCTCTAGGTGTCGTCTTGTTTATGTGGTTCACAAACATCCTCGTGATCTGTCATAGTAGATTTGATATGCACATAAAGCTGATTTATAAACTCTTCTGAGAAAGATATACAGGGATATATGCCTGCTCTGAGATGGACTGAGAAAGTCTCACTTTGTGCTGCAGTCAGTGTAACTTAGAAGAAAATACTACCTTTGAATACAAGTCCAGGGCACTGTTATTGCTTAATCATTCCTCAAGAAACATTTATTTTATTTGTGGGGTTTGTTTTTTTTTCTGACCTGTCCTTTTAAAAAAAAATCCTGAAAAATGTTACTTAATTCAGCATAACCAACCAACACAAACATAAATGGCTCTTTTAGGCCTTATAGGCAAAATTGAAAAACTTTGATGACATGAAAATTTTCTTTCCATTTTTGAATGTATGGCAAAGCAAATCTTCTAAAAAAATTCTAGCTGACCTAGTTTCCTTATTAAACGGAGTGCATCATAGTATCAAAGGACAGAAAACTTGCATTAACTTGATTAAAAATACTATACTGAGTCAATAGAAAAATGATGAATCTACTCATGGGATTTTAAAAGGATTTTGTGAGTAGAAAGGAGACTTTTTTAATAAGTAAATTGTTACAGAATGAATAGCTACATGTGTAAAAGGTCCATATAGTTCTTACTTATGTACATTATGGAGAAGTTAATGAAATGAGTAGAGTATGAAATGCAATTCTGGCTCAAGATGTGAATTGGAAGGGATCTTAATTATTGTTTGTTTATGACAGTTGATAAGATCTAGTTAAATTAACTGAAATACTGTGAAATTTTCAGGGTATATATTTACACACAATGCATAGCAAAAAGGTATTTATTTCATTAGAGACCTTGCAGCATTATCAGCATGTGAGGATACAAGAAAATTGTTTTCTGCAATTTTAGATATTAAAAGAGAAGGTAGGCCAGTGCTGGAATAGGTCTGTAAAAATACTGAAGTGGTTTTGCATTCACACTGTTTGTATTTTCCTGCTTTATTATAATCTATATAAGATTTGCTTTTAAAAACTGCAGTGGCTCTGTTTTTAAAAACTAGTGGGCTCTT
Source organism: Gallinula chloropus (assembly GCF_964237585.1). Taxonomy (NCBI): domain Eukaryota; kingdom Metazoa; phylum Chordata; class Aves; order Gruiformes; family Rallidae; genus Gallinula; species Gallinula chloropus. The sequence goes on along the minus strand of NC_140085.1, from coordinate 126,081,063 downwards.
ATATTAAAAGATTTAAAAGAGGCTGAAAAGTGCATTCATCTGCAGCTACATATTTGATGACTTTTCAGTTATTCAAATATAAAGCATATTTGTATGACTTTTAAAATTAATTTTACCTTTGCTTTTAATTAAAAATGTCTAACTGTTTTTACTAAACATACACACACACACACACATGCACATAATAAATCTGAATGGAGCTCACTGATTACCAATCAACAGAAAACATTCCCAGTTCAACCAAATCGGAGAGGGGAGGGGAGGGGAGGGGAGGGAGGGAGGCAGGGGAGGGGAGAGGAGAGGAGGCAGTTGCTTGAGTGTTTCTTTGGTTTTATGGGGAGAAAAAAACACAGTATTTAACCTTTATCAAATTTTGACTCACAGTTCTTTGAAGAAATATATGGGATTTTCTGCCCTGGGTGGAAAAAACACTTCTGAAAGGAGAAAGATAATCTAAAAATCTTGATTATAATGTACTGTTATAAAGCTTTTTATTGAGGTGAGAGGTAGGTTTTCATGCACATAGTGATTCACAAATTTTTGTTTCTAAATAATATGCCATTTTTCCTGGGGGCAGGGGATTTGGTGGCTGTGGATTCAAACCAAGACACTAGTACAAGAGTGGATAAACAGGCTATTTCTTTGAGACAAATCTATCTTTCCTTCTACCATATAACATTGGGGGGTTGGAGCTCTATGATCCCCAGGGTGCCTTCCAACCCAGACCATTCTATGATAAGAGGAGTTGGGGGACTTGAGCAATACACCCTGAAAGAGTCACTGGGCATGGGAGAAAATTAACATGTGAGGATGTAAGGAGTAAGAAGCTTCCACTAGTAGAGATGAAAAAAATACACATAGAGAAGACACTGACTTTTTTCTAGAGAGAGGTCTGCAGTTAATGTGGTTTTGATTTTCCTTTCTGTTGGAATCTTTATCATTTTTCACAAGATAGTGTTGACACTGATGGCTGTGATGAGCTAGTCTGAAGGTGGGAATGTATTTAAGTGAATAAAGTTGTATCTGCAATTGTGACTGGCTGCTGTAATCACAGCTCCTACAACCCACTGTAGGTGTTTACAGTCCATGGTACAATGGAGATCTTTAGAAGACAATAGCTGTCAACATTCCTTTAAAGAAAACAATGTAAATGGAATGAGTATGATTACATTTCTTTATACTATGTATAACTGTCATACATGAAATAGCAGAGAGAGAGAAAAACAAGAGGGCAAACTGCTCTGAAATGTAATTAAAGATATGAATACTTGGGAAGGGCAAAATACTGCTACAGGGACGATGATGACTATTTGGCATTCTTTAAATGAATAAAAGGATTTTAGTTTTTAAGGTTATATATTGAGGTATTGTTATGATTAACAAAGATAACACACTGAATTTTGATTCTAATTTCTGTTAAAAAAAGGTTATGCAAGGTTTTTAATTTATTGTTTTAGTACCAACAGGCTCTATAACAGGCATTTTGCAAGATTTGCTCATATGAAATTATGAGTAGTTGAAAAGTGACAGATATTTAGTTACTTTTTTTACATGATATATTTTGTGATTCAGCTAATGAGGAATGTACCCTTCCTGAATCTCAGTGAAATGGTGCTTTTGTGTATGTTTACCATTTGTATAGATTGATCCAGCGACAACATCAGCAAATAGCAGAACTAGGCATCATTTACTTACTTAATAAATAATGATTCCCCCTCTCAAAGGGTAGTTTTCACAGTAATTTAAGAATTTATATGAAATCCATTGAAGAGTTTTGCCTTTACCTGTCAGCTTTTCCCTTACCTGTCATCATGAAATATTTTAAGTGCATTATGCAGCCTTTTCCAGTTTAAAAAGCTTTGTCCTCATTCTAACATAACAAGTGAGAGGCTCCAAATTGCCTTTGAAAATATTACTATATAATGTACTGCATGATTTTGGTTGACTTCCTTAGTTGCTTTTAATCTAGAAATGGCATTATAGTAAACAATACTGTCAAACACATGGACCTATTTTTCCCCCTCCCTAAACTTATATGTGCTACCTATACAGACATTTGAGAAATACCTGTGCATCTTATGCACAAATGGTAAATATTATTGAAATGTAAAAGCTTAAAAAGTATCTGGATATGTTTCTAACAGATGAAATTAATTTTTAATGTAGCTCTAATATACAAATAGCCTGTCACAGCCTGTAATCCCTCTTCCATCCTCCCCCTGCTGCACTGAAAAAAAGCCCAACACCTTAGGAAGGCAAAATGAGAATTTTTTATTTTGTCCAGTAAAAGTAAGGTGGTATTTTCACATCCATGTATCACATTGTTTCAAAATAACCTTTGGCACTGGATTCCATGTGTCTGTCACTCCACTCAGGCACTGTTATAGGGAAAGATCACAAGCCACAAAAATGGTAAATGTGAGTCTGAAGAAACTCAAAAACTAGACAAGCACTGAGAATTATTATAATCTTTTTTTTTCATGTGTCATCTGTAAGCAAGCAAATGCTTACATTATAAATCAGGCTTTTAAACATTGGTTGCTAATGCCGTGTTTTCTTCCTAGGAGATTTATTTGCCTAACACAGCAGGAAAAATTAGCTAAAATTATTTAGGGTTTGGTTTGTTGGTTTGTGTTTTTTTTCAGAATAATGAGTCAAGTCTTAATGGTCAATGAAATATAAATGCAGAAGTGAATGAAAAAAATATAATTGAGAACTTAAACATGTGGAAGTGAGGAAATTTGGGAGGAGGTCATATGTTAGAGAAGGCAGATACTGCAGTAAATGAGGCTCAAAAATCTTAGCTATACTGATGGTAATTATAAGGATGTGCTGCTTGAAAGATCACACTGTTCACAAAATCTTTTCCCTGAGTGGCATAATTCTGTTACTTGCACAGTGTTCCATCAAATGGTGACTTTTGTGACACTGCTAAAGTTGGTGGTGTGTCACCCCTGTCTGGTAGTCATACTTAAAAACCAAGATTTGGTTACCAACAAAACAAAAAACATATCCTAAGCTCGTGCTGTAATACTGCATTACAAGAACAATAGTCAGGAGTTTTCCAGATGTGTCTAGACAGTTCCAGGTTTGGAGCTTTAAAAAAAAATAAAAATTCTTTAGTTTCAATACTGATGAATTCAGAGACTCAGAATTCACAATCTCTCTTAATATCTCAGTCATCCATAGCAATTTCATAGAGTTAGAAAATGACACTAAATTTCTGTTTACAAATTATCAGGATTGTCTCATTGTGAATTTTCATTCCTGTCTGACAAATGTCTATATCACTGAAAATGATATGACAGTCAGCAAGAATTGGCACCCTCACTGGTAATCTCAGTAGAGAAAATGAGATTTAAATAGTTTTGGAGGCTGAGCTACCAGCCTCACTGTTAGGTGGAGTCCCAGATGTACATCAGCCAAGGAGGTGTGGAGAAGCCTTCTCTTCTGCTGTGGTTTGTAGGTAAATAAAAGAAACTCATTCATGACATCATCATTGTTCTCTACTTGGGACAAATAACTTCATTTAAAATTAAATGGGCTGTGTCCTTTTCCTAAACTTTTGTCAATAGATTGTCTATGGATGTTACAGAAACAGAAAATAACTCTTGAATGGAAAATCAAGGCATTTATTAAAAGTGTTGCCTAAATTCTACTTCTTTTTTCACATAGAAAGGAAGAAAATAGTTTATAGTATTTCCTTATGTCACTACTTGGTCTTTTCAGCTCAGCTGTATTTTGCAGCCACATAGCTCAGCATCTGACAGGAGGGATTAAGTAGTGCACTAACTCTTGACAAGGGCCTGAAAAGATAGATGATCAGTCTTTGCTATTTGCATTTGAAACTTATCATTGCTGTAATCAGGATCCAAGAGTTCACTTAGTATTCTCTGGAGGCTCAGTGAGGTGTTACTACACAAAATAATTTTGCAGGTTGAAGATTAAGTTGGAGATGGTTATGATGAGAGAGCAGTGTGGATATATATATATATATATATATAATTAAAGGTATTACACTGCTAAAATTACTAGTCCTTTTACTCAATTTTTAGGTAAGTGTTTTTAAATAGCAATTTATAGGTTGAAAAACAGTATTAGCATTCAGAGAAACAGTATTACTTCAAAACAAAAAAGGCCAAACAAAATCCCACCAACTGTTAGTTGGTGGCCTGTCCTGCTTATTCCAAAACGTGAAGGAAAGGCAGAACATCTGTACTTTGCTCTCCGTGTTCTGCCCAAATTTAAAGCTGTTCCCTTTAAGGTCATGGCTGCGCCACACTTCTATAACTTCTATTTCATCAACGCTACTGCAGAATGAAACGCTGAACTTTGTTGAGACAGACACCAACACTTTCCAGAAAGGTCAGCTGAAGTATTCTCATGGTGCTCCCAGTCTCCTTCCTTGCTGACTCTCAGGCTGCAGACAGCCCTCCTCCTCAGAGGCAAACTGTGCAAAGTGCTTTCCAGCAGCTCCCATTTTGTAATTGTTTCTCTGTCTAGAGATGTGGGTGCTTCTGGAGTAGGCAACACATCAAATTGACAGTGAAAACCACACAATACACAGTTGCCTACAACTGTCAAACACTATGATGCTGGCACAACAGGTAGATGACAAGGAGTGGTGTTGGCAGGTAAGAGCTGCTCATTTCTATCTAATCTACATTCTGGTAGTCATCTGCCAGCGTTATGAAGTTAGGTTGGATGTGACACTGCTAGGACTAACCATTACCTTTGCGCTCAGTAAAAGGCAGAAATTTTTCTCCAGAGCATTTGTCAACTCCTGTGTTACAGATAAAGATATGCAACACTTCCTCATGTGTTTGTCTTTCTTGTCAAAAAATCTTGTAATCAGACTCTGAGCGAAAGAAAAGTCTCCAGATACTGACTTCAGATTCTGTAAGTCCGACTAGGTTTGTAACTATATTATGTTCCAAACAGCCTGTGGACATCAAATGAGTGTAGCATTCACCCTGAATGATTTATAGAATGACTAGAAGGACTTTTTTTTTTTTTTTTAGTTTAACAGATTAGTTCAAAAAATAGAGCATTTTGAATTAATATTGCTCTTAGTTTCAGAACTGCAGAAATAGAGAAGGAAAGATATGAAATATGAAGAGCTACATGATAGTTAGTAACAACTTTATTTATTCAGTAGGTGTTGCCTCGATACTACTGCAGGCCATAATTCCTCCCCGGATTGTCATCCTTCATGGAAAGTTTTCATTAGCCCCTTACTGACCCTCAGACCATTTCTAGAACTACATTCTTTTCCCTGCACATGGCAGTGGAAAGGTTGGTCAAATGGGACTGTCATTCTGCTTCCACAGGAGGTCAAATCTTAGTGTTAAAAAAATACCTACCTGTCTACCGTCAGTGCTGCTTTGGGGTGACCCTTGTATCAGGACCAAGCTGTCTGGAAACTTGAACTTTTCTTCATATAATCCTTGCCCCTCTGATTCTTGCTTATCAAAGAACTAGAAACCTTCTGAAGTAAAAAACAGTCACAAGATTTATAGATCCATGTATCGTAGAATCATAGAATGTGTAAAGTTGGAAGGGACCTTTAGAGTCCATCTAATCCAACCCCCCCTGCAGTAAGCAGGGACATCTTCACTAGATCAGGTCGCTCAGAGCCCCATCGAGCCTGACCTTGAATAATTCCAGGGATGAGGCCTCCACAACCTATCTGTGCAACCTGTACCAGTGATCTACCACCCTCATATTGAAGAACTTTTTCCTAATATCCTACCTAAATCTATCCTTTTCTAGTTTAAAATCATTGTCCCCTGTCCTATTTCTACATGCCCCCATGCTTCCCCAGCTTTCTTACAGGCATCTTTCAGGTATTGGAAGGCCGCTATAAGGTCCCTCTGAAGCCTTCTCCAAGCTGAGAAAGCCTAACTTTCTCAACCTGTCTTCACAGGAGAGGTGCACCATCCCTTTGATCATTTTTGTGGCCCTTCTCTGGACATGCTCCAACAGGTCCATGTGCTTGTTGTGTTGAGGGCTCCAAAGCTGGACATAGTATTCCAGGTGAGGTCTCACTAGAGCAGAGTAGAAGGGCAGAATCACCTCTCTATCTGTTGGCCACACTGCTTTTGATGCAGCCCAGGATGCGGTTGGCCTTCTGGGCTGCAGATGCACATTGATGATTCACGTGCAGTTTCTCATCCATGTGTACTCCCCAGTCCATTTCCTCAGGGCTGCTCTCAAGCAAATTATCTCCTAACCTGTATGGATAATGGGGAATGTCCTCACCCGGGTGCAGGATCCTGCATTTGGCTTTGTTGGACCTCATGAGGTTCACCTGGGCCCACTTCTCCAGCCTGTCCAGGTTCCTCTGGATGGCATCCTGTCTCTCTGGCACATTAACTTCACCACTCAGCTTGGTGTCATCAGCAAATTTGCACAGGTTGCACTCAATCCCACTGTCAATATCATGAATAAAGATATTCAACAGCACTGTTCCCAGCACAGACTCTTGAGGAACTCTGCTTGTCACCATCTTCATATGGACTTGGAGCCATTGACCACTACCCTCTGGATGTGACCATCCAGCCAATTCCTTATCCACTGAACAGTCAACCCATCAAATCCATATCTCTCCAGCTTACAGAAAACGATGTTGTGGGGGACCGTGTTCAAGGCCTTGCAGAAATCCAGATACATGCCTGTATAGGTACACACATGGATACAAGGAAGCAAGAATAAACAACATGATTGTTCAGACCTGAATCATACTCCCTATAAAGCAAATCTTCCCCCTGATTTTGACCCAAACTGAAAAGATGATCTCTTTTTTGGTCATCTCTGGTGCTAGTTGTGGCTCTTTGGGCTATAAGCAATCATTTTTAATCCTCAGCAATTCTCATGTTTAACATACTAACTATAAATACCTGTTTGGTTCTAGTAATTTCCTTCACTACAACACTGCTGGCTGGTTTAGAATCACCCAAAAGAAAAATAAAAGTTAAAAAAAAAAATTGGCTCCCCGTATTCTCTTATGATTTCACTTAAAGTAAATTTTCATGTAATCAGTTTAGAACTGTGTTAACCTGAAAGAGCAGAACATAATCAACGTGGAACAGAACTATCTATTGTATTGAAACAGGGAGTGATCTTTTAAAATTTGCTTTGCTGTATGTAATAAATAAGATATATAAACAGAAATGAAAGGGATTAAAAAAGGAACAATTTGAAAAGATACTGTGCAGAAAAATAGCCTTAGAAAGACAGTCCTATTCTCTTAAAACACTGCATCTTTTATCTACCTGCAATAGTTGACAGTTCCTTGTAAAAAAAAAAAATTAAAAGCAAGCAATAGAGTGACAGATAAAAAGAGCATGATGTTAATCTAAATATATTTTCTTCACCATTTTCTTCTGTTCCTTAAAGGAAGAATAAATTTATTTCTGGTCCCTAAACAAGAATTGTAATAAAATGTAATTAACTGTGAAAATGGGAAGCAGAAGCAACTACTTGAAAGTAGAAAGGATATTTTCCTTCTATTTGGTACAGATGTTAAGTTATTGCTGAAATTGCTATTTTTAAAATCAATCATTACCTCTGAAATTCCAAGAAAGTTTGTTGGGTTTTCTCTTTCAATTTTTTTTTTAGATAATTTTGGATTTGGACGAATATCTTATTAGAATACTATACAGTAAGTTTTCGAAGCAGTATCCTTTTGATTGCTTTGTTTGAGCTCTATAAATGTTAAACTATTGACAGCAGCCAATAGAAGGGGAAAAAAGGAGCATGATTTTGTGTATAAACCAACCTGTATTCTCAAAGAAGAGAAATTTGTGCTGATATAAATAGGATTGCATTTAAGGTTCCTTTGACAGCAGCTTCCTCCCTTTTACTGTTTCACAGTATTTGAGAAATGATGGTGCTTTCCTCATAGTGAGAGATGGGAGTCAGTAGGGCCTTTCCTTACTGAAAGGAACTTAAAGATATTGCCTCTCAGGTGAACATGTGTTAGTATTAGTAGCATATTTTATGGAAGAAGAGTCAGTTTTAGATAGCAGAGCTATAGTTTGGCAATCTGAACCGCAGATGAGTATGACTGATAGGTTCTGTCTCCTGAAGACCCTAAAATTAACACCTTGCATGCTGGGCCCAAATTGTGATTTTAAATACAGTTTAGCTTTAAGAAGCAGATCTCAGAAATTGCCTGTTTAAACTGATATCCAGTCTACAATTACCAGCTACCTGCATGGGGTAATTATCTCCATCAGAAACTCTGAACTTTGTTAAAGTTCCATTAGAAAATAATTATAGTTGTTCAAAAGAATCTTTAAAGGTTTGTGTTGACATGAGGTTATTTTGTTTGTTGGCACTGGAACTGACTGATATTTGCATCCATCAGTTACTTTCAGCACAGCTTAATATTGTTTGGGGAAATAAATCTGTGAACAAACTGAGTACAACTCCCTGCTATCACAAAGTCTGTGGCCAATAGATGGCATCAGTCTGAGCTGTTACTGATTTTTAGTTTTTGAGTTTAAACAGAAGATATGTAACACAAAATTATGTAATAGTGTTTTCAGTACAGATCATAAAGTAAGAAAGGGCTTTTTTGTTAATTTTATTAAGGAAGAAAGAACGTTAATGATCGTTATGTGAGCTTTTATAACACTTCCATTCTATTCTTTTAGTTAAATCAGCATAAATTTAGATTTATTGTAATGACAATATGGGTAAGTGTTCTGCTTGTGAAAAGGTCCTAGTGTAGAAAGTAGTCAAACAAAGAAGTACAAGACTGACTTTTACTTTTAAATAAGTAATTTACAGAATAAAAAATTGATACATTTTAGTACAGAACATCTATATTAAATTAGTATCTTCTAGACCAGTAGTTATGACATGACTTACAGAACTAATATATTCTATTACAAACCCAATTATATATCTCTATATTTAATGTTAAGATACTAATTCATAGTAACACTAGAAACTTCTTTAATGAACATTTGGTTTTATTTTTATGAAGTTTTCCTGGCTTATTTATCACTCTAACATAATAGTGTTTCAAGGAAGGTTAACTAATTTTTAAGCTTTTTATGGGCACCTCTATCACTTTCTAATTAGACAGAAATACTGAATGCAATATTTTTAGCCTGGCTGAGAGTCTTGAATAACTCTGAACACTTTGAATTTTGGAAAATAATTAATAATATCTTGCATTGCAGTGGTAACTAAATAATGTGTGATTTCATATTAAAACTGCCAATATTGACCATAGGTATTGCCCATAGAGCTATAAATAAATAACATATGCAAGTGGTATTGGATTAAGTGTATGTACAAGAAGATGACTGATCAGCTTTCCTTCATGTTGTCTCTTAACCTTTTCCATGAACAATTTCAAAATGCATAGTTGAAACACTTCCCATAGAAAGCAAGCTTAGTAAACGAAACAAAGATTTGTAGTCTAAGGCATGATTTTTTCAGTGAAGCAATAAGAATGATGTGTGTTTAAGTGTGTGTTTAAGTTTTCTTTTAGATAAATGAAGTAGCTGCTTAATTCTGCATTGAAGGCAAATGTTGAGAAATTTAAATAGGACACATTCATACAGAATATGTTTATACTTTGTTGCATATATTAATATTTAAAACTCCTTTTATCATAGACTGTAGATCGTGGACGTAAGCTTTCTTCTTATTTTCAGTCTTGGGAAAAGGTTTTTCAGTTAGAGGATCCTGGGATTTAATTACAGAACTTTTCAGAAGCTCCTTTTAAAGATACTAATGCTGCTCTGGTTTAACACATCTCCATATCTGGACTATAGTAGTTGTGTAAGGAGAAAAGAACAAACAGGGTAAACATGACTATGATATTTCCTGATAATATCTTCCAGTTTCCTCTAACTGGAAATTTGGGGGATTCTTCCACTGCTGACTGTACCTCTGAGTCTTTTTCTGATTTCAATTTCATGTATTTGTCCAGCCCTATGTACCCTTTAAGGCTCTACAATATCTCTCAGGAAAATATTCCACTATTTTAACCAAATATTGAGTGATTTTTTTTGTCGTTGTTGTTTTGAAACTTTATTCTATTAGGTTTGTTTTATGTTCTTCAGTTATTGTATAAGAAAAGCTAGTGAATGGTCTTCCTCAGCTTGTCTGACAGTTCACTATATTATTATAGCCCTCTCTAATATCTGCCTTCAACCATCTTTCTTCTTAGTGAAGACTCTTAGATTATCTACTTATTCCTCATTTGAACATTGATTGTTATATTGAAGAAAATTATAAAATTGTATCTTTGTAAAACAATATGCAGGAATAAAATTTGAAAAGAGTATTTTAGGAAGTTATTATGTAAGATCAAACATGTTACTTGAGATTTGTCATTTCGTCCATTACCTGCACCTTTTTAATTGTCTATATTGCCTTAATCTTTTAGTGACCAAATAAATACCTTATTTCTCTTTTTTTTTTTCCTTGATTTGTTTCTTCACATATTTTGTGTGGTTTTAGGATTTTTGATGGTGAATATAATTTGTCTGGAAAAATCTAAAACATTTTTCTTCTCATCGTGAGAGATTCTTGTATCATCTTACATATGGTAAAAGTGCCTATTCTGTTTAGCTGAATATCTTGACAGGTCAGTTTTAGTGCTCAAAAGTGCTGACATTTACTTGTTGAAAACGTGCTAGTTATAAAACTGGCATTTATGATCAGTACAAAACATTCAGAAGAAATTTAATATTTGTCAATACATAGTGAGAGTGACAGATTCCATTCAAATTTATGTTACTGAAAATCAGGAACAAAGTTGCAACATAGGGGCTTCAAAGAAAGTAGTTGTCATGCTATAGAATGTTCTGGTTCTCAAGTCTAGTAGTATGTGATTTTCTATGTCTTCAACTAAAAGTGCAAAGCATGCTTAAAACAATGAAAATACTTCATAAGTCTCTGAGTTACAAACTGGCTCTCAAGAAGTCTGCACCCTGGGTTTTTACATGTGCTCAAGAAGGAGATGAAGGCAGTATATGTTTGACTGGTTTGGATTTCTTCAGGCTGTCGACATTTATGCCCAACTTTACTTAAATTATTAATTCATTTTAGAGCCACAGAAGTTAAAGCTAGAATAAAATAGTGATCACTTTGAAATACCAGTGGCATAACACAGTCATCTATATAAAGTCCCAAAGGCTGAAGTTATTTTAAAGACTGCCAAGAGAAAGAAACTCCACAGAAGTACGGACAGGTACACCTAATGTGTATGGCAGGAGTCAGTGTGTAAGTTTTGCCTCACCTTTTCCTACCAACTACTTTAAGGAAAACACTTGCATTTTCTCTGAGCTAGCAGTCATTATGGCTCTTGCCATAATCAGTGGAGAGCCTTAAAGAACCATGATTGATTGATTTGCCATTAGAGTTGTCCGTTTCTCTCTTACCTCAGTTAGGGGAGGCTGTGTACACCTTACATGCCTGTGGTTTGTGAAATTTTATCCGTTCTGGGTAAGCAGAAATCATCAGTCATTTAGAACTGATAGCAACTCAATTCTCATTGGTAAGATAAAGAGCAGATTTATGGTCGAGGTATTCCGGTGCTCTCAGGTTTCTGCTACTGTTCTTCATTCTGACATTTACCTTCCTTGTACCTCAGTTTCCCTCTGAAAAAAAAGGACACAATTGTACTTTCCTTCTCCTGATTTTCAGACAGTATATCTCTTTAGATTGTCCTTTACTTTTTTACTCTGAGTTGAGGTGTCTTGCTAGTTCTGCAAGATAAATACTAAATGACAGTGTTCCATATTGGATATTCTGGATTTAAGATACATCACCTTTCTGAGAAATCACTAGTATTTCATCTAGTTCTTCCTTGTTGCTCGCAACTCAGAAACGGGCAGGACAGCAAACCAAATACCAAGTTGTTCATGTCAAATTACTCAGATATCTGAATGTCCAAATCCAAAAATTAATCAAAGTTTTCAAGGGTGCTGGTTGTGAAAGGACTTACCAATAGTCAGCATCAAATGAAGAAAAATCAAACACCTTTTTTTTTTATTCAGTAAAACTGACCAATGTATATTTGTCACTAAGCCAGACATAAGAGGTCCAGCATGTGTTAAAACTGAAACAGTTCTTTTATTTTATCCATTTCCTCATTTTTCCACTCTACCTTTACTCTCATTCATAAATCTATACTAACATAAAATAATTATAATAGCACCTGTCAGACAAGTAGGCCATGCAGCTGCCATGTAGCGGTGCCATGGTATATAGGAATTAAAGCTTTATTGGAATTTTATAAATGACTATTCAAAAGGAGTATATTAGCCCAGGATTTGAAAATGATCAAAAATTAACAGTGTTGCTGTTGTATGACACTGTTATTATAAGGAGAATGCTGATAAGAAATACTCCCATTCAATAACATGTACCTACCTTAACCTCGTTAAACACTCGATAAATTAAGCTGAAAAGTAAACACTGATGCTCTCAAAAGATACTACTTATTTTCTTAAGGATCTAGCTCCTTAATGGAGCTATGTGGTGGTTTGACCTTGGCTGGAGGCCTGACGCTTGCCAAAGCCACTTTATCACTCCCCTTTTCATCTGGACACGGGAGAAAATATATATTGAGAGGCTTAGGATTTTGGTCAGTTACTGACAAGTTGTTTTCCTTGTTAGCTGGGGGGGATTCTTCAAACCCTTTCCCTGCTCCAGCATGGTGGCCCAGCCATGGGACACAGTCCTCCACAAACTTCTTTGTATGTGCTTTCTGTTGGGGCTTCAGATCCTCACCAACTGCCCCAGCGTGGCTCCTTTCCATGGAGTGCCAATCTTCAGGCTCAGACTGCTCCAGCCTGGTCTTGGTGCCTGCACAGTTCCTTACATCTTCTCACTCCCTTCTCTGGCGGCAAAAAGCAGCTTCTAGTGTTTGTTTTTCTTAAATGTGATTTCTAGAGGCGCTGTGACCATTGCTGATGAGCTCAGCCTTTGTCAGCAGCGACTACGGCCTTGAGCCAGCTGGTGGTTGCTCTGTTGGGCCAGCAGAGAGCTTCTGACTGCTTCTTGCAGAAACCACCCCTGCAGCCCCACTTCTCCACCCAGGCTTGCAACACTGTAACACTCCATATTAAAGGAAATAACAAAGATCTTCTGTATCTTTCCAGTGCCTTTTACTGTTTAAGTGGATAGGAGGAACATTTTCTGACAGAATTGGAAAGTACTAAGCAAAGAGTACATTTTCAGAATGTAAAGAACCATGGAGGGTTTGAATGCTTTTGAGATGATCTTCTTTATCAGATAACTTTACTGTACAGGAGTGTAGGAGTATTTGGGGACGAAATGGATTCTCCAGTATAAGAGACAAGAAAATGGGGTTTGAAGGATACTATCATTCTTTCCAGTGTACAACTTATTTCATATTGTTAAGCTCCTGTGCTACAACTTCCCTACTCTCATTAATTAGTCAAATGAAACTATGAAGTTATTTTATGTAGAAGTACAATGAATTACCAAGTATTAGCATTATAGTAGTGCTATCTTAAAGATAGGTTAAATGTTTTTTGTAACAATTGATTTGTCATTATGATTCCAGTTTATGTCCTTGTTAACCCTTACAAGAAAGCTGAAATACCAGGTGTCTGAAAGTACAATCAAATTAGCAATATCATATGGTATTGTATGTGAATTTCAGCAAATTCAATACATTATGGGGAAGCAACATTATATCTATGTGGATCCATTGTGATACATGCTTAAGAACATTATTTATAGTGGCAGTTTTAGATGGAATTTGTGAGCCTTTTTTCATGATGTTCTAGAACCATCTACAGAAAATGAGTTCTTATTTATACAGCACAACATAACTGTTTCTGTTCTCACAGAGGTCATGCAGTCTCCAGTAAAGGTCTGTAATTGGTATGGTGACTTGATAAACACCAGCAACAGCTCTCAGATAGTCATAAAAACACTGCAGAGCTCTCTGGCTTATTTTTAAACTGTTTCCATGCCATCCTGAGACATTTCATAAAGTCTTCAGTAGTCCTGCCTGAAATTGCCACATGAAATATTTTTTACTGAAGCAAAGAAATTTACCATAAATATTACAGATGTATTTAGCAGCAAAATTCCTAATACTAGTTTTCAAACTCTTCATTTATTTTTCCTTTGTTGTGTCCTAACCCCCCTCCCACCCCACCGCACCCGCCCCCCCCCCCCCCCCCACACTTTTGGCTTCATCTTTCTTACAAGGAGGAAACCAGTCTGCAGCACCTTTCCCTAAGGCCAGTGTCTGAAAGTGCCTGAAATCCTTCAATGGAATTGTCTTTCCTTATGCTTTGTCATGCCAATGATGACATTCAGAAGGGCAGATGATGGACAGTGTTGTTCCAGTTCTGTAACACTGCATCTTCTCATAAATACATTCCCTGGGCTCACCAGTACAAGAGAGACATGGATTTACTGGAGCAAGACCAGTGAACGGCCAGAAAGATTAAGCAGCTGGAGTATCTGACTTTTTAGAAGAGGCTAAGAGAGCTGGGACTGCTCAGTGTGGAGGAGAGAATGTTTACATGGATTTATACATGTGCATAAATACTTGATTGAGGAGTAAAGACAACAGAGTCTGACTCTTCTCAATAGTGTCCAGTAACAGGACAAGTGGCAATGGGCACAGGCTGAAACACAGGAAATTTCACTTCAACATAAGAAAAAAGTCTTCTTCACTACAGAGATGGTCACACACTGGTACAGGTGACCCAGACACAGTGGGGAATGTCCATTCTTGGAGATATTCAGAACACAACTGGACACGGCCTTAAGCAACCTGGTGTCATGGACCCTGCTCTGAGGGTTGGACCAGGCAATCTCTAGAGGTGCCTCCCATGCTCAGCTAGTCTGCGAATCTTTGAAAAAATATCAATGAACAAAAAATGGCAAAATGTGTAGATGTGGGTAAGAAGTGTCAGTTCAAGAATCCCATCTTAAGTTAAGTATTGAGCTGTGCCATGCTTCTGGCTTCATCCTTCATTTATTAAATGAGAGGCTGCTGAGGTCAGGTGCAAGCAAATGCTAAAGGAGGTAGAAAAGCACAGGAGATCTGACTTTAGGTTATGTCTGAACTTTTTTATCTTCCTTTTTCACTTGGTGAGTTCTTTACAGACATTAGAGAGCCATACACAATGAATCAGATATAAATTTCATAAGAAAAAGTAGATGCCTGACATTTACATACAAATAATCTTAGGTTAAACTTGGTTTATGTCATTGGTCACTGAAATAATCCATCAACTCTAGTGTTTATTAACTGAAGCACCTTTAATTGTGACAGTTACTCAGTCAGCTGATTCACAGAAAGGAAGTATATGCCTAAAAAAAAAAAAAAAGCTTTATTGTTCCCTGATAGAAGCTGATGATCTTTTTGCCCTTTGGTGGCCGCTTTCAGACTGCATCAGCTGCTGGGTAGGATCTTGTGTTTTGGACAGATTCCAGTAGGGGTAATTACTGTCTGCCAAATGTAATTGTCCCCTCTACTTCTAACTTGCTGTGGTATTTGCTTCCAGTTGTGCAGTTTTGTTAAATGCTTCATGTCATTACACAGAATGCTACAATTTAGTAGAAAATGAAATTATTCTTCCTGCCTTTCCTCACTTTCCCCTTTTCTCTCTCTCTGAATGTACTCATTTAGATTTATTAACACATTTATTAACTACTCTTATTAGAATACATTGGTAAATAAAAGCTTTAATGTAGCTTATCAGTTATTTATTACACATAGTTTAGTAATTTTCAAATTCTCTGATTTCCCAAGTATTCCAAACATAATTTGAGAGTAAGTGGAATAGCTAATAACTCAGCTCTCCAGCAGTGGGAAGTATGGCATGTTTCAGGTCCATTCAGTCATATGAGAGGTATAGCTTAGCTGTGTCACAGTTAGAGCAGCTGTGTGGAAATATTCAAATAATTTGTTGCATCATCTGTGTATCTCACAGGCCACACCAGTGTCTTAAATCTGTGCTGATAAAACTGATATTTAGAGCTGACAACCTCAGCAATACCACAGAAATTCTAGGATACCTGTGTACTTCTATAGAACACTTCCAGGCGAGGTTCATTTTAAATACAAGATAAAATTAAATAAAAATGGCAAGGAGGACATACATATCAACCATTGATTTCTAGTGGTAAATGTAGGGGAGGTTCTTGGGAAAAGTAATTTGTCTTTTTAAACAAGATGGAAGCTGTATTACTTCCAACACAAGATGAGTATGGAGAAAATTTACTATATAGCTCGAGCCTGAAGGTCTGTTGTGAAAGTTGCCTGTGTGCTTCCTCCCAAGGATATAAATCACTCATGGAAACCACAGCTTTCAGCTTGAGCTTGTGCATGAGTGCTGACAATAGAATCCCTAAAGTAAGAGTACTGATTTTAGTGGGAAAAAACCCTAGCATTTATCATAATCCCCAGTGGGTTTGGTTGGGTTTTTTTTTATAATTCCTCTGAAATAGCTGCCTCTGATCTGCATTGTGAACCTCATTTAGTTTGCTTTGTTATTGTTTACCATGACTCAGATCCCCAAAGATATTGAGATGCCCAGCTTCCACTTCTATATTTACCGTGAGTCAGTTGCTTAAACCAAGTTTAATGTTAGACTCCTATTGCATTTGAGGACCTAAACCTAGATGTTTGTATAAAATAATGAAACTTATAAACTATTATTTTGTTTTAAAAGAAGTGACATAGTTTTCATATTTTTTTACTCATTTGACAATAACTAAAAACTTTTAAAATGTAGGAACATTTTTCCATGCTTCTTGGTAACTTAATTTCATTTGTAATTGGTGATATACATACAGCTAAGGACATTAGGACTCTTTAATGCTTCCTTGAACTCACCTAGACATTTGCAGATCCTTTGTATTTTGTATACATCCTTAGTATGAGTGAAAATACGGGCATAGATGCATCACTTTTCACTTTTCTTAAGGTTAAATTTAAACTTTTTTGCATCACTTTATTTCAGCAATGGTTATAAATGTTCCTTACTTTCATATGCAGCATAAGTATGCAAGAGAGCTGAACACTATCGCATTTATGCTGCTAAAAAGGAAATGCCTGGAGCAGATTTTGCAATATAAACCAGGCTGAAGGGATTACCAGATTTAAGGAGAGATGCTAATGTTTGTCATGTCCTAGTCATGTCAATGAGAAATAACTCTTAAACCTGAACTTTAGTTGTGATAAATATATATACATATATGTCACCATGCAATGTTTGATATCTCTAAATACTATTAAAGATAGCCATGATGAAAATGCTATCAAATTTTTAACTTCAAGTTGCAAGGGTTGTTTATGTCAAAAATTGTGTCTTAAATCTTAACTTCTGAACATGAAGGACAATTATTGTAATTCTCTTTTCAACTGCTAAGCACTTGCAACTCTCCTGAAATGATGTTTTGTGTGGCATGTAATGCAAGTAGTATCATACTGTGTTGCACAAGTGCTGAGCATAACATTAACAAGCTAATGACCTTTATGTATGTTGCCAGTGACATTTGGTGTCAGATTGTTTCCACTTACCTTGGTTAATGGGTGATTCGGATATATCATGGAGGAAAATGTCATGCTTTGAATATAATTTGAAGGTTCACTGTCTGAATGAGTCTATTCCTCTCTGTCACTGGGATTTGTCAAATTTCTGAGTACATGACTTCTCATGACAAGTGTTCAGAAAGCTCATTAACACTCAAATACAGTTGATACATATTTTGGAAGCTCCTCATTCTATAGTTCAGCATCTATATAGGAATTAGCATATGGAGATAGGCATAATTGTTTTAATGAAAATTTCACCTCTGAACTACTTTCCTCTAAGTTCATTGTGAATATAATTAGGTCTGCCATAGTCCTCTCCCTGTGAGACTGCAGATAAGGCACAGAAAAAAAAATATTTCTTTTCTCTAATCCTTCTGCTTAAAGATGATAGGGAAGCAGTGATGAATTTAGTACCATTCATGTTCTCTGAACCAGAACCCTTTAAATAATAAAATATCATATAATGTCTTTTTAAAGAAACACTTGTTTTTTTAACAAAGAAAGAATAAATCTTTTAAACAAATGCATAACAGGGAACCCACTATAACAACTAGAGAAACATATCCCGTATTCTTTACTTCCAAACAAACAAGAACTTAGACATGCACTTCATTTGACCTTTCATTAGCAGTGACTAAAGGGACATGTTTTCTTTCCCGGTCTGCCAATGTGGCCCTTTTGTTGATGGTTTGTAAATGCATCAATGTGACAGTAACCATTAAGCAAATTTTTGGTTTTATGGGAGAAGTAGCTGAAAGATTAATTCAGGAATACATTCCCTACATGAGGGCTATATTCATGGATATATTAATGTCCTGATTCTAGCTAGGACAGAGTTAACCTCCACAAACAACCAGCACATGTTAGCCATGTTGGCCTGGGCTGTTTCCACACCAAATGACATCACGCCCCCATAAAAGGGGTCTGGTCACAGAGGGGTGGTTTGGTGCAGCTCTGGGAGAATTTGAGAACTGTTGGACATCAGGTCGGTCATTGCATTGGTGCAGTGCTCTGTTGTCGTCTCATCAGGTCGGTATGGTGCTCCATGGTATCACCACGTGTGTGTATTCTGCCCTGGGCTCTGTTATTGTTCCCCTTTTATGGTGCTGTGTCAGTAAACTGTCCTTATCCCAACCCACAGGGGCTTTGCCTGTTTCTACTCCGGTGGAGGGGTCAGCAACTGGGGGGTGGTGCTCAGCCTCTGCCTGGGGCTGAACCGTGATAGTTCTTGATATATATGTGAGACTGCTTCACAAAATATCTCACAAGACTCGGGAAGGTGAAGCTGTTACTTTCTTTTTAAGCATAGTTTAGTTAATGAAAATATTGTTGAACTTTGGCTGAACTCTGTAAATGTTCATCAGTTTATGATATAAAGATAATTTATTTGAGAAAGTATTTGCATCTCTACATCTCTATCCTGATGATGTATAATACAGGGATTATTAAACTTTTGTGAAACTTTCCTAATACCAGAGGAATTAATGAAACACAGACTAAAAATTGAAGTACAAACTATGTGGCAACTTTATAACTTTCTTTTGCAGTTGTTTGCTTTCTTTTACAGCTGTGCACTAAGCGAGTGCTTGGTGGTTATAAAGCACAGGTGAAATAAAGAAGTACCTTGGGTGATGTTCAGAGCCTTGGTAAAGCCACAGCACATATTGAGTGATAATGGGCTTTGAAAGCTGGATGAACAGCTCACTGTTTATTATTTGAGGAGTTTATGATGATTTCATGGAAGAGAGTTTACTGGTTTGTCAAATAAGATGCTTGCTTGAAAGGAAAGGCCTAGACAAGTATCTATTTCCCATTGAAGTTCTATCAGAAGCTGTCAATGAAACCTTTGGATCATACCAGAATGAAATTTCACCCATAGTCACCAACACAAAAAGCCACTTGCTATTTTACTGGTTTGTAAATTGAGTGGCAATTCATTACCAAGACAGTTTATGAGAGCAAATGAAAAGAATGGATTATAGGACTTCTGGAAGGCATAGTTTTGTATTCTTGTGCATAAGTCTGCACCAAAGGAAGGAAACGGGGTTCAGCCATCTTGGATAAGGTTTGATTAGCATTTTAAACAGGCAAACAAATCAGTCATTGTCAAACAAAATTAAGAGACATTAAATGAAATTTAAATATAGACCTGAGATTTTTCAGATGCAGTTCCTATTAAGAATTTAGAGTAGGACAACCTGCGTATTTGAAGGCTAGAACATTATTTGGTGTCCATGATATTTAAGTGCTGCTTGTGCCCTTGAAATGTGTGGAAAAAGATGGTTTACTTGCTTACCAGTTACAGGCACAAATAAATAAAGGAGAACAAGCAGAATAGATGAGAAAATCTGGTGAGACTAAGTGGTCGTTTTCCAACATCTGTGAAGGAATTGAATTAGTTGCTAAAAAATTGAATTGAAAATGAAAATGAATTGAAAATGTTGCTAAAGGGAAAATGATAGATAAAACTTGTTATGTCTTAAATGGCTACTGTATGTATGTTTCATTTCAGATTTAGTGGGTATTTCTATTTGTTGTACATGCAAATCTTCATGAAGAGAGTTTGTTTATTTAAATATGAGCTACTTGATCAAAGATGACTGATCAGCTAGTACCATGAATTTTTCAGGAAGAAAGCAGACTAAGTCATTTGGAGTGCTGAATATTCTCTGGAGGCTGAAAAGGTCAATTTCTGTTCATTTTGGCCAATTAAAGAAAGTGGATGCAGGAATATAATAACTGGCATTGCAGAATGGTTGTTCATGCTGAAATAGACTAATTCAATATAATCAGACCAAGATAATGATCACCTCAGGTAACATTTCAATAAAAGATATAGAAAAAATTTTGGCAAGCTTGTCAACCATGACATAAGAAATTATGAAATGAATTTTGGTAAAGAAAGAGGAATCCAGAAGAAGAGAAAATTATCAGCTTTGGTCTTGGAAGGAAGGTAGCACCAAAAATTATGAAATACTTATTTGCACTGGGAGAAATTTCTGTACAGTACAACAGCCAAGGAGTCTGGAGTACAGAGTTTGCTACTTTTATAAAATGGCTGCTGTAAAGCAGGAATTGTAAAGTTGCAAAGCTCATTCGGATGTGTGGCATAACGAAGCATTGGAGGTGTAGTTATAAGAAAAGGCTTGGTACATGAAAATAAGTGATGAGAAAGATAAGGAAAGACCTCGATTTTTCTTTATATATACAAACTTACTAGCTATATTTTAGGTTGTTATTTGTGGGGGTTTTTTTAAACATATATCTAGAGAACTTTCATTAGGCTAATTTATATTAAAGGGATTACCTTGCTTTCCTTTACATACTAACACTATAGAGGATGCAAAATTATTTTGTAATGCATCAATCTTGCTTGTGCTTTCAAGTGGGATGAGTTATTTAATGTCATTATAGAGCTCTATTTTAAATAAACCTTGCTTTTGAAGCCTTCCTTGTATGACACACATTGCACTTATGTGATCAGCGTTGACAGCCTGCTGATTACCATCACAATGGACTGGCCCTGCAAGGCCCATCAGAGTGCTTCATCACATTGGCAGTGTCCACTTGGCTGCCTGCCTTCACAAAAGTCCCTCAGATGCTACTTATAGCAAGCAACCATCTTCTAAATGTCTACACCATGCCGTGTTTTTGCAAGGACTTCCATTTGTAGTGTGGCAGACAGTAAGCATAAATCAGTCCCATCAAAAGCATTACCTACATGTAACCAGAGCATTTGGAATGACGATGATAAGGAAATTGATATCCCCTGTGACATAAGAAGGGACACCTTCCACCACAGCAGGTTGCCCCATCCCATCCAGCCTGGCCTTGAACACTGCCAGGGAGGGGGCAGCCACGACTTCTCTGGGCAGCCTGTGCCAGGGCCTCACCACCCTCGCAGGGAAGAATTTCCTCCTAATGTCTAACCTAAATCTTCCTTCTTCTAGTTCAATCCCATTACCCCTTGCCATATCACTACATACCCTCATAAAGAGTCCCTCTCCAGTGTTCCTATAGGCCCCACTCAGGTACTGAAAGTATGCTGGAACCTTCTCTTGTCCAGGCTGAACAAGCCCAACTCTCTCAGCCTGTCTTTCTAGGAGAGGTGCTGCAGTCCTCTGGACTTACTTCAATATCTCAATATCTCTATGTCCCAGAATTGGACACAGTATCAGATGGGTTCTCACAAAAGCAGAGTGGAGGGAGAGAATCACCTCCTTCGAATTCCTGGTCATGTTTCTAAATATTGATAACTGCATTCTGATAAAAAGAAGAAGAAGGAAAAAAAAAATCTGTTGCACATCTTATTTTTCTCAATTTTGTGTATAAATATTGTTGAGAGTATTTTATCATCTCTCACTAGTGTACCCATATCAATCCATCTTGAGAGAGAAAGATGTAATTAATATAAATTGAATACTTACAAAGAAAATATTTTCATTTATATGTTGTCTTAAATCTGCACTGTTACATTTGGTAAATGTTTCTGAAGTAGAAAAGATTGCAAAATTACTTTTGTGTGAGAACACACAAGTTCATGGAAGGGTGTATGGCTGTCCAGGTTTTTTTGCTGATCTCCTAGTATGTAAAAAATTACATAGAAGGCTTCTAATGGTAAATTAAAATTCTCTCTCATATACTTTCCTATTCTAATTTTCTGAAGTTGGTTTCTTACAGGGTCAAGGGAAGGGGATTGAATATTAAACAAAAAACCTGAAATATGTATTCTGTTCAGGACACAAATTGAGGATTAGTAGTCAAAAGACCAACTGTGAAAACAAATTGTGATGGGGATAAAAGTTAATTTATATGTATAGTGAAAAACATTTTAAAGAAAGTAATAATTTTCCTAATTCCAACTTTAGGTTGATAACAGGCATACATTATAAAGGACATTTTCATAGTTTTAATATACTAAGGTGTTCCAAAGTTGCAAGTTGCAAGGAAATATTTGTAATTAATCATCAGTTTTATTTTTTGGATTTTCTGAAAACTCAGAGACTTGTATCTTAAATTTTATATACCTCCTGCCTCTACCTTCTGTCTCCAGAGCCAATTTTGTACATTATACAAACAAATCAAGAAATTGTAGGGAGAAAATATCAATTGATTCATTAATGATATATTCCATAGAATATATAAGTACAGAGATTGATCTGAATTGCAGATAATTTGCAGCTCTTAACAGATAATTTTTTTAACCAGGATTTGGAAAATGGAAACATCCATCAATATACCCATGAAGAATAGCATCTGAGCTTGTAGCTAAAATTTCTTTTCCTGCTCTGTCAACATAAAATACAGCAGCATTTCATGTACATATGCCTCATGTGCCTCATGAAACGTTATGATACCAGCCATATATGAATGGCTCCTCCATCATACTGGTGGTAACTTTAGATTCACAACTGGACTTAGTGGCAAGGTGCTTAATACAGCCTATGAGGTTGCTATCAGTCCACAAGTTTGCTATCAGTTCCTCTCAGAACATCAGTAATTGCCCTGTATATGACAGACTTCTGATGTCAGTCCCCAAGGGGATGAATTTGGTCAGAGGTGATCTAAGTGTACAATGACTTTCTGTGATTTTGCATGAAGTGGAGTTCCTCAAGGGTCTGTGCTGGGAACAGTGCTGTTGAATATCTTTATTCATGATATTGACAGTGGGATTGAGTGCAACCTGTGCAAATTTGCTGATGACACCAAGCTGAGTGGTGAAGTTAATGTGCCAGATGCCATCCAGAGGGACCTGGACAGGCTGTAGAAGTGGGCCCAGGTGAACCTCATGAGATTCAACAAAGCCAAATGCAGGATCCTGCACCTGGGTGAGGACATTCCCCATTATCCATACAGGTTAGGAGATAATTTGCTTGAGAGCAGCCCTGAGGAAATGGACTGGGGAGTACACATGGATTAGAAGTTGCACATGAGTCACCAATGTGCATCTGCAGCCCAGAAGGCCAACTGCATCCTGGGCTGTGTAAAAAGAAGTATGGCCAACAGATAGAGAGAGGTGATTCTGCCCTTCTACTCTGCTCTGTTGAGACCTCACCTGGAATACTGTGTCCAGCTTTGGGGCCCTTAACAAAATAAGGAGCATGTCCAGAGGAGGGCCACAAAAATGATTAAAGGGCTGGAGCACCTCTCCTATGAAGACAAGCTGAGAGAGTTGGGGGAAAGTTGGGAAAGTTGGGAAGAACTGTTCACAAGGGCATGTAGAAATAGGACAGGGAATAATGGTTTTAAACTAGAAGAGGGTAGATTTA
This sequence comes from Gallinula chloropus, assembly GCF_964237585.1. Taxonomy (NCBI): domain Eukaryota; kingdom Metazoa; phylum Chordata; class Aves; order Gruiformes; family Rallidae; genus Gallinula; species Gallinula chloropus. The sequence continues at coordinate 126,057,231 of NC_140085.1, read as the reverse complement.
GGTTGGATATTAGGAAAAAATTCTTCAGTATGAGGGTGGTAGATCGCTGATGCAGGTTGCACAGAGAGGTAATGGAGGCCCCACCCCTGGAGATACTCAAGGTCAGGCTTGATGGGACTCTGAGCAACCTGACCTAGTGAATATGTACCTGCTTACTGCAGGGGGGTTGGACTAGATGCCCTTTCAACCTTTCAACATCCCTTCCAACTTTACACATTCTATGATTCTATGATTCTATAACAGATCTGAAGGAAACAATAAGACATTTTTAACTATATATAGGTAATTGTCCTTAGGGACATGGAGGAGGAAGTGCTTTGTGAATAAGTGGGAAGTACAAGGTGAATCCTTAATACTGAAGGATAAATTATGATTGTCAATATACTGTGAAGCCTTTTGTCTCCCCTTTCTTTTATGATATGATTCAACAGAGAAATAAAAAGAAGGAATTCATATCTTCAGAGTCATAAGAATGAATTATGAATTTGGCATAAGCATCTTGAATATCTTTTCATTTGAGATGGAAAATGGTTTTATGCTAAGAAAGATTAAAATGATAAAAAAATCAAAATTTTCTTAGTTGTAATAATAAACCTTGTCAATCCATAGATAGCCTAGATGTCATGACTCAAGTAAGGAATATGCTTTGAAGATGATATTCATGTTAAAAGCTTGGAACAGTGGAGATGGATAGAGATTTTTAGTGATGAGAACAAGTTAGCAAGGAGGCACAGTGGGCAGAAGTCTGGTTTAGGAAACTGAACTTAGACTTAAAGCTAGGCATCCATTAAAAGAAGTATCAAAAATTCAAATGGAGGTTTTAGCTTTGACAGTCTGAGTGGGATTATTTGTCATTAACATTTGAGCAAACCACCCAAACACTTTTATAACTGAGAGAAATAAAATAAAATTAAGAAGACAGTTTCCAACGCAATAATCTGAAACAGATCAGTGCCTAAAAACATTGGGTTTGTTGGGTTTTTTTCTGAAATGACTTAAACAAGATATGTGTTATACTAGTACTGATATAAGATATATAATTGTTAAGTTACATGTGGTAAATTTTCAGCTGGGATGTGTTGCCATGTAATGATAGAAGGCAGGTTTCTTTTCGATGGAGAGGTTTCATGAAAGAAATGGTTTAAACAAAATATTCAAGGCTGAGAGAACTCTGGTAACCATGGAGAAAATTGCCGCAGGATTTGAGATCATATTTTTATGTTTAGGATGGACTGAAATAGTGATTCAGGTAAGGTAGAAAGAAAATTAAAGAAGAATAGAATAACAGAAGAAAAACAAAGAGGGGAGAAGAAATGAAGAAAGTTTGCTTAAGGAAGCTGGTAAATTAAAGGAAAATTGTCCACTTGTCTTGTATTAGAATATACAGAAGATACAAAAGACTGTTCTAATAGTTTTTGGAAAATATGTGGAAACCCAATTAAGTATAGATATTCTGTGCCCATATAAATTGAAGAGAAAGGACAAAAAGCAGTCACTGGAGATGAAAGTTGAATGCCTTTTTCTTTAAAAAATGGAGGGACTTGATCATGTTTGTACCATGATGTGAAAGGGGATAAAGGGTGATAAAGGCTGTTCATTTTCAGAAAGTGTAAAGGCTTTGAATAACATCTTTTGTTTTTGCTGCTGAGCTAGGTGCAACCTGACTGCTGAGCTAGATGCAATGTTGTCCTGACACAGCTAGACATTTCTTGTGCTCTTAGAGTATAACGTAGTTGAGGAGAGTGAAAATTAAAGGAGAAATGGTAGATTAGATTTGGTATTATAACCTACAATAAGAAATTTAAATCTGTTTTGATGTCCGGAAAGGCCTCTGCCCCAGTTAGGGGAAAGGGCAGCTGCTGAGGTGAGGAGGATTTGCAAATAAATTATCAGCCCAGCACAAATGTAGAATTGTTCATGACAAGACAAGAGCTAACCATTGCTTGTTGAATTACTGCATGAACTTAGCTACTAATTTATTGGTCCACAGGTGAATAACATGACACCACAAAACAGCTGTGGAACTGATTAATTGTGGGTGGCTCTTGGAGCTGCAACCACATGATGGAGAACTGCAATCAAGGACCAAGTGATCAATTTACTTTGGATCAGATTTGGAACTATCTCAATAGGGACAGTGAACCATCTGCCAGGAGAAACAGGGGAGGCACATAAAGCTATATGTCCCACAAGGGAGAGGAGCTAGAAAGGCCTTGCAAAGGCAGCAGTGGAGTGGGGAAAAGCAGGTGAAGAGCCTTGCAAACTTCGGGCTCCAAGCATCGACTGATACAAGGTGGATGAACACCTTCTCCAGGCGGTCTTTGTAGATCAACAGGACACCCCCATGCCTCATGCCTGCATTTGGGCTTGCAGAGCTGACTGAAATATCTCTGGAGGTTGGAGCACACTCAGGGAACTGGCAGTGCCCTTCCTAAGGGATCTGGGAGTGATTGCAGTAAATGACAACACTGTGTTGTTAATACTTACTGTGATAGGATTCTTGTGGCAGGTAGGATCAGTGAAGCGCATTTTGAAGATGATGAAACATGCAGTAAACATGACTTAGAGGTTATAATGAAAACTGGAAAACAGGGAAGAAACAAGTTTGGTGGATGGTAACTAGCAGAAAGATTGGAAAGGAGAGACTGGCAATGATAATGACAGTCGATGTAAATATACATGCAATAGGTAGCAGTATGCATACAGTTGTATTGCAGTAATTTGACTGCATCTTGAACTAGGTACATTTCCCTGCTTTCATGTATCTCTGAGTACCCTAGTAAGCACCAAACTATTAGCTTTGACAGGCTTGCGAGTTGGGCCTCTGCAAACTACATGAAGTTAAACAAGGCCAAGTGAAAGATCCTGCACATTGATCGGCACAATCCCAAGCACAATTACAGGCTGGGCAGAGAATGGATTGAGAGCAGCCCTGAAGAGAAGGACTTGGGAGTCTTGGTTGATGTAAAGCTCAACATGAGCCAGCAATGAGCAAGTGTCCTGGGCTCCATCAGAAGGGTGACCAGAAGGTCAAGGGAGGTGATTCTGTCCTTCTACTCTGCTGTGGTGGAACCCCTCCTGGAGTACTGTGTCAAGCTTTAGGGTCCCCAGTACAAGACAGATATTGAGCTGTTGGAGCGAGTCCAGAGGAGGGCCAAAAGGATCATGAGGGGACTGGAGCACCTCTCCTATGAAGACAGGGTGTGACAGTTAAGCTTGTTCATCCTGGACAAGAGAAGGCTCCAGGGAGACCTTATAACAGCCTTCCACTACTTAAAGGGGGCCTACAGGGAAGCTGGAGAGGTACTGTTTGTCCATTAGTGTAGTGATAGGATGAAGCGTAATGGTTTTAAAATAAAAGAGGGTAGAGTTAGATATAAGAATGAAATTCTTCCCTGTGAGGGTGGTGAGGCCCTGGCACAGGCTGCCCAGAGAATCCGTGGCTGCCCCCTCCCTGGGGGTGTTCAAGGCCGTGTTGGATGGAGCTTTGGGCAACCTGATCTGCTAGAAGGTGTCCCTGCCCATGGTAAGAGGTTGGAACTAGATGGTCTTTGGAGGTCCCTTCCAACCCAAACCAGTCTGTGATTCTGTGATTCTGTGATCTTCACGTTACAGGTGTGTTGAGATTACAGTGTGCACTTACCTTACTTTCCACTTGGCTTTGTATAAAAGACTTGAGCGTGTGACTAAGTAAACACATTTAGTCAAACTTGCTTTATTTCCTGTTCCTCTCCTGTAGTCCACTGATCTTCTAGCAGATTTTTAATTCAACAGAGTACATGTATTCTGGAAAGTACCTCAGAGAACATATGATTACTGAAATGTGGTTTTCCTGATATGAAAGTTAGACAAAAAGACCAATGAATCAGCATGGTAGCTGTTTATAAAGGGCAATGGCAAAATGTGTTTTGTGTAAGAAGTTATCATCATAAACAGTTTATAATCTCAGCATTTTACCAACCCTGCAGTTATGTTTTATTATAGGCTTCACACCTCCAAAAAATAAAGATGGGATGTACAAATTTGTTTAAACCCAGCTATTTTAGAACCTCTTCCATGGCCATTTCTTATTGATTTTGCTGTTAGAAAATGGTTTTTTAAAAAAAATAATAATAAGGTTGCAATATTTTCCTTTGACAGAGCAGAAGCAGTATGTTTTAGAGTGAAAAGAATAGAGTGTTTAATCCCCACAATAGGAGAGGAAAGGTTAATGGGAGCCAAAAAAGCTTTCTCAGGAACACAAGAATATGGACAGGTAATGAAAGTATTACTGTCTGCTGCCTTTGTGTTCTCTTAAAAGTAGACAGGGAAGAAAAAACAAGAACGGACAAAGTCCAAGAGTGGGTTTATGCTTCAAGGCAGATTGGAAATTTAGAAACATATCAGGAAAGGATTAGAAGATTAAACTTGTGGAAGGTTGAAAATGTTTAATTTCTGTTTAGTACTCCCTGGAAAGTAACCATGGTAGGGAAGCCCAGAACCAGGCCAAGGTTTCCTGAAAAAAAAATTGTTTGCCTGAAAGACAAATTAGAAATTCAAATCAGGGACTTGAACTTAAGCTTCCCACAGTAAACAATGGATTTACCTTTCTGGAACAGGCATGTCTCATTCCTCAATAAATTATTTATGTATATACACACATATATATACACACACATATATAAAGGGTAATTATCTGATACTATGTCTTCTTTAGCCACGTATCTCAGGCAGCAAATTATATTCTCTTTTTCTTGCCCCATAAACTTACTAATGCAAACAGTTCTTTAGAATTTTTACTTTAAAAAACCCAAACAAACTCCTCATAAAATAATAAAGATTCCAAGTCCAGTAACGACTTGCGTGGGGAACAGCATGGCACACCTAGGTTGAGCCTTATAAGGTGTGCCAGCCATGTCTCCCATGTTTTATCTGTTGTGGGTTTTTTTCCCCTCAAGAAAACCAAGGCCAAAATCACTTCCTCTGTTTTTCCAAGATTTTTGGAACTCTTTTTTTGGTATTCACCGGAAATACCAGAATGGAAGGATGAGTTCTTCCTGGAAAGCCTACTAGAGTCTTGGCACACCGTCACAGAGCTTCTGAGTGAGCATTTGCTGGGATCTCCCCATTTCGCTCCTGTACCCACACAGGGCAGCACCAAAATGTCTACCATCTCTGGTTTCATCAAGGCTATGTAACTTGCAGTCTTTTAGAGCATCATTTTATTGAATAGTTAATTATTCATCGGTGTCATGTGTTGGATGTTTTTCATCTTTCAACATTCTATTAGTATTTCCAACTTCCCTCAAAAATCCATCTCATAAATATGAATCCATATGATTTTCAGTTGCTTTCCACATTTCAGATGCATGAAAGCACTGTGTATTCTCTCACTCTCTCTAGTAGTCCTATTTAGACTATAAGCATCCTGTTCAAAAAGGTAACACCTGCTGGTGGATGAAATACTGTAATCTTGAATGGAGGCTCTCTTACCTTTAAAGTTAAATTTTAAATTTTCATACATAAGGCAATGCTGCTTTTTTGCTTGCCTTTTTTTTTTTCTTCCCCCTCTGTTTCTAGAAGAATTTTTCTACAATGCTTTGGTAAGCTAGTATCTCAAGAATAAAAGTTGCAGTATGTGCAGATTTTTGTTGTGTTTTTTTTTTTTTGTAATGAGAACTATTGTATTTCTCTGGATATGGATTCCTAAATGTGCACATAAAAACACATTTTCTTAGAAACATTGAAACTGAGATGTTGCTACTTAGAAATTTTTCAGTCTTACAGAACATTTAGTATCTTTCATCCTGGAATTATGAATGTATTGTACAGCCTGTAAAACTGAATACCTTATTGAAGCATTTGTTAAATAATTAGCCATGAAAATTCTGAAAGTCATGAGTACTGCAGTCCATGAAAGACTTACTTCTTTAGACTATGAACAAGAAAACCTGCTAAATAATGTAACTTCTCAGCTCCCCTGCCCCACTGCTATTGCAGCGTTACACATCTGCTATTGGCTGAGTGCTTTATTTAATTCAGTTGGGAAACCAAAAATAAGGCTCCTCCAAGTTCATAAAGTTTGAATGTAATTTCTGCTATACTGGAAGTCTTAAGATGTACACTTCATTTTTCATTCATTTTTCTTCGCAAAACTAAGTGCATAGTTTTTTGTAACTTATGAGGAACATATTTGTAGTTAAATAGTTGATGTTAACATTACATATAAACATTTAAACATTTTGAAAAATATTTTGTGTTTGTAAAATCAGAGAGTTGCAGAATGGTGGAGGTTGGAAGACACCTTTGGAGATCATCTAGTCTAACTCCCCCAATAAAGCAGGATTTCCTAGAGCAGGTGGCAGAGGATCATGTCCAGGTGGGTTTTAAATATCTGGAGAGAAAGAGACTCCACAGCCCCTCTGGGAAGCCTGTGCTAGTGCTGAGTAACCTTCACAATGAAGATGTTTTTCCTCATGTTGAGATGGATTTTGCTGTGTTCCAGTTTGTGCCCATTTCCCCTTGTCTTATCACTGGGAACCACTGGAAGAGTCTGGCCACATCCTTTTGAAAATCGCCCTTGAGATATTTCTATGTATCGATGAGATTCCCTTCTCAGTCTGCTCTTCTCCAGACTAAACAGACCCAGCTTTCCCAGCCTAGGAAAGATGCTCCAGTCCCCTCATCATCCTTGCAGCCTTCTGCTGAACTCTTGCTCCTAGTTCCCCTTCTTTCTTGAACTAGGGGGCCCAGAACTGGACACAGCAGTCCCAGTGTGGCCTCACCAGGGAGGGCAGAGAAGAGGGGGAGGAGAACGCTCTTCTTCATGCAGCCCAGGATACCACTGGGCTTCTTGGCCATAAGGACACACTACTGGCTTGCACTCAACTCCCATGTCCTTCTCTGCAGTACTGCTTCCCAGCTGGTCAACTCCTCACCTGTACTGGTGCTTGGGTTTATTCTTCTCTAGGTGCAGGACCCTACATTTGCCCTTGTTGAATTCTATCTGGTACCTCTCAGCCCAGTTCCCCAGTCTGTCCAGATCTCATTGAATGGCAGCACAGCCTTCTGGTGTCTTGGCCACTCCTCTCAGTTTTGTATCATCACCAAACATGCTGAGGGTACACTCTGTCCCTTCATCCAGGTGACTGATATATATATATAGACTAAGACTGGACCCAGTACTGACTCCTGGGTCATACTGCTAGCTATAATTTTCATGCATTTTGTGATTTTCCTAGGTACTGATGCTCAGTGCTTGTCAAGCAATTCAGACCGTAGTTGTAGTTGGCTGCAATAACCTTCAGAAGTGGCAGCAAGAATAATTTGGAGTATGCTGCAAACATATTGTGATTCTTGAGATGTCAAAATTGATCACTTGCTGAATAGATCCAATTTGGAACAAGTTAGAAGCAGTCACTTCTGTGACAATGTAGCTCCTATTGAGATAAGATCAAGTCACATTCATACTTTGGAATAAATTACTTATTATATGTATTCAAGATTAAAAAAGAAAATCCAGTCCACAGTATTCCCCAAATGACAAACTGATATGATTTAATTTATTTTAAATAAGTTATCTGAAATAATGATACTTTAGTTATATTTAGTGATAATAAGTCACAGCTATCTAGTGACAACAGGGAAGTTGAGTGATTAAGCTAGTGCAAGAAATTAAATTCTAAAACCACGTTGTAAGAGGAAACTGTCTCTCAAATACCTTTTTTGAGTAACTTTTTTTGTAGGAGTTCCACTGTTTTGAAATGTTGCTTTCAAATATATATATTTTTCTGTTTAATGCGTTCATTTCTGTTAAGATTTGGAATTAAATGCCAGAGTGCATTGACCCTGTCTCTGCATTGTTCAGCACAAGGGTTATAATGAATTTAGAACAAAATATTTTAAAATGCCAAAATCACTGAGCAGTCTGGTGGTGCAACACAGGTCTCACAGGAACAGTAGGAACAGGATAAAAGACAGAGACGTGGCTGCTGGGAAAATGGGTTATAGAGAAGGGGGGAAATTCTGTTTGTCGGCAGAGTGTGGTATGGTGAGGTCACTTCAGATGTTTTCTCTTATAAGTGAGGGGTTTTGCCCTCTTTTGTCATTTGTTGCTTGTCTTAAAATTGTCTGCCTCAGTCCAGTAGTTTTATTTATGTATTCAGAAAACTATTTGTTTCTTGAGTGCTGATGTTATGTATAACATTCATGACTTTAGTGCAGTGCTCATTGGGCAAGCAATCAGCACCATTTCAAAACATCACATTTGATAAATCTCTCTTTTTCTTCCTTTTTAACAAAGCAGACTACTAGTGATCTGTAAAACCAGAATAGAATATACTATCATCAGCTTCAAATTAACTGTTGGATTAAGCTAAGGATTTCTGATGATCCATTTGATTTTTATTGCTATTTTTAAAAATGTTAAACCCACTAAAAATAGTGGGTTTAGGTGCCGTTTTTTCCATAACAGTTTCATGTGTTGTAGAGTGGTATTTGTTATGTATTTTTTTACTGTCATCTGCTGCTCACATTTAAATAGATGTTAGACATTAATAAACAACTGGTTCTGTTTCTATTTATTCTGTTCTTTTGTTCTGGAATAATTTGCTTATATTATTATCTTTTTCTTTAAATTAACTCTGTGGAAATTTGTTAGGAAAGAAACCTATATCACTGCATTATTGTTACACCACAAACTTAGAAAACTAAAATTGTTCATCTGATTCTGGTGAAATGTAAGGCTAGGCAAAAGTATGTCATAAAGTTTTCTGGATTTTTTTCTAATTGAAAACAGAAATTCACACACTGATAATACATTAAGTGTGCACTGAACTAAAAGTGTTATGTAAATACAAATGCCATGATGGATTTCGATATTTAGACTAAATATGGAAATATTTAGTACCCTAAAACTTTTCATTGCTCTTTACGATCCATATGTCTGAAGAAGCAGAGACACTGTCACCAGCCCTGTTTCACAATGTATTAACATTATGGTTTTTTACACTAGGGTTGTTAAATAGTAACTGATCAAGTAGCAGCCTTGAAGTCTGGGACATCATACACCTTCATCCAAGCAAACCAGAAAAGAATTCTGGTGTTATTTTAGTAGTTTATATGCTACACTGATTAAAACAAAACAAAACAAAACAAAACAAAACAAAAAAACCCCTTTTTATTTACCCTATGTAAGCTTTGATTTTACGTAGTCCTTCGAACAATAAACATCAATTCTCACATTATGTTACATGTATTAATGCACTGCTGCTGGGAAAGCTGTAACTGGTTGTTCAATCTATGGGATCAGGACAGGGCTAATCTGAAGAGTTTTGTTTGTGTTTTAAAATGGGTAGTCATCCACTTGTACAACACAAAAACTGAAATGTTTTGAGTGATAATGTAAATATTTTGAGAAAAATATCTATAGTGTTGATTTACGTTACTAATCTACCTAAAATTAGACAAAACTATGAAGAATGAAAGTAGTTACAGAATGCTTGGTTATATCGCAGATCTGTATCACCAAATCAAGAATTCACATCCAGATTTTTCTACTAGGAAAGAAACAGGGGGCGGGGGCGATTGTGTGAATAAGATCATGATCTATGCAAACCCCTCCATCTACCATTGAAACAGTGATTAATCTATTATACATGAATCTACTCTAACACCAATTGTCTGCCACACATAATAGTTATATCTGCCACTTCATTTTATAATTTTTTTAAAGATATTTTCATTGGAAACACTTGAGAATGCACTTAGTTTATGTCTCATAATATCATTTATCCCCCCTTCTGAATTCCAGGCACAGCATCAGTCTGGGAATACAAAATACTTTCTTTCAAGTCATCCCCTGCATACAGAATGCTTTTCCTAAGCTAATTTACACGAGAGTGCTTCTATTTAACACCCACTTCCTCAAGGCTCCATTAATCTCTATAAAGGCATCCTTACATATAACAATGATTTTAGTCTTTGCTGAGTATCTCTGTGGTCTTTTCTATTACACTGCAAGGTTTTCCCCAAGCCCATATTACACTTATCCCTCCTCCTACTAGGAGTGACCTGTCTTTTATATATACCATATTGAAGTATGCTTGTCAAATTCTTGTTTGTTTGGGGTTTTTTATATAAAAGAATGAATTACATGAATTCTATGTAGAATGAATTATAAAAATCTCAAGCAGTTTTTAATGTGTCCTTTAGGAGATTTTGAAAGGACCCTCTAAATGTATATAACACTATTGGAGAAATTGTAAGCACTAACACTCAGGAATGCATCCCTCTAGGTACCTACTACCTTTTTTCCCCATTTATATTGATGGGATATTATATATATATACATATATACTACATATATATGAGTAAGGAAAAAACCTAATGCATTCTGAAATTCATATATTAGTATCAGTATTTGCAATTCCAAATATTACAAAAATCTGTGAGAAAATAAATAATCACTATGATTAATACAATAGAGTTTTAGTTGTGTTTTGGTGTTGTTTTGTATCTTTGCTCTTGCCTTTTTTCTAGAATTCTTAGCGGAAATGAAAAGTGTTAGAAGTTTTACTACTTATCTCAAATGAAACAAGAATGACAGTTGATTACAAAGATAATTGCCCTGCTGGCATCCAGGCTTTACATTAGTCTAAGCAGTTTGTATTTCTAAACTTTATTACACCACATTGCCAATACAATAGATTGAATCATATGGTGTGAATTAATTGTCTAAGGAATTAAATAAAAATGCTCTCAGGTTTGCAGAATCTTTCTGTATTTGTGTTAAAATTGTTTCCCCATTAATTAAAATGTGAGCACATTTTAGTATAGCGTGGATTGCAAATGGGCAAACAATCAGAAGTACAGCATCCTGTGTTGACATGGAGGAGTGACTGTGCAACACATACAAAAAGATTTAATAGTTAGCATCGAAAGAAAATGAATTTTTAATGAGAAGCTAACATTTGTAGTGAGTTTTCTGTTGTTGCTGTTATTAACAAATCTCCATCTCTTTTAAATTATTTCCCCTTACTTGACATTCTTTTGTGTGCACTCTGTTGGACGATTTAATGACTCATGAAACTTCTCAAAATGAAAACAGGGATAATATAATAAAAAACAACTTCAGTAAATCATTAATAGCATGGCCCATTTGTGCTTATGGCTAATGTCTTTGTAGGACAAGAAAAGAGTATCAATAGAAATAAAGATACTAGGGTTCTAAGACTTTTTTTTTTTAATAAATGTTTCCATACTTCCCCCACAGTGAAAATCTAGAAACACTTTTTTTCCTCTCTATTTTTATACTTTAATATACTTTGAGTGAGCTACACCATATAGTATATTTGTATTTTGAAATAAAATCCACTGAAAAAATAGATGACATGAAAGATTTGCTTTACTTGTCACTATTTAGAAAAAGACAGGCTTAAAAAAGTGCAGAATTATAAGCTCAGACTTCTTATTCATCATGTAAATGACTGTGGCAGAATGTGTATCTTCTGTCTAAAAGGTCTGTGGAGCTACTGATGCCTCTACTGTGGTCTCTGTGGCAGCAGGACACAGAGGGAGGCTGAGCGGCAAGCAGGGCAGTCACCGGCACAGCCTGGGGCTGCTGGGGAGCAGGACATCCACCCACCCCCCCTCCCAGGTGTCTGAAGGAGTTTCCTTGGACTGAGATGGGGAAACACAGGGCTTTCTGCCATCCAGGAAGGCACAAGATGATGGCAACCTCTTACTGCAGCTCTGACCAATTTTAAGTCAAAAACTTAAATTCTACTGACTTCAAAACTTAAAGTCTGATTCTAAAACTTAGAGTCTAAACTTAGAATCTGACTCTAAAACTTTTAAAGTATGACTTTAAAACTTAAGGTCTTCTGACTTTAAGTTTCTACTTAAAAAAAAAAAAAAAGTGCCAAGTACTTTTGTGTCTAAAACTGGGAGGTTTGGAAGGGGTACCTCAGGAGAAGTGTCAGGGTTTTTTGAGAGTTTAATGTATATGATCATTTACTATAACATTTTAATTTATTATTTGAGAGTTTTAGTTAGGACAAAACCTGCCTTTATGTTTTAAAACTAAAATGTTTTTCAGGTTTGCTGCTTGTGCATCATTAAATTTCTACTGGCACACATAATTAAACATTATGTTCTCTGTCTGGTAGATAAGTAAATATATTTTGAAACTAGCTTAGAGTTGTTTCCACATACTTTTTGAGCCTCCTGCTCAGGAGGGGTGTTGATTAGGAGTCTAGTGGATTTACTATTAATCATTTTTCAATATTTCTCTAAATCAGCAGATAGTATTCTATTTAAGCCCTATCAAAACATATAATTCCTTTAAAGTGTATGAATTTCTAACTGGAGAGAATAGAAATTAGAGCTGGGTTTTTAAATACTATTTAAATGCAGATATAGGGTTTTTTTATATGCGTGGAAGATAAATTTTATTTCAAGTAGAGAGAAATACAATGAAATCTCCTGGTCTGTATTATACAAGAGGTCAGATTAAAATTATTCTGTGGTCTGGATTTATAATAGAAATATCTCTATCCTATACAGTTGGCTTTATTAGTTCATTGTTTGATCTTTTACATCATGGAGGGTGAGGTTGAGTTTTATGCTATGTAAAGATTTTGAAAGGACAGCTGCAATTTGGTAATATTGAAATTTTGGTTCTGGAAGTTGTGCTATTCAGTTTCCTCCTTGCATCTTAGCAATGGAAAAATCATACTTGGCTCCCTCTGAACTACAAAGGTTGCCCCTTGCACTCATGGGGCTTCGTGTGGGTCAACCAGTTATTATGGGGAAATGCAGAAGAAGGTTACAAGGGGAGAGGTGATTGCAGCCGTGGGAAGGCAACTACCACAGATGGCTTTAGGTAGCAGAACGGATAGATTGAGCAGATCTCTCAATTCATCTGGGAGAAAGTGTACAGAAGGATGGATAATGTGTTCACATGGTTGCTAAGCAGATGGCCTTTTGCATTTTGTGCTAATTATGGTGTTTCTTCTAGATGTGTGTTTTCATACCTGGGTGTGCTGAGCTGGAGTAATCAAGCCTAGTGGCACAAAATATGTGGTCTGCTCAGGACTTGGGTATGAGGAAGTGTAAGCTCTTGGCCAGACCTGGGCTGCTCTTTTAGATAAGTGAATAGCTTTTAGTGGTGCAGATTTGAGAAGCAAACCCCTCAACCATCCTAAAGATGTCACATTGCAGGCGTAACTACATCCATCTTCAAAAGTTAGGCTATTGTGGTAGTACTGGGGGTTTCCTAATCTTTCCACAAACATAAATGCAACTACAGCTTGCTTAAGTTTCAAGAAGAGTTCTGATGATTTCCTAGAGTCACCTTAGAAGCAGAGAGGAAGCTGAAGATTTTTTTAGTAAGATCCAAAGTAGATACAAGTCTTTATGAGAGCTGCATTTTCTAACATGTTAACTTGCTTGTCTAATCACCTTTCTGGATATAGGCTTGAACTAGTGAATTTTTTTCTCAGTCAATAGGCATGTATTTAAAGAAATACAAGATCAAAATTTTATATAGACTGAGTCATTTCGGTTGTAGCTTTTAGTGTTGTGCCTTCTGCAGTTGTTAAATATTGAAGGCAGCTAAAATTCTTTCATTTTCCTAAAGGGACTTTTTAAAATTATTTTTTCACATTTTTTTTTTCTTGTCAGCTTCAATATTCCCAGTGGAAAGGCAAGTCATAAGTGAAAACTATCTTGTTGAATATGTAAAATCTGTACATATGTGAACAAACCATCTTCTCTCATCATAGGAACAGTTCTCAATCCACAGACAAATATCCTCTGGAGATATACATCAGTCAACTGCTTTAGTTTGTTTATGGCAAGGACTTTTGCCTTATTAATCAATGTTAAGTGGACTGAGATGGTCAGTATGTTAAAATTAAATCTCTGCCATACTGCTGTAGTGCAAGAACAGGGATTTGAAAATGTTGTGAAATGTTGCTGTGGATGTTGGTCTCTTTTCCAGGTAACAAGTGACAGGACAAGAGGAAAAGGCCTCAAGGTGCACCAGGGGAGGTTTAGATTGGATATTAGGAAAAATTTCATCACTGAAAATGTTGTCAAGCACTGGAACAGGCTGAACAGGGAAATGGTTGAATCACCATCCCTGGAGGTATTTAAAGGATGTGTAGATGTGGTTCTTAGAGGCATGGTTTAGTGGCACTTGACAGTGTTAGGTTTACAGTTGGACTTAATGATTTTAGAGAACTTTTCCAGCCAAAATGTTTCAATGAGTCTATGAAATCTAGGGGGTTTTCTGGGTTGTTTGTTTGTTCCTGTTGGTTTGGTTTGGGGTTTTTTTTTATCTTTTTTTCTCTTGTTTAAAAACAAATTCTATGAAACCATTCAAAAAATTCTCCATTTGAGTCTAATTTTAGTATCATTTTCACACAGATTTTCAGTAAATTACACTGAATTTTAGATTCATAGGTCTTTTGTTTTTTCTCCAGTTCAACATACTAAATAAACCTGCTTTAATTCTAAAATTCAGATAAATAGCTTTATATGCTGTGTACACATTTTTATCTATCTATCTATCTATCTATCTATCTATCTATCTATCTATCTATCTCAAACATCCACCCTATACCGATATTGAATTTGTTTTTTGAAAAAAAAAAGGGGAGTTGAGTAACAGATTGGACATCCGGAAAAAAAAAGGGAAAAAACCCAACTATTGGGGATGGTTAAAGGAAACAATTCCCTTAAGGGATGGTATGCCTAAAAGATTCTTTAAAAATGGGATAGGGATCAGTTAGTCTAGTTTTTGAAGAGTAATATGCTGAGCTGGAGCTCAAATGTTAGATTTAATATTAAGAACGTCCTCATAACAGTGAGAACACTTTGGTGATCATGTCTTCAAGGCAGGTTGCACTGGTAAAATCACTAGCAGAGTACAGTGGAAGTGAATCCTCAGAGCAGATTCCCAGGGAGAAGCCTCTTCCCACACAAATGCTTCTGCTATTGGTGCTGTGAGCAAAGAGTCTTTCAACACTGTTAGATGCACCACCAGTAAGGAGCTTTTTAATCCTAGTACGACTTCATCTAGAACTGAACTCCTCCCAAGTATTTTGTGTGCATTTTGCCCTTCATTTAAACTCTATGAAATGGATGGCAAGGTTCTTAAGTCCAGTATGGAAAATCCTTCTGTAAACATATGATTTGTCTGTAAACTATTTGTAGGTGCATCTTGAGTTCATTGGAAAGCAAAATACTTTCTGAAGATGAATGCAGTGCACTCACCAACTCACAGAAAAAGCCTGTTTACAGTGAAAGACCTGGTTGGTCTGGAGCTAAATGTGCTACAAGAAAATTTCAATTTCAGAGATGGTCAAATATTGCTGAGTATTCCTGAATTATGGCCTTACATAAACTTTGAAACTTTTCCTGTGGAAGCTGCTGAATCACAACTGTGACTTTTTCAGTTGTTTGCTAATCTCTTTAAATTTCCTTACCACACAACAAACTTTCTGAGTCTGTTTAGAGACATCATGATTTAGGAGCTGTAATAGTTTTTGAACAATTGTTTCATGCTTGGTAAAGACTGGGGATTGTAACTCTGTCAGCTGTACAGGTATTTATTTATTTTATAATGTACTATAGTCTGATACATAGTAAAAGAGGGTTGAGAATCTTAAGGACTGTGATGGGAGTTGAACATGTTAAATCTGTAGTATAAGTCTTTCAGTATTGACAAGAGGCAGGCAGGCATCTCTACAAGGGCTTCATCACACCTGTCTCTTATACCTGTGTGAGGATGTCAAGATGCTAGGACTCCAGAAGAAGATCAGCTGATTACAGCAAGTTAATTGTTTACCTTTCACATCTCTGAAGCCGAAGGCCACAAATTCTGGGTTAACCTTTGGGCTTTTTGCTACTGCTTTAGATTTCTGGGTCAGTGTAGTGTTTCATGGGGTTATGAAAACTGTTTAATTTCACATGGGCAGGATCTTATTTGCTTGTTGAGGACAGCATTATCCAGCTTTATATATGTTAAAAAACCTAAACCAGAACAGGATTATATTTCTGTTAACTCTTAACAGCTAAACTGATTTCCAGAGACAGGGACAATCTAATTTTTCTCTATCTGGGTTATATGCACACAGAATATCTATGTAAAAAATGTGACTTTTCTTTGTTAATCCAGTTTTGCTAGCATATGGATCGAATTGCATATAAATAAGAAAGATTAAGAAGCCCTGCGCTGTTGACACAGTTACATTATGTAAATTCAGTACTGAGACATGTTCTGGGAAAGGTGACATCAAGAGCCTGACTGTTTTTGGTTTTGTCACTTGAAATCTAAAATAGAAATTTTTGAAAGCCTTAGAATGATTTTTAATACCTGTGATAATTTTTCACCTAAAACCTTGCTCTAGATGCCAGCCATTTTCAGAGTCAGCCTGGTTCCACCACTGTAATGCTATTAGCTCTTACAGGAAAAAATGCTGTCCTCATGCAGTTTTACAGGTCCGTGGAGCATTGTTAAAACAAGCAAATGTTAAGTGTTAATCTTTATTGGTCTGTGAACTTAATCATGCATAACCAGGAAGTGTTCATTTTTTTAATTAAATCACCCCCCATTCATTACTAACATTATCCTCAAAGGAATACCAGTGAAAAGGGTCAAAGTCTGCTGGACCTCTTGCTGTTCATTTAAATTAACAAATCTTCTGATCATAGGTGTACATGTTCTGTTAAATGTGAGGATTTCTACATATTAGAAAAATAGGCATTCTTTCTGAATGATAGAATGAGATCAGGATTCTTGGAAAACTGCATGTCTGCAGCCTGTGTTTGTGAGTAAGGTGCCCATTATTTTATAGCAGCTGGCACCTATGAAAATTCTGGAACAATAAAATGTCTGTCCCAAATTGCTTTTAAAAAATTATACAGGCTTGTGTAATAGGATCAGAAGAAAAATATATCTTCTTTTATTAGATTGTCTATGATAGAACCAAATAACTCTTTGAAAACCATCTTAGAGAGGGAAATAGAAGGGAGGACTTTTACCTTATTATTCATATATTCTCTATATTAATAAAAATCGTTATTTGAGAAGATACACATTTTTCTTCATTCACATAGCATTCACTTATCCCAGGGGCTAGCAGAAATACATACCAGAACAAGGGTTATTCACTTGCGCAAGTTCTACCAAGAAAGTGTTATTTGATTTCATGTTGCCTGTTTCCATTTTGAAAGGCTTTTTTCAGTGGCTTGGAACTGATATGTGCAGGCCACAGTTTTTAGGCTTAGGTGATTTATTATGGCTGCTTTGCTGAAGTTGAGAAAAGAAAACCACAAATCACTACCATTTTGTGGCTTTGGTACCATAAAACAGATTATCATAAAGGAAATCTCATCAGTAGATTGTTTTCAGAGAATATAGGCAAGGATACACAATGGTTTTGACCTGCAGAGATACAAAAGACTTTATTGTCATGTTACATTATTCCACAGTGCATTGACACTATCAACTAACGCAATGACTGCAGAATGTTGAGAATTTTGCTAAAATTATGGCACCCTCTCAGCCATGAGGCTAAAAAAGATGAGTTTGTATACCTGCTTCTTTTGCATCTTTAAAGATGCTTAAGATCAAGGAATATGATTTGTCGTCCGGCTCAGCTCTCTTCAGGCTCACTGTTTTGAACGCATATGATGAAAGCAAGGAGAGATCTACATTATCTTAAATTTCCATTCAACAGTGGTTTTGCACTGATTATCTACAGCATTTGATGTTCTGTTAGCATTGCTAAATTTCCTTCCTATTGTGTTTTTTTCATTGCTTCAAATTTGGCTGTGTACAGCCAGAGGGGCTGAGATGCCCAAGTGAAACGCGTAGGTGTAATCCAGTAACATGCCATGGCAAGCCATCATGGAATCAGCCTAGACCCCACAGAGCCTGTTTCTCTGCAGAACCCTGGGTAATGGTACATCCTGCATTGTGGGAACACCCGTCTGGCCCACTTAAGCTGGGTGCAGCTAGGGATCTGTATCAAACCAAATGGCCCTGTTTGCACTTAAAACAGTGTGTATTGAGTGCTTCAGAGCAGTTAGCTCAAGGATGCTTAGTCAAGATCATTCTGCCCCTCTTAATTATTCCAAACTTACAATAATTCCCCGCAAAAATAATTTAGAATTCCCTTTTCTGAGAGTGCTGTGTCCTGCAAAATGTGTGTCTACTTCCATCCCTATTCTATCTAGCAAGGAATGTGCTTCCACTATGCTGCATATGACTGTATAGAGACACCTGTGCCTGTCCCTTATCTATTTCCTAACTAATTAATACATAGCTACAGTTGACATCTGCACTTTTCCATTGAACTAATTGAGATTATCTAACATTTGTTGTTTGCTGTATGTTCATAAATCCTCATCAAAGTTGTATAAAGAGTTATCGTTTTCCTTGTAAGTGATGGAAGGCAACGATATCCAGCCAAACACTAGAACTTTCGGTCATGCAGCTACACAGACTAATGGAAAACCAGGCAAATTTTTTCACAACTTCCAAGTTCTGGGTTTTGGCAGTCTCAATTATGCCTGCAGCCTGAGGCAATCAAGAGATAAAAACCAACTAGGGAGCAGCTTCCAGTTAATAAATTAAAGATTATCACAGGGGACAACTTAATAATACTTTCTGACCTGAATGAAAGCAGGAAATGTAATTTAAAGAATTTGTATCTGACCTCATTTTAAAAGCCCCCTGTCAGGTAAACAATATGGAAACATCTGTTACTTGCCCTGGCAGTTCATTTATACTTCTTTTCGTAAAAGTTGTAATCTTGCCAAATATTTACTTTTGTGTTTTACTTGCTAATTAGCTGTCATTTCTGTGAATAGTGTATTTAGTATAAAGAGAATTACATATTCTGTTCCTTATTAGTGTGCTTTAAAGCCACACCAAAAATATACTGATACTTGGATGCTGCTTTGTAGTCTTTCAGAAGTGTAAGTTTTCAGTTTGATTGATTAGTTTCCACCACCAAAGAGAAGCAGCTGCAGCTCTGAATAAAATTGTGCTAATGAAGCTTTCAAAGTGGTGATCAAAAGCAGACTTTGCTCTTTCAGTTGTACACTTTTCTGAAGATAGCTAATTGTGCTGTTTCAGCAAAATGTGCATATCAAAGCAGCTGAATCATACATTTCAGTGGGAACTTTAGAGCATGTTTAACACATTATGATGGCTAATCTTTGTCACATTTGGTCTGTCAGTTGCAGAAGAGTAGAAAGTGATTAACTGTATTTTTAGCCCTGATTCATGCAGTCAATCAACAGTCTGAATCTGAAGAATATTCTATATTTGCTCATAGACAACTATATATACACGTCTGTGAAGACACACGTGTCTAGATCACTAAGTGTTGTCTCATTGAATAGTTTTGATAAAATGTATAAACCCCATAAGTTTCTGTCTTATGGACAGATGAGACAAAGTTGTATGAAGGGTTTGGGCAAAATGCCATGGGCTGCCATTAGCTTTCTGTAGACTGGTAGAATTTAATTTTTAACACATTTTGGCATCTAAAGCACAGCAACATACCTTTGGAAATTTCCCTTTGTATGTCCAGGCAAAGGCAAGTTGCTCAGCACAGTAATGCTTCCATGTATTGCTGTACTAACTTCAGAAGTTTTTAGACTGCCCTAACACTGAAGCCTCTTATTTCATACCAGTTCCACCATTTTCTGAAACACACTTTAGTCCCTTCAATGCTGCAGGAACACCCACACAGAGTACAGGGCCCACTTTCTCTTGCTAAAAACCCAAGAAAATAAAACCCAAACAAAAACCATAAAGCATAATCAAATCAACTGGCTCAAAGATATTTAAAAATACAAGAAAACACACATGGGGTGAATAGTGGAACTGAATTACTGATAATGACATTTTAGACACTTTTTAAACTTTTCTTTAAAGTGTAAATGACTCCAATGTGCCTTTCACGACATGCAGCAAAAGAACCTATGGCAGAGCCACACAGTTTTCCTGACAAAAGATCTCTTTCTTCTCTGTTGAGCAGTTGTTCATTTCTTTATAGTTATGGGGTTTCTCCATTTAATCCAAACTATCTCTCAAGGTGACCACTATTCTGGATTGAGTCCAAGGCCTTTGTTATGGATTTTTAGGTTTTAATTGCTGTGGCAGATACAGCACCCTTTTCAACCAGCTTTCTGGATGGTGTATCTACATCATAATGTCATGGGATTACTTTGAATGATATTGAATTAGGTAGTTTCTCTGGATGACAATGCTTTTCTTTTAACTCAAACCATTAGGTGTCGTGACATTGTCAACCTACTATGTCTTTCTTCTTGATACTCAAACATTAATAATAATTAGATATCTGGTGCACAGTATTGGTTTTGGCTCTTTTTACACTCAACTTTGAATGTTTTAACCTTAGTGAAGTTATCTTGGTATCCCTCAGACAATATATTTTATTCTAAATGGTTTTAAATGGTTATAAATGTTAGCTCTTGAGAAAACATAATTCCAAATGATATTTTCAGGTTTTGCATCAGTAGAAGATAATATGGATGGTATATAGAAATATTCTGACCTTTCTAAATGGTTATTAAGCTAGTAATAGGAATTATTATTGCAGCAAAACATTACCTTTTGCATGTATAATATTGTACATGGCCTCCACAGAAAAGATTAATTTTCTCTGTCATTCTGCCTTACTTCTGTTTCTCTTTGCTATATATCTTTTTTTTTTAACCAACTTAGTTCCAATTCAGTGAAATTGCATAATTAAATCTTTGTTGCAGAAAAGTGATCTTCCTGAACTTCTGTGAATTACTATATTCACAAAAATAATACCATGAAGACAGACAAGAGGAAGGTCAGACTATGACAAAACTTCAAATTATTTTAGTATCTGTTAAATTTGCTTCTTCTGTAGAATATTCAATGCCACCATCTCTATTTCCATTCCTTACCAAAACAGAAATGAAGTGGAAAGCCTAATGGCTTAACCTAGTTAGAGTGAGCTAGATCTTGTGAGGTATATATGAATTGAGAAAATTTTCAAAATTCCAATAAGAATAACGTTCATTTGATTTTATAACCATTTCCTAGACATTAGAAAGTAAAAGAGTAAAGTGCATTCAGTGAGGTGTCTGTTTTCCATCATTATACTTTCTCCAGTCCTGTAACTAGGGGTTTTCCCAAAAATGTCTTAACAAAAAACACCTTTGGAATCTTAGTGTTGACTGAAGGAAACTTTTTCAGTCTACCTTTTGTTAAATAAAACCATATAAAAAAATAGAAGAAAAAACATTGTGTCATTGTTTTAAAACACCCCCCTTCCTTCCCCCCACCCTGAAAAGAGGAATTTATTACCTTCATCTAAATGGGCTTTTGAGTTTCTTTTTAATTTTTTTTCCTCCTCAAACTACATTGTTAATCTGCAGTTTATTTGTTAAGAAGGTACTTTTAAAAATTAAACTTGGTGAGAAAATATTAAATTTCTGCTGGTATTCATATGAAAAGATTATTAATACACAGATGAAGTCACTCTAGAAGTACAATAAGAATTAATTTTATATGTCATGAATGCAGTAATATATTTGCCTTATTCCTTACAGAGGGATCCAAAAATGTCATTACAATGTCTTTTATAGCCAGTAATTCACCTCCGAAATGAAAAGGTGTTTTGATATAAGTGGTATATAAAAGTTCTGGGAAGGCAGCTGTTGAAATTCCTAGAAAAGAAATAGAAAAATTACGCTGTTAATCAGAAAGATTGTACTTTTCAAGGTCCCCAATCCAAGGTTCTATTAGAATTTCTCCACTCTTCCTACCACCAAACTACAGGTACATCTTCCCTGCTCTCAACCTAATCTGGAAATGATTCCTTAATGAGTCATTCCACATCAGTGAATTCAGGGGAAAGTTCAATAGCACCCTCTTCTCACATTTCCAACATGTTCTGTATTACCTTTGGGGTCCATGCATTTGTTTCTATTTTCCTATGAAGCTAAGAGCCTTAGTCCAAATAACCAATAGTTCACACAAAAATAATCCATATCAATAAAACAAACCAAAAACCCAAACACACCACCACCACCAAAAAATCATGGTGAAGAAAATACAAAACAGATAGCCTTTCCATGTAAAGCCTTAGATCCTTGTGCATCACAGTGCTTTTGCTTGTCCCATGTTCACCATGAGATCAGGAGCTGGAGAACCTGTTAATGCACCAGTAGCAAAGCACTTGGTGTGGTGCTGGGCACGGCTTTTTTTTTTTCTCTCTCAGAAAAAGACCATGTGTCATTAGTTAATTCCAGGGTCAGGAAGGACTTTCATTACTATTTATAATTTCAGACTTCAGACTCTGTAGAGATTTCTTTAACTTCCATACCTTTGGACTGCATCCCATTATCCTCATTACTCCTGAGCTTACAAAAGCTGTAGGAATACTAACGATCAAATACAAACATATCACCACTTGTCACATAGTACTATTTATATTCTTATTGTATATTTTTTCATTCCTTTTATCTTCAGACATTATGCATTGCTAGGATGTTTTTACTCATTTTCTCAGTTTATTTTTATTTATTTTTATTTATTTTAATGAATTTGCTATTGTAAATCTTGACTATCCTATAGTAAACACATGCCAAAACAAAGTAACACACATTGAAAATGAGATAAACTTGCTTGAAACTTAGTACTGATAAAGAGACTGGAGTTATTTCTTAAAGGAACGAGTATTCATGTCCATAACTACTGAGGAGAACACAAAAGTACAGCTTTAACTAAGCAGAAGACAGATGGAGAAGCCAGGATTTCCAGTGAAACTTTGGCTTAGTTAACTTCTCACCTCACTTGATCCTTCCCTCCTTAGCCTAAAGAGACACCCTCTGCCAGCCGCTTCCCGAAAGATGAATTCTGTCACCCAGCTGTGCCTGACTTCAGGAGTCCCAGGTGCAGTGGTACTCTGCCTGCAAAAGCTGCCTTGGTATGGGCAATCCCCCAGGGAAAGCAGAGGAAATGAGATTTTTGGTGGGTTTTTTTTTTTCCCCCTTCCCTCTTTCATGCTCTAAAGAGGTAGGATGGTTGGGAGAACCCAGTAGTTGAAATATTCCTCAGTTGAAGTGAAAAAGAAGTAGAGGTTTGTTTGGGTTTTTTTTTAATACAGTCCCTTAGGTTTTTTAGACAAGTGATTTTAAAAGTATATTTCAATACTACTACTTCTGCTAGTTATTATTTTCCGCCTCAGTTCCCTTTCCCTGATGCAGAGTAGGGCCCAATAACAAAGCAGATTCTTCCTTTCCACATCCGTGGTCGATGCCAGGAGGGTATAACAAACATCTCATGTGCAGTTACCATATGCCACAGTTTAATCCTGATTCAATGTGACAGTAAGATCCTTTTCCTTCTGTCATTTTATTCTGCCTGCTGATGTCACTTCATATCCCCAGTGAACCTTCCCTTTGCAACAGTTCCATGAGCTGCCCAGGTACGTAGCACTGCATGCCTGTGACCTCGCAGCTGCAGGAAGGTGCGTAACCTTTTGTGGTACGTGTCTTTTCTGCCCATGTCTGTGGCAGGAGAACACGAGAATGAATTCTGGACACCATCCTTACTGAATTTCACAATTTGTTTTTAATGTTTCTTGGTTTGCTTTTTGTTGTTTGTTTTTTTTTTTTTCATCTTCCGATAAAATCTAATGACAGTTCAAACAGCATCCCTGAAAACTTTGATTAGTCCCAAATTTGTTCTTCTTTTTAGCTGAAGAACTTACTACCAAGCATTTGACAGGAAAAGTGTTTTCCAACAAGGGCTTCATTATACAATGTGTTATCAGAAAATTCCAAGATGCTGATTTTTTTTTTCTGACATATGAACAATAAGATCAGCTTAAGTGCAAGCCAATAGCATGAAAGTACTTCTTTCACTTTTAGTGGGTTTTTTTCCTTTTCTTCTCTCAAAATTTACTTGGCAAATATCCATTTAAGATTCTTGTTCACACGTGCTTTACATTGCATTATGACCCAAATGAAAAAAAGCGGAGTATACGTCCCCACAGCATGGAAGAAGATACACAAGTAGATGAGCGAGTGCTCACCTCAATTTGTGTCATGCTTGGTCTGAGTTCTTGGTTTGTAGTTAGGTACTAGCCTAGGAGTATGATGCACCTTGCTTTCCAGGATTACCAAGAATTCCTGTAACACCTTGGGTACATGCATTGTATCTGAACTTCAGTGACAGCCTACAAAATGAGACTTTCATACCTCGTGCCTGAGATAAGGGAACATTGTGAAGTGTCCAGGTCATAGCGTAACATTAGTAACTGATTCTCTTTTACTTATGAGTTATGCATCCATTTTCTGATTCTGGTGGCCTAAAAGCTCTGCACTGCAATCCAAGACAGAGAAAATACTGGCACTGTTTCACTCTTTAATCATCTATAAGTGGGGGCTGTGCAAAGTGTAGAGGCAACGCTAAACCTATTTATGTTCCAGAACTGTCATTTTTAGAAGACTTGTCTCTGCCTCATTCTTTTCTATTTCTTAGATTTCCCGTTCTTTCCCCTTCATTCCTACATCCCCCCTGAATTTCTCTGTTTCAATGACTCAAAGTGTTTTTGACCAACTGAGGGTATCCCACCCTCCACCGCTGCCTTCCCAGTCCCACCTTTCCCCCAGCTGTTAGTGCTGTACATGCTGCCCCACAAACAGGGATGTCTTTCCTGCCCTTCAGCCTTACAGACATATGTGGCAATTAGTTGGTTCCCTCCTGCCAACACCTTACGCTTTCACAGATGCCTCATGCCCTGGTTTGGAAAAAAAAAGAAGAATTACAACCTCATATAGGAAATAAACTGGAAGGTGATACAATCTCTACAGCTCCCAACCTTGGGGAGATTTCATTGCTTGTGAGCAAATGATCATTATTATCCTCCTGTATCTCACTGGAGAAAAGAATGGAGAAATACCATCTAACTATGGAAGACCTGTCATATTGATGCTACCTCATCGAAAATTTATGGGAGTCTCTGACAGATGTGAAATCATCACATTCGTCTAACTTTTTATTTACCATGGAAGAGTTATAAACTACTGAGACAAGTTTCCCTTCCGTAATTTCCATTGAAAAGCACTGAGAAAAATGTAAGGACTGAACACAACACCCGAGTTATTTTACCACAACCCTCTGCATTCCTCAATAGTGTTTAAAATAAATAAATGGGGAGTTTGGTCAGGGGTTTGTCTGGGTTTTGTTTTTTTTTTTCTTTTTTTTGTTGTGTGGTTTTCTTTTTTAATTGAACTCCTTTGTAGACTTGAATATGGCACTATGTTGAACCTGTCTTGAATTTATGGTTATTCTGACTATAAAATGTTATTTATTTATTATGGCACAGATGAACTAAATGTTTCCCTATGAAAGGAAAAATATTTTGGATTTCACATCTTTTGCATTTTTATCCATTTACAGTTATTAACTTCAGAACTGTGATTTGCTCCAAATAAAAGTACTTTGATATTAGCATAAATTTAACTAATATGCTATCTTTTAAAGATTAACTTAAGTGACATTTATGTATCTGAAATTATTCCTGTAGGTTTGACTATCGTTAAATACCTGTATAGTTAAGTTTATAGTGTAGAAATTATTTCTATGTATCTTGTACATCTTGTACATCTTCTATGTACAAGAGATTTGTTTCTATTTTTGTTTTGCTTTCCTTTTTTTTTTTTAAAAATAAGTAAATGTAGTCAAGGCAAGCCAAAAAATATTTTGAAATGTACATTGTACAAATGACCTGGGAAAGTACTTTATGAACTAAGAAAACTATTTTAGTAACTATATAAAACTTCTGCAGTAATTTCTTGTTTATCTGTAAACTCAGTAATACTAAAAAGGCTTGAGTAATCCAGCATCTAGTCTATTGGTATCTTTTTACTTCATAAAATCTTGATTGTATCCTTGTAAAATAGTCTTTAACTGCTACTGTGTCACAACCACTCACATTTAATGCTAATGAATGAATAAGAAATGTGAGAGTGAGATGAGCCACTCATTCTGATATGTTTACTACAAAGAAACTGGGGGACTGAGGGAGGGAAACACTGACAATCCTAATTTCTTTATTTTCTACAAGAACGACAGCAGACAATTTGCAATTATCTTTTATCATCCTCTAAAATTCTTTTAAAAATATTTTTATTGAGAATGCATATGTAAATTGTGTACTAATTTGAATATTAACATTTTCCTAATTAACTTGTTCATATAAAACATCAAGCTAGTGAGTTAAGGCTAAAATTTTCTATCCTGAATATGGTTTTCTAATTCTGAACCTGTTAGCTAGATAAACATGTTCATTGTTACCATGGTTATATATGGGCATGTAACAAACTTTTCTACAAAATCCATCAAATCTAAGTGCTTGAAGGCATTGTGAGCTTCCACTGAGGACACAGCAATGTCACTATCGTGTAGGAGAATTTAATGGTTGTTATTTACCAGCGCAATGTATAATTATCACAAGATAAATTAGAGGAGAACTTGAAAAATTACAGTTCATGTCAAAAACCTGTGAGATTTATGTCTTGGAAAAATTCCACTTATTCATAGTACAAAAATCCTTCAGTGACATTTCTATTCTCTTTAATTATCCAGAAATCATGCTTCAGAACATTTTGTGTGTACTCTCTTAAATCTTATTTCTCTTTCATATGTTTCCAAACAAATCATTATTTAAGGGAGAGTCATCCTGCAGATGCATTGAAAAAGACCATTTTAGTCTTTGTGGGCAGCAGATGTTCGATAACTATAAAACTTGAAGTGGAGTAATTAAATCTATGTAAGTTACTGTATGTTATTCTTCCTCTATTGAGTCCTGCCTTTTATTTATGCCTTTCTTCTGCAGTTCAGAGCAGACAAATACTTCTGTTTGGTCTTCCATTACTTTTGTATTATGTACAAACCATTATGTTTCAAAGAAATTTTTTGAAGTTATTTTCAAATTTATGTACAAGTAGTTTTATTTTTTTATATACCTGAAATATGGAGAAGGTTGAAGCACCCAACAACTGTTTTGCCTCCGTCTTCACCAGCAAATGTTATAGCCACACTGCCCAAAAAGGCAAAGCCAAGGACTGGGAGAATGAAGACCTGTCCACTGTAGGACGAGATCAGGTTTGAAACCATCTAAGGAACCTGAAAGTGCACAAGTCCGTGAAACCTTATGAGATGCATCCATGGGTCATAAGGGTCACAGTGGATGAAGTTGTTTTGCCACTAACCATTGTATTAGAGAAGCTGTGATAGTCCAGTGAAGTTCCCACTGAGTGGAAAAGGGTAAACATAGTTTTAATAAGGAGAAAAATAAAAGGATTCATAGAATCGCACAATCACAGAAGGGTTTGAAGGAACCCCAAAGATCACCTAGTTCCAGTCTCCCTGCCGTGGGGAGGGACACCCTCCACTGGACCAGGTTGCCCCGTCCAAACTCATCTTGACCTGGGGAATTACAGGTTAGTCAGTTTTCTCTCTGTTCCTGGAAAGACCATGGAGCAGATCCTTCTGGAAACTGTGCTCAAGCACATGGAACAAAAAGAGGTGACTGGTGACAGCCAACATGACTTCAATAAAGGCAAATCATACCTAATAAAGTTGGTGGCTTCCCACGATGGGGTTTTGATGTTGTTGGATAAGGAAGAGCGACTGATGTCATCTGCCTGGAGTTGTGCAAAGGACTTGGAATGATATCCGTGTTCCTAAATTGGAGAGACATGGATTTGATGGATGAACCACTCAACAGATGAGGAAATAAATGGCTGGCTGCTAACACTCAGGTGGCTCCAGTCAGTGGCTCAATGTATAAATCAAGACTGCTGACAAGTGGCTGACAGTACTGGGACCCTCACTTTTTAATATCTTTGTCAGAGACTTGGACAACGTGATTGAGTATGCCCTTTGTAAGTTTGTTGGTGGCATGAAGATGTGTGGTATGGTCAATGTGCTGGAGGGAAGGAATGCCATCCAGAGGGGCCTTGACAGGCTTGAGAGGTGGGCCCATGTGAATTGCATGAAGTTCGACAAGGCCAATTGCAAGGTCCTGCACATGGTTTGGTGCAGTCCCAAGCACAACTGCAGGCTGGGCAGATAGTGGATTGAGAGCAACCCTGAGGAGAAGCACTTGGGGGTGTTGGTGGATGAGACACTCAGTGTGATTTGGCAATGTGCACTTGCAGCCCAAATACCAACTGGGCTGCATCCAAAGAAGCATGACTACCAGGTTGAGGGAAGTGATTCTGCCCCTCTACTCTGCTCTGGTGAGACCCCACCTGGAGTACTGTATCAAGCTCTGAGGCCTCCAACATATGAAGGACATGGAGCTGCTGGAGCAAGTCCAGAAAAGGACCACAAAGATGATCAGAGGGCTGGAGCACCTCTTGTATGAAAATGGGATGACAGAGTTGGGCTTGTTCAGCCTGGAAAAGAGAAAGCTTTGGGGGGGACCTTACAGCAGCCTTCCAGTACCTAGGCTACAGACCTACAAGAATGATGGAGGGACACTCTGCAAGGTCATGTACTATTTTGTAATATAACTCCCCAAACCCCACAACTGCAAAGGAAAAAAAAAGTAAAAGTTCTAAATAAGTCAGAAATTGGATCTTTCTGGACACAATTTGAGGTGGTATGGGCATTTCACACTCTTCAAGAAAAGGAAGAGGAAAATAATAACAATAGTATATGCAAAACAAGTGATCCACAATGCAACCGCTCACCACCAACCGACCAATATCCAGCCAGTTCCAAGCAATAGACCCCTGCTAATGTCCCCCCACAGTTTGGGATGGGGAGAGTAATGTCATATGGTACGGAATATCCCTTTGGTCAGCTGGAGTCAGTTGTCCAAACTGTCCCTTCTCAGCTTCTTGTGCACTCCCAGCCTCCTTGCTCGTGGCATAACGTAAGAAGCTGAAACGTCTTTGATTTAGTGTAACTACTGCTTAGCAACAACTAAAAAATAGCATGTTATCAACATTATTCTCATCTTAAATCCCAAACACAACACTATGCCAGCTACTGGGAAAAAAATTAACTCTATCCCAGCCGAATTTAGGGTAAAACTCTATAATTAGGTTTATTTGATGGTGGACATATCATTCTAATCCCAGTACCAATCTAAGGAAATCATGAATCATTTTTCTAAAAGTCATCAACACATCTGTGCTAAAAATATTTTAAAGTGAGAAATCTAAAAAAAAAACCCTGCACTGTACTATTATTCGTACAGCTCCAGGGAGAATACTTCATTAAGGAAATGGAGTAAAAATAGTTCATCCAGAGACAACGTGCAAAACCTTTTTATTTTGGTAAAAATCTAATTACCAAACTCTAAGAATTCTCATACTGCTTGTTTCTTTTAAAAATGATTATATATTCCCCATCAAAAAGTATTTGGTACCAAATTCCATATAAATGGTATTTGATGCTTGTCCTGGTTTTGGTCAGGATGGAGTTAATTTCATTTGTAACAGCAGATGAATGCTGTGTTTGAGAGTAAAATGGGAGTAATGCTGATAACACCCTGATGTTTCTAGTTGCTGTCAGACAGTCAAGGACTTTCTCAGCTCTTCATGAGAAAGGAGGGGCGAAGCCAGGACAGGTGACCGAACTGACCAAAGAGAGTATTCCACGCCAGTTACGTCCTGCCCAGGATATCGGGGGGCTGATGGGAGGAAGGCCCGGGGCGGCGCCGGGACGCGCGGTTCTTGGGGGACGGTCGGGTTCTGGGACGGCTCTGGGTGGCACGGCCTGAGTTGTGGGTTCGGTGAGAAACTGCATTGTGTATCAACAGCTTCATATATTTTGCTTTGAAGTCCTGTTAGTATTGTTACATTGTATCTTTCTGTTATCTTAGTAAACTATCCTTATCCCAACCCACGGGCCTCTTAATTTCTTGATTTTGGGGTTATTTGCCCCTTTCTCTTCCTTTTTCCCTTCCCTTACTTCTCACCCCCCTTCCCTCTTCCCTTTAACCTGCTCTTTTCCTTAAAGGAGCAGGCAGCTGCGTGGA
Source organism: Gallinula chloropus (assembly GCF_964237585.1). NCBI lineage: Eukaryota > Metazoa > Chordata > Aves > Gruiformes > Rallidae > Gallinula > Gallinula chloropus. The sequence goes on along the minus strand of NC_140085.1, from coordinate 126,027,166 downwards.
TCTTGGCCCTCAGCCGGGGTGAAACCACGACAATGCTGTGAAGCTACTGCCTACTTAAATCTGGCTTTCAGTGTGAAGAAAATATGCTTAATCTGGTTCTTAACCTTGGTTTTCCTGTCATTTTTTAGAAAACTTTCCTATGCAGTTTAAGATGTAGAGAAAATAATTTTGCTTGCAATTATCTTACAACCTGAGAAGGCAGACAAAAGATTGTTTTCAGGGGTTTAGTTTTATTATAGTTTCATGTGAGTGGATCTCTCACTTATTCTTTACCTCTTTAGGATATTTCAATGTCATTTCCATGCAGGAATGTGTCCTGTCATGTCTTTTCCATTTTCTTGCAGACTAGCTTGGTATCAATGTGGAAATGCAATCTCCACTTTTCTGTTAGCTTTTAGATTTTTTTTATGCTGGACATCTTATAAAAAGAAAATGTGCCATTTAAATATGGGATTGCTTACTGAGTTCTGGTAGTAACGAGTGTATGCTAAAAGAAGGGTACTCTGTTTTAGCATAAACGCTTTTTTTTTTTTAAAGCAAAACATGATTTTCCAGGTTATGAAATGATGATATAAAATCCATGTATTTTATACAAGATAGGACAAAAAAATGCTGTCTAGGGAATAGTCACAGCTGGTAAACACTGAGTGAAACATGCTGAAAACTATAAATTGGAAATAATCCAAGAATTGATGCTTTCTTATTACTAGGTATTTTCATGCTATTTTGACGGTTTGCTGTGTAGGAAAATACAATACACGAATATTTGATTGTACTGAACAAATCTGATCTATATGCAAACAAGGTGTCTCACTTATTCTAGCATTTTGACTGAAATATGTGCAGTGAGTTTGTGTATGTATATAATAGTATAATCTTTATTTAAAGATGCAGTGAAATCTGTCGTATCAGACTTGCTTTTTGTATAAGAAAATTGTATGCAGATGCTTCTGAGCGTAATGAAACAAAGAAAGACTTGCAGTGTGAATGTGTGATAAACCAGTTTTTGGCAGTAAAACCTGTAATAGGATTAAAATCTTATTTTATTAAAAATAAAACTTGGTTATCTTGTACCTCTACTTTATTTTGTCCTTTTGGTTTGATTCTGTATAACTTACTCGTTTTGTCTGTTCTAGTACCTTTATTTTGGTCAGGCGCAAAAAAAGGGCTCCATGATTAAAGCAGACAATCTTGATTTGGTTTAATATATTGGGACAGAATTTTCATACTGAATTATGTGTTTTCTGTTCTTTCTAATTTAGTTCTTTCTAGTCTTCATCAAGACATTTGTTCACACACAAATTAAAGAGTTGAAAGAACCTAATAACTGAAGATACGTAGTATGTCAGCTCCATTCATCAGCTTTCTTGTTACATTGGCTTGCTAGTCTTTGTATTCAACTTTTCTAAGTCCTGTTAAATGAGCTACAGAATCATGGGGAAATGAAGATATGTTATAAGCTAACTGCACTGAAGTACAAATTATCGTTGCTTAAGTCTTTTAGGCAAAATCACCTTCAAAAGCTTCTGTGATTTACTTTTTTGTTCCTTAAGCCTTTACTTGGTATCTTATTTCCCTGCCCTAGAGAAACCTGAGAGGCAAGTGTGCTTCCCAATTGCTATGGTGATTGATTTGGTATGAATGCTATAAGAACAGAGGATTTTGTCAATTTCTTGTAAAAATTGGACATCTATCCTCTAGAAATTATAACAAATATGACAAAAATTATAACAAAAAGCCTCTGGAAGATGGTGGCATTTTTCAGCAATTAGTTGAACAAGATGGAACTTTCTCGTTTGGCTATAAAGAAACAAAAAATTTGCACTTTATTTCTGGCTCTGAGCATGCAATCACTTTTATTTGCCTTTTTCCAGGCCTTCCCAAAACACATAACATTCTATTGTCAAATAGGAGATGGCCATATCAGTGCCTTGATCAGAATTTCCATTAGTTCATAGAAAAAAAAGTAAATCAATGTTCTTATTTGCTTCACCGTGGTGTATTCCATACCTCCAGCTCAAAATGAAAGAGAAATTTCCTTTTTATCCTGCTGTAACCATCAACCCATTACTCTCAGTCAAGGTGTGATGATTTTCATATCGTTCTTAATATTGATTAAGTCTCCTGAAAGGATCTGCTGTTGTTTAAAACACCAACATGAAGCTTTTATTTCAATTTTCACACTTCTATTCACCCTGAGATGCACGTCCTGATGTGTCTGTTTCAATGAATATTTAAGCAGAAAACAGGTGAGAATGGTGAAGTACTAGTATGGAAAATTGGAAGCCTTGAAGCTGATTATAAACCAAGTAAAACAACTGATGTTTTTCATCACTTTCATATTGCATTAATACATTATTCTTGCATATGGCAGTTGACTACACATTCAGAAGAAAATTTGTTATGCTATTGAATAATAAAGTGTAACTACATTTAGACAGAAGATCTAAATTTATCAGTTCTGACAGCTAGAAATAGGTCTTTAAAATAAAGTGATTAGGAAATCTTGAACATATATTTAAGTAATTTTAAGATAATTGACTAATGTCCAAACAGTTCATGTAAGCTATTTATTCACTTGAGTGCATATTGTCTTCTGAGGGAAGGTTTAGCATTTGCTTTCCTTTTATATGGATTGCAAATGTATTCAGTAGTTTTACAGTATATTTAAAGAAAAAAAAGTTATTTAAAATCATGTATCAGCAGTTTCAATTCTACTTACATGTGTGGGAACAGTTCTTAAAAAATGCTACCTAGTAGAATCTTTGCTTAATTGCTTAATTAATGTATAAATATTGGTTATTGAAAAAATATATTTATATAATTCAATATAATGAAAATTACTGCACTCCTCCCAATTGTTTTTAAGCTTCTAAATATCATTTAAGCATTCCTAAAATATTGAAAGAATTTTCTGTTTATCAATCTAGATCTACAGTACACACTAAAGTAATTGTCAATAACAATTTCCCCAATATTTAGGGGCCCAACTTCCTTCAAATTTAGACTAAAACTAGTCTCTCTGCCACTGAGGTGCAGTCACTGTTTCAGCTAGTGTCCAGTAATAAACATGACAGGGTTTGGGATCCTGATACGCTCCAGCCCATGCCAGATGTGCCACTTACAGTGCCTGCAATCCTTCCCATCCTCCCACTTTCTTTATGACCGCTATGAATACTGGTCTGAACAACATCTCCATCTCCTGCATTTTATGGATTCAACTGCTCATGAATTAAAATGGAAGCCCATAAAGCAGTTATTAGTAGAACTCTACTTGTAAATTGAGAAAATCCATTGCTTAAATTAAATGAGGAAAAATCTAAAATAACGTGAGGAAATGGAGACACACTTACATTCTGCCCTGCAGTGGTACCATCAGGGTGGAATATCAAGATGTTTGCAATTAAAAGTCAGTTTAATGAATCTGGGGCATTTGTTTATGCAGTAATAATAATCATTGTGTATTTATTACTTGTCGCTGTTATGAAAAGGAAGTAATGTAGCCGTCATCCTCATGCTATATCTTATGATAGACTATGTGGTTCTGTAACATATATGCTTATTTTTGTCACCAGGGAGTTTCAAACTTATATAACGTGAGTTGTTCTGTAAGTGAAAAAAAAAGAGTCATTATTTCTGTCTGCAAGTTCTTATGTTATCCCAAAGCACTTGAGGTGTACTATTGAGGAGACAATTTATTTGTTTATTGAAGTGTTAGAAAAATGCAAAATTCAGGGCATCGCAGGTTCTTTTAAATGTGTATTTTTAAAAATCATATACCCATATGTTGTGTTCTCTGATTGTGAGGAAAAAACATGATTGCATTTTATTTGCTTTTTCCTTTCACTGAAGATTAGATGAATCTTCATTCTCTGCTTGATTATTTTAATTTTCTCAGATAGCTTGTACCAGTATAAATTGTTTCTCATCTAAAACTGAATTAATAACTTATTGTCATTACACAAAGAAGCAACAGCATTGTATCTGGACTCATCTTCATTGACGATTAGCACACAAGCTACCACGTGGACAGTCATTGATCCTGCTATGGAGGTTACATGCTCATTATCTCATTATGTTTCCATCAATATCTTAATGAAGCGCTCTTACTGGACACATCAGACTGCTGTTTTCAGCACACACAGCCTCATTTTTCTAGTTTTGAACTGCAGTACAGAGCATAATTAAAGTGCCACTTTGGCTGTAGGTGTAAATGCATGATGGTGGATAACCACCCTCCCTATTTTTCCTAATTTTAGGAGACAATACAAGGTGCAGAAACACCCATCTGGTGCTGAAAAACCTATAGTTTATGAATATGGGGCACTATGAAAATTTATGTAGTTTAAGCTTGATTCCTTTGGAAAGGTACAAATGGAGATTTTCTTCAACTCTCAGCATCTGCAAAACCAGAGGACATCAGTTCTTGTGCATTCCGTTAGCCCACTGCAGCAGAAAGTTTCCACTGTGCTTTCTTTCTCCAAAGGTTAACAATCTGAGGAGGTGCAGATCCACAGGACAAATGCTGAATCCGGCAGCAGCAGGTGGATTTTTACCTTGTAAAATAATGTTGTTTGAAAAGGAATCTTTCTTTACATTTTCATACACTCCCTGTATTCCCACGACTTCCTCTAAAAGAGATAATACTAGCTAAATAAGTAAAAATTAAGTACCTTCTCTGCTGTGTAGGACAGCTTCTCTGTCTCTCCCCATGTGACAATTTTCCTTTTATGCTCCCAGCTGTACTTCAACAGGGCTTAGCAAGTTCTGCAGACTCAGGAGGAGACCTCTCAGTCTTTGATTTCCTCTCACCACAGTTCTTTTCAGCCTTTCCTGCTCCTCTCCATGCTGCAGTAGACCCTTTAAATTCTTAGCAAAAAGCTTTTGAAACACCCCAGAAACTGATAACCAGAAAAATATCTGGTGTGTGTGTAACATGCTGCTTCATAATAACAACTTAATTGAGAGTAACAGAAACTCTAGTAAGTAACTTTTTTTTTCCCCCCACGGATTTCCTTTCTGGTCACATTCAGGTCTTGGAGCTACTTTAATTTGAATGGAAAGCTGTGATAAACCACGTGTAGCACTTAAGTATCCTGACAATGACATTGAATCCAGGAATGAGACAAAGAATGAAGGCATAGTAACTTTGTTTAATAGCAGCACATCATAGCAAAGTTGATTACAGTGCAACATGGCTGTGGGATTCTATAATGTCTTGATAACACAACTTGAAAAGGATGTATTTTGTAAACAGACCTCAGAACAGATTGTCCAATGTGCCCCACTGTGAAAAAGGAGCTGGGGAGACTTGCATCACAGTTTTATCTGGATAAATTACTATAAAAATAATGTAATATTAAAATAAGCTTATTATGTGCTAAATTTTTGCCATATTACCACCATCAATTGCTATTATGTTATTGTTTAGGTGTACCAGGAGCAGGGAGCTGTGGGAGTGATGTCCTTTGTTTATCACTTGCACATTTTAAATTACTCTGTCCTGCTCAGTTCCCTAGCAAGACATCGTCTGGAGGGGATTGTAGGAACAGGCTAAAGACAGAAAAAAGGCTAGAGAGAACTGCTAGCATTTATAAAATTCCATCACATTGTTTCTGTAATAATTTGTTTTTATGCAGTGAATTCACAAACTAAAGTAGAATTATGTGTCTGCTTTCATTGTTTGGGAATTTTTTTAAAGCAAAATGAGTCATAAGTCCATGGGGCAGAGTTACATCTTCATAGAAGTACAGAGCCATTTGCACACAGAGAGATTGCTTTGTGCTGGAGTTCCAATGCAACATAGTATTTGAGAGCTTTTTTTCTTATTATTATAGAAATAGTTCTAGGAAGGCTTATTCCTTTTGTCAATGGCATAGAGATGAGAAGAGAAGGAATGGTGTGATTCCATGGGATCATCACGGGCAAAGTTCTGAAAAATGTGTCACGTATTAACTGAATAAAATTGTGACTTTCACCTTCCCTGATTCATCTCCTGTGCATCAGATATGCTTACAGGTTATAAAAACTCCAAGAATGATAAGGTCACATATACATTAAAATTGGAAGCTTTTTTTTGTAAGGTTAGCCTACATCTGTACATGGTGTATTTGGATTTTTAAAAGTATGGCATAAATGAACATCCATTACGCAAGTCTCAGTGAGAGCATTCAGTTGTAGCAGTCCTTCAAAGTTCAAGAATCCTAAATATATTATTAAAGGAAGGGTCTTGACCAAAGTTGTTCATTTATGTTTGAGAGTTTATATTACCTCCCTCAAAAAGAAGAGCTGTGCAGGCTACTTTCATTTGCATTTTCTGCAGGGCTAATATACTCAAAACTTAAGGCAGACAAAAAGGCAGGATTTAGCTATCAGGAAGCTTTTAAACCATGTTTTCTCTGTGCTAATCATCCTGTGAAAATTCACATCCTTGAAGAAAGCTGAGAAGAGCACAAAACCATTTCTGATCTGGAATGTCAGATACTTATTTTTACAATGACTGTTCATTCTTTGAAAACATCATAATGGATTTTTTTCTTCTTCTTTTTTTTTTTTACTGTTCCATGAAAGAATGAGCTCTCAGACCTGGTTTACTAATATTACACACTGCTCAGTGAAATGCATTGGGCAGAAAGAAATGTCTGAGGTCGTTTAGAAGCTGAGCTAGGAATGTAAGCAGAAACCATAGGCAATTCTCAGATTTTGTTCTATTTCCAGCTAGACTTTTAAAGCAATTTGCTACTGTACACATTTTTGTGCCATTTCTCTGTGCTTGGCTGTTTACTTATCATTCACCTTTAATCTTTCTGGCACACTTTAGAGTGATACAGCTTATGCAGCATTAAGTTTTGTGAAGATGGGGACAGTCTCTTGTGTTTCTGATTTATTGCTTCCCTTCTTTTCACTGATTCACAGTGAGTAAAAGTCATAAAATCTTGTCCAGCACAGTATTGGTGAGAGTTTTATTCAGGTATTTACTTAGGGTATCTAATAAAAAAAAAAATCAAACAGCAAATCCAAACAAAACAAACCACATTCAGCAAGTTACTGAATAAATAAAAATTTAAAAAAACCCAATCCCAGATATAACTGGCAGATAAAAGTGATATTACCATTATATATGTCATGCGGGCAGTTTTACTTTTTCTGGTAAAATTGTGAAATTTCTTTGGCTACTTCTCTATTTGAGAATAACCACCATTGATGAACAACGTAACACTGGTACAGTTGAAATACCTGCCTTGTGGTCAACTTTATGAGTCACTAACTGCCCTGTGTCTCCTGGCACTGTTAATTCACAGCTGATATCGATAACTCCAATCCAAGTAAATAGGAAAAGCTGTACAACATCTATTTAGAGCTCCTCTGACCAGAGAGGCAGAAATACAATTCAGAAATTGCTATTTATTTTCTACGAAACTTCAACAGGATTAAAATACTCCGTCTGTTTTATTGAGTATTTGACATGGGAGACATTTACATCTAGGAGACATCAACTGATAAGTGATATAGGCTTTTAACAAACAGACTATGTGGTTCATGACACAAGCTTCTGTCACTGTGAACTGTACGAAACAAAATACAAATCTGTCCTAGGAAATTCGATATATAACTTTCAGTCATTTTTTTAACAAAGAAAATCCAGCAATGCAGCTGTGTAAAAGTCTTTACCTTTGACCTACAAATGATTAGTTTCAGCTCATATCTTATTGTGCCAAATCACTTATAATGATATCTGAATGAAACGTCAAGTTTTAGTTCAACTAAAACTAGAAACTACAGCAAATGTTATTCTGTTAGTGCAAAAATATCATTTTATTAAGCAAAAGCATGTAATTGCATGTATTTCTAATTCTTCAAAGTAAACCGCAGCTGCATGATGATTTTATTTATATTGCACATTTACTGGTCACTGAGAACTTGAAAATAAAAACCAAGCACAGAAGTGGGTTATTTGGTTCATTCCATCTACACATGTACTATGTTTTAAATGTGTCTTCTCTACTTAATTTGGAAAAGATTCTTGTTAGGTGGGAGTGATTTGGCCATGTGAGTAGGAAACAGGAAATTGCATACATATTCTCTAATAAAACATCTTCACGTGTAACATCTGTCGGAATAGCCAATATTATTGTTAGATGCCCTTCTTCAGTACAAATTGCAATCCAGCATTAAAGGTTTGTTTAAATATAATACATATTTCATTTAGATGTAAAAAATCAATGTTTGAAAATTTCTCTTCATAGCTTTTGTAACTGTCTGGGATTCTTACTTCTGATTTGGATTTAGTTATGTCTTGAAACTGTAAAAATATATAAAGAAGGTGGTGTGGTGTTTACAGATTTAATTTTATCTGGGAGGTGAATAATGAACTGTTCATGTAGTGAAAAATTTAAGGGATTAAGATCAAACTGGCTCAAATAATAGGAAAAACAGCATTTTTCTACTTTTTGAACCAGTTGGTTATTACACGTGATGGATAGTCTAGTAGAAAGAAGTTTAATCAGCTCAGTAGTCAAGACACAGAAAATCTGCTGTAGGGGATTCAGAAGGCGGCAGATGATATGCTAGCAACACTGTGTGGTCACCAACACTGAGACCATACTAGAAAGGTTCCTTAATGAGTTGTACAATTGAAAGTATCGATTGCCATGATTATGGCTATCACCAGTACTTTTCAATTCTTTATGCTTTTCAAAAGCAGGATGCTTCTTCCAAGCAGCAGGAAATGTGGACTGATAACTTTTATGAAAATCTAAACACAGGAATGATGTTTCTACTGTTAATGTTCATTTGAATGCTGCTGGACAATGCTAATGAATAAAACTAGATTGTAAAAAAGAATGAAAATTGAAAAGACATAGAGGAAAAATAAATTTTGACATTTGTTTCATCTAGAACTAAAATTAGAATAAGTGCCAATTAAAAACAATATGTTATTTGATTTCATACTGATAATAACATTTGATGTAACTTGGTTTTCCGGGGAATTTATGGGATTTATATATCCGGGTCTGTAGACAGAGAGTTGATGCCATGGTGGCAAGGAATTTATTGACTATACTGTTTGGTGTAAGTGATTAGAGTCACAAAAGTTACTGTATTCTTTGGGTTGAAAACGAGCTTGCATGCTAGTAAATGTTTGGACATTGTGCAGTCACATGTAGTAATGTACTCTTGTCTAGATTTGGCAAACCTGGCAGTAGCATTGCAATAAAATGGTTCTTCTCTTTCAAGAGTCCAATAGCAGTGATATTTTTTGCCAAGATCAAAGATATCAGTGTGTCAAAGTTAATTTTTCAGGGAATTATTGTGAAGAGTAATTAATAACTCATGATGACTGGACGTACAAGTGAGAAATCTGCTTCCAGCAGGACAGCACTGAGAACTAGAATGCCCTCTTTTTAACTATTGTCTATAATCCCTTTGTTAGACATGGCATTAGTTATTAAATATATGTTACTATTGGACTAGATCTAACTATGTATCTTTCCCTTTAGCACAAGCACTGTTATCGCACAAAATTTCAAATATAGTAGGGATTTCAGCCTAATGGAGAACATGGAAGAGGAAGATATCATTCCCTTTCAGATATGTCTATTACAACAAACTGGTTAAGCAAATACATTGAGAAGAGCATCATTAGGTTTGTTGTCAGAACAGAATTGGGTTCTTTGGTTTTTAGAGGGGCTTCTGTCATTCTCTTATCGCAAATCAGAACTTGAAAGTTGAAACACTAGATAATTTTAAACAAAGAAAGATTTATATATGTGTGTATTTTAAGTGATTCATAATATAATAATATAACTATACTGGTAATTGGCTCTTTCGTATCACTTTAAAACACTTCAGAATTATTATCTAATTAGCAGAGTACTTATAAAGAGCAACATTACACAAATGTAATGGGAATGTGTTGAACCACTCAGGGATGTTTTGCTTTTTGGCATGAGATAAACATATATTAAGTTAAGAACAAATACTGTGGTAAATCCTATTGCTTTTAAAATACAGCTTTTAATAACCTACTGGATTCCAGCCATTTTGGGGAAAAACCTTTCTTGTTTGTTTGTTTGATTCGCAAACAATTATTTTTATTTTTAATTTGATCTCCCCGAATTAAAAATAAAAATAAAAATAAGGGTGGGTTTCTATTTGCTTCTGCTTTCTCTCATCTTTATTTTGCCTGCCTTTGTGAGTTAGCCTGTCTGTGGGCCTATTTTTTGAATTACCTGAGAAAGAATGAATCTTAAGGACTGTGTTTCCTTTCTGTTCAGCAGAGAAGACACTTTACCACCTTTATGCTGACACTTCTGTCAGGCCATAGCTGATTTGAGCAGCTAATTCAGGTGTTCAGACACATAAAAATACGCCCCAACCATTGACATGGTGGTTGAGTGTCCATATTAAGCACTGCGTCTTTTTGCACAGTAAGATATACACAAAATAGATGGAGGGGACAAGTTTAGAGAAAAAATGTTTGGTATGTCTTGTCCAATGTGAAGATAGCCCCTGGGAAACCATTCTGGTTTCATTGGCAATCATGGTTTGGTAGCTGGGAGATTTCTGCTGGAGGGTCACAAAGCCAAGAAACAGTTAATCCTCCATGTATACTTTTGAGGGAAATCTCTGGGAATTCTAATAGAAGAAGATAGATGGTCATATTTTTAAATGCTTCTCATTTCCACTTGCATATATATGATGGTTAATGAATATGTAAGGAGTACATTTATATTAGACTCCTAATGTTACACAGTGATAGGCTTTTTATGAGCAAAATAGTGGAAAACTCTAGTTGTGGCTGTCATTCATGATGGTGTGATTTCAGCTTATTACTCTTTAAATGAATCATAATTTTGTAATACTTCAGTGTTTCAGTGTGCTTTTTACCATATAATTTTAGAGCAGAAGTGTTCAACTGTTTATCTACAAAGTCATCAAAACCACGTCATTGAAAGAGCTCTCATTTTTAACCTATATGAAGAACTTGAACAGGCACAGAGCAGTTAAATGATTCTTCCGTGTATCTTCTTTTAACACTGTTGACTGACAGTGTTGACTTTATTATAAAGAAAGTAAAGTGTCTGTCTTCATCTGCATGCTAAGAGTTGTCTCTTGCATACTTAGGAATTATTGCTAGGGTTCTTTTCACTGAGTTCAGATATCTTTCTGATGCTGTGCACACGTAAAATATTAAATATTTATTGGATGTTATTCTAAACCATCACTTTTGCACGATGGCTGTGGAAATCCTTGAATAAAAATTTTACCTTCCCTTCTCATTAGACTGGAATAAGAAGTGGAAAAAGGAAAAACTGAAAATATGAGAGGAACTATTTTTGAAATTCTATTCAGGCATTTTGAACATTGGTTGATGATTCTAGGGCAACTTCATTCCTTTTGTTTACCTATGCATAATAATACATTTTATGGGTACTCGATAAGATAATCTGTAACTGAGGTATGACACTGATATTTTTAGTGTACTCATTTGAGCTTTAATATAAATAATTATGCCTTGATGCTTGCAGTTCTGAAACTGATTATAATACATTTAGGAACATATAGTAGTAATAAAGAATGTTGTATGGGAAATAAATATAAGGCATGCAATGTATTACACATGCTTTACAGGAGTTGTATTATTACAGCTCTAAGCATGATAGATAACAAGGTTGGTTTTAATGAAAATACTTGGGTTTATATATTAGACACCTATGATATTTTGTTGATCTTTAAAAAGAAAATTAGCTTTTTGAAGTCTAGAATACACATTAGAACCACTCATGGAAGTAAACATAATTTTTGAAAATACAGCTGTGGCTTACACATTTTCTGAAGTTAAATAGAGGCTGGAACCAGTCTATTCCTTTATTTGTTGTAGCTGAGAGTCTGAAAGAGGTCCAGCAGAAAATGTTAAGTAATGTATTTCATGATTTATAGATCTATCCAACTTTACGTCACATTATTGGAAGTTTCCTTCTTCCCAACTGGAGTCACACTTCTTAAGCAACGAAGTGTTTGCAGCAGGCACATACAAATTTATCCCTTTTACTTTCATACTGCATGTCAAAATAATTTTTGATAGGATTAAAAAAAACCCACCCCACAACAGTCTCCTGACATCATACTGAAAAACAGTACAAACATTTAAGCCGAATATCATTGTATGGTGTACGTATTATTAACTCCCTGTAACCAATGGTGCAAGATAACTTTGAGCTCATTGTAAGTAGCTTCCTATTGGACTAAACAAATTAATTAATTTGGTAAAGTTTATTGCAAAATCTAAATTTCTTGCAAAGAAGAATTTACCTATCTACCTAGCTTAGCAAAAAGCACATATATGCAATTAATTTTGCAAGACAGCTTAATATTTTATTATATTTATAAATACCTACACATATATAAATCAACTGTTTGCTTAGATCTGTTTGACTTTTTTGGAAAAAAACCAAAAGTATAAAATTGTTATTATTAAATTCTCATCTGAATACTCTTAGAAGCTCTCTGAAGCTTTTTGGTTGCCATGGCAATGGTTACCAGGCGGGCTTTAATATAGGACATAGTAGTGTTACAACTGTGGAAATTCAGTCTCCATGGTAAACTTGATAAAAACATCACACTCTTCTTTTAGATATTCTGAATCATTCCAAAGAGCTGTATTAAAGACAGATTTCAGTAACAAATGTATTCTTAATAATTTATAATCTCTAGCAAACATCAAAGGTTCCTTGCACCTAATTAGCCGATTAAATAAATGTGATCTGTGTGCAGTATGTAGCAACAAATTTGAAAGCAATCAAGAAATTTTTATTGAAGACATTTGCTATTGTCTCCATCCCAACGTGTTGATGAATGAATGACAACATAATGCTGTCATTTGCTTTTGATGAGGACATCATGATCTGAAGAATGTCTCATCAGGTTAAAACTACTTGAACTCATCTGTTTAACATTTAAAAGGTTTAATACAGTGTGACTGTGATTAGAAAAAAGATGAGTCTTCTGCCTAAGACAGGAACTGACAATTCAACCTGATACACAGGACAGTTGAGGTCTGTGGGGCCATTGTCTTTAGGCAGAGCTGCTCAGAGCTGGAAAGGTGGCTGGCTTTAACATGCACACGTAGAGCTTGCGGTCCCAGGGCAGAAAGGCCTCTGGGATTCAGGCCACAGGTGCAGCTCCTGCCACCAGACATCCATTGCACCTTGTGCGTTTTTGAATATTATAAGCCCATAAAACTTGGAGCAAGCTTCCTTAGCCCCGAGTATATTTAATTCTTGTTTATACAGGGCTATCGGTGGTCATATGGGGGGAGTGAACCGTGTTAAGAGTTTGCTGCTATAGAGACTTACTCTCTTGGCTCTGGAAGGGAGCAAGGTGCATCTGTGAGTTTATAGTTCTCAGTTACAAATAATTCCCCAGATTTAAATCCCTAAGTTGTTCCTGTCACGTGTATCAACTGCTGACAGTCTCATTAACATTTAGCTGTACTTTAGGCAGTATAGAAGAAAACTGAGTTTCGTCAGCTTAGAATCAGTTAAGCTGCAACTGGGGACACCGGGGGGCATTTGGCAACTGAGATATCGTTCTAGAATCACAGAATAGAGGTTTTAGTTGAGGCTGTTCAGTGAAATAGTAGCATGTTTAATATTCGAATGGCTTTTTTTCCGTTTCCTGGAGAAATTCGTTGTGATGAATTGGAGCAAATAATACTTTCAGAATTTATGATATCAGGCTGTTAGAGGCGTGACTGCTTTTGTTGCTCTATTCTGATTCATATCATACGTTATTTCAGACTTGCAAGAGATTGAGTGTTCTTCTTCTTCTTCCAAAAGTATTCTTACGCTTTAGAAGCATGTTTATTTCAAGGGGTGGTGATGCACAGAGGAAAATTGTGTGTTGAAGGAGACTTGTGCCAGGTATTCCAATGTTATTTCTATAGTCTTATTTGGGGAAAATAAATCATATTTTTAAAATGAGCTTTTTGTCTTTCACAAGGTTAGACTTTTGGAGTATCTCTTGATCCAGAGCAGTTCCAGTGCTCAGAAATCTCTCTGATCCCTGTTTTTTCAGAAAGTGGATTGAGTTGCAGTGAACTTCCTTTGCAAACATGTTGTTGAATATATATGCATATATATATATATGCACATTTATAGATACTGTGCAGTGGAACAAATCTTCAGAGGTTCCTGTTTGCCCTTGTGATGGACAGTTACTTTGAATGCCTTGTAGTGAGTGTATTCATAAATGTCTCTCTGATGATAGAAAGCCATGTTAGTTTTAAAATTCATATTTAATCATCTTCCAGAACCTGCCAGTGACACATTCATGACATCCGTCCCTTAAAATGTCCAAGTTAGTAGCTGGTGTGTTTACCCACATATCCACTTACTACAATTTCTGATCTTTGCTTCCACACCACTCCAGGGAAAGGTGCTTCCAGCAGTAGTACTAAAAGTGTTGGTTTGGTTTTGTTTTTTACTGAAGTCTTCTTCATGCTGTCCCCTAAATCAATGTCTCCTCAAAGAAAAAGTGGGTTTACATTCCGTCAACGGAGCACCTATAATCTAGATTTGGGTTTGAAATATATGTTGGTCTCTGGATTATCTATCAGTAAAATAAATTTGGTACTAAAACCACAACCCTCCAAAACCCTCACTGCATGGCAAGTAAGGGTATTTGTCTATGTTAAAGATTCATGAGTCCTTTCCATTATATAACCACGTGTTTGTTACTAAGCAGAGAGAAGCATTTACAGCTTTTGAAGTAAGTTTGTCGTGTGCACCAAAAGCACATATTGTGCATGTGCTGATGATATTTTCCAGCACTGTCATTGCTATGAATTTCAACACTGATATGGAACTTGGATATTGTGTGGAACAGGAAATGCATTAGGATTTTATCCTCCCTTGTTTGCTTTCTGTTGCTTACTTGCTTTGACTTACTTTTACATTTACATTTGACATTTCTGTCTGCTATACCTATGAAAATAAGTTCAAAGTTTTGATAGTGATAAGCAGCACTCTGATAAGCTTTGACATTTCAATGTTAGAAACAACATTATTAGTCAGGACATTTTTGCTTTTTTTTTTTTCCTCAGAAGAAAAGACAATTTTGTGTTTCTTCTCTGAGCAAAAGAAGGGCAACCTTACATTCAAGATTGTAACCTGGCTACTTAGAAAGAGAGGCCAATCTGGTAACGTTTTTTGTATCAAAAACTTGTGTGGAGAGGATTAATTTGTGCTGAGATTAATTACCTGATGAAGATGAGAGAACCTCATCTTCAGCTGCTGCTTAACTTAAATTCGTAAACAAACATGTAAGCTTAAGGTGCATGAACATTGGGCTCAGAAAGTAAATATGACTAAGGAAAAGTTGCATATATAGACAACTGCTTTAATTCTAAGAAATAGTTTTGACCAGTTCCACTACCAGCAAATCCACAAAAGACCAGATGTTTGGATATCATATAAAGAAACTGAATAACTAACTTGTTTGAGGTAACTTTGTCTGATGTTCCCATGTTGCTCACAAATTCCTCTAGTTTATGTAGCCTTATAATATTTGACATATATATTTATGAATAAGAAGTTCATTGACACTCCTCACTGTTTATCCCAGGGTGTTTAAACAAGATAAATAATTTCAAAATACAAAACAGCTTTGTAAATAATGCGTGAACTGAGTCTATTTTTTAGAGAAAACAGAGAATAAATTCTTAAGCAGAAGAATATATGCTGAGCAAAAGGGTGGGTTCTTTTTGTGGAGGTAATAAAGCATTCAAATGTAATTGCCAATTATTTTTATAAGAAGATTAAATACTTGATTTTACTTTTACTTATAGGAAAGTACAGAGGGAAGTAGGATATTATTAGTTACAATATGTCTGACTGTGAATCAATAAACATTTCGATTGAAGAGAAAGTTAGGTATTAGTATGATGTCAAATACTCTACAGTTTGCTTCTATTTCAGAAAATATAGGTGTAAACAAAATCCCTAGTTTGATTTTATTTCTAAAAAAGCCTCTTCCTTTGTGTGAAAATTGAATAAATTTCGATTTTAAGACTACAAAGGTGTTTCAGACAGTAATGAACTGTTTTTCCAAAGGAAAATGAAATGCATGGCTTTTCATCAAATAGAAGTTCGAAAGGATACAAGACTTCATAAGGATGCAGGTGGCGTTCAATATACTTGTTACGTGTCTGGAAAGAAAGATGAAGGAGGAGTGAAACAGATGAAACAACATCCTTAAAATGGTCACACAGGTCACCTGTGTGACAGGTTATTCAGGTTATTCAGATTTTGAATTCAGCAAGCTGGAGATTCCTTTCTTTTGCTTAGTTGGCAAATTTTCTAATTGTATTCTCTTTCTTATCTTCTGCTTATTTATACAGTTAATATACTTTGTCATTCCAAATATCTGTACTATGCCTCAGTATACTGTGCCTTATTTAAAGACAGCACTCTGTTATATTTCACCTGTGTGTGTAGCAAACAAGAAAGAAATTGCACTTTTTCAGCCTTCACCTATATCACATCACTGTTTGCTAACAGCTTGTAATGACGTCTTTAAATTATGCATACTGTTTGGCTTTTTATTCATATATCAAAAGGGGAAAAGGGCAAGCAATGAAACCACCTCCTAAGAACTCTGTAGAGTAGGCTAAACCTATTACAAATAACCATTATTTACTCTAGTAGAGAAGCTTCATCGATTTGATAGATTTTTATCTTTTTTATTTATTTATGCATTTTTCTCCCACAGACAGACTTTGCATATTGAATGTGTTTAGTAGGTTATAATGCTTAATTCATTATATGTTCTGGGAACTTTATACCTATAATGCTTAACTCATTATATGTTCTGGGAACTTTATACCTTGTCAATTTCTGCACGTTTTTCAAACAGGAGACAGCTCAGTTTCCATTCTCATCCAATGTCCTTCTTAAGGCACATGCTGCTTAAGAAATAATTATCTTCAAAATAATCTGCTTTAAGATTTCTCTCATTTCCTATACTATTCCCATTCTCCTCTCCCCAAACGCTGTTTGACAACTCGCTGGCAGCAAATGCTAAAGTGACTAATTATGTTACATCCTCTACAGCTGTAGTGTGTTACAATGCAGGCTAGAAAACTGGTTTCTGGCAAAGAATCCTGGCTTCAGGATCCAGGTCACTAATACACAGTGGCTGGATGGAGGAAGAGTGCTGGTACTTGATTGATGTGATGTGATGTGAACTGTACCGAAAGCAGCCTCCCCAGCCTTTTCAGCTGAAAGCAACGGCTCTGTGTGAGCAGCCTCCAGCAAAATACAAGTGAATTAATCAGGAGATAGTGGGGAGAAAGATTAATGCAATTTTGAAAGGGTCATTAAAAAAGTTCTTAGCAATTCACAGAGCGTTAAGGAATTATCACAGTCATAGCACTGCCGTTTCATAAAACTGGCATACTTTATTCAGCAATATGCCTACAAGTAAAGGTATAAACTAATTGAGGACAAAAATAAAAACCAGTTTAAAAGTTTAGCCCATCGTTTCTTTCAAGATAAAATATTTTAAATTTTCACTGTTCAAATATTCAGAAGCATGTGGAATCAGTTCTAAAGTTAAATTACTAAATCATCGTTGTTAAAAATATGCTTTCATTGTTCGAGCTTGTGCAGTGATGAGACTATTTCAGGCAAATGCAAGACATCAGATTGTGACCTTTTACCAAACAAGCACTTCTCATAATTGTAATTGCCTTGGGCTGGTGAATGGTACTATTACACTCATTTTCACAATAATTGTACATGTATTTGAAAAGATGTGTCATACATCTTTGATGTCCAACTTACAATAGTTCAGTATGATTACAGCTAATTAAATCAGATGGGGAAACTGTACTTAATCATGTTAATTGTGTGAATAAAAAGATCCAGAAATTTGCAGATAAGACCTATGAAGTATTTCCTATATTTCCACTGAGTCCAATCTTGGAATTTATTTTTATGTTTTTAAGTTTTGCACCCACAATTTTCCACAGGTTTTGGAAACATGGATCTCTTGATGATCCTTCTTCACTCCAAATTTCAAGTAATCATTTGTTTTTCATTTATTTTGTAGGGTTTTTTTCAGAATGCCTTAGCCAATGATGCCTAACAGAAAAAAAAAATAAATAAGGCTAAATTCTGGCAATCACTTCTGATGTCTTAAGTTTTTTCCTCTGGCTTTAAGTCATTTCTAATGCTGTCTGGTTTTAAGTTTTTTTCTCTTCCTCTATCCATCCTCTCAACAGCCGCCCCTGCAGTATAGGTAGGAAAATAAGTTTTGAGTGTGCATCTGTATCTCTTTTTGCTTCATTCTGGGACCTTGGACTTCCATTCCTAGTGAAAATACCAACTTACTTGAGCGGAGCTCTGTGCTGACAAGATCCACTACCTACAGACAATACAGAAGAAGACCAGACTGCTGGGCTTGCACAAGCTGACACATTGTGAGAATGGTCTCAGACTGAACCAACTGGCCCAGAGGCAGAGCTCGGTGTCTGTAAATAAGTAGGGAAGTTGTAAGCACTTTTCATAATTTTAGTGCAAAGTCCTTGAGGTCTGTCCAAAGAGCCACAGGTTGGGCTGTGGGTCCTCCATCCAGATCCACTGTAAAAATGTGTGGAAATTATTTCTGCTGAGGAGTTCAGTGTGGAGTGCTATGAATATTTATAAGGTTGAATATAAAATACAGACAAAAGTGCTGAGCAGCAGGACAACCTTTAAGAAAAGTCAATATATTTAAGTAGTTACGTTTTGACAGAGTAGCTTAATACTTCTATAAGCAAACAATTCTCTGCAGATAAAAGGATGATGGAAATTTTTCACATTTTAATTTTCACTTCTCCAAAACAACTGGTTTTATTCTGCTAATAGAAAGAAGGTATTAGACAGGCTATTTAATTTCTTTGGATTGCTTACTTTCATTTGAGGTCAGTAGGATTTGTCTCCTAATTGTTCCAACAGTTAACCATCCTAGGGTTACAGATATATGGTATTGTAGTTGTTAACCCTACTTGACCGTCTTATATTTATTGTATCAGTTTATTATTTATTTTACAATTAGCACATAGACATCTGTGTATCTTTTCTGTGTTCAACTCCTGTCTTCATCCATTTGTGTATTTCCAAAACTCCAGAAACATGCACATTATAGCTACTTAAAAAAATTTGAGGATGGGGAGTGGAGAAGTTAAAATGTATCTGCAGACTGGGAGGACAACTGTTTATACAGAAGAGTACAAAAGTGGAAATGCCTATTAATGAGGTAAATCCATTTTAGTAAGTGCATCTTAAGATACATTTGCAATAATAAAAATAGTAACATGCGTGCAAATGATCTCAGAACAACTGATTGTTCTTAACTTCCAAGTACCTTTTCCTCATGTTTATTCACAAAATTAAGGAAGTCTATTGTATGAAGTAATCTTGAGATTAAAAACATATTTTAGATGTTCCAAAGTCTGCTGCCAATGTTCAGCTATTAATAACTTGGCTATCACTTACAAGCAGCTTTTAGTTAGTCTGTTTCTTTTTCTCAAAAAATGACAACACTTGGCAGAGAAATTGGCTCCTATTTTCTTTGTACAAAGTTTAGCAGTAAAAAAACTTATTTTAGAAAAGTTTGTAAATCTCATTATTGTGTGAATTCTCCTAACTCCAGGCTGAGGGTGTTCTAGTGAAGGTAATGCAGAGGTGGATGGTAATGAAACAGCCTCCCTTCTTCTTCCAAGATATCTTTATTACAAAAAATACATCAGGATTATTTGGAAGATAAAAATGTATTAATACAATGAAGATTATTTCTTTAAGGGCCTTTGAACATGAGTTGGTTGATTTACCCTGCTTTTAGCAGGGGTTTTCAACTAGATTACCTCCAGGTTTAGGTCCTTTCCAACATCAGCAATTCTGTGCTTCCGATATTTCACACAATCTTCTTTGAAACCTTATTTGAAATATCCATGTTTTGGTGAGGTATTCTGATTAATATACGAAAAAGGTACCAAAAATCTTTCAGTGTCACTTTCCATTTAAAAAGACTTATTGCAGCCAGCTTACAATATCCTTACAATATGTTTCTTAAATGTGTTTTTTGAAAGCAGTCCAGTGTTGCACATTATAATTTTCTAGCATGATTTGTTTGTTTGTTTGTTTTTTTTTGGGGGGGGGTTTACTTTTCCTTGAACTGCATTTCTTGTTCTCTAGTGTATATGGTTGGGTTTGGTTTGAAGTGTGTATTGAAGCTACATATCATCCTTTCTCACCTTCCCATTTAGAAGAAGGAGGGGGGACCAGAAAAGAAGTGCATACATCAAGGGATGCACACTTGCTGTGACTTCCTAGCATGCCATTTTCCCCAGGAAAATTACTATGGCATGGCTCCAGGTTTCTTCCACACCATAAATTTTTCCAATTTCTTGCTTATTGATTTCTGATAGCTTGAATCCACCTTGTACTTTAAAGCTAGTTGTACTCCCAGAACTGAAACACAGAATAATATATCTGGCTTCATACCATTTTTATTATCTGTTTCTTTACTTGTTTTCCTGTTGCTGTCACAAATGAAATATATTCATTTCAAATTTATCTGAAGTGAGTTTTGGTTGAACAATGCTTCACTTGTAGCATATTGATAAATGGTGTGAAATACACGTGGAGAATAAATACATACATATGGACGTGATTTGGGAATCTGCAAAAGTTTGATAAATTTGGTTCTATCAAAATATGTAGCAAAGTAATGATAGGGAAAAAACTGCAAGAATTTGAAGATTTGCATGTATACCCAAAGCAGCTAATTTCAGTAGAAATGTGTGATGGTGTCTTGCTTTCCTCCAGTCTACCTCACACAAAGTGAATTTGGGAGTGACTTCCTTTCATTTCTTATTTTCTTCCTCTCTGTCACTGCATACGCTCGAAAATGATACATAACCCTAACATGGAAATTACTCTCAGTTTTCCTTTTTCTAGAGGGCTGCTTTACTTTCTTTTAAGCCTCCACTGCAGCACTCTTTGCATTTACCATTTGTGATTAGTCCACTCGATGACTAATTTAAGGTAGTGCAGTATAGTCTATTAAGCTTTCCACCACCCTAGCTGAGGTACCATTCCTTGTTACATTGCTTTTTACGGTGTGTTCCCTAGCGATCAGCTCTAAACAATGGTAATGAGGCTTTTACTGGGTTTCTATTAGACAAATAGGGAAGCTGAGCAGAGGGAAAGGAAGCAGAAAGTAACACCACAAGCATGGTGTTTCTCAAACTGCTAAAAAAAATGTAATAGGAATTACCTTTTTTGGTTTTCCGTTAATTTGGAAAATACTGCTAGTATTTACTTTGTCTACTGATCCGATACTTTCATCCTTTCTTCCTAGGGCTATGTATTATGAATCAGTCATGAGAAGGGCCTGTGACAGCTTTTCAAGTCCAAGTTAAACCCACTTGTAATAATAAATAAACCTGTGCCATCTTAGCTGTGTGGTAGTATGACACAATATAGGAGGTATGTGCCACCAACAAGTGTTACAGGTAAATTAAACTTCTGAGGGAGGTGATAATTTCTGGATCGTCTATGGGAGAAGTTATGTGGAAGAAAACAACAAATATTGTAACTATACATAACTGATTTATAACTGAGTCAGAGAGAAAATATTAGAACAGTCTTTGTGCTTTCGGCAGGTATTCTGACCCTTTGTGCATGATACAGAATACATAGTTTTCCTAAATATCCCATCCCCGTGGATTACAGTGGGAATGTGATATCCAGAGACTTTGAAAACCCACCTAGGTGTCTGTCTGTATTATTTTAGTACTTGAAAAATAGACCTCTAAAATCCTTGTTCATTGCCTCTCACCCTTGTTAATATATGGAAGTTACTCATATAAACACTATGAGCATAAACCATCCATAAAACCATGGTTAAATTAGTGTATGCTTGTTTTCATTAAAGCATAAGAAAAAGTGTTTAAGGTAGTCTTTTTGATTTTGCTGTCTGTGTTGCTCCTTTTGGGGTTTATTTTACTTTGTCTTGGAATGTAATGTAGGAGCAGAAAGTATCATGGAGTCCTCTGACTCAAGTAGCTTGCTGTCCTGTCTGGGGAGGGGCTATGTCCTCATGTTTACTGCCTAAATATTAGGAGTAACACAGAGCCTGGCTGATTATTGAGAACTTAAGTGTATTAAACTGAGGTGCCAGACTGCTCTTTTTTGGGCAGAGCTATTCTGGCCAGTGCACTAAATAGCAAAGTTATGGCTGCCACTGACAGATAATAACTTTTGCTTGCCCTCTTTCTCTGCTTAAAAGAGCTGGAGCCATGTAATTTAATAGCTGCTTCCCATAGCTGTTTGTGGGATGAAAACTTGTTCCTCGCTATCAAGACTGAACACAGAAGCCACAAGGATGAAATATTTCCAAGGAACAATCTCCCAATCAATATAAGAATGAGGATTTTCTCATAATAACAAACTTTCTCTATTGTCTCTCTAATTTTATTTGGCATCTGTAAAAGCTGCAATATTTCTGATTCAATCTTTTTCTTACTCTATTTCCCAGTAAAACCAACTTAAATTGTTATGAGGTTGCTACAGCTCTACATTTTTAGGTTCTAAACAGGTTGGGTTTTATTATCTTGTGGCTGAAGTGACAACTATTTTTTCTCATTTCTGCAGCATGGCAGGTTATGCACTTCTATGAACATACACAGAAACTCAGTCATATGAACCAAAAGCAAAGAGCATTTGTACTCAAAATGAGTTATGCTGATACTTTCTATGCAGACTATACATTACAGATTTCTTATCCACTGGGAAAGAGTCTAATTTGCTGGAAAATTGGGTTTTCAGCCAAAGAAAGCTTTTTAGTCAAGTCACTTGCTTTCCAGGGATTTAGATTTCTGCTCCCAGGTTTACACAAGGATTATGGTACCATGTGTGATTTATTAAAGCAAAGGAATTAAACAAATGGGATTCACATTGAGTCATGAGTTTTTAGGTACTGGCATGACATTTAGGCTCCTAAGTACCTATACCATCTTTGAAAACTGGATTAAGGCACCTAAACTGCTAATGCTACATTATTGTGAAGTATTATGCAGTGGCACTTAGATCACAGGCTAAAAGCAAACAGTTTTGCTAGCTAGGGCACTCTTCCCTCGCTCACCAGTGCAGATCATTGAACTTCTGAAACACCATATTTTACTCAAGACTCACTGGTGTCCTGATATTTTCTTTCTAACAGGGCTTGTAGAGCTCTGTATGATGCTGAATAGTGCCTTGTATGCAAACTCCAGGATCGATCAAGAAATTTGAACATAGATAGCTAGTCCCTCAGCTGAAATTTGAGTTTGTAGTGTTTCTTTTAATTTCAGCTTTGGTTCAAACAAAAATATTGTGAAATATGAAGTGCTTCTACCTCAAGAACCAAGAAACAAACCTAGGCAGACAAACAGTAATGTTAATGAGACTTTACTCTAAATGTTGTATCGAAAATGAACACATCTATTTTAACTCCAAAAACAACAAAACAGTATCCTGTGCTTGGGTTATGGTTTGTTTTGGTTTTTTTTTAATATTAATGTCAAGAAAATTAGACATTTCTACTGAAAATTTGAGAGTTAGAAAATTCCTGACTAACCCTTATTTTTCTGTGTAAACAATATGTACATTCCAATTCCAAATTCCATCTTACATTCAGAAGAAGTAACGATTTTTGGGAAAACTAAGGCAATCATAGAATCATAGAATGGTTAAGGTTGGAAGGAACCTTAAAGATCATCAAGTTCCAATCCCCTGCAATGGGCAGGGACACCTCTCTCTAGACCAGGCTGCTCAAGGCCCAATCCAACCTGGCCTTGAACAATTCCAGGGTTGGGGCAGCCACCACTTCCCTGGAATTTTAATCAACATGTTTGTAATCAAAACAGTGGGGTTTGTGTTGTAGTTTTTGGGTTTGTTTGTTTTCTAGGTTTTGGTTTGTTTTCTTAAATAATGAATAGGAGTGTTACTTTCTATAAGAGTTTCTGGTTTTGGAGCTTGCTTTACAGACATCTTAGTATATAAGTATATACACATTTTTTCCATCTAGGGTGTCCTTTTTATGCACCAAGCATTATATTGTGTTTGTGTAACCACCAACTCTAGTAACATTTCTGCAGACCAAATGTTTATGATGTCTAATCTCTGTTTGCTGCCAAGTAACCGTATGATATGTGCTAATATAACATCTGCCATACTGGGTTTGTATAACTGAGCTTTATTTAAAGCTTGATATATCAAATGGACAGTAAGTGCCAGATATTATTGTACTCAGGCATGTTCACCTCCCTCTCCTTGCAGGGACCATGTTACTTTTTTGATCTTAATGTCCTATGGTAGACCTTGATTTCCTATCATCTTACAAAATAGAAAAGCTATGGAAGCTAAGATTCCAGATGAGACAAACCTGAAGTACCCTGTGCCAGGATGTCTGCTATTATAAGTGAAGGGTCTGTACACACAGTATAGAACCAGGCAGAACATCTGTATGATAAACTGTAGTTGTACAGTGCAATTTGCAAGGCATGTCCCACAACTCCACCCCCATCCCATCTGCTGCATAAACACTAACTACTCAGGACACCCTGGGAATTCCCCAGACTTTCTAAACCTGACTGTAAGTGCAAATATTTGCTGAAAATTAAAGAGAATCTACTGGAGGTTTTTTTTTTGGTCCAATACTCTGCTCAGAGCAGGGTCAGCTGCCTCAGCAGGACAGGTTGCTTAGGGTCATGTTCAATTAAGTTTTGAATATTTCCAAGGAGGAAGACTCGACTACATCTCTGGGCAACTTGTTCATGCATGTGATCACCTTCACAGTGAAGATTTTTTTTCATGTTTCAGAGGAATTTCCTGTGGTTTAGTCTGTGCTTTTGCCTCTTGTCCTGTCCCTTAACACTGCTGAGAAGCGTCTGGTTCTGTGCCTTTACTTCCCATCAAGTATTTTTACACGTGGTAAAGATCCTCCTGAGCTTTCTCTTTCTAGGCTGAGCAGTCCCAGCTCTCTCAGCCTCTCCTCATATGAAATGCTCCAATTGTTTAATAATCCTTGTGGCCTTTCACCCTCCTTATCCCAGTATGTCTACATCTCTCTTGCACTGGAGAGCCCAGCACTCCAGATGTGTCTCATCACAGCTCAGTAAAGGGGAAGGAAGGATCACCTCCTTCAACCTGCTGGCTGTGCTCTGCCTAATGCAGCCCAGGGTTCTGTTGGTTTTCATTACTGCAAGAGCACATTGCTGGCTCATGTCTAACATGTTCTCTACAAGGTCTTTCTCTGCCAGTCTGATTTTCAGCTTGTCAGTTCTCAGCCTGTACTAGAGCCTGGGGTTATGCCTCCCCGGGGACAGGGCTTGGCATTTCCCCTTGTTGAACTTCATAAGGCTCATGTCAGACCATTCCTGCAGCCTGTCAACATCCCTCTGAGTGGCAGCACACCCATCTGGTTCATCATCCACTCGTCCCAGTTTTATATTCTGTCATCCAGGTGAAGACTAAATGAAACAGTGTTAAGCCCCAGCACTGACCCCTGGGGTATACTGCTGGTGACAGGCCTTCAGTTGGACTTAGTGCTGCTGGTTGCAACATTCGGAGTCCTAGTTCACCTAGTTTTCAAACCATCTCATTTGTTATCTACTTAGTCCATATTTCATCAGTTTGTCACTAAGGATGTTATGCAAGACAGTGTTAAAAGCCTTGCTGCTTTTGACATTGGCTGCTTTCCTGAGGTCCACTAAGCCAGTCTTCTTATCACTGAAGGATATCAGGTTGCTAAGCTAAATTTCCCCTCTTTAATCCATGCTGATTAGTCCCAGTCATTTCGTCCTTATTCTGTTTGGTAATGATTTCCAGTTCTATTTATGACATCAGCTTCCTAAGGGTCAAGGTAAGAGTGGCCAGCCTCCTTGCCTTCTTGAAGATGGGAGTCACATTTGCTTTCTTACATTCCAAAATTTCTCAACATAAAAGCAAAAAAATAGTTACACAAGAGGAAAGAAAAGTTAATGTGCACTTAAACTGAAATACTTTAACTGAACCACTGTACATGAAAGTAGAAATTACAGCTTTTTCTCAATATTTAGGCCACAAGAAATGATACTATGTCCAGATTTCTAGCAGAGCAAAGACAGGTTCAGAAGACAAATCACTGAAATTTCTTGGAGAACAAATGACAACGGTGTACAAGTCTATGACAAAACTGGAACAGAGAGAATGAGAGCAGGTTGCCTTTTAAATCAAATGATTTTGAAATAGAGCAACAGAATTAAAAGGTTGACTACAAATCCTGAAAGAGGATACTTCATGCAATATGTAAAAACTTTATTTGCAAGGCCTTTAAATGTCAGCTCTTTGAAAGAGTTGAAGTGGTCAGGGTGCATGGGGTCCTATTCCCTTTACAACGCCTCCTCAGAGGCTGAGAAATTTTATTCTGAAATGTCAGCATTATCAGCAGAAAGATTTAATTATGAAAAAAAAAGCACAGAGTGTCTAGAATTTGTGTTCGAAGGTCATGAGCTAGAGTATTTCCAAGAACTATCTTCCCTAACTCTCAAAATAGGAGAGAATAATAAAAGCAAAGCTGGAACAGATTCACACATATTACTAATCTGTTTCTAAAGTCAGTGTCCTACAGTAAATGCATTTAAACGAGGGAAACTACACTCCAGCTACTTGGGTTTGAAATCTAAATCTGAGGCTGAGCATGAAAAATAATAGGCCAAAAATGGAAAGTAATAATGAATTTCAGGGGAAAATTTTAATGACTGTGAAAAGATTGGGGAAAATAAATAATAGCAAATATTAAAATTCAACTGGCAAGCATGAAATCGAGGCTGAATAGGAAAATGTAGGTACTCCTAATTAATCAGACAATATATATGAGATTTTCTGGAGGTCATCCCATAATAAAGAATTGTGGAATTAAGATGTCTTGTATTCATTCTAGTCACAGAGAACTTACGATACTTCCCCCAGCCCCCAATATTTTCTATATTTTGATCAAGAGAAAACCAGAAAGATAATAGGTTAAGGGGACATGTGAGAAGAGAATCTATGATGATATGGAGATAAACGTTAATAGTGTGTATTGCAGAATTCTTGCTTGATGTAAAAAGTGTGAGTCTGGCTCTTCTTACTTGTTTTCCTAAACTTCATGATTTGTATAACTCTTTGTTTTGCTTCATGAATTTTTAATCTATTCAGGTAGCACAGTTGTTAAGAATACTGCTTATGTTTCTTTTTGTTTCACAAGCCTTATGCAAGATTTGTATGATAAACCACTTCAGTGAAGACACTTCTAAACAAAGGCATAACCCAACACGTAGATATAGGAGCAATAATTCACTCTTAATGTCTCAAACTTCAATTAAATATGTCTACAAGTAGTTACAGTGAGGGTCATGGTACATATTGGTCCCCCCAAAAATCATTAGCAGAGGCTTCCAGACTTAAAAAGAGCTATGAAACAATTTCCAAAACTTTTCATTTCTTTTGCAGTAGAAACAATAACAGAAACTGCAGCATATGCAGTTTAGCTGAGGTGAAATGAGTTTGCTTAATCCTGTTCTCACACAGTGGTAAAGACAAGAAAACTCTGTGTAGGCAAAAATGTAGAATAAACTGAACTCAAACCCTGAGCTCAGCGCATAAGTACTTAAGCATGCCGATTGTAGTGGTTTTCTCTGTCCATATCTTATTTTGCCTGCTAGTTGTTGTCACAATAAGGGCAGAAGAAAGAGTTAGTGACTGCACAATATGACACATCCCATTGACATGTTTTGTTAAGAGTGTCCTGTTAGATGTGACAAGGAAGAGGTGTGGGCCCCCTCCTCCAGAGTGTAAAAATGGCTTTGCAGAACACCCGCTTCTGGCACTTTGGCTTTTTTGGCCAAGAGGACTTATATAAGCCAGTAACAGAAATACAGCAAAACAAAATTCCTACTAAGTTTAATACTTCTGAGCTTCACCCCTAAGCTGAAACATTAGAGAATCTTCCGGTGGAAGTGCTCTTGGAGATGAGGTTTCATTATTTTGCTAACTAGAGCTTTTATTTTAATTAAACGCAGCTAATGTATCTCAGGCTCTTTTGTAGCAACAACAGCAGCAACCACCTTGATCACAATTTCTGAGGATTTTTTTCAGATGGTCTGATGTCTCTTAGATGGAATTGGAGGCACAAATTTAACAGACCATGCAGACAGACCAGGCTGTAGCATGACATCCTTTTAGTAGACCTATATAAAACATCTAAATTCCTTTCACTTGCTTTGGGGATTAGTTTGGTACAGAAACAATGGTGTAATGCAGTGGAAATTTTTCAAGAGAGAAAAGAAAAAAGGATATTATAAATCCTTTAATATATTGGATATCTTTTTTTGGGGGGTGGGTGGGAAGGGAATCCTGTTCTTATTGTAAGCAGTCTTTTAGGATAAAAGCCTTCCTTTATTCATTCCTTTCCCCTTTGTAAGATCAAAATACAAATCCTAAATCTGCCACACAAAGAGAATGATGCTGTCAAGATTTTAGGCTGGTATTTCAGTCAGTGGTTTTAACTACATATACTCTTTGGTTCTTTTGTATTTCAAGACCGCATTAGCATCTGTGATGACAGCATTTTGATTATTTGTACTTTTTCCTTGGAGATCATTAGGAAATATCACTGTGTGTTCAAGGAAACTAACAGAGAAAAAAAGAGTAATCTTCTCTGAAGTCATAGGGATGCACCTGTTGTTAATCACAGGGGACTCACAAACTTAAAACATTTTAAGATGTTTCTTGGAAATACTCTTCCAGCCTTCTGTGATTTCATTTTAGCAATGCCTCTCCTTTTCTCAATATGCATCATTGAAACTTCTGCATAATGATGACCTCTTTATTAATTACCATTTTACGTTTCTGCACTTTCTCACAAGAGGGGCTAATATTCTATTTAATGCATTACATAGTTCAATGTAAAAGACATAAATGGAAAGAGGCAGAATTTTTGACTCTTGATGCAAGATATATGGGAACATTTCAGAAGAGAGAAGCTGATCTTCAATCATGGTAATAACAAAGTCAAATTAGGCAGCTCATTTATGGTCATATGCTGATGGCTTCACACACATATCTGTACTATACTTATATGCATCTGCCCTCAGTTTGAACTGCTTGATTCAGAGCACAACCAGGCTTGTTCACACAGTGAGGCAGAATATTCTTACATGGCTGCTGTGCAATTCATGGCATAGGTGATTTTAAATGATGCCCTTGTGAATGAAAACTAATCTGATTGAAGCTGAGAAATGAGATTTAAGGTTGTTAGAAGTCTCAAGCAGGTATGAAAGACCTTGCCACATATTTGTTTTTTTTTAAAGGCAATGTTTTCTCTAGTGATATATCTGAATGCGTTGGACTGTACCTGTGTAAGGAGAAGTAAAGATAAAACCCAGCATCTCTGCACTGCATTACTTATGTTTTGCTCTGCTCAAAATTGCTCTGAGGAACCTCACAGTACTCAACATTAATATTCATCTGGACAGTGACTGTGTACATTAATGTTTCAAGGCTGCAGGTTCAGGCTGCACATAATTAATTTTATTGCAGCCTACTATAATGCTGCCACACTATTTCTTTTACAGACATCACTGTTGAAAAAAAAAAACCAAAATAAACCGAATCCAAAACCATACACCAACGTTTTCCAAGGTACTGCAGTTGTGAACTGAAATGCTGTAGTTTTTCCTTCCCATTCTTATAATTACCTGCAATTGTAAAACACCAGCAGCTACTGCAGCTTTTCCAAAATGATGGGTTTCCAGTGACAGCTCTTTATTTCAAGAGCCCTCTCATGAAGTGGATGCTTTAACACATGAATCTAAAAAAAACCCCCAAACCCTATCGTTTCAATCTCATTTCAAATCTTCTCCACTGTCAGTGGCATAAGACTACCATGCTTGACAATGCTTGGTTAAATGTTGAGATGTAGTAGCTAGAGGGGTAAGCACACATGCATGCATCTCACAGCCAAGCACTGGCCACCTCTGAGGGCAAGAGGAGAAGGCAGAAGTGCCGGGCACTATGCTCAGAAGTGCCTGAGGGCTGAGCGTATATAGTCAATCAGACCCTCTGATGGAGGTGCCTTGTCCCTGAGGTCATTTGGCTGTACCAGAAATAGCAGACTGAGAAGAGGACAAAAAAAAAGCCAGGCTCAGAAAATCAGCTGGAAAATAAATGGTAATGAGAATTCTCTTAGTTTCTAGAGGCAAGCTAGCAGATGGGAGATCTTTCTGAACCGTACAGTGAATTCAAATAAATAGTGTGGACTTCAAGAAAAGAACTCCATCTCTCTGGCTTTATTTGATTTCAAAGTGTAAGAATATTTTACGTTAGCATAGCAATGAATTCTCTCCCTTATTTAATCCTGTGCTACATTTGCAATATCTTTCAGGGACATATCACTCATTTTTTTCTAAAAATGGCCTAAATTCATAAACATAAGAGGTTTAATCTCAAATTTTGGAATGATCAGAATGGTTTTCATCCTCAGAAAGTGAGTTTTACTTCGAGAAAAAAGTTGAACAAGATATATTCTAAAAAGGCCAGGTAAGGCAACCATTCCTGTGAATTTTTGTCCTTCCAAGAAGTGTCTGGCCAATAAACTGCCTGAGTTGTAGACAATTCCACACAGCCCTGTCTGCCTCTAAGAAACTAAGACTATTTGTAATCATTGCAATTTGCAAGGAAGAATCTGAGAGCACATTGTAAACATAGAACTTTGGTATTATTTTTCTGTTATAAAGCTTGAGGATTTTGAGGCAGTTCCATTTTTTGATGTTCTGATTAGTGATATTTTGATGTACAGTTTGGATGAAGCTTTGCTTCACTAGCTGTGTTAAATTCTAACAGGTGGCTGGTTTCTTCAAATAACAGAAATTTCCATGGAGCAAATGTATTTATCAAGTCCATAAATATCTAAAACTACAGCAGCAGCTTAGAGATAGGAGCATGTAAGTAGGTGGCTGCTGTAAAAATATTATCTTCTGGCTAGTTTCCAGTTGGGTGACTGACTGTGGTGGCTCTCAGTTTCGTCACCACAAGACAAATCTTTCAATATGTTTTAGATGTACATCCAATCTGATATACATAGAATGTGAATTTAGACACTTTCTCTTTGAGCAGAATCAATATGTCTGCAACTGAAATGTAACTCTGAAGTTAAATTCTAATTTTTAATACAGTTTCAGAAACGGTTAATTCACTTTAAAAAAAAACCACACCCAAACCCTTAGTTTCTAATGAAAAACAAGGTTGAAACATACTTGTTTTCAAACCATTCCTCAGTGATGGTTCAGAAATGAAATATAAGATGATGTGTAAACTTGATTTATGATTCAAAAGCTTTTCTTTGAAGGAACCTGACCTGTCAAACCTCATTTTTTGGAGAGGAATTTATGAGTTTTGGTTAACTTTGTCTGTGTTATGTTTTTTTTTTTACTCTTAAGGGGAAATAAAAAACAAACAAACCAACAACAATAGGGAAAGAGAAAAATGAAAAAGGAGGTAAAGGGGGCAAGGGGAAGAGAGACAGAGGCAGAAGTGCATCCATGCATCAATAGATAATATCAAGCAACTAAGATTCTTGCCAAGAGATGTGAGAATTCCCTCATGCAAGAATAGGAATCTGAACACTGTTCCTCCTGTGTGACAACCATGTTGATAAATACTACCTGGTGGGAAGAGGGTCCTCTATTTTTTAAAAAACATTCAAATGAATTCTGGTTGTCTGTATACAGTACAGTACAGGAAGCGCTTTGAAATCATGGATATTTTTATAGAACATGAAAATTATTGCCTTCCTACATCTATTTGTAAAAAAAAAAAAAAAAGAGAGAAGATATTTAACTTCTTTAAGAGTCCAGATGTAGTTGTGAGTTTTGTAATTTTTGTTTGATTCTTCCTATTTAGAAAAAGCATATAAAGAAGTGATTGAATTCTGCCTTTGCTGTTCATTTCAATAGATAAAGGTGTCTTCATTTATCCTCTGAAAATTCTGTTAATTTTTAATAGTCTATTGCATGGTAGGTTGACCCAGTTAAGAAACCACGTCCCATGGTTTGAAGGATCTGAATCAGCTACTTTAGAGTTTCTAACTCAAAAAAAGTATTGCAGAAAGTCTGTGCTGTTCATTAATGTTGCTGTTCATGGAGAATATAAACTTTAAAGGAGAGAGGCAAATAGAGAAATTTCTACTTCTGCTTCAATCAGCTAATTAATTAATCAATTATTCAAGTAAAAAATTGTCAGATAACAAATAGATAAAATAGCAAATACCTAAGGTGTTGGTTGAACAATTGCATATTTCAAATCACCTTTGAAAATATGATATTTTAAGCATAACAAGTTGTTAAAATTATTTTCCTTGCCTATATTATTCCCATTCTCAGTATTTGCCTATAGGTTACATCTCTGAAGTGCAGAATATGTGCAGAATATTACCCCATTAAGAGAGCTTAGAGTTGTACTGTCCTGTTAAGCATGAATTCTTTCTGGCCACAAATATTTATAGCCATCACTTTAAAGGAAGTATAAAACACAGTTATCCTCTGGTGTATTTTTGGTTTAATGTTGATTACAGTTTTTTCTGTATTCCTAGATAATGGGAAAGAGGGCACTATCTGCAAAATTGGAAGAATGGGTGACAAAGTGGAAGGCTGGGATGCTGTTTAGGGAAACATTCACAAGTTGCAATAGAGTTCAACAAAGGTCAATGAAATATATTACTCTTAGTGGAATAACCCCATGCAGTGTTACAGAACTAGGGACTCACTGAGTCATGAGCTTTACATGAAGGGTCCTGGCAGAAGAGGTGGAAAGTAAGTTGAGCATGAGTTGGGAAAGGCCAACTGCTCAGCTCTTGGAAAAATTTTAGCTAATAGGTCCAGGAGGGTGATCCATCTGTGAGAGCACATCTGGAATGCCGTGGCAAAATTTGGGTTCCCCAGTGTACAAAAACAAATAGTTATTGAAGTGTTGGATTGAATGTAGTGCAGGGACACTACATCCACAGAGGTGCTTAAAACATGACTACGTCAGGTCCTGGCAACATTTTCTGTTTGATCTGGTTCAAACAGGAGGTTGGACCATGTGGCCTGCAGTGGGTCTTTCTAGCTTATATGCTGCTGTGATGCTGATAGAGCAGTTATGTGTCTAATTTATTATTTTCAGTAACATTTTCTGTGTTAAATTATCTATTGAATCTTACAAGTCATAGGAAAATGAAATATGGCACAAATTTTGTAACTTCATGGTGTTGTTGAAGGATGATTTATGTGTATATTAGCATCTTGTACCTAATTCATTTCAAAGTAGGAAGTCTCTCAAAGGTCTGAAGTATAGGACCACAAAAAATTACAATCTTTGCTTAAACTGAGAAAAATGCTGTTTATTAATCTACATATTTATTGCATTTGGATTAACTCTACTGGTTACTAGTATCCTTACTTAGACAATTTTATTTGCTCAAAAAGTCTCAAAACAGATTTAGAACAACAGTGATTCAGAAGACATTATCTGATCAATGGTAATTGAGTTGAGAATGACAGAACTGCAAAACTGAATTTAAATTCATAGTGGATGATGTTTAAAAAATGGCAATGTGCTGATTAATTATGAGCCTTTACAGAGAAGTTAAGAAATGGGAATGACTAATTTTGCAGTGTAAGAAAAAATGTATTTCAAATCCTTTTTCCTTCCACCCACTTTAGCCCCCAAGAAGAAAAAAAAAAAAATAAGAAAAGAAAGACAAAGTGAGCTAAAAAAGCATTCAAATCAGTGTAAAAAAAAAAAAAGTAACTCCCCAGAGATGTTGCTGAAAAGTCTTTCACAGCTGTGGCTCTCTCCAGAGTCTGTAGTGCAAAATGATTTCCCGTCTAAGGTAGAAGCTGTTGATGAAAGAATGAACTGAAAGAGGATTGGGTTTGTGGACCAAACCCAGTTCTTTTTCCATCCTTGAAGAGGTATTTTGATTCCGTCCTAGGTCTGATGGGTCAGCATCCCAGACACCAATTGGGTGTGTTTATGCTCTGGTCAGATAATGGAAAATCTCTGTAAAGCAAAAGCACGAGTTGATAATGGATAGATTCTGTAATTGCTGCAAAGTTTAAATGAATACTGTAGATTGTAAAGGGAATTGATAATTTAATGAAAGAGCAGAAGAAAGAGAATGAAACTAAACCTCTCCTGTAGTTTAAGTGACAGGAGATGAGTGTGTTTAGTAGATTAAACCTATATGCATGTGGATGTGTGTATGTTACTAAGAAAGGGAACATAGATTTTGACAAGTTGGAGGGAACAAACGTTATAGAGTTATATCAAAATGTCAAATGTACTTTAAATCTCTGACAGCCCATAATCTATGTTAAACACTGAAGTATGAATTAACATTGAAAAGCAAAATACCAAAATGTTCGAGGTGACTACGAAAGTTGGAGCTTTCCCATGAACATTTAATATCAATTTTACAGAAAAAAACTAGTGTTTTTTTTTTTTTTCCATATAGCATGCACTGTCAGAGATCAGCAAAGACTATGCCTGCTAACAAGAACAGAAGTAGTAATAACCGGTGTCGCATATGAATTAAGTATACAGATGATGAATCTAGACAAATAGCTACACTACTTAGGTGCATAGTTTGAATATGCTCCAACAACCTTCAGGTTTCTGAAAACACTCTTCCTATTCCAAAACTTGCATAAGTCTACTAATATTATTTCAGAGTAGATCAAAAGGGATGTGGGAATTTCTTATTAGGAATCTTGACATTATTTCACTGTGTCCATCCCCTGGATTTTGAAAACTGAGACTTTTTCTAGTACTCCATTTTCAAAAGTTTCAGAGATGGTAATATCTTTTTAAATAAAATTTTCATCAAATATTCACAACTATTTTGCTTAGTTTATATTATTTCTCTGTTGATTACTATATTTGATAGAAAGATAAGTAAATGTTATAACAAACTATGAAATGCTGGATAATATTTATGAAGATACAAAATTCACTACCCTAGCATATGAAGGTTTCAAAATTCTTGTCCTTTATTTGCTCTAAGCAAAAATATTTCCAGCTACTAAAAGCATAAGCATTATTTAAACAAACCAAAACCCAAAGTGATTGTGACACAGTAGGAATATAATCAAGTCTCTACCCAGTTATAATCAAAAAACTTTATATATGAATTTTTTTTCTTTTCTAGCACCACTAACAGATAAACCACCAAAGCTTTTACACCCCTTGGAGAGTAAGCTAACAATTCAAGAGACCCAGTTAGGTAAGTAGCAAACCTATAATTACTATTCAAATTATATGAATGCATGATGGTAATGTGATATGTTGGCATTAATAATTTCATTGAAAAGGCATTAATTTTTTTTTCATGCAGAGCTGTATCATACCATCTAGAAAACTGTTGTTCACAAAAAAAAAGTAGCAATTAATAGTGACTACTAAGCTCTTGTATTACTGATACTGGGTGTTTTGCCTTTGCTGAAAGTCTATTGTTGTAAGTGCACCCAAGCTTTTCTTTCTAAACTTCCCCTTTTATGTATATTTATATGTATTTACTGTGAGATTCTGTGAGAGTTTGTCATTTAAATTCTGCCTGCAAGACTTCTTTGCTTTAGCTATTACTTATGGAATTGCAAAGATGTTTGTAATTATAAATGTTGTGCTGGCCTGAAACCATTCAGCAAACAGTGAGAAATTGACATAATAGCATTTGATTATTCTAAATGCATAAATTCGTGTCTACAGATTAATGGAGTAACATCAGTGTCTGAAGAAACCATTTTGTTTCACTTTTTCTAGCCTAGTGAATGCTGGGTATGTTTTGTCACTTCGGTCTTCTACTGCTATAGAGCTCATTAAGGCTCCAAAGTTAAGTGCATGTGTTACTAGAGTTTTCAGGATAAAACAATCCATCTCCTTTGTGGATTGACACAGAAGGCAACTTGTAAGAAACAAACAGTCCTCAGAGGGTTACGCTGGAATTGTGCTTTGGTGTCAGAACAGTAACCTATTGATAGATCTTCTAGCATGTTAGCTGCAGAAACAAATGGAAACAAATCTGGTGATTGTCTAAATCTCAGGGAAAAAAAAAAAAAAAAGAAAAAGAAATAAAGCAAGCAAAACTCTGTACATTCTGCAGCAGAACACCAGAAAAACCAGAAGGCTTGAAAATTAATTCTGACATTCATTGGCAGAACATTTTATGGTGCTTGCCAGCCTATGACTAATAGTGGCCAGAGAATAATTCATCTTTGTTTAGATATCCATAAAATATTATTTAAAATGATTCATGCTATTCAGGTAATGTTCTGAGATGCTGATGTACATGTTTTTAGAAACAATTATGTAGAAAAGGGAAGATGTAATGTATTTCCTTCTAGAACTAACTTCTGTTATTCTGAAAGTATTGTTTCTGATATACCTACTCAGAAAACTTTTCCTATATGACAGCCACAGATGATTATACCTTTTCATTTGAACATGAGTCTAGGGAAAAGAAACCAAATTGATTCCACGTGTTTTTTTCTCAAGCTAATGTGGCTTACTGAGATATTTTTAATGAAATAAAACCCCCAACAAACTCAGTCAAAAAACAAAAGGCAGAAAACTTCTGTGGGCTTCAATGTCTTGCTAAATATACTGTATGTAAGGGTTTCTTTCAGTAAGATTGCAATTATTAATGTATGATTTTTAGAATTAATTTTATCTTTGCTTTATCATAGTTCTGAGAAACAGGTTAAATAATTTTAGAAGTGCTGGTATTTGAGAACTTTTCAGAAAAATATGTAGCTACTGATGAATATAAAAGAGTTAATTTGAAAATGTCACTTTCAGACACAGATTGGAAAGTCTGACCATAAATGAATTTGAAGCTATAGTACTTAGCCTTATATCAAGAAACTATAGAATATATTAATTTGTTCTTTAAAAACCTGTAAAAAAAGCCTGTGAGAAGTCAAGCAAGTACAAAAAAGTGATGGTTCCCTGACACAAAATTTAAGTTGTTCCACTCCTAGATTTAATGTCTTGGTCCTGCTGGATAACATTTGAAAGGTTTATGTTTCACTGAGGAAAGCTAGCATTCCTTTCAGAAGGCCAGTTCGTGCTCTATGAAAAATGCAAATTATTTTAACATTAAAATAATGTCAAGATTTGCTTAGCTAAATCTTAGCTTGTTACCTAAACCAGCAGCCTCCTACCCACCTGAGGTGTGGTGTGGCCTCATGTTGCGGACTGGTTTAGATATAGCCAGAAAACGCTAACCTACCAGAATGCATTTTGGATTGCGTGTTTTTGTGATGGGGAGCTGGGACAATACTCACTCTCAACCCAAAATTTCTGCTCTTTTTACCTCCCACTCCTCCACCTTGCATGGGAAATGAAACAGGTTGCAGGTACCAGGGCATGCCCTGGGAGGTGCACACATAATTTTTTGGGATGTGTGTTCTTCTGCAGGTGCATGTGGTGGGTTGAAAAGTCAATAGTGATGATTCACTTTGAAGTCTTCCCCGGCTGGCAGGCCTCTGGAGAATGGTGCTGGGCATATTTTTGGCAAAGCCCTCAGTAACCCCAGTGTGTTTGCTGCTGAAGGAGCTCCTGGAGTTCAGTTCTTAAACAGGGCAACTTTGTGTAGCGTCTAATTCAAGATGGGAAGACTCCGGGTATATCTCATTCACATGGCTCCAGCACTGTTGAGTGACAGAGATACCTGACATGTATTCCTGAGATATATTAGTCTATTCTATACAACAGCAATTATAATTAATGTCATGGTACCACAGACCTGTTGTACTATCGTGTTCTGCGGCATCCATAAACCAGCATCAGACCGAAAGGTGGCCACACATTAAGGAAGAGTGTTTCTCTAACGATGACTGATAGAGTGTCACGGCATAAGTTACCAACTGCAGTTTGACTTGCTAAGACAAAAGGAAGGAAACCAGAACTGGAGAATATGCACTCCTCAATCCTATGAACCTACAGGCACCCATCATATTCAAGTTATCCGCAGCTGGTTGTGGAAAGGGTGTCCAGTTATTCATCTGGTGTTTAGGAGACTGTTTAGCATGGCTGCACTGCAATGTGCACGCTTAGAGAGTCATGTGAATCTTGAGACTTCATCTGAAAAATACTTTAATCACACCAGAGCAACCAGAAAAGCAGAAGATAAAAGCACAGTATAGAAACTGAAGGAGAAATTAATTTCTCAAAGGCCTTTCTTAAAAGACAGCATGAGTCAGACAAATCATGAAGCAGACAAATCCTAGATGAGGAAAGAAAGATTAGTTCCCAACTTATCCTGTTCTGTATTCAACGTTTTTTTGTTTGTAGCTTCACTTCCAATTTTGTAACCAATAACTTAATCCTGTTACAAGAGTAAATATACTGTTTCCCTTCTAAGCTTTTCTTCTGTTAAGAGCATTGTTAGGTAGCTGTGGTCACCTCAATATAAACTACTTCTCTAGAAACAATGACTCCAGATAAAATATTATGTCAAATACAGTGTTCAAAAGTATGCATCCTTCAAGAAGCTTGGAGCTATAAGGAGATCAAGAGTGTTTCCCACTCAGCTCTGAGTTACTCTTTGGGCTGGCCAGGGCATATGACATTGAGGGGAGAAAGCTGGCAATGGATGGGAGGCAAGGTACAGGTTATGAAGAACAACATAATGACCAGGGAACTCCATCCCACAGTATTCTTCCTCTTAACACACTGTCCTGGTTTCAGCAGGGGCAGAGTTAATTTTCTTTCTAGCAGTATTTGAGAGTTAGGATTAGAGCAGTGCTGATAACACACTGATGGTTTAGTTGCTGCCAAGCAGTCAGGGACTTTTCAGTTGTTCATACTGCCCTGCTAATGATTAGATGGGGGGCACCCAGGAAGCTGGGAGGGGCCACAACAAGGACAGCTGAACCAAACTAACTGAAGGAATATTCCATACCATATGATGTCATCCTCCATATATAACTGGGGGTTGGTCAGAAGGAGATTAGCTTGGAAACTAGATGATAATCAATTTTGGGTGGTGAGAAATTGTGCTGTTCATCACTCATTCTGTATATATTGTTGCTGCTGTTGTTATCATCACCATCCTTTTCTGTCCTATTAAATTGTCTTTATGTCAACCCATGGGTTTGGTTTTTGATCTGGTTTTGGTTGGGGTTTTTTTCCTTTTCAATTATCTCCTCCATATCACTGTGGGGAGAAGTGAACAAATGGCTGTGTGGTTGTTTCAGCTGATGACCAGGTTAAACCAAAACACACATTAACAAAATCAAACTAAAAAAATCCCTGCTAACATAAACCTCCCAAATCCTAAAATTTCATATAACTATTTTCAAGTCTAGATGTTATCGATTTCTGATCTAAATATATCATATCTGTAGTATGTATTTTTATATCAAAAATGTATTCTCTTCTACATTGGTAAAATCTTAGTCTTTTTGGTTTCATTTGTGTTCAAAGTAACGTTTTATCCTACCTGCACTGTCAAATAACTGCCCTCAAAGAACCAGGAATAATACTTTTAGTCTGACTTGAGAAAATCTGGTTTTAGCATCCAGTTGGTCCATCTTCATGTTACTAAAGAAGGCAGGTGTGTCTCCACATCAGTCAGGAATGGATCTGAATTAAAAAAGAAAAACAAAACTCAGTAATTATTTTAAACAATCACAGGGTAGTTAGTATGTGTCCTCCCCATTTTTTTTCAGTGTGTTTCCTGGTTCTCCACAAGGCTGTAATTTTAAATGCCAAAAATTCACCCAGGAAAATAAAGGAATTGTTGAATTGTTTTTGCCAGGCTTGATGTCAGAAAAAAGAAAACACGAATGAAGGATTTTTAGTGCTATATGAATGTATCTAAAATACAACTTTGGACAAGCAGCTAAGCACTCTTTCTGTCGTCTGAGAGAAAGATTTCCTGATATTGATTCAAAACTAAAGAATTACTCTTCTGACCAAATATGGTTTTATGGCCTTACTTCAGTAAAATTGACTATTATCTAGTGAATTTGGGCTTACTTCTTCCTCCCTCTTCCCCATGTATATTCAGGGAAAAAAAGTCACTAAAAATGCTTTTAATGGGTTAAATATTTTTTATGCAATGTTTTGGTAAAATAAGAATACAAAATTCCAGAGGTTCATCATCAGGGAGAGGAAAATTCTATTTCCTTTACAGTACTGTGTTGTCATAAAAAATATTTCACACAAAACAGTCTTGTTAATGATAAAAGCTTTCCTTAACTATCTTAATCAGTAGCTGTAGAAATAAATTAACTGAAGTTACATGAAATAGCTAGCAATTTATGCCTCCTTTCAAGATTAAAATTAAAACCAAATAGTATCTAAAATTATTAATTTTTGTCTCTAGACATTTCATCTAAATGCTGTATTCACTCTAACAGGGACAGATATGGGGGGTTTTATTGCAATATTGGGATTTTTAGGTTTATCTGCTTGGTTACACCAACATTCGTTAAAGAAATTGGTACTTTTTTCAGTCATGTAATTCAATTGGACACTTTGGTTCTTTGATGTATTCCATGATTAAGTTATAAGCACATCACGGGCAAGAGTTTCGGGGGGAATAATCAAAACTGTAAATTCAAAATTTACGTCTTGCATACTGTCCACTTTTCCTTTCAGAAAGCAGCTAAAGGTGCTTTGGAAAGGTAAAAAACATACAAACATGCATACAGATATACATGTATAGAAACCACTTGACATTTTTACAAATTGCATTTGACTTTATTAATGCTTTGTCTGCTAAACATTTATCTGAATCGATGCTGGAATAATAAAACTTCTTTATTCATTTTAATTAGAATACATTGAGAAATGTCTGCTCTAGAGGGTACTATATACCATACTTGTCTGAGGTACTTTCTGTGTTGGGGATCTAAATAGGACTGAACGCAATAAAAAATGTCTGTTTAGTCTCTGCAACTATGTGCATTTCATTCTTTATGTTCTTTATGTACAGGTGAGAAATATAAGAATTTTGTGTTCAATATTTTTCTGCAGTATTTCACGTTTCCTATCAAAAGGAAAATATCCGGTTTATTTTTACAATATAAGAAAAGATTATGCAACCTCGAAAGATTTTCCATATCAGTTGGTTAATCATCCAAAAGTTTGGCTTCCTCTGTAAGACTTTGTTACTCTTACTTATCTCTCTTACTAGCAGAATGAAATGTAATCAGATGCAGAAAACTTTTTAAGAATTGTCTGTGGGAGACAGGAGGGTATAACTTACTGAAACCAAGATCATAATAAATACAGAATACCATTAACAAAGACATGCAATTTAGAAATAGGCACATAATGAACGATTTCCACACTGTGAAATTATAGTCCTAAAAAGACTGTAATTGTGTAAATTTGAAACATCAGGAATAACAGTTTCTCAGTCATTTTTTTCCAGATATTTGGCTTCGAGCTGTATTTTATGTTTCTAAATTTTTTTCATAGTATCTAAAGTTAGAAGACACGGAAGTGTTTCCTTGCAATGAGAAAAAAAGAAGTCATTTAATGGAAAAGCATTAAAATGCTAACTAGTGTATATCAAAATAAAAATTATTATTGTGTCCTCAGGATTTACAATCAATAACTATTTTAAATTGATTTTTGAAAACAATTTTAAATTAATGTACTCCTCCAGAATAGTCTTCTTTAGAGATACAGACCTCTTGTGAGCAGCAATGGTCTTCACATATAAAGCCGATTTCAGTAAGGACATCTTTGGGCTATTGGTGGAATGACAAATACTACTACATAGGGTTTTTTTCTCCCAGGAATTACTCTGCTTTCCAGTTCTAAAATAGATGCTTTCCAGCACTATCGTTGAATGCATCTACTTTTGCAGACCAAATGAGTGGTTTTACAAAAAGCTGCATTGAACATTGGTTTTGCCTTACACTGTGGAATTGTAGATTTTGTTAAGGCTTAGTGCTGTATATAGTTTCATTCTCAAAATTCCATCTAAAGCTGCATGCATTTTGATTAGCACTAATTATCAGGTATTTACCAGTTTTCTATGTCAGTAGAAAAAGGAAAGTTATCTGAAGGAATACTGAGGAGTGGACAGGCTTAAATACTTGCCAGAAATTCCAGTTTAAAACTTCATATAAGTATGAATGTTTTGAATCAACAGTTGAACTTTAATCTTTTTGATATTTGTTAACAGATGTGTCACAAAGTTCACATTGTTCATATCTAGGTACTATGCTTGTCTGTTTACAAAGCATATTGTGGATGAACACACATATAGTATCCCTAGATATATTCAACATATGTTTTTATAAATTGTCATTTCACTAGCTATTAAATTCTATAGTACATTTAATATCTGAGGAACTTTCAACTTAAAAAAAAAATCAGTTTGATGCTACATAGCAAAAACAAAATCCAACAATAATTTATTTATGGCATGGGTTATAAACCTTCATATTACACTTTGGTAGTGATCAAGAACTGTAAGACTTCAGTGTGTTTAACAGTCATATGCCAATCATAATTTGTGTTCTATCCCTCTCAGAAGGCCCTAGATAGCAAGAAGCAGGAGATAACAGTATTTTCTTGATCTATCCTTTAACTTTTTAGCCTTTTGCCTCAAGTAAAATTCTGACAATGGACTACATAGTTACTTTTTATTGTTTCCACACAAGAAATTAAAATATCACCTGAAACAAGAGATTTATTCAGCATCTAGTTTTCATTACAAGCCTAAAGTGTACCCCCTGAAAAAGTCCAAATGCAAAGAATTTAAACTTATCTCTCGGGATATTTGTGAGTCCTGTCTTGGATATCTAGCTTGAACTCTGCAGGAAATGGCACCTTATACCATATCAGTCTTTTCAACTGCTTAAAGTATCCTTTAAGTAGATATGTAGTATATTACAAATGTACTGGTCCCATTCCAATAAGTAGTTTATAATAATTGAGAGTATTTATAGGAAAGGAAATATTAGAAAAAAGTCATAGTTACCAAGAAATAAAACATATCAAGTGACTATTCATATTCAGTACAGAAATAAATGAATTGCATACTTCAGTCAACCCACATTAGGGTTATTAGGAAAGAATTATAACAGGCACTATAAAATTACCTCTTTCTACAGTAACATAATGGATAGATTAGAGATGTTAGGCCGTAGGGTCATATGTTTTGTTTTACAGCTCTTTCTAGGGCATTCATTCGATGTACGAAATTCTTGTATTTTTAAATAATTCATTCAGGGTCAGGTTGTTCATGGGTTTTTTAGAAGCATGCATGATACATTAAAAGTCATAAGAGAACTAGCTTCTTGGTGCTGATTTTATAGTACTTTTAGAGATAGATACTAAAGATACCTACAGGTTTGTTATAATTCAAATACCATTAGAGTATACCATTAGGGTTTGTTGGGTGTTTTTTAATCTTTCATTACTGTGTTTTTTAAACAGAGCATTCATCCCACTTAAGTCAAAAATAGAGTATACCTTTTTGGATGACATTTTCAACTTTTAATATGGAGGGTCAATTACCATATGAAGACTTACTGATAAAGCAGCCAATGTTGTAATATCTTTCTTTTTCTTTCTTTTTTCTTTGTCAAATGGTAATGAATGTCAGAACAGATATTTTATCATAAATGGAGATTCCAAGGTGTTGTTATTAGTTTCCCAAATCTTTGAAAATGTCAGACATTTAAAAAAGCTTATAAACACGAATGCCTCCCATCAGGTAAATACTCAGTTCAGTCAGAGTATTTTTCTTTGTAAAAACAAACCAGCAAATAAGCAAACAAAAGTTAGACTTATGGGGCAAAGACTAAAACTGAAATGGTATGGAATTACTATTGAGAAAGGTTTGCTCAGTGTTTTGTTCAGGATAATTTACTTGCGATAGTAGACATATATGTAAATGCATTACCAACAATAACAGTTCAACCCTGTTTAAATCAAGAATTAAAATGAGAATTGAAATGCTACTGTACTATTTACTAGAACAACACATACAAAAATAATTCAATGTACTTATAAGACTCTTCTAAGAGCATTGGTACTTGTTATAATTCCCTCACTGCTGTTTTAATTATTTGAATATTGCATCCTTTTTCAGGGTTATTTTATTTTGGGAGTACCTTATATCAGTGTACTTGAGGTAAGGAGAACAGGGCTGGTAGAAAATGGATTTTTTTTTCCAGGGAAGTCTAAGCCAGCACACCAGTAGTTCAAGAGAGTACAAGCTTCAAGTTTTACAGAAGACAGAACTTGGGAGGGAGGAAATTTTGCTACTAAGTTTTCCCTAGAATTTCTGGACATGCAAATTCCCTGGTTTTGTTGTTGTTTTCTTCTCAAAATGCTTTTGACACAGGCACCACGAAAGAGGAAATTATCGATAATATAAAAATCCATTTAGAGTCAAATGCCAAAATAATTTTAGATGACTAACTTCCATTGACCTACATTTGTGTTTCTGCTATTTATATATTATGAAGAGTGTTCTCTTTGTCCAACTTGAGACCTCTGACTCAAATAAGTTCTTGAAGTAGACAGTAAAGCATCTTCAGGGCACGCAGTTTTACCTGGAAGCTAGGCTAACCATTAATGGTGTGACATTTACAATTGCTTTAATGTGGTGTAAATCTGGATTACTCTGACGTCTGCGCCCATCACTCTCCTCTTCTTTCAGCCAGCTTTAGCCCTTATTCTCAGAGGATTTGTGAGATGGCTGAAAAGAAATCCAAAAGGAAAGAAAAACAAATTTTGCTGGATGGCTCACTATGCTGATGATGACATGGGTGCAACAAACCTTA
This sequence comes from Gallinula chloropus, assembly GCF_964237585.1. NCBI lineage: Eukaryota > Metazoa > Chordata > Aves > Gruiformes > Rallidae > Gallinula > Gallinula chloropus. The sequence continues at coordinate 125,982,258 of NC_140085.1, read as the reverse complement.
TTGCTAAGACATAGTGAGAGTGAGAGTGCATAACTAGGGAGAAAAGGGGGCTTGGACAGCATAAAAATGTTTTGGCTCAAATTGGTTATGATACAACATTCTAAGTCAATACCTGATCACAGTAGGTTCCCCATTGAGTCAATATAGATTAAGAGACACCTGTACGTCATAAATCATGTCATGTCAGAGAGGAACTCTTCTATAGCTACCCGTTTCTTCCCATCAGGGTGGCTTTTGCATGGACTTTGGCATTCTGAGAACTCACTCCATTCAGTGTATAAGAGTTTGTACTGTTTAGACATGTGGCATTGCATGCCTGAAGTTGGAGAGTGTGAATATCTTCATAATACCTGTGAACAGCAGGTGAATGCTAGATTTATCAAAAATATTTAACATATAGCTCTCAGAAACTGTTTGCATTGAACTATATAACACCAGGAATTTTATAATGGGAAAAGTCATAGGTATGGTGTATCTGAGAAATTTATAGCCCCGCTGTTTGTATTTTTGACTGTTAAATTCATTGAAATGTAACTTCATAAACTCAGATGTGTTACTGATTTACCATGACCAAACACAAGAGATAATACTATCTTTATTTTGATGTTATTTAAAGCTATACATGAATCACACCATTACTTAATTGTCTATGTGGTATCCAGTTACAGAAACTCGAGAGCAAGGAATACATTTTACTGCAATAATGGAATATAAAAGTATATTAGTCATATCAACTCTTTAGTTAGGCATTCAGTTAGTTTTCTTTATCAGTTGTTCTTGCTTCATCTTCTTTGCATTCTTACATGACTAAAATATATACTGGTTGACAGTTGTTTTTCAGCAGAACTATACATGATAAATTAGTGATACTTAGAACAATATAATGAATATTTTTAAGGGTTGATTTTAGTCATACAGCTCATAAACTTTAAAGGTAATTTTAATTTTAGCAGACAATGCATTCAATGGTAAATTTTCAATCTCTTTATATTGTCATATGAGATTTTTTTTCAGACTATTTTCTAGTTGTTCCTCTCAGTGGCATGAAAAAAATAATCTCAAGATTGTTCCTGCCTTTGAAATATTGCTTTGTTGTGGAAAAATCAGCTCCATTCCCCAATCCATTTGGGATATCCCTTACTTAAAATTACCTAGGATCAGGATTGTCAAGGAATATGACTTCTGGTCTGCTTCAGGCTGGAACGCAAATTACATAGAAAGCTTAAGAAAAATGGAGTTGAGAAAAAAGATGTGTGCAGACACTCATTGAATGCAGTGAGGATGTGGGTTTGGTAGTTTGGCATCTGTACAAGTACGGTATGTTGTTAGGTGCCACTTTTACAACTCTTCAAATCACTCAGGGAAAAGTGTTGAACTGCCGGTAAGCAGCCTACAGCAATCCACAGACATCTGCACTAGTTAGAGATGGCTGAAGATGTAAATTGTGGTCTATGTATAATCACTGGTCATTTCCATGTCACTTAATTATGGTTTCAAAAGTGACTGAGTTGTAGAGCAGTTGAGCCTCAGTAACTGAACCCCAGCAGCATTTCCTAGACCATGCATTCAGTGTATTGCAAAGACAAGGTAAAGCATTGCTGGGGTTTGACAGAAGAATGGGCAGCAGCACATGCTATCCCTTACTGTGTGTGGCACAGATAATGCTATGCAATTCCTTAAACTGTGATAATGTATTTGTGAGTTAAAGAACACTACTGAATCCTTACTAAATTACCTTTCTAATACTTATTTTGTCCATTCAGAGTATAAAAAAATACAGCTCCTTCACAATTAGTAATGATAGATTCGTTGAAATGACCAGTTTAACCTCTATTGGAAAGCACTGAATTTTAAGTGCACACACACTGCTGTGTAGAGCAGCAGCACATAAAAAGCTATATTGTACTTCAAAACCTCAAAATCTTTTTCATATTCTCTTCTGTTATCTGCTAACAGCACAGCAATTTATCATACCTGAATGCCATTTCTAGAAACTCCCATTTGTTTCATAGCTCTTATTAAAGCAGGGATATACCATTAAGTCTTTTATCTTATAAACACATTCAATACAGGAGGCTGTGGACAGGTGTTTTTTATGACCTTTGCAAACAGAACGATCACTTGTACATCAGGTTTGGTTGAAACATGGCAGGATGCATTTCTATACAGTAAGCATTTGTAATTTATGTACCCCCAAATTCATTATATAATAAACAGGTATGTGTACATAAATTTACTTTGTTTATTAAAATACAATATGACACTATATTTGAAGTAAACTTTGGTGTTTCTTTTCAAAAGTACTAGAAAAACAACCAACCAAATACAATCATCTACTAATTATTACCAACCTTTTTTGGAACTTGCATTTTGCAGCATTGAAATATACGCTGCTAGGTCAGAAGCAAAACTAACAAAATTTGAACAAAAATAAGACTGATTCTTTTGTTCTAATTTTACAGTACAAATAGAGGAAATCTATCATCAATTTTATTCCCTACTGAATTCTATCTTTTTTTTTTTAATTATTTTTATCATAGAATCAGAGAAACAGAGTGCTTTGGGTTGGAATAGACCTCAAAGATCATCTAGTTCCAACCCCCCTGCCATGGGCAGGGACACCCTCCACTAGAACTGGTTGCCTAAATTCCTATCTAACCTGGCTTTAAACACCTCCAGGGATGGGGCTTCCACAGCCTCTATGGGCAGCCTGTGCTGGGGTCTCACTGCCCTCACAGGAAAGAATTTCTTCCTAACATCTAACCTAACCCTGCCTTCTTTCAGCTTGATCTATTGCCCTTTGTCCTATCACTACACTTCCTGGTGAACAGTCCCTCTCCCACTTTCCTGTAGGACCCCTTCAGTATCGGTAGGACATAATTAGGACTCTTCACAGCCTTCTCTTCTCCGTGCTGAACAACCCCCAATCTCACAACCTGTCTGTATGAAGAATAGACAGATATAATGTTTTAAAGTTAGCAGCTTACCTTTAAAGGTAGCTTTTTAAAGGGAAAATTTTGAATTCTGGCATCCGCATGTTGCCTGTGTAGATTACAGGCACAAGTAGGACCTGCTGACAGTAATTCTAGAGTTTACAGGCTGTGTGGAATAGCAGTAAGTCCATAAAAAAATGTTATCTTAGACATAAAAAACCACATCTTGCATTTTTGTCCTTATGGTAGTAAGCCACAAAATGTTTTAAGAGACAAGGAGAATTTGGATTGTATCTATTGACTGTTTTGTAATAAATAAGAAAGAAAAATAAATACATTATTGTTAAATCCAGGGTTTAGAATGGGAACTTAAACTAGGGAAAGACAATAAAAGGATTTTTTTTCCCAATAGGTTTCATTCTCCTTTATGCACCTACTTAGTTCTGCCTATTTAAAATATTTATCCTGAGAATATTTGTGTTGTTCTAATATAAGATTGGAGGAGAAAAAAAATAGCAAAAGAATCAGTTGACCACTAATAAAGGTCAAGACATAAAGTTCTATGCTACCTCTTTAAAAATCTAAGACAGTAACAGAAATAAAATGGAAGTATGTGGCTTGAGGGAGAATCTGCAATATGTATCTAAAGGAAATAATTTGTGTTGCATTAATGTTAAGGTTTCTTTTTAATAATGACTAACGCTGGGGAAAATTTTCTTTTGCATAATTTTTAAATTATTTTCTTAATAAATTAGATAATATTATTAAGGCTGCTTAACTTATATAAGTTTCTTGTAAAACTTCACTTTTTAAAAACATACTTCTTGGAGTATTAAGTACAAGAATACAGAGAGATGGAGGTCTGACATAAGTAATGATAAAACTAATTTCAGAAGTATGGTATTGAAGGAGATTCTAAGTTACCCCAGTCCCAATTTTTTTTTGGAGTCTTTTTAGCCAATCAGTTTCAGGTAACTTTGCAATATAAAGCTTTCCAGTTACATAAGATATTCAAGATCTTACATCTCTCCATGGATGTAAATGATTCAGTAGCCTAAGGACAATTGAATCAATTCTGTATTGGAAAAACAATTTAATTGTTTCTTTAAAAAGACTTAAAAAACACTCTCAGCATTTTATTCTATCTACACATAAAATTTGCTTTTCTCTTTCCTGGGCTTCACTCTCTAGAGGACTGTACACTTTTCTCTTTAATAATCTTCTATGTGGGCTGAAGATAGAGACTGACATACATATCCTTCACATAAAGGCCAAAGCCACCAAATTTTCTATCAGTTCCAGGTCTGTTTCTTACACTTCTCTTTGCATATAGTTGGCTTTCTCTAGTTAGACAGTGCCTACCTACCCTTATTATAAATATTTTTCTCTTGTGATGAATAATGATGATTTTCCAGTCTGGGTTCTACCTTCTCTTACTATAATTATTTCCTGACAGTTATTTTAGTGTTGGTGCAAAGGATTATCTGGGATTAAAACACTATGCCTTTTTCAGCACTAGAATACCTGCCAGTGATGGACTGCTCTCCACTTGTCTATATGAGAGGTGTTTAAAAGCCAAGTGTTTGATTTCCAATTAGTCTTTGGCTAAACTACTAGCAGAGGTGGGACAGACACTTCTGGGAGCAGTACAGCAAGAAAGATTTGCATGAAAGAACATTTTTTTGAACAGCAAAAGCTTCATAAGTGGAAGTTCCTGTAATGAAAGGGTCTTCCTCTCCTGTTGATGTTTCACCCAAATACCCTGAGAGTAGAAAAGTCTTTCTGCTTCCCTGGGATTCTCCATAAATTGATGGAGAAGTCAGTGAACGATAGGAGGCCATTATCTCAGAAGCCTCCTCATCTTCCTATGTCCTTACCTGAGCTCACAACACGAGCATAAAAAAAAAATCCTCTAACACCCACTTATATACCTGTACATTTCATACATGGCAAAAAAACCCTCTAATGAATGTATCCTCCTCTTTCACACTAATTGTTGCTGAAATACATTTACCACTGATGAGCAGGCAGAGCAAACTGTGATTGTAATGAACAAAACTTGCCTGATTCAGTGTCCACGTGTTTTTTCCATATGTTTGTTATCTCAAAATCTGACATTTTGGAGGAAAGACATCTGTTCTATTATGTATGGACTGTCAAGAGCAATGCCTGTGTTCTCTAGTTTTGGTAGTTGTTATCACAATAGCAATAACTGTTTTGGTCTGTCTTGGGAAAGAGATTTAGATTACTGTTATTGCTCCTCAGACTCTTCTTCTCCAGTGTTCTGAGTTCTCATGAATCCTGTAAAAGTCTCAACATTGTAGAAGGCACTGTCTGCTCCTTCTTCTTCCTTCACTACTCTCTACGCAGTCAAGCACAGAAAGAAAGGCAAAGAATGTCAAAACTTATTCTGTACTGTACAACTATCTCTGAAAATTATGCTGTGAAGATAAAAGCCACCTGTGATCTTTGTAGTGTTCATTTGACATTTCTGGGTACTGAAAACTGTCAGGTCACAGTGTAATCTCAGAAGCCTGGACTAACATCCAAAAGTACACTGGTTAGCACAGCTTTCATTTGCTATTTCAGCAAGCTTTGCAAAGAATGAGGCCATGTGTTTGGGTGCATCCAGCACCTATCCACACTACCATTTTTGATGGGAAATGAAATGTAAAGAAAATCTTTTGCATTCATATGTGCAGTAAAAGCCATGTAAAGTGATTATAGATTAAAGGCAGTATTTATTAGTATTCTTCTCTGTACTGATCCTAAATGATCAGTATTTGCAGGCAGAAGCCTATTCATGTTTCAGCAACACAGAGAACATGCTCCCATCTCTGGCACTACCTTAACCTCCAGAATGGACCAAACTCATGTCTAAAATGTGTACTATTGAATTCAGCACACCTGCTTGCCTAAGAGACTGCTTTGTACCGGCAATATAGTTTCTGTGACGTAAGGAGCTATGCATGCATGAGCTTGTGAGACATCCTCATTAGCAGTTCACATAGTTATGGAAAGAACCGTTGTCTAGAAATCCTTAATGCAACACACAAGAGCTTTATACATACTCCTGTCATTTTTTGCTGTGTTCCATATTCATGGCAGATTTTACCCCCGAGTACTTCTTATAGTCCTTATCTGTTATGAGACATTGATTTTTAATGGTAGGTATATTTAGAATTGTGATCTTCCAGTATGTCATGTATTCTGTTCAAATTTCAATAGTCAGCCTAAACTTCAGAAATAAATTTAAAGATATTCAAGGTATTCTTCAAAGACCTCTAGCCAAACAGCTGGCTCTGAGAAAGCAGAAAATATGTGTATGGTAATTAGTGTAAGACATAAGAAGTAGATGGGGTGACTATGTATAATGGGAATAAACAGAGAGCCTGCAGCAGAATGAAAAATCAAGCATCAGACAGTAAGGACACAGGAAGCACACAAAGACTCATCTATACAAGGAAAAAGATCCTCACAGGGGTTGACAAAAAACAAGCAAACAAGAGGAGGAAATCATGGGTTCCAACACAGGCACAACCTGGTATGGAGAATGTCAGTTGGGCAGCACATGGTCTCCATTGTGTGACAGAGTTAAGGGAAATCCACAGTGAGTATGCTACAAGAAGCATCTAAATGCAGAAGGGGAAAAATGAAATCTATCAGGTGACTGTAAGATGACTGCAATGGAAGGGCGTAAGGACATAGCAGGAAGAATCTGTCTTCTCATCATGGTTTAACCCCAGATGGTAACTAAGCACCACACAGCCCCTTGCTCACCCCTCATCCACAAGGGAATGAGGAGGAACATGGGAAAAAGCACTTTTGGGTTGAGATAAAGACAATTTAATAGGACAAAAAAGAAAAATTATTATGGTGATGAAATTATTAATAATAATTAATAATTATTAGTAGTAAGGGTGATGCATAACAGCAATTGCTCACCATGTGCAGAAGAAAAAAAAATCCCAACCAGCTGCACAGTCTGTTTCCAAGCAGCAAATCTGCCTCCCAGTTCACCTCCCCAGTTCTACAGGGAGCATGATGCTCTGTAGCAGGGAATATCCCTTTGGCCAGCCTGGGCCAGCTGTCCTGGCTGTGCTCTCCCAGCTTCTTGTGCATGTGGCAGAGTGATAGAAGCTGAAAAGCCCTTGATTTACTGTAGGCACTACAACTACCTAGCAACAACTAAAAACATCAGTGTATTATTGACATTATTCTCATCCTAAATCTGAACCATAGCACTATACTGGCTGCTGTAAAGAAAATTAACTCTGTCTCAGCTGAAACCAGGACATTTGTTCATGCTGCCAGGATTAAAGTACATACCAAGTAAGAGATTCTTTAATAATCTTGTAATGAGTTAATGCTAGTCTGCAAGACTAATACCAATTCCTTCTGTTTCTTAAATGAAAACTGAAAGCCATGTAAACAAATTCCATTGCAGGAAATAAATTAATATTCTTATAATACCAGACCATGCTGGGTTATAATTATCCAGCTGTGTTTCTTTTAAATATTTACACATAAAAGCAGATTTCAATAATTGTCAGAAAATGTCATATTTCCTGATTAAAGAAAAGGAAAGAAAGAAAAAAGAAAAAGAGAGAAAAAGTATTGAAAATATGGTCAGCAAGTTCTCTGTCTTTTGAGAGTGATTGATAGGGAATTCTTTATTTGGACTTTGAAGCTTTAGCATTTCCATACCCTTTTTTTTCTTAACTATTCATTTTTGGTTTTAAGCTTATTACTGCCATGTAAGATTTGTGAGAACCACTGCTCACAACTAAAATCAGCTCTGGAGGATGATGTAGACCCTGTCCAGGAGAACTCTGCGACAGCTTTAACAAGGATATGCTTGCCTTCTAATGACTGTGTGCCTCTCTGGACTATGTTGTCCATTGGAAACCACAAAAGATTATTGATCTGTGATAGTCTGTACTGGGTTATCTGTGTTATTCGTACTTTCTTCTATGTTTGCTACCAAAACCTGTGATCTCATCAAATCCATGCAGGCCAGGAAAGCCTTTAGAGTACAACAGAGAGGTTATTCCTGAAATTTTAGTATCCATCTCTACTCCTTTGTAAATATGCATTTACCCACTGATGTGGACAAGTGGTAATAAACTGGAATTTTATCAGGCAATCTGTAGTGTTAATCATCACCTAAGGAAAGCTTTCATAACCTGAGTCCTGGATTTTCCAGGAGATATTTCTTTATTAAATCTTTGCTTCAGCTGACTGGAACAGCTGGAAAATATATGACCTATTTTCCTGGGAGCCACTTGTATTAGTCCAAGTCTAACTCAACAGACAATAAGTGAAGGCTTTCACATGGATTCTGACTGTAAGCCAGCAACATTCAATTTTCAGCCCTCATGGAAAGGCAAAGGATTAAGTTTGTTAGAAAACATGAATTACTGTCACCTGCAGAGCTGGGCCAGGGTCAAGAACTGCAGAGCTTCCATAATGAGCCTGATGGCCCACCTCAGGCAAGGGACTTTCCATTCCCTGCCACACTTTCACTTTCACTGCACAAGTTCCAGGCTATCCACTTGTCAGATAAAAGAGTAGAAAGAGCCATTGCAGAGCTGCCAGTGACTTGCTAGTTCTTTGCGTGGAACTGTCTCTTTAAGGCTGGTGGTGTCATTATTTGGAAGAAGTTTCTTCAGTCTCCCTTGTAATAGTCTGTTCGGAAAAATGCTGCAGCACGTGGTTTGGTGAGACCAAAAACCACTGTAGCACTGTGGTGAAACAACTATGAGACACAGTGGAAGAGACAAGGCAGAAAGAGAAATACCTGACTCTCAGATGTTAAATAGAATAGGGTGCTAATGGGCTAGCACTATAAAATTATGCTTTTTAAATAAAATACACATTTTAAAAGAGGAGGAAAGAACATACTAGAAAATGATGGTTAAGTAGTAGTTCACTCTTATGCATGCAGGGCTTGATAGATGGGAAATTTTTGTCCATTAAAAGCTATAGGAGACTGTTGTATTCACCTGTAGCACTCTATCTTCCTGATTTAAACATAAATGAATACATAATAATAAGTTCTTAGCCTTTACTGACATTTTCACAGTGTATAAAGGTATTGGGTTTTTTTCAATTTTTAATTTTTCAAAATGTTAAGAAAATTATTTTATAAATGCAGCATTTCAAAGTGTTTTGTAATCTGTGTGGCTCTTACAAATCTTTGTCAAGAGAATGCAAGACAGGAAAGCTAAATATTTAACAAGTCACCTCTTTTCCATTAATCACTGAGTTGCCAGGAAAGCACCTTTACAAGGATAAAGGGCTAACATAGAGAAGTACGGTGTGTAAACATAATGGAAAGCCTCAGTTACTTTGGTGTGATTACTTATTGTAGGATGTCCTCAGCATTAAAATGTTCTTTTAAAAATGCAATTAGAAAATAAGCTTTAATTAAATATTTTAAATTATTTTCAATTTTAACACATGGCTTTTATGGATTCCTGTGCATGTCTGTAGATAAAATAACTGTCAGATAGGTTTTTTCAATATTCTATATTTTCTGTGATCTTTCATGTTTTTCAGAGGATGAAGAATGAATTCTTAAAACATGATCTAAAGACAAAAGCAAAAAGAAGGGGGGGGGTGGCAACAACATTCTGTCTATTGATTCACTGTGTGTGAAAGATGTTGTGTTCTTTAGACCTAGTAAAAACCTGAGTCTAAAGGAGACAGAAAGCTCACTCGTCATGCTGGTGCTGGGAATACTTGCAACATGAAGCTCTATTGTGCATGTACCATGGAAAGACAGTAGAGAATCTGTGGGCATCCTGCCTCCCCATGGAAAAATAAATCAATATTCACTTTTGTCATCAGCATTTGATGTGATGCTTCCCCAGATGCATTGACAAAATTCTTTCCCTGATAGCAGAACAGTTTAGCAGAAAATTTCAGAACATTCCTGTGTCCTGAATTATAGGGATATAAACAACTTTTTGCACCTACTAGTGTAGCAAAGGTAACTCTTTCATATTAGATTCTTGGTTTTAAAGTTAAATAAAACATTCAAGTCTTGCAACTTTTAGCAAAATTTTCTCTACAGAACTTAAATAAAGCAGTTTGATTTGAAGAATTGTTTGCATATGTTATGTGCACAAGAATTTTCTTAAATCCCATAGATATCTTTAGACTTTGTAATGGAAATATTTTCTTGAGATCAATGTCCAATTCCAGATGAAAGAGTGAAAGAAACAAACAAGGAAACATGGGGGAAAATTCCTTGTAGATCTACCTTATTCTGATTGATTGTTTCTATTGATTTTCTCAGGTTACCTTGCACATGGGTAAACATAGCTAACCCTCTTTAATGTAATGTCTCCTTAGTTTCAATCACCACATGTGGTATGCTAAGTCCTAGTTTTGTGCATGTTGGAGTAATGGAGGTATTTTGTTAAACCACTCCAGCTCTATCAATGCAGGTCTACCCACTGATACTCACATTGAACCCAATGCTGGCAAGTAGTTTCCACCTGATCCACCACATCCAGCTGCTCTGTAAAGGACAAGAGAATCTGTCTGCAGTATCATCTGTTACAGTGGCCTGGGGAAGAGAAGTCCAATGTGGCCATTTATGAATAACAGCTATAGGAACTGTCTATCACTTTGAAAAGGTCAACAGATCATACTTCAGTAGTTAACACTATAATAGTATCTTTCTGTTTCTATAGAGGACATATGCATTCAAATTATTCCAGGATTTGATGTCCTAAATTAATATAATCAACAATTACATTGCCCACTTTTTTCTTCAAAAGTATTTAATATTTCTGCCTGTCCCTATTTTCATCTCTCACTGTTGGTGTGAGATGAATAGTTACTGTCTTCCTTGAACAGCATTGGGTAGCCACATGTTCTATTTATACAAGATGCTCAGTGACAGTGCGGGGGTGAATGTTTCCACCATATTGTTCATACTGTGAGTTATCATCATCCTGGAGATATTTATTTTCTTTTCCTATTTCTTCTATTACTTTCTTTAGCTTTATGGCTGCTTCTGAAGCTGTTCTTTTATTTTTTGTTTTATGGTTTGTCTCAGAGAGCTGTTAAAACAGTGACAAGCAATCTATCAACAAGGTTGGTGATTTTAAATTTGCATTAACTGAAAGACACCAGACTTGCTCATTGCTAAGGCATGTTTGTATCCCACTCAGCTTGTGTCCCATACTCTACCATGCAGTCTGTGCCTCTTTCCCTATTTGCAGAGCAATAATGCTCTTACTCCCACCCCATCTACCAGAAGGTAGATTTGCTGTTTTCCCTTTCCTGCAATGATGCTGCTTTTCATCAAAATCTTGGACTTGCCACGTAAATGGGGAAATTCTGGGTCCTGAGGATGGTTTGGATAAAGTACAGTAACTTGAACAAAGGGCAGGGAAGGAGGGACCCCCAATGCCATCACTGGCTATCGTGAGAAATATACTACAGAGCATCTTTGACACTGAAGGACATTAGGAGTGAGATAGTACACCTTCATTCTCTGGCCTACCTTGTTCCTTTGTGCAAGTTCAATAAGAAATAATGTTGATAACATCTGTGGTAGTGATGGTAGGTGTTTGTACGGTATGAAAGTCATAAAACATCACAGGGGTAACATCCTATCACCACCCTGAGTGCACATAAACTATATACATGTGCTTGTATGCTAGTGACCATGTGTGCGTATCTTCAGACTGTCCATAAACAAACAGAAAAGGATTTAACAATAACTGAGTGGAATCTGAGGCTTTTGTAGCCGTTGCACACATCCTGTACTGGCCAGGCTGAACTAAAACCCAGCTTTGGAGGCTCTTTCATGAGGCATTGAACAGCCCTGGCAAGAAGCAGGAGCTTTGTGATTTACGACCAACTCGCTGAAATCCAAAAAAGCGGATGTCACATTTCTAGTGTATACATTGGCTTTTTTTGCAAAGTCCTGATTTCCAGCTCAGGAAAAGCTGCTTTTAAGGTATCCCTTTTGGGAAACCTTTCTAAAAGCCATTCATTTTTCAGGGCCAGGATGAAAAAACAAGCTTCCTAAACTAGGCCAAAGAAGAGACATAGTGCTCAGCCTTATGCTATGGTGTAAAATGCACAAAGGACCTTCTGAGGACCATATCTTCACTAATTCATAACGTTTGGTCCCTATAAAGGCCCTATGATTATTGGCTTGTGCAGAGGTAGGATGAGCAGGTAACAGAAGATGCCATGGGCTACCACTGTGTATTATAGGTTTATACATAGCAAAAATATGTGACCACATTTGTGTAAACACTTTTTGTGGCCAACTGACTTCGTAGACAATATTTTTTGGCTTTTTTTGAGACCAATGTATTGTCTATTGGCTACAGAAATGGGATTTTCAAAGTTCAAGTGTGTTCCTGTTGGGAAAACTGTTATACAGTTATTTCAGTATTAATATAATGCATTTATATATGAATCTTGCAGACAATGAGTTATTCTACTGTAGACAGAAATGCAAAAACCTGAGCAGATTATGTGGTCTGTTAATTGCATTTAAGGCAATCAGCACAATCAGGAAGAGATATTCTTTGAATCACACAAATATTTTGTACGTGTTCACATTGCACCTATAGTATCCCTAGTATTAGTAACTGTACATCCACTGATAAAAGCAGGCCTTTCACCACATATACAAGCAAAAGATGCAGGAGCCTTTATGTATACCAGGTCAGTGTTAGCACCATAGACCATAGCACTCCCTCAGTGGATGATGACCTCCTTAACCAGCAAAGCTTAAATGAGGATGACTTAGAGCCCAACTCCACAGTTCTTCACACAACACTGTTGATTCCAGTGCATAAATACTGGCTTTACCTGAAGACCCTATTGCAGAACTTACAGACCATGAAAGCACATGTTCAAATCACTCCGGAATTTATTCTGACTCAAAGTTATCAGAGCTGGATAGTAATGAAACAAGATCAATGTCTGCCTGAATCTTTGTACTGCACTGCTGCTGCATTTCAGAGAACATAAGATCAGTGAATAGGTCTACCTGAACATCTGGGAACGGTAAAGATTTTTTTCCCCCTCGACAGAACAAAAAGGGCAGAAGAAATGTTTCAATCACCCTTTCTCTGATTCTTGCAGGGGGATTGGAAAGAGTTGACAAACCTGCAGCCTTCAAGTCTGGCAAGAAGGCCAGCAAAACTGAAATAGATTTTATAAGAGCATATTTGATATACTATCAAGACATGACATTGTTACCTCTCTGGGAGGAAGAATAAGAGTACCTTGTACTCTGAAAACCAACAAAGAAACTAGAAAAGACATATGGACAACTAGAGTTTACAACAAAACACAGTGTCTCACTTTGCTGATGTTCTTTCCACAGCTCTCAGCTAGATGATGCATTGCCCCACAGCACAATAGAGAAGGACAAAAGAAAAATCCCATCTTGTTACTGAAATAACATAGCGAGAAAAGGCTTCACATTTCATTTTATCAGTTAATTAGGGCCTGAAATTTTCCTTCATGGGATTTTGCTTTATAAATTTCAGTCAAAGATAAAAAATATTTATTCTCAACTTGACTTATTGTAATTCACTTAGACATGCAACAATAGGCACAGCTCTATTATCTGACTAGCATTAATAGATGAAGGAAAAGTTTCAGTTGTCCCAGGTTTAGACATAGGCAAAATATGCAACCACTTTATGTAACCACTTTTTGTGGCCAATTGCCCTCACAGTCTTTTTTGCCTTGTTAGACAATAACATAACATTACCATTGAGAGCTTGCAGTCTTTGGACATCTGATAACACTGTACTTTAAAGAGATTTGTTCTACTTTGAAGTCAAACTCTGTTGTTGTTTAGCATTTAAATGATTTTTTTATGCTTAATGTTCAAGAACGTAGGCTTTCTATAATGAGTTTTGTGGGATGTGCTGACACAGCAAGGGGGATTATCTTGTCTTTCACAGTTCAGAAAAAAAGCCCAAAACATCAGCACAGCAGACAAAACAGCCCACAAGGCCTGACTACCATCTTTTCATGATGTACAGATTCACATCACACGTTAGTGTCTTGTCCTTGGGGAAGATGACAAAGCACAGTTTATTCTCGGTCAGTAATGAACCGCATTACAAGAAAAGCCCAAATCTCTTTTACTCAGTACTTTGTATATGACCTTTTTGCCCCGCCCTCTCACCCATGGATGTGCTGTGGGCTGTTTCTTCAAAGTTCAGAAGGATATCTGTTCTTCCCTCCTCTGTGCAGCTTTTTAGATGCCTTGTCTTCCTTGAGAGAAAAAAGCTTTCAAAAGGCAGTACAGAGCATTTTGAGTAGGTAGGTTTTACTCTCAGTCACTCTGTGGAAGTTCCTGTTTCTCTCCACTGGTCATGTAGATAACTTCAGACATTAGGCCCATAAATTGCACAGCTATTTATTTACCAGATGTTAATAATCTGAAGATCTACTACTTCCCATGTTACCTGTCCATCACCTGTCCACCCTGTAAAAACAACATTGTGACCTGTGGGATGAAGGAATGTAACCCATTGGAGGTACTTTGTCACTCTCTGCATAAGACTCACAATCAGGGCTAGATTTATGAGGAATGCTGTGCAGACACCATCCCTCCTTCCTTGCTGGCCTTGTGAAGTAACAGTTAAGCAAACTGCCAATAGGAAATTCTGCCCTGAATGTCAGGGTCTGGAAATATGTGTGTGAGCAAGGGAATATTGGAGTCATTTTGAAACAATCAGCACATTCTCACCATGGATTGTAGCTGCCCATAGGTAAGTCTTACAGCAAGGTTAACATCCCGATGTACTAGAAGGGATCAACTCAAGGTAAAATTCACTTCTCTTAGAAGAGTTCACACCAGTCTCATACTGCGAAAGAGAGATAAGGAGTACAGGGTGGAAAAGAGTGGAAAATGAGGCACATGTAAGAATTCAGTAGAGCATCTTTTATCAAGGAGGATTGATATCAGCTTTAAAATACTATAAAAGGAGATGAAAGAAGTCCAGTGTGTAGAAATACAAAATAATGCTGATAGTAGATAAGCTTAAATCGCACCACCTTTCTCAGTAGGAGTCTGTGGGAGTGGATGACAAACTCTCAGTTTAGTATCAAGAACAAACTGTTCACTTAAATTGCACCTTTGAACTCATATGATTCTGCAGCTTCACCTGCAAGCTTCAATTTAGATGTTTCATACATTTCCCTTATTAGTATTGATGCAAAATGGTGCACATAATTTGCTTAACCACTCCAAATGTAACAAGAATGCACAGCAAATCAGTAAAACAGTCCTCTGGGCTCTAAATAATCAAATTTACCTTTTTAAAGAAGAAAAAAAGGTTTATTCAAATTTAAAAAAACACAGTAACAAAACATTTTTCTTTTTCCTTCAGAACCTACATTTTCACAATTGAAACTGTAAAATCTTCAATTCTGTAAAAGTTCTCTGATTAAAATTTTCAATAAAGAAAAAACAAGAATATAATAATAATAATAATAATCCCATATTTTTAAGAAAAAAGTGGAACTAGATGCAAAAGGCACAGACTTTTTTTTTCTCTGAATTAGTCAGAGTATCATAATGTGAGTTAATGCATTATGCCTTTATTTTGTCTGACATGTAAAAGAATTTCCATGAAAAGCAAGCAAAATCGGAAGTTAATCAAACATTCCTGTGGCTGAGGACTTTTAAATATTAACAGTATGATGAAGGCTTAGTATTAACCAAATATAACTTTTTCTTTACCTTATATTAAAATTTATTTAAATCAAATGATAAATATAACTGCCTGTGTAAGTAACAATCTCCGTGGCAGCGATAATCATAAATTATACATTTCTTCAAACTTTGATTAATGTTTTCTTCTGTGAGTCAATTCTGTCAATAGTCCTACCAAATATGTACTTTGTAATTACAATTAAATGATATACACTGTGTTTGAAAAATATATACATAAACTTTTTGCTGCTGACAGGGCATCTTTATTCTCACACATACTGATAAGCCAAATAGTCTGCCGGCAAATATTGTGAAAGCTCTGCACCCCCGTATGGCGTCTTTGGTCGTGTTTCTGTGTGCATATACTCATTCAAATCCGAAAGCTGTGTGTCTCTGTAGAGTTATTATATTAGGAGAACAGAACTGATTAACATTCTAAGCAGGATAATTACTTGTGGGTTATCTTTACGGGTCAGTGTTACTGCTTGCTTTACAACCCTGCAGTCATACATCTCCCCCTCTCTCGGTAAGCCTCCACAGCTTCACTTAACCTGCTCTGCACTAGTTAACATTTCATAGCAGGTCCTGCTGTTACAGTAGAATGCTTAGGAGTCAAAGCATCTTCTGCCCTGCTTCCAAGCCACGGTTGGTCTCTCACTGGATAGTGGTCTGAAGTTGTCCAAATATTCTTGCGTTGGTTACAGTAACCTTTAGAACTCAAAATATTATTTTCTAGATTTTCAAACTAAGTAGTTTGACAAATTAAGTGAAAAAGGGTGAAAGAAAGAAAAGTGCAACGTGTATTAGTGCAGTGAAAACTAAAATTAGATGCTTTTTCAGCTATCAAGTAGGACACACAATATTTTCTGTGGAAACTCATAGTTATCTTTTAGCAGATGACTCCTCTTCCTGTGCTCGGATCAAATGAGTAAGCCCATTAGGGAGTCAAGGAAGCACCTTGCAACCTGCTCAGGAGAATTATCAATGGCTCACCTGCAGTGGTCCATCTGCCTACCTCTTGGTCAAGTCAAACCCTACACCTTTCTTCCTAGCCTTGACAGTTACATTGCTATTGCCTGCCAATGGAAGAAAACAAAGCAACACAAAACATATGCTTTTGTTTAGGTGCTGGTGCTAGGTGCTGTCCAACTATTTTGTGAGGCAGATTACAGATCAAATACAAATATTGTAAATTGGACATTAGATAGTCAATGTCTGTGACACATTTATAAGGTCTTTTCACAAGAAGCGTAACACCATCTCTTCCACCCTCAAAATGGATGCCAACCTTACCTACTTGAATGTCAGTTTAGCCAGAAATGCAGCTGCACTTGGCACAGTGAGTGTTTAAGCTAATGCAACTTGCCTTTCAATTCAGAGTAGGTTTTCATCTGGCTGAGATGAAAAGGGCAAAACAAGTCTAAATCTGACTGGAAATACTGTAAAACAAGCATGGGAAATAGTGAGACGGATGTGAGATGGACCTGTCATTTTTAGACTTCGTAGGAGGATGGGACCTGGCAGGAATAAAATCCTTTGTCTCCTCAGTTGTAAGCTCATCCTTTTATTTCACCTTTTAAATTCTCATTATTACCTCTTTGTTTTTGACTTATGTGGCAAATCTCATTCTCCATTCTTATCTATGGCTAACTATCCCCATCTAGACCTGTAGGCTAGTCCATATTTGCCCTGACTTCAGATGCTTTCTTCTTCCCTTAGCTAAATGTTACTCTTATCTGATGCAAATCACCAAGAAATTATTTTCTGGTGTACCTGCTGCTAAGAATTTGCACAGAAATATGTTACCATCATTCATCAAATTCTTCCTTAAAACTCTCCTTTACTATGATGCTATAACAGAATTTGGAAAATAGATTACCAGCATGTGAAAACTGCTGGGTTTAATGCTATCATCTCATTTTCCCTTGCATTTTTCCATCTGCCTGTATCAATCTGTTACCTCTCATCTTAAATGTAGATTATACATTTAAGGTCATCAAGATTAAGATTATGAGTGTTGTAGAGTGTCTGCCATGATAATGCTCTGCTACATGGCTGGAATTTTTACACATTATGATAAAGTCAATTGTCATTCTTTGTCAGAGCCCAGAGATAAGGATTTTTTTCCCCCTGCAGTTGCAGTGCAGCTAAAAGCTGAAAAATATAAAATGATGATTCTGTTTCCCAGAAAGTTTAAGGTTTCATCAATGAGGGAGAAAAGTTGTTTATGACATTGTGGAAAAGACAGCAATGAGGAACGATCATGCCTCATCACAGTTGCCTCATTCCATCACAATTGCCTCATTCTGAAAAGCCTTGTGTGACATAAGAGGCAGTTTCCTGTTTCTGCTTAAAAAAAAATTATTTAAAAACGTTAAACCACACACACACACAATAAAATGTCTTCAAGAGAGACATGAGAGGCGAGACTGAATCAAACAGAAGCAGAAACTGTATTATTTATGTTATTTTTACAGGCTGACCTGTAGAGTACCAAAAGCTTATTTGGCCAGAATTCCATTTTCCCAGGTGAAGGAAAAAAGATAAAAGAAAAAAAAATTAAAGAAAGAATGATTTAAATAGAAAACTTCTATTCTGAGGAAGAAATCTTTCATCACAATATTAGACAACAGTGCTGTCATCTAATAAAGTTTTGAGGGTTTTTTTAATGGCTGCTCTGTGAAAAAATTATGAAAATAACTTAATATCTCTGTTGCAGTATTGTGAGAAAGCGTTAATGTCTAAAAAGCACTCAAAGAGCCTCAGGCAGAATATACCAATATCACATGCACTCAAACTTATTTAAATATATATACCATAATATGAAATTATTTTAATATTTTCAAAATAATAGTTTTATTTACTATTTTATTATGGTTTTCACGGCTATATAAATTGAGTATAAACATATGTAACACATTCCAAAATCAACAAATTTTGCAACCCAGCAGTCAGGAAATGTTTCAGTGCGTTTTGAAAGGTTTTCAATTTAAAAAGAGCTACAGAAAACCCTCCAGCAACATGCTTCTACACGGTGTATAGAAATCTGAGTGATGTATACCAAGTCTTAGGAGGAGTGAATTACACAGAGGGATTAGTTTTGTTTCTCTTTATATTTCTGGAAGTTTTTCTAAAGCTTGCCAGTAGAGTTCAATAAATATTGAGGGGAAAATAAAGGCATGAAATTCAGTTAAAAACTTACATTTTGATTTTTATTGTTATCTGAAATTTTTCCTTCGTACAATTTTTCTTACAAATAGTTTTTGCAGAATAGATATTCAAATGTTTATGCACAGTTTACTAAAGTGAATGTTCAAGTTAAAATGTTTCTAAAATCAGTTTAATTTTATGCATTTAACTGTCACCTCATGCTTTTAAAAGGTCTGTAATTGAATCAGGAATTTTGGCTTTCAACTATAAATTGGTAACCAGTCTGATGTAAGTAGCTCCTAAAGGATACTATCTAACTCACCAACTACATGAAATTTAACAACAAGCACCGGATCCTGCACCTCAGAAGGGGCAGCCCTGGCTGCACATACAGGCTGGGGGATCAAACGCTGGAGGCCAGTCATGCTGAGAGAGATTTGGGGGTCTTGGTCAACAGCAAGTTAAACATGAGCCAGCAGTGTGCCCAGGCAGCCAGAACCGTATCCTGGGGTGCATCAAGCATGGCATCGCCAGCTGGTCCAGGGAGGGGATTGTCCTGCTCTACACTGCGCTGGTGCGGCCTCACCTTGAGTACTGGGTGCAGTTTTGAGTGCCATGGTGCAAGAGTAACACAAAGATATTGGATAGTGTCCAGAGGAGGGCACTGAGGATGGTGAACAGTCTGGAGGGGAAGTCTTACGAGGAGAGGCTGAAGTCCCTTGGTTTGTTCAGCCTGGAGAAGAGGAGACTGAGGAGAGACCTCATTGCTGTCTATGGTGATGCCTTGAAAAGCCAGAATCAAAACTCAATATCCTTGGTGACTATTAAGCAAAGATCCTTTATTGCAGCTCCGGGCACACAGGGGATTCGTTCCTCTGAATGTGTGTGCTGATTAAAGCTAAATTTCTCATATTTATACAGATTAACTATATATATTAATTATAATTTCTAAGAAAAGGCAGGGTCATGCAAATTATTTCCAGGAAGTCATTTATATGAACTCCTCCCAGATAGAACATGCTCAGTGACACTCAGGGGTTCTTCCGGTGGTCTTCAGGGAAGAAGGCTGGATGTCTTCCTCTCTTTCAGTGCATGCTCTTTGTGTTTTTTCTCCATAGTTACCAAAACATATTCCTGAACTCAAAAACACATTCCTGCACAAACTAATTAGGAACCCCTTTTAGCTGAAAACAAGATATACTCTGTCTCTTAATTGGTCATTGGTCTCATTTATGACTCCCCTATCTTCAACTTCTTTAGCTTCAAGGCTGTTGCACTGTTATGACTTAATTTTGTACCTGCTTTCATGAAACAGCTCACATGGTTAAAACCATATTCTACTAAAATCCAAAACCTATTCTTAAAACATGAAAATTTATATATTAAAGTTATTTTAATTGTCTCTTAAGCTAAATCTACATCTATCTATTTAGCATTATTAATTTCATTGAATCAATGGCTTCCTGATGAGGGAGAGCAAAGGGGCGGGCACCAATCTCCTCTCTTTGGTGACCAGTGATAGAACCCAAAGGAAAGGCATGAAACTGTGACAGGGGAGGTTTAGGTTGGATAGTAAGAAGAGGTTCTTTACTGAGAGAGTGGTTGGGTACTGGAATAGGCTCTCCTGGGAAGTGGACACAGCACTGAGCTTAACTGAGTTCAAGAAGCATCTGGACGATGCGCTCAGTCCCATCCTCTGACTTGTCTGGCCCTGTGTGGAACCAGGAGTTGGACTCAATGATCTTTACTGGTTCCTTCCAACTCAGGATATTCTGTGATTTTATGATATTATATAAGTGAAATGATCATTTAGAAAGTAAGTGCTATCAATGCTGATGACTGCTTTCCCTGAACCTTGGAGGTGTTTACCTCTCCAAGGAGCAAAAATCGAGGTCTGTAAGTGTCCTATTTGGCACCAGGGAATGTGTTCTTGCCAACCCCAGAATACCTCTTACATTTGCACTCATCCTCCGTGCAAGATACTTGCCACATTTCCCACTGTCAGATAAATATAATTGTCAGTTTTATTTATTGCTTAAACACTTGCCCTTTGTGGAGCTAATAGTTGAAAAATGGTGTATCAATCAGCAGCTCTTATCAGGAAAAGGGATCTAAACATATTGATTCAGGTAATTAGCATGATCCAAAGCCAGTAGTGAAATTAGCAGTAAGAGGAGAATTAAACGTGTGAAACAATTTTCAAGCTGAAATCTAGTTTCATCAAAACAGGTAGGTTAGAACAATGGACATACCAGTGAAAGGTAATGTTGTGTAACTGAAAACCGATGAGAAATGTTTATGAAGTAAAATATACAGAGCTTATGTGCTTAAATGATAATAAGAATTGTAGGAAAGAAGATGTTAATCTTCTGCTTCAGGTATCAAATCACTTTTTGAAAAAAAGTTATGAAGTAGATATATGTCACTTGATCTCTTATATAACTAACATATTGGACAGTCTTTCCCTGAAGCATCTGGAGAAGGTTAGTATTTAATAGCCGGTAAAAAAATTTCTATATTTTTGTTTCAGAAAAACAACTGCATTCCTGAAACAAAGTTTAAACAAAACAGCTTCAACCTTTTCTACTTTTTGAAAAATAGGTCAGCTTCATAATAACCATAGTATCCATGTTTTCATTTCTATTATAGCCGCCATCCAGAACAAGAGGTTTCCTTGTATTGCTGCTGCATAAAAAAAGTATTAGGGGTACATCACAACATCATAACATGCTCTGAAGAAAAAGAGTTTGTATCAGGATTAGTCAGGAAGATAAGCTGTATCTCCTCTGAGTCATAAGTTCCTCTGATTTCCCCATTTTTACCTTCCAGAGGAATAAGAAATTTTCTTTTCAACTTTATCATGGAGTATCCTCTAAGATACTCCCAATTCTCCAGGATTCTTGAAGTATTTCTTAGTTCTCATGATCATTCTTAAAACCAAAAGCATAACTTTAAAGAAGCTAAGTCTGAAACCTATAAAACTTCTATTTGAGTATCCTTGGGCCAAGTACTCAGCTCTATAATGTGGATTTAAGATGCTTGCTAGGGTACAATAAGGAATATCTGTATATAGTTTTAACCTCAGGCACGTAATCTCTCCAGAATTGACTGTTATTGTATGTGAAGGAAAAAATTATTTATTTACTTCCATTCAGCACTCTTGACTAATGAAAATAAGCAACTCTGAAGAAAAGTAGAGAACTACTTTTTATAACATATTCCCCCTCAATTTATAAACTCCATGCTGCTGCAGAGAACAAAATTGTTCCTTTACAACAGCCATCACCTAAGGTTTTTTCAGACCAGTAGAAAATAGCTTATCAATAATTTAAGACCAAGAGATTTGCCAGAGTCAAGAGCACCTCTGAAGTAACTTCCTTTGCAGTACCAACATCATCCTCCCAATTCTCCTTCAGTGTGCAAACCCTGATGAGATATTACAGATTGTAGCCCTATATAGTATAATGTAATGTTTTGATATTGATGTCAAGTATTTTCTGTTCAGCTGTGGTGGTTTAACTTTGGATGGACACCAGGTGCCTATCAAGCCATTTTATCGCTTCCCTCTTCAGCAAGACAAGGAGAGAAGGAAAATAAGATGGAAAAAAACCTGTGACTTAAGATAAAGGCAGTTTAATAAAGGAGGAGCAAAAGGCTGTGTGTAGAAGTAAAGGGGGAAAAAAAAAAAACCAAAATATTTATTCTCTACTTCCCATTAGCAGGCAATGTCCACCCACTTCCTAGGAAGCAGGGCTTCAGTATGGATAGTGATTACCCCAGAAGACAAACATTGTAAACAACACATGTGCCTCCTTCGTCCTCCTTTTTCTTAGCTTTTATTGCTAAGTAGACATCGTATCGTACAGCATATCCCTTTGGTCAGTTTGAAGCAGCTGTCCTGGCTGTGTCACCTCCCAAGATCTTGCCTATGCTCAGCTTATTGGTGAGGCGGGATGTTGCAGAGACAGCCTCAGTGCTATATCAGCACTGCTCAGCAGTAGCCAAAACCTGGTGTGTTACCAACACCTCGCTGACTGCCATCACACAGCACAGCACTGTGAAGGCTGCTGTGCAGACAAGTACTTCCATCTCTGCCAGACCAAATACATCAGCATATGATTGTTATCTGCTGTCTTTTCCACTTTGATCACTACATACCGTGACATTTGTTCCTCCCAGAGATTAAAGGGATGCCATCCAGAGGGACCTTGACAGGCTTGAGAGGGGGGCTCCTTGCAAACTGCATGAAGTACAACAAGGCCAAGTGCAAGGTGCTGTACATGGGTTGATGCAGTCTCAAGCACAATTACAGCCTGGGTGGAGAATGGATTCAGAGTAGCTTGAAGACAAAGACTTGGGGGTGTTGGTGGATGAAAAGCTCAACATGAGCCACAAATGTGTGCTTGTAGCACAGAAGGCCACAGAAAGGTGACCAGAAAGTCAACAGAGGTGACTATACCCCTCTACTCTGCTCTGTTGAGAACCCACCTTGAGTACAGCATCCAGTTCTGGGGGCCCCAAAACAAGAAAAACATAGAACTGTTGGAGCTAGTCTAGAGGATGGCCAAAAGGATCATGAGAGGACTGGAGCACCTCTCCTGTGAAGACAGACTGAGAGAGTTGGGCTTGTTCAGCCTGGAGAAGAGAAGGCTCTGGGGAGACCTTAGAGCAGCCTTCCAGTATTTGAGGAGGGCCTACAGGAAAGATAGAGAGGGACAGTGTAGTGACAGGACAAGGAGTAATGGATTTAAACCAAATGAGGGTGGATTTAGATTAGACATTAGGATGAAATCTTTCATTATGAGAGTAGTGAGGCACTGGAACAGGCTGCCCAAAGAAAGCTGTGGCTGCCCCCTCCCTGGGGGTGTTTAAGGCGGGGTTGGATGGGGATTTGGGCAACCTGGTCTAGTGGACGGTATCCCTGTCCCTGGCAGGCTGTTTGGAGCTAGATGATCTTGAAAGTCCCTTACAACCCAAACCATTCTATGATTCTGTGATTAGGTCTCACGTGTTCAAGGAGGAAGAGAAACCAGAGAAAGTTAATGTAGCCTCAGTTGGGATAGATATTTTTTTCCTTGCTGCAAAGTTTCTGTTTCTGATTGGGGGTAAGAAGCACATCTAACCTCCTGGCAGAGGCAGATGGAGCTCCATGTTCTAGGTGACAGGTTAAGGACTTCAGAGGATGATCTCATTGAGTTAAATCACCCCTGCAAAGTCTGTCCAGAGCAAGGCCAGTGTGACAGACTGGTGGACACTAAATCAGTACAATAATCTCCTGAGTGCCTGCACTCAATGGGTAGTTTGGCAACTGAGCAGTCAAGTCCTGTGGATATCTGTAGGTAGTGGGGAAGAAACTGCAACTAGCAACTGACGTCCATGAGGTTTAGGAGCAAACAGCAGAGGGGAAAGAGTATAGGTGAAACCATGTAGACCTTACAGCTGATCAGCTGTTTGGTGTAGAAACTATTTCTGTAGCAGTACATATGTAGCATCTAACCACATGTCATAGGATGGGAGCTGGAAGAAATAGCTCATGTGGCATGATCATAGAAGAGACACCAATGAAGTGTGGGCTGTCCTGCATTAGTGATCCAACAGTTTTGCTACATTCCTCCAGAAGACTTTCTACCATCTTTCATGCTGTCCATTGATCAGGACACTAGCAAAAGTTGATATTCCTCTGTGTGTACTCTGATTACAGAGTTTCATGGCTATGGAGACTTTCAGTGTGTAGCAATTTGGGAATTGCCATGCTGAAGCAAATCAGAGGTCCTTCTGAGTCTTATCTCTGAGGAAAACTTAAGAATGTTTTATGTAGAACACAATGTCTAATAGGCAGAAGAGCGACAAGCTTTCTTTGCGTTCTCTCATGATCACAGAGCTATCATATTCTGTAACATTTCGATGTTAAGGATTCATGCTAGGCCCTTTGTCATCTACACAAAAAGTGCCAGTGTGGTTGATGTTCTGGTGTGAGCCACAGAAGTCCTGACACAACGTGAAGAAGTCATGACGTTGATTAACCTAGTCAGTATCAGCGTTAAATGTCAGGTTTATGTTCTTATGAGAGTTTATGGAGTTGTAGAAAAGATATACATTTTTAGAATTAAATTTAAGGAAATTATATTTGAAGATGTGTCCTGTTTCCTTGGGGTTTTGTGTGTGGTCTTCCTTGGTTTTTTTTAAGCCGCGTTACAGTTTCCGTCTCCTTGGACATAAATGCCAATTTATAAGGAAACAGAGTGAGGGGTCTTGTATATTCTTATTATTAAAGAAATATTTAAATAAAGAATTATATAATATTTTATTTTTCTTAGATCTTTTTGTCTTGTTCCTATATTTGAATTAATAGTGAAGAAAGTAATTTCTAAATTAAATTCTCAGATAAACACATATGTACAAATACTAGAGTAAGAATATTTACTCAAAAATTTTGCTTATTGACAGAAATTGTTTTAGATAATAATACTTTTTCTTTCTGTAAGAAAAATATTATAAATGACATTAAAAGAAAAAAGTAAAATCATTTATGTAAGATTTAAAGTGTCTCTGGTTGGACATTTTATTTATAATATGCATTCTTCCATCAGGGTTTCCACTGCACATCAGCATTATAAATATATTTAAATTTACTACTATTTATTGTATTATTCATTTAGAAAGGGAAATGGAAGAAAATTAAATGGGTTTTCTTAGAAATAAGTTTCTTCCTTAAATGTCAGCAGGTTCTTTCAATTTCTGATGTTGGCAAATTTTTGAGAAATACTATACACTTATGCTTAAATATAGTGGCTACACAAAATATGAATGGCTTGGGTATTTTGTACAGAAAGCCAGAAAGCTGTGATCTGTCATGTCATAAATGCATGTAATACTGACTATCTTATCATGCACAGTGTATAATTTAGGATGCCATGGCAATTACATGTCAGTTTTTACACAGTTTCTCAGATTAAGGACTTTGAGGCTCCTGAGATTTATCTATGTATATATGGTTATACATACAGTTGCTTTTCTAGATATAGAAATGCATACATACACACACATACATATACATATATATGCATACATATAAACATGTACATATGCATACATATAATGTGTGTATACATATATTTGGATATATGATTTCATGTAAATAAATACCAATATTTACAAATATCCATTGGGATGTACAACTATTATAATTAATAATGAATTAATGATAATGATTTTGTATGGTGTATCAGCCAAAATAGTTCATTCTACAACTATCCCACCAGGGAAAATATACCTGATGTTTTCCCCATTCAAAAATACTCAAAAAATCCTATCCAAAAGTCAGTTTAGGATCAGCTTTAGGAAAGATCTTTCTTTGTAAGACCCATACTTAAGCCTAAAAAGGATATACTGAAAGCTCTAATACTGCCAGCCTAGTAAGAGGTGGTAGATACTGGTAGCTGGTATAGATCTGTGCAACTGAAGTGACTTCAGTGTTTTTCAGCTGCAGCCTGTTTTCTGGCATAGAGCAAAAATTTTGGCTCCATTATACAAAACTAATTTCTGATATGCCAGTGAGATTTTACTGTGTCCCTGTTGGTATTAGGTGTAGAGTAGAAAAACATGAACCTGCTTTCTGAAATTACTTATTTTTCTGCTGTGTTAATTCCAAAACTTGTACATGAGAGATGAATGAAGGCAAATTCTTTCAGTGTACCTTTTTCACAAGGAATAATATACTGTGTCTTTGTTAAATGTTGTTAATATTTGTTTAATATTAGAAAAGCAGTTTCAACTGTGGGAATGTCCATAATTTTTATTTATTTTTAATTAAGATCTCATGCTGAATGACTTCTGGGATCACCTCTGAGAACATAGTCCTTGTAAGTCTTACTTTTTAAGTCTGTAAATGCAGAAGATTAACTGCAATGTAACCTGGGTACTAAAGATGGAGCAGAAGGAAAGATAGCCTCATTACTAAAGACAAAAACAACACAAAAGAAACCCCTTAAACAGCATTAATGGCCCTCGGTCTTCTTTTTCCCTGTGTATAAGTCTGGAATCTGTTGGCCACACTGGAAGAAGGCTAATTAGATAATTGGCCCAAACTAACATGATGTCTTAGTTGAAATCAGGATGCAGTTCTTGAAATTGGAGTGCACACTGTTTTTGCCAGTTAGAGCACAAACTCACCAAAACCTTCAGCTTTTCTTTGTCAGCTCCTGAGCAAGAAATTCACTGTATTCCATCCACAAGCGTATTTTTTGGCAACTACGTATATTTGAAGTTTCAGTATTCTTATGCTTAATGGCCCAAAGATCACCACTGAATGCAACGTGGGACAGTGAAATCAGTGTAAGGCAGCTAATAGTAAAGCTTTTGAAATCAGTGTCAGATTATTTATTCTTAGACACATTCCACTGCAGAATTAAACTCTCCCTTCTTTTTTTTTTTTTTTTTTTTTCTGCTAAGAACAGGCTTCTCTGGGAAAATGGGTGATTGGGAAACAGAGAGATTTTGACATTTTGAGGTTAAACTGGAAAGACACTTCCTGGCAGGGAGCACATTTAATGTTTGACAAAGTGTTGCATAAGTACTGACAATTGTCGCCATTTCCCATCCTTTACACAGCCAGAGTGAGTAAAGGTGCTATCATCCACGCTGGATGAACTGTGTTCTGTATTCTCTAATTCAACCAGGTTCAGACTTGTTTACACCTGTTTATCAACCCATCAATAATATAAAATTCCTTTGTACCTAGTTTTCTGCGTCTTTTTTACTTCACAATACAAAAATAATAGAAATTAAGTGTTCTTTTCATACTCATTCTGGGATAAGGATATGCTTTTAGACAATCTATTCTGGTTTTGTTGCTTTAATAATTGTAAAAACAATCGGATTTCTTCCATCAAGGATATTATATTCAGCATGATTCATTCTACATTATTATAGGCATTTCTGTCTCATTTAACATACCAAATATATGGTTCACTGCATTATAAAAAATATACCACATTTTGAATTATAATGGAAGAGCCCTACCAGTTCTCTTCCTACTGTTTTTCATTCAAATAAAGAGAAAAAAAAGCTGTGGGTAAAATACTAGAAGTATAGCACAATTTAAATAAACCAGTTTTTGCATGGATTTTTTTTTACCTTTAGGCATGTGAATCTATGGCATGCTTGCCATCTTTCATCTAAAAGCAAGTGGGTGTCATACAAGTTCTTCTGTTTTGATACCTAATCTCCTGATTTCCCATTAAAGTATCACCAGCAAAATTTAGCACCAAATTTACTAGGGCAGCAGTGGAAGTACATTCATATAGGCAGCCCATATAATTTTCTAAATGCAATTTTGACAAGCTTCATAAAGTAATAGCGCCATACTTTGTATGTCATTATGTATAATTATATTTTATCACATTCAGAAGTTGCTAAAAAAAAGACTCTAGATTAAAGTATGGAGGAATGCAGAGGATTTGGCAAATATGGACATCAAAAAGGTGGGGTTTTTTTGGTGAGAAGGTAAGCAACTGGAATCCATATACCATTTTTTTTCCCTTCTACCCATGAAGTTAACTCCATGGCAGAGTTTGGCCTCAGGATATATGCTTAAATCAGTTTATGGGACAGAGATAGAAGAGGAAAAAGCATTTATACCTGCACCGTTAGACAAGTGCAGAATATCTGTTCCCAGTGGTTTCCCTTGTACTTTTGCACAAGCAAAATCCAGGAAGAACTTGAAGGAGTTCAACTATACTGCAGTAGAGAAATTTTGAACTGTACTTACAGCAAAATAGGTAAAACATGGTGAAAAACAAGAGCACTGAATACAAATCATCTCACTGCTAGCTTCAACCAGGCACAAAACAGAAGTAGAAGCTCAGAACATTCTGTACTTGTCATGATCTGCAATTTGTAAATGTCTCCTAGCAGAGTCCTGACAGATGCTTTGTGTAAGAGTGATTGACTTCAGCAAAGTTGTTAGTCATCCTAGCCCAGCCCTCCCTGGTGATCAGAAGCTGCTGCTCCTTTACTGCAGGCTCAGTTCAAGCTCCTGTAATAAATCATACTGATGTCTATCCCTGAGATATACGGGTTGGACGATGGGGTGTCTCTTCACCTCATGTTGCAGTTCTCTGAAATTATTAGAATACTCTAAAGAGGAGCTGTTTGTCACACTATTCCAGTTAGGGAAAATGCTTTACATTGCTGGTTTACCACTTACCCAAGAAACTTAATGTTTTCTGAGCTCTGAAGACTCCTAGGACTAACACAAAGTAAAGAAGGGTTAATATATGTATTCCACAGATATGTAATTTATAGAACAAAGATATTAATATCTTGCTGATCAACATTTAAAATGAGATGGAGTCCTATTTTAAAAAGATGAAGTGGCCTTTTACAGAAATCCCTCATCTAACCAACATTTTCCATACATAATCTATCTTAATACATTTTTATATCCTAATCTATGACTTCTGAGATATATAATATTTCTTTATCACAAATTATGTGAACATGCTTAATTGTTAGTGAATGCAAATATTTCAGATCAATCAGTACATCTGACAAAGGAGGAAATAAAGCTGACGTGTATGAAACCAAGAAAATTACGAGATAAAATCTATTTTAGAAATGCATATGAAAATAAATATGTAATTTAAAGTGTAAAGAAAAATAAACATCTGAAAGCATATAAATATGAGTGACAAAGTTTGAACTTTGTAAAAGGACTGTAGGAACTACAAACTTTGTGAAATAATAGCTTGACTCTGGATAAGCATTTCAACATATTTAGTATGTTGTTCAAAAGTCAAAATCATGAGAAAGTTGCTGTATTCTCTAACTCTACATTTCTGTTGAGTTTGAAACATGCAAGAATCTCCACAAATGTTCTTATTTGATCATCTTCTGTAAGGAAATCACTTTGTTTATGGCAGATTCTAAACTTTGTTCTTTGTAGTTCCTGTAACTGCACCAAATAGAAAGTGACCTTAGAAATGTAGGCTATCATTTGCTTTGCCAAATAGGGACTGCAAAGCAGAATTTTGGCTTGTGTGAACTCTGTATGGTTTGCAGAAAGAAATACATATTTCATCCTAATATAGATGACTAAGATCATTGGTAGCCTAAATGTAATCATTTTGATTCACTGTAGAGAGAAAATAGATTTAATAGCTCAGGTGTAAACATCTGCAGTGTCACCAGGTAAGGTTAGATAAAATTAACCCCAGCTTTTGTTTCCTAAACAGAAGACCTTCATTTTTCTTTGAGCCAGTGTTTTGTTCTAACTTGGTAATAGTGATGACTATCTGGATCTCCCTGACATGTACACAGAAGTTTTTCTCCTGAAGTCCAGGCCCTTTCTTCTTTCTCCAGGTTTGAAGGCTGCAGAGTTTACCTGGAGTCCTTGCAGGGGTCCACACCACTGATATTTTACAGGACTCCAACACACATTCCTTGCTGGGAAATCTTGAATTTAGATTTAAAATGTGCTGGTTTACTTTTTTATAGCTCATATGTGCTTCCCTGTATTACGTCCCAGAATGTTGCCATGGGCAGGGACACTCTCCACTAGAGCAGGTTCCCCAAAGCCCCTTCCAACTTGGCCTTGATCACCCCCAGGAAGGGGGCACCTACAGCTTCTCTGTGCAGCCTGTCCCCTTCCATAACAACACACCAGTCATAGAAGCCATCCCATTTCTGTGACTGTCAATAAGATCATTATCCTGTAGGCATGTACATGTCTCTAACTCCTTTTCTCTGTTTGCCATGCTACATGCGTTTACATAGAGGCACTTCAGCTGGGCCCAGATGAAGGTGACTGGCTGCAAGTGGCTGGAATTCCTCTGATGTACTTTACCAGGGTTTCCCTGTTGGTTTCTATTACTTCAGGAACTCCTGCCTCATCTCTTCTAGACTTCAAACGTGCTATGGTGTGTCCAACACATCTCAGAGGAACAGGCATTTGCTGGCCCTCTATCCCTGCAACTTTGGTGTGTCATCCCACGGCTTCTCACAAGCAAGCTTGATATCATCCCTGTCCCACTTCAAGCCTAGTTTAAAGATCTGTCACTAAGCCCCACTAGCTCCTGGGCAAAGACCCTTTTTCCCCTTTGAGATACCTGAGTCCCATCTGAATTAATCAAGCCATGTTCTGTGTAGGCCATCCCATTGTCAAAAAAGCCAAAATTGTGGTGGCGACACCAGCTTCAGCACCAAGTGTTAATGAACTGTGTCTTCCTGACCATCCCAACTCTGCTGGCCACAGCTGGAAGGAGGGAGGAAAAATGACCTGCCCTCCAGATTCCCCCAGTAACTGCCCCAAGACCCTGAAGTCTCTTTTGATCATTTTAGCACTATGCACTGTGGCTTTATCACCACACACGTGGAGTAGCAGTAGTAGGTAGCAGTCCAAGGGCCCTACCAGGCTGTGGAGTTTCCTTGTAATGTCTTCAACGTGGGCCCCAGGGAGGCAACAGGCTTTCATAAGAGGAGGCCCTGCCTGGCATATGAGACCCTCTGTTCTATTCATAAGAAAGTCATTGAAATACTAATTGCTTTTATTATTAGGAGTCTAAATCTGATCTTATCCAATAAATCTGAAAAGTTGAAGAGGGAGGACAGCAATTTAAAGATGATCTTAGTTTAGCCATACACTTTATTTACTAACTGCATGAGAAGAAAGAACATCAGTGGCATCTTTCAGAAGTCTCTTCTTGAAAATAAATTTGAAAGTGAACATATGAAAGATTGTGGTACACATGCCTATCACCAGACAAGTTCCAACATTGCATGGAAATACATTGACCCTTGAAGATGGTTTCTTCAAAGACAGCAGAAGCAGTGGGCCATAAATTTCAAGATTGAGGGCACTGATTTTCATTTTAGTAGTTGCTTCTCTATGAGTATGATGATTCTTAAGTAGTTTCTCTAAGATAAATTTTAAATGTTTTATTATCTTCTATGCTCACTATAAAAAGAGCATTACTTTGCATAGAAGAAAAACATTAATTTTAGATATAATACTAACCACTTTATGGAAAACTGTTTTCAGAAGGGCTGCATCATGGAAAAGGCTTTGAGTTTTTACACGTTAACCAAAGCAAAAAAAAATAGAGACAGGTGATAGTGTCACATTTTAAAAAGAATCAAACCAAAAACACCTCTGTAATGGAATTATTGCCTTATAAAACTTATATTTCAGCCCACACATTTGACAATTGATAGTCTGTGAAATGAAAGGTTTGGGATTTACTAGACCATTTACACTTTGTCTGCAACTTTTGCAGGTTCTCACAGTCCATGTAACACTTCTAGAACAACTGTGGAAAATGTTACAGAAACATTATGGATTGTATTCTGTCTATTTTCCTCATTGTTTCTTGCTTTGGTGACTACAGTCTATTTTTCCAGAGTTAGGTATTTACAGCAGCATATATTAATAAAATTATACCTTATTAATTTCTTCATTGTACCTTTTACTGAATATCTTTTTAAAAAGCATAAAAAATGAAAATGAAAATAAAACTGATGAGGTTATAATTGAAAAGATACTACCATGAACAGTTTTGCACTTAAGAAAAAAAATCTTAGTTCTATGCTGTGATTTATTTTTATGTTTTACAGGCTTTAAAGAATTGCTGTGTTGTCACTGTCATCTGAAAAAAAATCAGCTCTAATTTGTAAAAGTACTGTTACCCCCTCCATAATGCTGTTCTATTAGCTATAATTCCAGAGATGAATTACTCATTTTCTTCAAAAATGAGAAATTACCATAAAACATTCCAAGTTAAATATCAAGAAGCATTTTAATAATGTTGATATAAAAAATCGAAACAGGTAGAAGAAACCTTGCCCACACATGTCAGTTCTATTGGTAGTTGGCTTTGATAACTGTTCATTTTGTACGATTTCTCAGTTCAGCTTTTTCTGAATTAAATTCATTTAATATGAAGGACTGGTCTACATTTTGCTATGTTCAAAAGCACTTTCAAATGACAGAAAATGGCAACCAAAATTTGCTTCACAGTTGGAAAAGTCCAACTGTCTTCCTGTTTTGCATTTATATATCTGTCTTGATTGAGGTTTTATTTTGGTGTTTATTGTTGGTGGTTGGATTTTATTTTCCCTTTGGTGAAAAAAGCATGAGTCAGTCAGTAATAGCAAATAAACCCCAATCAGTTATGAACTGTGTCTACACTGGGCAGATTTGCTAAATTTTCTGTTTTGGAGCTGTACCCTTATTTCAGGATAGTTCTTCAATTAGTGATATTCACAATTGCTCTTCCTGATGCCGCATTTTGGCACTTAGACAACTACATCAGTACCTGGAGTGCAATAAGTACCCAAAGTGGATGATTCATCCCAACCTAAGACACCTCTGTAAAGTAGTTGGCTGAGTTCCCTCAGGAAATACATTATACCCTTCAGTGACTAGAGAGGGGTCCTTGACAGGCTAGCTTTAAGATGGCACTTAAGGTCAGGTTGCATTAATGCTCTATTGCCTATTTAAACAGACCAGTGTAATTCTCTCAAACTCAAGAAAGTCCAGAATCCAGCCTCTGCTTCAAGTCAGATATTTATGTAGCAGAATGTGAGTGAGATCTGGTCAAGTAATGGGGTAGTCCTCCAAGTGTCTGCCATAAGGGAAAGTACTTCCTTCAATTGGCCTCTTCCTTTACAGGTCATGGGGCCTTCAAGGGCTTATCCAAGAACCTCCAGGGACTTGTCCAGGAACTAGGACATTCTCGGTTTGTCCCCTTTTGCTTACAAAACCTGTAGCACTGATGCACATGTGTAAAAGTGCCCCTTTGCTAATTGCTAATCTTTTTGCTTAATCTATTTGTGAAATATAAATGATTAAGTATCATCTGCAGCATGTACAACTTGCTGGGGTTGAGTTAATGTTCTTCATAGCAATCCATATCCCTATGGTGCTATATTTTGGATTTGTGACTAAAACAGTGTTGGTTCTCACAGAACTGTGCTTGCACAGCACAAAGGTTTTCTCCTTTTCACACCCCGTTTCCCTTGAAGCGATTGGGCAGGCTGGGGGTGGGTATGAAGCTGGGAAGGGACTCAGACTGAACAGCTGATCCAGACTGGTTGAAGGCATATACAATGCCTTATAACTACCTGCTCAGTAACAAAATTGAGGTAAAGGAGAGGATTTTCATTTTGGCCAAGGTGGCCTTTGCTCAGAACTGGTTGGATGTTAGTCTGGTTATGGGAGGTGGTGATTTCTTTTGCACTGCTTGTGCTTTTTTTCTCTTTACTTGTTAAGCTATGTTGTTTTGACCTAGAACTTTTTTTTTCTTCCTTCATATTCTCTCCCCTGCCCTGCTGCAGCAGGGAATGAGTGAGCAGTTGTGTGGGTGCTTGGATACTGGTTAGGGTCAATCCACCACAGTTTTTTTTGGTCCCCTAAGTGGACTCAAGGGGTTCAAGATAATAGCAGACCTGATCAAAGTGTGCTAGACTGAATTTATATCTGTTATGTCTGTTTAGCCATTGCTTGGCAGGCTGTTACTTCTGTGGCCGGTCCTGATGTTGACTTATTTGCTCTTTCACCTGATGCATTGCTCACTTCCTTTCTTGCTGTACAATCAATTTCAGAGATTGCTAGTGGCTGCTTTCAGCTTTTGTCCTTTGCATTGCTTATGGGTTTTTCCCTTCCCTTGACTCATTGAACTTTTATCTTGACTCACAACTTTTCTCACTTTTGTCTTTCTTTTCCCTCCCCCATCCCACCATGTTGATTAGCTGCTGGCTGGGATCTATCCACCACAGAAGCCAACCCTTTAAACCTAACTAATTAAAAAAAATTAAAATTATTTCACCTTGTATTGGTAAAATAATATCTATATCACTTCCCAGATTTATATCAGCAGGCTTTTTATTTGAGTTTTCCCAATACCAGTTTCAATGTGTGAGACGCAAACATTTATGCCAGTTTGAATTTATATCCAATTCATGGTTTGAATGCTTATGTCAAGGTGGTAATATGGCACTGCAAAATGGAAGCCTGCAATCTTCATTCCGGAATAAATTCTCATCAACATTCAGAAGAAAAACATTTTTTTTCTTGTAGTTTTGTTGGTTTATACTTCTCTGCTTTGACATTTTGAAATATATGCAAATATATTTATCTAGGTAAATATATTGAGTTCAAAGACGTTATTTTCTTCTTAATTTTGTGTCAAGTGTTTATTTAAAGGAAGTGAATTTCTTAATTTTTCATAAATATCTAAAATAATTGAATTAATTTAAGTTCCTTTCCCTTATTATTTAGGCAGAAATTGATCATTTCAGCCAAAAAAAAAAAAAAAAAGAAAAATTTGAGATTTTGGTTATGGTTTTGTTTTTCTCCTGGTTAATTAAAATCATGTTGCAATTTAAATTGCTTTGGAATCACACATGAGTCATTGATTATATACTCCCTTACAAAAAGTAAAAGTAATATACAAGGTCAACATATGCTGTCAGACACTTCTGATGTTTGTGCTGAATTTCAGCAGAGGATGACATTATCTGGCTTTTCTATAAAAATCTTTGAAGAGTATATGACATAGCTGAAATGTAGAAAAGGTACCTGAACATGAAGTATGCATAGACCAAGAATATCTCTAAATATTCTTTACATTAGATAATTAAGCACACTGAAGTGGAACAGGTTTGTCAATACTGATCTAGACTCCTGAAATTTGTAAAAGGGAGTTAGAAAAAGAAACCTGATTCCTTTATTAATTTCTCACATAGCTCTGGTTATTTTTTTCTCAAGCAGAAGAATTTTTCTCTGTGTATTTTGTGGACAAGTGAATTTTGAAATAACATATTTTTTAACAACACAGTTGCATATACTAACAATTTTTATTTTTATTTGACAAAATAAGCCTTGGGTTATATTAGTAGTAAATGAAACTACCACCATCAAGTGTCCTATGCTACCTGGCTGTTTCTAGAAATAGACCTGGTTTTAATTACAAATGGGAATAACTACAGGGACAGGTTATCCTGGGTCAAAGGGGCTTTGGCAGGGCAGCAGGTAATAGATTTCTGAGTTGAACAGACTAAGAATGCTAGTGACACCTGTATCCTTCCAATTAGCTGTTAGAAGAAACTTACAGAGTAAATAGGGGTCCCCATTCCCTCTCCTTTACTCCACATTCCCTCCAACACGTTTCTACCCTCTTAGAGCAGCAGCGTGGCTCTCGGCTGGGTGAAACCATGACAACTATAATGCAGGGGCAAGCAAATGAATGAAAGAATGCACAGCCTTGTTCTCGTGGTACACACTAGGAAAAGAGCAATATCAGGAAGCAGGGAGTGAACATAATTCTAACTGCCTAAAGCCTATCTATAAGACCATCATACAGCCTTCTGATGAAACAAGAAAACACCTACAAGTGTATATGAGTTATCTTCCCTGGAAAGAAACTCCTTCCCTGTTCTAAATAACTGTTAGACATTGGTTTTAGATTTTTTTAAGCAATTACAGTACTGGACAAGCCAGAAAATATGCTGAGCACATTGAGGACAGAGCTAGAGAGGAGGGCAACACTTTATCACATGTAGAAGACTGAAAGCTAAACCTCAGTCATGACAAATGCCATGCTTGACATTGTATGAAAATTAATAGATTGGTTCATCTTCCTTTCCCTCATTCTTCCTATGAATAAAATGGCAATAATAACACTGACCTCTTTTTTAAAGTATTTTGATTTTTACACACTAATAAATAAATAAAAATGGAAATGAAATATAGGTGGTATTCTGAAAAGCCTGATAAGCATAATGACAAACAGGAAAATATCAAAGTTACTGAAAGGGTGAAGGCACTATTTTTAGGCTCTTGTCCTCAGTGTTGCAGGTTTTTTTTTTTATGCAGACATGTGCATACACTTACGAGACAATTTATTTCACTTAGGAGGTTTTATTTGATTCAAAGTAATATTTTGTAACAAGAAGCAAAACCAACAACAACAAGGACAACATAAAGATTTACGTTGTGCAACTATGTATATACATTGTGAAACTTTAACAAATTTTCCATAGTTTTATGTGTTGCATAAATAATATTTTTGTCTATTGAGAATGCACTGGAACATATATTTTTATATTATGCAAATATGGCATGGATGTAGTATGAATTAGTATTTTGTTAAAGTCATATATTTGTAGAGGTCATGATTTCAGCTCTACCTTGTCACCACATTTTCAGTAGATAGTAAGATGAAGTGGGCTGTAGTAAGATCAGCAAGTGTTCTTAAACGATAAGAAGTGGCAGTCACTCACATGGATCCTTTGAAAAAGGAGACATACTGAAAGGATACTGTCAAAATTGTTAGGATTGAAGTATGACCTACCTTGATAGTGGATCCCTTTGGCAAATATTACTGTAAAGATTGCAAACACAGCAATGTGATTTGGGAGAAGTAATACAGGGTTGCAATTCAGGAAATTTTGATTTCTGGTCATGTGCTCACATGGGAAATCATTTGAGGTAAGTTTTACACCTAGGGCATTTATTTATTTTGGTGGAAATCCACATTACTCAGGGTAAGTGTGCCAGATTTCCATAGCACATACTCCCGTGGCAGCAAGGCCACAAAATTGTGTTTGTTTCCATTCCAGTGAGTCAGTCCTTATCCAGATTTCATGAGAAGTTTCATTTTTCCCCTTTTTCTCAAAGGCCTGAGTTCTGTAAGTGTTGACTAGATCTTATGCTTCAATATTTCTTTCCAAGTCTTAATCTCTGCAAAATGTGTGCAGTAAGAGGGCATGTATTGATGTTAAAACTGATGTAGTCGTTGTTTACACGGTGCAAAAATGTGTTTATACTTTTGAATTACCAATTTCTCTGGCAAACTTTTTTCCTTACATGTGTAGTATATTTTTTTCTTTTTAATAGAAGAAAAATCTTCCCTTTTACTAGTCTTTAAACCTGATATATCTGAGATTAAAGAATTCAAGGTCAAAAAAGATCTTACTGTTCTCAAATCTGTATAAATTACAGGTGTGTGTTGGATATGTTAAGTATAGATCCCAGTTAGATCAAAGTTAGTGACTAAACAGAGAGCCTTTGATTAAAATAGGGTAAGTCTGAGAGCAACAGTAGTTCTAACTTTATCTGCTTAGACCTACATTCTTTTACCCAAATCAAAATGCATTCCCTAGATTTGCAGAATCAAAGAATCAGAGAATCAGAGAATCACAAGGTTGGAAAAGACCTTTGAAGATCATCAAGTCCAACCATTCCCATCCTAAGCTAAACCATATCCCTAAGTACCTCATCTACCCTTTTTTTGAACACATCCAGGGACGGTGACTCAACAACATCCCTGGGCAGCCTGTTCCAGGCCCTGACAACTCTTTCAGTAAAAAATGTTTTTCTAATGTCCAATACTGCTTCTAGATCATTACAACAAAGACAAACCAGAAATATGAGCCATGTCACAATAATTTCTAGCCAGTTATCATCTTCAAAAATGAATAGATAAAAATGAAAGTGAAATAGTTTTGAATTTGGTCTTAAATTAAATGTCTTTTCACAGATACCTGTTTTTCCAGTGAAATTAATTGCACTAATTCTGTTCTCCACACTTCCAAATTAATTGTACATATAATTACCAGCGTAGGGTATCTGCAAATTGTACAACAAAATTTGTCAATTAAAATGTATTTTGAAAAGTATCTTTGTGTAAAACTCTCAGAG
Organism: Gallinula chloropus; assembly: GCF_964237585.1. Lineage (NCBI taxonomy): Eukaryota > Metazoa > Chordata > Aves > Gruiformes > Rallidae > Gallinula > Gallinula chloropus. The sequence goes on along the minus strand of NC_140085.1, from coordinate 125,943,755 downwards.
CAGTTATTAGGGAGTTGCAGATTTCAGCTTTCCTTACCGAAGTCTTCCTGCTTTAACATTTCTGAATCATTTCAATGATTTAATACTGCTATAAGATTACAGGCTTCTTATGGGAGGGGTGTATCCCTGAGAACTGATAATCTCACCCCAGAAACAGTTAATCATGGATAATTTGCGCATACTGTTATTATTTACATTTATTGCAGTGATGATGCATGGAAACAAACAAGAATAGCGCCTGATTGTACCAGACAAGAACAACAACAAAAACAAATACCAAGAAGGCTGTGGGCTTTGCATCCAGCAGATTTCAGTCTGGGTAAAATTAATGTTGTGTATGCAGAGCTGTAAGAAAACGTTGTGTTAATTCCATGGTTTCAGTGGGAAGCAAAGAGGAAGAGATGAGGGAGGAGGAGAAAGAGCTGGGTAGGAAGAAGTCAGAGAGGTGGGAGTGCAGCCGGGGCAATGGGAGCACCCTGATGCCTAACTGACACTGTCAGGCTGTTCTTCTCCCTCAGGGTCCCCGCTGGCATGTGCGAGCAACAGAGGTGCTTCTTGGGTGCCAAGCATCAACCTAGGAAAGATGCCCTCAAAGCCCATGGGTCTGCCAGTGCTATGCTCATCTTCACTATTATTTTTGCAGGGGATGGATGCAGAGTAGGAAAGGATGTGAAAAAAAATTATTGTGTGTAGCTTGCTTAGTAACCACCTGAACAAATGTAGATTTCTCAAGCTGATCTTCAGCTTTGTCATCCCTTGGAGTTCTGTTCCCTCGCCCTGCTCACAGGATTCATGTCAAACGAATCAATTTCATCAGATGTATTTAGTGTTTCCTGGCAACCACCCACCTTGAAAAAACAAAATCCTATGCAATGAGTGTGGAGGGACCTCTCCCTCCTTTCCTCCTTTCCTCCCTCCCTCCACCCCTCCATCAAGGCTTCCTATATTAATTCCTTGTACAGTTGGGCAGTCTGTATCTCAGTTACACTACTGAGATAACATTTACACAAATTGATTAGGGGCATGTCAAATCAGCTTGTTATTTAAACTCAACAAAGCATAATTACATGAATAATTCTGATTTCTAAAATTCAAAATATGAAGTTTTCCTTTCATTTTCTCAGTGTGTTCATGCAGATAGTCTGTTTCAGCTAGGAAAATGAAATTAATTTTAAAAAGATGACTTAATACAGATATTTTTCTCATATGTGGAAGAAAACTAATTGAAGGATAAAATTAGTGATGACAGAATATTAAACAATGAACAGTTTCATGAGTTACTTATTTCAAAATAATGATTATATTTATTATATTTTAACAAAGAGCCTAGGGAAAATATATACAGAAACTTACTCAGGAAACTATCCTGGAGAGCCCATGGAGGGTTTACTAGTAAGGGAAACCCAACTTTTTCAGTGCAAGTTTTGTGCGTTTGTGCTTATGTGTGTGAAGAGGGGGTTTGCTTAATATGTCACTTTTGTTTCTTTTCTGTTTCTTTTATTGGTACTTGAATGTTGCATGTGTGCTGTTAGTATACAGCTAACTCTTTCTTGAGAGCTAGCTAACGTCCACATTTTAAGAAAGCTTGAAGAAGGAATTGAACTACATAAACAAAAGCAGTGGACTGGAGCAGACCAGCAAACATGGGTATTAATTCCCCAGTATATTCTCTTAGACTTAATTAACTTGCACATCAGAGACTCCCATCCTCAGCTTAACTTATTTTTTGTGGAAAAAAAACCCCCACAACTAATGCAGCTACACACAATTAATCTAAATTACCATGAGTTGTGAATGGTAAGAGTCAATCTCCTGGAGTTATGTGAGGTCCACCAAAAGCTTAATGGCCGACATAAAAGTAGAACAAGATGCACTGATCCTTAAGCTAGCGCCATCCTTACTGGTGCATACTTTGTGCAGAGAAAGAATCGCAGAATAATAGAATCATTCAGATTGAAAGAGACCTTTAAGATCATCAAGTCCTACTATAAACACCATGATACACCACAGAATCTAGAAAGAGAACATACGTGTGACTATTTGGGTACTCACGAGTCTTCTGCAGGTCCTCAGCTGTAGGTATGGCAAAGCAGAGAGACCTGAGCACGCACTTAAGAGTTCAGAGGCCTGCTCTTCAAGAAGGTCAGAAAAGAAAGGTTAGAAAAAAGGAAGGGACAGAATATTCTTCACAGTTAAGGAGGCTGAAATAAGGTTAAGGTGAAGGGACCAACTATACCCCGTCTTGGAAAGAATAGACCCAAGGAGTAAGCAGGGATCTTTAAAACTGTTCAGAGAAAGAGACAAATGAGAGAAATGGAGTTTGAAATATCTTTTTCTTTTTCAAGTTACATCTAGAATATGTGACTTGTTCTCCTGAAGTCCAGTACCCTATCTTCTGGTTTTCTAACAAGCCTAAATTTTCTTTCCTATCAAAAGATATGGGCTAATAGTAGGAAGGCAGTTGAAATTAACATGCTAGTGGTGAAATTAAGTTCATCAGTCCATGACAAAAAATGCTAGATTATATTCACCTTGCAAGGAGAGTAATATCTGAGGCAGCGGTTTCATTAATACCTAGTCTCAGTGATTTGCAATAGCATTTAGACTTACAAGTTACACTGTAAAATAACTGTCACAAAAAATGAGTTTTTCTTATGAAAATCTGGTTAAAAATTATTACTAGAACAATATTTGAAAATAACCCACCTTGAACTAACAATATTCAGAAATACCATGCAACTGGTAGGATGGCCTCTTGTAAAATACAGGAAGTCTTGATTACAAAACTTATTTGGTTATACTTAATCTTACATATAAATAGAATTAAAAGATTCAGGATAATACTAAAAGAATATGTTTGACAGCAGAAACAGCAGAAACTTATTTTATGAGATTATGTAGACTAACCTTATTTACTCTGAGAAGAAAAGTGAAACTTTATGTGGTGTGATATATAAAGTAATGTATGATATAGATTAAATTATATTAACCTTTTTGGTTCAAGAAGGAAAAGACTCCATTGAAAGTTGAAATGCAACACATAAAATGAGAGGCTGTACTTTATACAACATGTAAATTGTCTGTGGAACTCAGTACTATATGGAATAGTGTTCAAGCCAATAAAAATCAAGTAGTATTTACACAACGATATTCATAGTCTACAAAACTAAAATGAAATAGACTATTAAATGTACTATTTCAGTACACTGTGTAAGCCAGCATTTTTCTCCTCAACTAATGCTTTTTTGTTCCATTTCTAAGAGAAAGACTTGAGGTTTCCATATAAAGGCTACTTTAAATATTTTGATGGTCTAATTACCTAATGATTTATTTTTTGTACATGCCAAAAAAACCCCAACAAACCCACCCAGAAGTAACACTGAGTTTTCATTTCATTAGTACAAAAGAAGAAAGATGTATCTTTATGCAAATAGGAAGAATCATATGGAGGGGAGTGAAGAATCTTACACAGGAAGATGGTGTTTCTTATTAATTAAAGAAACACATGATTCGGTAGCATGACATACTTAGGCAGCTACTAGATGAAGAATAAAGAAAAGCACAAGGTGTCTGACAGTGCTTGAACTTGTTGGGTTTTTGTTGCAGAAGGGAAGAACAAGAAGACCTTTTCAGTTTGAATTAGTTTACTGTGACCAAGGACTCACGAGGCCTCATAATTCTCAAGGAAAAAATTAGAAATGACATCACAACAGAAACAACAAATTTACAGATGGGAGATTTAAAACTCCAAGGATTGGTATGTTAGATTATAAGAGGCAAATCTAAATCTTGAAAAAAAGGTGGCTCAGGAGAGTTCAGAATTTGTTAATGACATTATATTGAGGACACATATTTTTCAATGCAGAAAGTTGGGTGGGAAGTTTAACAAGCAACTACTGTGGCTGAATCACAGCTCTTCAACTGCATGAAGCTCAAGCATAAAATAGAAACAAGTTCAGTTTACTAGAAATGAGTACAGAGGAAAGCTCACAACAGTAGGCACAAAATCAGAAAACCACAAAGCCTTCCACAGATACCAAGGGACATAAACTACAAGAAGGGAACACGAATTCTAAGAGGACCAAAGCTCTGTTTCTGTTTTTGATTGCTACAACAGACAACTTTCTGTGATACTGTGAACAACAGTTTTTTTCCCATAAGCTTTGGATGATTTTGGATTTCCTTCTTTGGGCCAGGCTCAGCCTAAAACTGGAGCATTTTTCTGTTGAAAAGAAATTCAAATTATGCTTCTAGTAGTTTTCTTTATTGTAACTTTAATGGCAAAGTATTCCCCTTAGTTTTAATTTTTCCTCCAGGTAGTGCATTGTGGGAATAAACTGAAAAGCTTGAAATCTCTAGCTTGTGTTGCATAGACAAATGTATTCGTCTAGAACAAAGATATCAAGGCCTGGATTAAGGAGCTCAGAATTTAATGTAGTCAAAATGAATTCTTTTTCCCACACACAGCAGTAGTGTAATTGACAGATGATTATATATCAGCCTTTGCCAAGAATATTGCTAAGCACTTTAAGCCTGGCAAACTGTGTGTTACATTGTGATTGGTAGAAAAATCTATAATTTTCTCTTGAGGAAAGGCCAATCTTGTATCAGCTCAAATGTTACACTATACTCTTTCCGTCACAAAATTCCAGCTGCACACACTGGATGTGCTCCTAAAAAGATGGATGATTTTTTTTTTTTTTATTATTTGACTATTTAAAAATACATATATGTATATATTTAAAGAAACAGCAATAGTTTATGAAACTTGGATTTCTAAATATTAACATCTTTAAATTTAGAAGGTGCCCTTGGCTTCACCTCTGCATTTCAACTCACAAGTGAGTTACAAAATTGATGGTAGCAATTGATTATCAAGGATTGTACCAAGCCACACACCAAGGCCCTGAAGCCGTTTCTGCTGTCTCTGAGTTTGACATAAGCTTCCAGTTCAGCAGCCCAAATATGTATACTCAGAAAAGCTTTTGGTTAAATACTGTTGTGATTATTTTGTTAGGTACTTGGGATTATGAAAGTTTTTTAAGCAGTGCAAACCACTATAGATAGTTACTGCTTAAACATTATAGTACATTGCCAAATTACGTGTGTAGTGTAAGATTATATATACACAAAATAAATTGCTGAAGTCTGTTTTATGAGAAGCTAGCATTTTTAAATAGTCAGGTTCACACTGTTATTCACAAAATGGGTCAGCACCCCTTCCTTCCAGAAGAAGGCATCAACCATCTCAGCCAATTAGGCAGGTATTCTTTCCCAGTACCTTGCTATGGTGAAAAACTAATTTTATAACAATTTTTAAATGAGAAAGAACCGAAATCAAAGCACTTAAAGTAGTTATTTAAAGCAAATTTTAGTAAATACTTAGTGACCCTCAGGTTTTTGTCTGTGACCTTTACGCAACTCTCTCCTGTTATTTTAGGCATGGTTTGAGGGTTTCTTAAGATATAAACTGTGCTCACCATCATATATATAGGCAGGCTGATGAAGCCTTTGATATTTTAAATTCAAATTACAGAAAGACTTCATTTAAGTGAAGTAATAATTGTGGGCCCTTAACAATTTGACACAGCATGCTTAGTGGGAGTTGCATCCAATCTGCTATTGAATAGCTGGGTGCCATCTCATTCTCTGACATCTGAGCTGAAAAGACTCTGCTGTTAGATGCACCAATTTCTTCTCCTTGAATGATGATCTATATAACTGATACAAGGTTGTTTGGGGGCCATAGAAGAAAGAAGAGGGACCCACAGAAGTTAATTTAAAAAAAAACAAACCCAAAATAAAAAACCTGACCATTTCTGGCCTACATTTCTTGTAGATCTGAATTAGTTATTTTTCACTGATCAAAATAATTACATAGCAGTTATGCATATATTCAAACATAAGCCATTTGCTGTCTCACTGAAAACTGAGAGCTTCCAAGATCCCATGATATTTTGAATGCTAATCCTTTTCTTTAAAGTAAATGAAACACTCTCTTTACTGTCAGTTGCAGTCCTTTAGGACAAATAATCTATGTACTTCTTGCAGAAAAGTAATCAAAAATGCCTGCATGATAAAATTTGCTTCTTTGAATGATTACTTCTGGAATACTAGTGCAAAAACACTTCTGAGACAAAATTGGCAGAGCAATTCCTTTTTAACCAAAGGATATCTTTTCCCAAAGTGCATCCACATTCTGGTTATGATCAGAAGGTGTATTTGACTGCATAGACTCCAAACTCATAATTTATTAAAAGAACAAGCATAAATAGTAATTTTTTTTTTAATAGAAATACTGCAAATATCTAATTAGGATTGATGCTATCGCTGGGGTGACAGTACCTTTGTATACATCCTAAATGTCATTTATTACCAGAACTCTATGCATGTGAATGCAAGAAAAACTCAGGAGCAACCTAAGCTGTGAGTGCTGCAAAGGAAGCTCAGTAATGAAGCCTGACAATTAGGCTCTAATCATTACTTTCATGGCAATTATACAGTGTACTGAACAGGACTTCAACTCCTAGAGAAAGATGGACAATGAATACCAAATTTTGACCTGCCTTTTAAGACATTCTAAACTAGAATAATTTAATTGGGATCACATAATTACTCAAAAGGCAATCTCAAGTGCATTATCATCCTCCTGTGTTAGCTCTGCATACCTTGTTATCCTCTTAGAGTTTGTCAAAAAATTGTCACAGGAGACTGAATCTTACAGAGGATAATAACCCTATTGCTGCTTCTTCAAGCCTCAAACCTGAGTTCTGAAATAATGAGAAGACTCTGCTGCTGGGAATAGCCTTTTTCATTTGTTTGGGACTTTTTTTTTAATGTAGACCACCCAGATGCATCTGTCATAGCAGGGGTAGGGATTTGGAAAAAAAAAATTGAACAGTGGAGTCTTCATGGGTTTTGTTCACTGATTCATTATGCACAATTTGCAGAGGTGTCTAACAGTCCCTTGCTTGCTGGGTTATGTATATTTCTAATGATCCCTTAGAAAAGAAAGAACATGGAAATAATACTTTTTAGGATGACATCTCATCTGTTTATTACAGAAAGTTTACAAGTAGAATTTATTCAGATTTTCCTTTCCATTTCATTTGAATACACAATTAAGTTTGATAGTATCCTGTTGCAATATATGTCTTGGTGTTATTGTTCATACCATTTGTTAGCAAACAAAGAAGGCGACAAATGAGTATTACTGACCAAATTCCTTATTTACTTTGTTATTCATGCTCACTTCCAAAGCTTTTGAATTCTACCAAAATGAAGGAATCTGAAGAAAAATTATTTTCAGACAAAATCTGCCAACAAATGTGCCTTTTATATGTCAAAAAGTAAGTTAAGACTAATATTAAAACAAGGCTAATAAAAGTCTTCTGCCATTGATAATTGAACTAGGACCTCAGTGATCCACCAGGATATTGTCATTTCCACTCTGTCCTCAAAAGCAGATATTAGATTCTCTTTCCTACATTTGTTTTTGCTTGGTCGTCAATCACTTCTCCAAGGACTAGTGCAGCCCTGCCTGAACTACTCCCTCCCACATTTTCAGAGGCTACAGTCAACTATGTTTTGTCTCTGCAAATGTTGGAAAATAATATTTTCATTATTGTGCACCTTTGAATTTCACTTGCAAGTTCACTTCTTCGCATTTATTTGCCAGACTATGCAAAGTTCTGTATCATGCATGGTGTGGGATCTAGAAAGGAGAAGCATCACCTTTCATTTTACCTAATTTTCTGTGTGATGCTTTTGAAATCAGCCAACAAAAAGAGAGACAAGCTATTGCTGACAGCAGGCTTGGCTTGCACAAAAGAGATCAATCTATAACCAGATCAGTCACTGCTGCATGTACTCCCAGCAGCTCTCATATCTTTTTACTTGAAGTGCTTGCATTTGGAACTGCTATACACAGATTTTCTTCCTCTACACTTCTATCAGTAATGGCAATTTGTTGTCAGATTTTAGGGACCACTAAATAATCATAGGGCTTTTTGAAAATTACTGAATTAATGAATTTCTAAAAATATTTCAGACGGAACACCTTAAGTATTCAAGAACAGTTACAGATTAGGTTTAATGTAGTGACTGGACATAGCTTTTTGACCCTTAACTTGAGAGAGGACCCATACTTACAAGACCAGTTCAGTATACAATACAGAGAGATGAGCAAAATGCAGTAATGATACGGAGTGCTTCATGTACAACACAGCTGAATCTATTATTGTTATACATCAAAAAAAAAAAAAATCTCAGTGTATTGTAATTTGATATGATGGAGAAAATTTGGCAAAAGTTAAGTGCAGAATTTAAATAACGTGAGTCATGGTGGATTCGTTTGGATTGTAGGAAGCAATTAGGACATGCTGGATGCAGATGGGTTTAGCATGCTTTGGAAAGAACCGTGGCTTCATTTTAAAAGTTTTTTTTATTGGGGGAGAGTAGGGGGAAAGTAGTAGATAGTATATATGTCTCTCATGAACACACTACAGAAAGGATCAGAAATGGCCACAGTAAATGGGACATCCTACCAATGCTTTTTGGTTGTGGTGGTTTGTTGGTTTTCTGGGTTGGTTTGTTTGTCTGTTTCTTTTTGTATTCTTCTAAATATATAGTTTCCATTCATCCCATCACCAAAATTAATTACTATGCAAATTATGTGAACAATGGCAATTAAACAATTTACATTACAATTTTAAGAACCCTGAAACTGTTTGACATTCTTATTGGTAATTGAGTTGCATGATGAAAATAATTACTTAACATTTCATAGAATCATAGAATCACAGAATCACAGAATCACAGAATCACAAACTGATTTGGGTTGGAAAGGACCTTAAAAGCCCATCTAGTCCCAACCCCCTATGAGGGCCACTAGACCAGGTTGCCTAAAGCCCCATCCTGCCTGGCTTTGAACACCCCCATGGAGGGGGCAGTCCCAACTTCTCTGGGCAGCCTCACAGGGAAAATTTCTTACTAATGTTTAATCTAAACCTGCCCTCGTTCAGTTTAAGCCCATTAGCCTTTATCCTGTCAGTACATTCTGTGACAGTCCCTCTCTGGCTTTCCTGTAGGCCCTCTTCATGTACTGGAAGGCTGGTTCATAACATTTGCAATATCTCACCAACATAGACAATGATTCTTTTTAATAAATCTCACTGATGTCACACTGACACAGGCAATCCAATGCATTGACCTCAGCATCAGTAAAAGCCTGGGGTTATTAATATATTAATAGGGATGTACAAAATCCTTCAGTTTGCTGCAAATTAAAAATTACATTTTTTGGATCAAATGAGGCATAAAGCAAGATAATTGCATGAAATTTAGGCCATTCTAAAAAATCTGTTTACATTTCTTAAAATAAGATTTAAAGGAACTGCAAAAGAAGAAAACAAATTAAACTATCTCTTAAAATATGTTTAAATATATTTAAACTTTATAAATATATATATATTTTCATTTAAATCTTTTTTTCACTGCAAAATTAATTAACAAAATATTTCTTGGTTACAGAATTTTGGCCCACATCTATTCATAAGCTTCTACAATTACTGAACCAAATATGTCAACAGAAAAGCAAAATTTAAATAAAAGGCAGTTGCTTTTCACCCTCATCATCTATCACAGTCTAATTAAGGTCCACATTAAAATAGGTTAGACTTCATTCCATGCAATCATCAAGAAAACGAAAATATTTTTCTTTGTTCGTTATTGCTTTGTCTTCTGTACTGGTTTATATTGTGCATTCATTAAATGCATAACTGGATTAAAGCAAGCATATGAAAAGAATCTTTTGTGTTTTGTCTTGAAAGGTGTTTTCTATTTTAACAGGTATAACTCAGTCCTAATTTTTTTAAGGTGTAATGTTAATAGCAGTAATTAAATATGCCTTTATCAACATTTTCTTAATTGTCACCTACAGTTATTTACACGTGAATACAGAAATGGTATTTTAGTTACTGCTAGGCAGCAGTCATATAATTTATAACATGACTAATTAAAATGATTGAGCTTGCTATAATATTCTTTGCAGTGTTTACTGCATGAAAATTATTAAAATATTCATTGCAACAACAATAAATTCCTTATTCAAAGTAATTGTAAGCATGTATGTTTAATTTAATGTTAACCTGCCAAACTGAAAGTAGATTGAAAACTCTTTGATGGCAACATGATGTTTTTGCATATATTCTTAACATTTTCAATTAGTTCTCTGGATGTAGCCTGCATCTGAAGGAGTGTTTTAAATATGCCAACCCAACTTCATCCTCCTGGTGAAGGCACCCTTCTCCAGAACAAAAGGTTTGAAAGGACCTTTTGTGTAATCCAAGTCACTGTGTTTCTTATTTCTTCCTTAGTTGCTAAGGAAAACCAAGGGCATTATTGACATGAATTTCAACAGCCTGTAGCTGTCATTGGTTTTAATGTTTGCTTAATGTCATTTTCACAAAGTACTATGGGTTATTTTCTCCTAACTACATAAATATCTCTTGTCACCACGTTGCATCCATCACTACAGTGAATGCATTGCCCTCCTTTGTTATTGTCAGGAAAGGGCAATAACAACATTCGGTGTTCAACAAAGTTACTAAGTCTTCCATCATCACCAAATATAGAAGACCATGCTTTAATAAATTCCTTGTTACAAATACTCTAAATATATTCTAGTGTATGATCATTCTGCTAGCACGATGTATCAAGCTAATTAGCAATAGCACACATGCAAATGATTCTGTTCATGTTAAAGAACTTTGTAAAATGTCCCTATGATTGGTAAAGCAATTACAATCATAGTTGTATGTCATTATTAATCATTTTAATAACTTCTGTACGCTAAATTTAGTTAATTTTTAAAGTCCTAAATCAAAATAGTCCTTTGCATTACATTCATCAAGATGTTGTATTGTTTCTTGGTTTTTTGGTTTTAATTTGTATATTTTGTTCAATAACTCCAGCCATCTAATTAAAAAAGTTCTTCATTATTTCCCACACTTTAAAACATTTATAGGAGTAGTACCTCGGTATGAAAAAGTGGCTGAACAACGGGCCTATCTTTATGATTCATTAATTTTAACTGTGGGGATCATTTACATTATGTATTTATATCCAGTATCTTCTTATCAGGGACAGAAATACAGACAGTTCTGAGCTTAAACAAGAAGAAATGAAAATGTTTTGTACATGCCTGTTCTCTCCTGTATTCAGTGTCATGCATGGGCAGCAGTGCAATGAATTCAAACCATTGTTTACTGCTCTCTGCTTCCAAGGATGAAAGTTCAGGTCTATTGCTATGGTGGTGAGTACACCCCAGTTCTCTCCCTGTAAGGCTAAGTTTTACAGGGCAAAACGCATTTTTGCCAGAATTGTGTAGGAAGATGTTGGGCTAGAGGTGCCATCAGCCAGCCTTTCATTTAACTGTTTGCAGAATGGCAATGGTGGAGCCAGCATGTCTGTAGAAGTTATTCTTACCCTACAATGGGCATCTGTGAGTCTGCATCTGGAGTAGTTTCCATCTGCTAAAGAAGAAAGGGAGAAGGGGAGTGCTCTTGGGTTCCAGGTGGGACCTTCCAGAGTGGCACATGGAAAGACAAGCTGTGCCATGGAAAGAGAGGCTGTGTCCCATTTCATTTCTCCACCACTGTGATGGTCAATTCACAGTGGTACAGCTTATCTGGTATGAAGACAGACATCTTTCATGATGTCCCTGTAGCCATCTTAGTTTCTATTGCATCAGGTCTCACTCAGGATGTACCTCTAGACATCTTCCACAACCATTGCTATTTCATTCTTTTAATTTCTGTCAGGAGAGGAGGCAAGCCAGCTTTACACAAAACAGCACAAGCCCAAACCAAACGCTGAAAGAGTATTTCTCTCTGGTTTAGGAGCTACCTGGATTTCTCTCTGTAAAACCAGTATATATATGTAACTACACATATGCATAGGGCAGCCCAGATTCTGCTCAGTCTCTGAGAGCCACGTGCAAGTTCTTTATCCTCTTCTGCTGGGATGTTCTTTTCTCTCCAAATCGATACGTCTGAATGCTTTCTCCAAAACCTTTTGAAAATGTTGTATAGCTTAGAGATTAGTGTGCTATATTACTTTCCTTTATCCCATGTCCTTAAAGCCAATTGTTTTTCATTAAAAAATGTCACTATACATCTCAGAGCAGTGGAAAAATGTTCAGCTCTGATATTCTTGCTTTGCTGACTGAGTTGTAAATTCAGATCACTTACCATAGTACCTAGCACATCTTTGCATTGAATCAATACGGATATTTTGGATATTGAAGCACTTTGCAGTGCTTCAATCTTCTTGTTTTTCTTCCCCCAAAGATGACAATTTATACAAAGCATGATATATTTGTAGCTCTTTTCCAAATTGTTCTTTAGGTCAAATAACATGATATACTTTTGATAAGGAACATTGCTCAATAAACATGGAGAAAAGCCAGAAAAGAAAGAAGCTACATGTCACTGTGTTCAAATGCAACAGAATTTCACCCTACTGCTTTACCTGATTTTTCATATTAACACAATCTTCAATTAATTTTCACTTACAGGGAGGTAATACTTGAATATTTTTCCTTGCATTGCTTATTGTAAGAAAATAACACAATTAAAATTTCTCTCAAAATGCAATTTTAAAGGATGCAATAATTGATCTTAAAATGTTCTATTTTAATACTGCTACATGTAATCAACTACAGAGTTGTTTTTGAAAGCTGCCAAAAATACCCAATCCTTTTTTTGTTCTTTTCAGTAGTCTCATCTTAACCTAGAGTTGTCCAAAACTGAGCAAGTTTAAATTCTGTTTTGTGTCAAATTTTATGGTGTTGGTTTGGTAGGCTTTAGATTTTTTTTCTTCTTCATTTTGAAATTGCTTGTTGGAAGGTAAACAAAATCCCTAAAAATTTTCAAAGAAAAGAATTATGCTGCCTGAGCATTTTGGGTGAGAATGTAGGTACATTTATGCCTGTACCTTGAATTCTCTTTCTTTCTACACACTTCTTATTAAAAGAGTTCATCTTTGTCTAAACTGACACATCTCTGGGCAGCTTTTCAGCTTTGTGAAAACCAACATTTTGATGAAATTTCACTTGCCAAAAATATTTGCTTTAAAGCAACTTATTCTGCTTTTGCCAATTATCTACTCTGCAAGCATCCCCAGGATCCATCTGAACAACCTGTGACAGATTAAAAGCCCACGGAAATGTGAAAGGTATTTTGGGTGTGGTGGAAAGGAAAGGGTGGGAGGACATCGAGGTGGTAGGGAGCCTGGTCCAGCGTGTCCCTGATATCCATGTTTTGTGGTGACACATGAGCTCTGCTTTTGGAGGAGTGACACTTGAGAAAACACTACCTGACTTGAAACCTGAGATTAAAGTAGACTCGGGTAGCATGACTTTCATCCTTTCACAGGAAGGCCAGTCATACCAACATTTGTTTACATGGAAAAAGTTTTAGATTTTTACTTTACTGATTGTAATGTTTTCACTGGGGAATGCACAGCTAAGGACTTTCTGAATTCAGACCAAAGTTTTCTGTTTCATCTAGAAACCTTTCAGATTTTTCAACCTTATTCCACTTCCCATAACATCTTCCACTTTCTAAATTGCTTAGAGAGGAAAAAAGGAGCTTTTACAATGTCAATTATTTCCAGAGTCAAAGGTCTTAGTGTAGTAGTAAGAACTGCATGTTTGCAACAACTCCTTACAGTTTTCAATAAGGAGAAAGGAGGCATGCTGCCATTTCTAGAAATTTCTTGCCAATGCAGTTTTTCTTCACTCCAATCTCTCACCAGCTGAGTTTCATAAGTAAAGCTAAACCCTTCAGATTTCTATTCTTTTTCACTGTCTGAGACTTTGCATGCAGAAAACTGCTGCAAAATATTTACCCTTCACAGAGATGTCATTATTCCTTCCTGGATTGGTTCCTATCACAAAATCAACAAAAACACAGGAAATGCTACAACTCAAGCTTTTCAGATGGTAGCAAAATACCACTGGAAAAATGAAAGTTTAAATGATGTCAGCCATCTGTTGTTTAAACCAACCAAAATGTATTTATTGCAATATGTAAATGTTGTAATTTATCTTTAATAAGGACTGCGCCTTTAGAAGGAAACACATGTACATTTGTTGGCAGCAGGCAGCCTTCTTTAACTGTAATAGCATGAGGGAACATGTCTCTTTCCTTTCCCTGATGATACAGCAGTTGGAAAAATAATAATTTTTATCAACAAACACAAAAATATTATAAATGAAAACCCAACTAACAAACACACTATACTTGCTTGCATATCTGACAACATGTTCTAATATTATAAATCAGTCAGATGTTGGGTTATAAACAGAAGTCTGCAACACATTCTTTCTTATTGACTCACTCATTTTCATCAAATGTGATGTTGTCACAAATATGGCAGAAAAATGAGAACTAAATGTAAAAAAGACCCAAAAAGCTAAGAAATTTAGTTATTTTTATTGAAGTCCATGCCTTCAAACAGTTTTATGTGTTTGTTAGTTACAGTTTGGGAAAAAAACCCAACATAATGTGATATTAAGTTATTTATCTAAGGTACTAGAAATATTTCCAACCAAGTTCATCATCAAAATGATAGAAATATTTTTCAAACATGGATTCGACTGATGCAGGAGATACAGAAATATGTCACAGATAAAACAGCAGCATTCTTCTGAAATAGCATTACAAAAAAAATCAGCAGTGGTACACAATTATACCAATTTTATTCTTTAAATTACTGTTTTTTCCCTTCCTTAGGTATCACCAAAGGAAATTGAGATTTTTCTCTTTCATTGTTCTTTTTTTTTTTGACAAGCATAAACTTTACTTATATGAAAGTGTGAAAAATTGTGCATCATTATGTTATTAAAAGCATCGATAAACAGAAATTTCTGCTTCTGGAAGCTGCATTTCTTACAGTAATAGTTGTAAAAATAATTTGAGCTTGTATTATGAAATTCTGGCTCATATGAAGAGAGAGGAATATTGCTATTGATACAAATTGAACCAGGTTGTCATCCATAAAGTAATTTCCTTCTTAACAGAAATTCTGATTTAAATACAGAACTCATCACATGCCCAGTTAAGGAACTAGAATCAAGAACTCTGATAAAGAAAAGAAATCTGAGTAATGATGTTTTTTGTCACCATGAATAGAGGGAAGGGAGACAGGACGCTTTCTGAAGTCGTAACAATAAAAGCGTTATACCACACCATAGCAGTATGTGCACTGTATATGCTGGGTTTTTGTTGGGGTTTTTGGGGTTTTTTTTTAAACAACTTTGAATGCAATCTTTCAAGTCCCTTGTAATTAGAAAAGTTAGGTGTTGCCATCACTGTAATTTTCTTCACATGTCTGAAATGGGTCTTTAGCTGCTGATTAGTTGAAATACAGAATAGGTTTTAGTCAAAATCTTTCTGGGTGTGTGAAGTTACAGTGATAGGATGAAGGATAACAGGCTTAAACCAAAGGAGGGCAGGTTTAGATTGTATGTTGGGAAGAAATTCTTCCCTGTGAGGGTGATGAGACACTGGCACAGGCTGTCCTTCCAACCCAAACCAGTCCATGATTCTGTGATGCTCTGTTGGTAACGGGGAGATGAAATTTTAGGGATGTGATATGACTGCGCATCAATCTTACATCTAAAATCATCATTTCACCTGTACAATAACACGAAGTTAAAGCATGCACCTTTTTTTCCCCTACCCATTACTCTTGGAGTCTGTGTTTTGCAAAAGCCCTGTACACATAGTGGATGTAATGTAAATATCCTGAAACACAAAGAAAACGAATTACATTCTCCTCATTTTGCATGAACTGTGAACTCCTGTGGAGGCCCAAGGAGAAGATGCGCTAATTGCACAAACTGTACCAGTGTCAGAGAGTAACACTATGTGAGGATCGAGACTGGATTCCTCAATAATTGGTAACTCAGTTATATAACATTAGCACTACGTGTTCTAGGTTACCTTACACATCAGCAACTCTCCGAGTTTCATATTTGGACATACCTGCCTGTCATGGTTTTACCCCGGCTGAGAGCTGAGATCCACGCAGCTGCCTGCTCTTTAAAGGAAAAGAGCAGGGGAAGAGGGGGGGGGGGTGGGGAGGAGTGAGGCAAGGGAAGGGAAAAGGAAGGGGCAAATAACAACCCCAAAACCGAGAAACCAAAAGCCCATGGGTTGGGATAAGGATAGTTTACTGGAATAACAGAAAGATAAAATATAACAATGCCAACAGGACTTTAGAGCAAAAAAATATATGA
This sequence comes from Gallinula chloropus, assembly GCF_964237585.1. Taxonomy (NCBI): domain Eukaryota; kingdom Metazoa; phylum Chordata; class Aves; order Gruiformes; family Rallidae; genus Gallinula; species Gallinula chloropus. The sequence continues at coordinate 125,927,449 of NC_140085.1, read as the reverse complement.
AACTGTTGATACACAATGCAGTTTCTCACCGAACCCACATCTCAGGCTGTGCCACTCAGAGCTGTCCTGGAACCCAACCGTCCCTCAAAAACCGAGCCTCCCTGCTCCTCCTCCCATCAGCCCCCCTTTATACTGAGCAGGACGTAACTGGCATGGAATACTCTCTTTGGTCCGTTTGGGTCACCTGTCCTGGCTTCATCCCCTCTTTTCTCATTAATAGAGAAATATGAAGAGCTGAGGAAGTTCTTGACTGCTTGAACACAACTAAGAACATCTGGGTGTTATCAGCACTGCTTTCATTTTAACACTCAAACACAGCATTCTATCCACTGCTACAAAAGAAGATAACTCCATCCTGACCGAAACCAGGACACTGCCCCAATTCCAAAATACAAATCCATGCCATATCCTTTGCATACCTTGAGCTTAATCAATAAAGGCACAGTGTAAAACATTTGAAAATTTTAAAATGTATAATCTAAACTATAAAATAATTATACAACTTTTTACTTAAATTGTTGAATGCAAAAAAGCAAATATATATATATATTTGAGGTGTCAGAAAGTATATTTTGATCCCTCCTCCCACATTTAAGAAAACCTTTTGTGCCCCAATTTTTCAGAACTTTTTATACATAACCTCAAGGTCCTTTTCAAGCTAATGCCATATTTGAGGGCTTGAGCTAACATTTACGATAGGTAGCAGCTGCTATGATGATGACTGATGTTAATTTTATGGAATGGTTCCAGTCTTCCTGGTTCTTTGTAGGATTTCATTTTCCAGTAGCTTTATAAAGGTTTTGAATGAAAAACCCAAACAAACCAACAGACCACTAATTATTGTGGAAGTGCAAAAAACCACTTTTGATGTTTTTAAAATAAGTATCCATGCATTGGTCAGACAATGCTCACTTGGGTGAAAAAATTAAACAAAAAATTAAAGTATTATTTTATTCATGACTGCATTCTACAGAGTTGGATGAAATCAAACCATATCTGTTACTACAATATTGAAAAATTGATTGTGAAGATATTAGATGGCAAAATTCCTTCCTAAAAGATCAATGAAAACATATCACAAAATATTCCAATCCGGTAAAAAGATTTAGGTATTGTTTATGGGTTTATTTCAGTAAAGTCATGTTTGAAATCTCTCAAGAATCAAACAAGAAATGATGCCATAGAACTTTTTCATGAAGAAAGATTCTCCGTGATGTGCAGTGATAGTCCTAAAATTCTGACAGTGAATTTACTGTCTACAAAAATTCAAAAATTTAATTTCCTTACTAGCTGACAATTTCTAGCAGGGAAGATTATTGTCTGGGTGATGCACTTAGTCACATGCTCTGGCTTGTCTGGTCCTGTGTGGACTTGGTGATCCTTATGGGTCCCTTCCAACTCAGTTTATTCTATGATTTTATGAAATCTCACTAGTATCCTTCACAGCTTTAGAAGTACTAAAAAACAGAGACCAGAGGGATCAGAGACAAATAGTGGTATTAGTGAGAATGATGGTGATATTGGATAAATTTTTCTTTATTTTACACTTATTATTATTGCACACAAATTATATAGAATAGAATTGTATAACATATATTATATAATGTATAATAATCTTTATTTTTGTAGACATTAAATATGTTGTCTTTTGTCTGAAAAATGTGCAAAAATCTAAGAGCTACTGGTTTTGTTTGTTTAAAAGTGGATAAATTGAAAGGTGTGAGGAAGAAATCTATTTTTTATGTTTGGGTTGCTATAAGTTTCTTATACAGTTAAGGAGCTAATTTTCTCAGAGAAATTATCACACAGCTAGAGAGTTAATTTCATAAGCTTCTGCAATAAGGCTCGGCAATGGTCAGATTAGTGTTCATTTTCAAGAAAACCATATTCTGGAACAAAAGTATTGTCTGTAATCTTTCTCTCATATATCATTGTCTTTATGATGTTTGTATTATTAGCAAAAAGAAGCTAAAATGAAAAAGAATTTTGATTAATTCTTCCATTCAAAAAACATCCTTTAGATTTAGCAAATCTTGAGGCTTCCTACTTCTTATCTGTGACACAGTTAATCCAAGCAGCACAATAAGGCCTACGTAAACACTTTTTTTCATTAGATTGAAACCGTGTTCATGAATTGAAAAAAGCAAAGGGGATTTTTTTGTCTTTTTTTTTTTCCACAAAAGGAACGTCTGGCAAATAGCAGCAACGTTTTCTGTTCTACAGTCTTCTTTGGTATTTGTTCTTTTAGTCATGTAAAACTTCCTACACTGCACGTTGCTCATGTTTATAGGTTAGCAGAATTGAGGCCTTCCTATCTCTCCACTTATCATCAAATAGAGTTCTCCTGAATGTGAAATCCATCACACTAAATTATATTATTATTTGAAAGAAAATGCTATTATAAGCAGGCCTATGGTTCAATACACTGTCAAATGAACAAAAGTATAATCACACAAGCTCTGGTGCTTATTTGATTCTGCTTTGTTTCCATAGCAACTATAAATAGCTAATTGTGGTACTCTCACAAGTGTTTTTTCCTTTTTCTTTCCTGACAACAGATGCTGGTTGTTTTATGGGGGGCAAGATTCTGTGCATGAAATGTCAACAAATTGCTTTACGTTGTTCAGAAGACAGCTAAGCAAATTGTTAGGATAAATAGCATTTTGTTGACTGAAGGTGTCTAATGGCTTTCTACAGGAATAGATTTTATTATCCATCTTGATTAATATCCTAAATTTGCTGTGGAATTTGGAATTATTCTCACACGATTAGTCTTTACTGGTGATATATAGAACTGGAGAGATAATTAATGCTATTGGTAACATTGCTACAAAGAAGTAATATGATTTATACTGTACAAGACTAGAAATTTAGCCTAAAAATAGCAACTGGGAAAAAAGTGAACAAATACACTTCCAGCAAAATAACACATTATCAGTTAAAGACAAAGTCTAGCAACATTCCAAAATTTATTCCACAGACCTTAATGATGGACAGCTGGTGAAGTCAATCTATCACATAATACAGGTGCTCAGAAGGCTAACAAAACTCCATTCTGAGCCTGACAGGCCTTACTGTTGATATATAAAAAGAATGCAAGTTCTCCACTGCTGCATGATGGTATAATACCAGAACTTGCATTCATTTTAGGATACTTCTCAGGGACAACAGAAGAGATGAGTATCCTGTAATGTTTTGATAAATAATCCTTAGAAACAGCAGCAAATAATTGCACTTGTAATTCATTGAGTGGTTTTGAATGTTTCTTAACAGAAATTCTTTGGTTTATAATATTAAAAATAGGACCTACGGCAGAGTTTACAATTACGATTTATTTCATTGACTGTTTGCAAAATAGGCCCCACAGGGAGTACCTTGAAACTCTGCAGGGTTGCATATTCTTGTATTTGTCTATGAAAAGGGTTACTCGTTAGCACCATGCAGAACTTTAAGCCGACAAGTGTAATTTCACAAAGTTACAGGGGAGATGGAGGGTTGCACAGATCCTGGGAATTCATCCAGATTTGGCTCTGCTCTGTAAAGCCTATGAGCTATGTACTAAGACGCTGTTTGTAATTCTGTGAGGAGTTCGGGGCTTTACATAGTTTTATATGCAAAGGCAATTGATATTTCTCCACCCTTTTTGAGGTTTAAGATCTGCTATAATCTGGTTTTCACAGAAGATCTCAAGACACGCAAACAGAACACCGATGAATAAATCAAACAAAATCTGAATACGCTGCTTCCAGCAGGTGAGGAATTCAGTTTCACACAGCTCTACAAACTGTTGAGAAAGCAGCTAATAATTTTTCTAAATATTTCCCAAAAGTCATGGGGAAGGAAAAGAGACTGCCTCCAATTTTCTGACACAGAAGCAATTTCTCATAATTTCTTTAGAAGCAAATTAAAAAAACCACAGCTCATCTACCAAATGTCACTAATCCCAAGACATACAAGAGTTTGTCTCACCTTGGTGAAAATAACAGGTTATCTCACAATATCAAAATGTACAGCAATTATACTGAAGAAATATGAGGTGATGAATAACCATTGTATTGCTTTCTAAGGATAATTCTGGACACAGGGAGGATGGAGCAGCACAAGTGTGGCTTTGCTAATCTGTAGGTTCTTGAGTGTCTGTGACAAGAAGGAAAGAAATGTTTATTCCTGGTGTCTCGTACTGAAGTTCATGTGAGTGTGTGTCCATAAGAAAGATAAGGGATATGTCTCCCTTCCCAAGTTCTTCAAAAAGTCACACAGAAGGAGAATATTTTAGCCTAAAAATCAATATCAGGATCTAACTACCACCCTTTGTCCATCCCTCAGAGACACAGTGCAGCAGAATGACAAGGAATTAGGGAGAAGTATGATACAAAGGAAAACAAGTTCATTAGATTGTCATTCACAGGAAGGAAACCCCAAAACTATGCCGAGTAGAGGATCAGTCTAGCCCTCAGGAAAACAGACAGTCATTGCAGTAGAAGCCAACAACAATGTTTCTTTATCCCTAGAACACATAACTGTAAAATCGTGTTTAAAATTGTTTGCATTGGAACAAAACCAATTCAGCTTCTGATTCAAACGTTAATTCATCTTTAAGAAGTTGTCTTGTAGTATAAATTATCAGTAGTCTGTGAAGACAGAATTTCTGCTCTTTACAACCCTGACAAAAGTAACCCCTATAACTGAAATTTCTCTGCTGTTTGGGGACCAAAGAATGGGTGGTAAGAACATTATAAGAGAACATCTGAAAATATCTACTTTCCTTTTGGCTTGTTTACTCACTTGGAAAAGGAATAATATTTTCCTTTGAGTGTTAGTGGAAAAATCCTAGATTCAGAGAATTAACTGATTTCTTGGACTGGCATTTGTAGTTTAACACCTGTGTCTCTCAGAACTATTCAGGATATACTTCAAAGTCTAGCTTAGTAAGCATAGTGCTTTATGCTTTTAATGGATAAGAGCTTCAGCAAAACCCTCTGATTTTAGCTTTACCATTACTCAAGTGGAAACTGTTTCTAGTAAGCAATGTTTTATAACCACTTGATATTTTTTCTAATCAATCAAAGTATTATAATTCAGATTAATTAGATCCATCATTCTACTGTTGCCTATTCAGGTAATTAATTGTTTTATTCCTGGGATGATACCTGCATAAGAACAGATGGCTTTTCCCACATGCGACAGCTTTTCATATATAAGCATTTCTTAATACGGTTCAATCTGAAAGTTATTTAGAAGTAAGGCTTAGTAAGATCTTCATTTAAAATTAAATAATTTGAAAATTACCTTTACCCATTCCAGTAGAGGATGCACAGGCATCTGAACCTGAGGTCACAAAGTGACTTTGTAGCTCTTAAGTGAAACAGAGACTTTGCTTTTATCAAGGTGAGAGCAACAAGTAGATGTAAGGCAGTCAATGCAATCCACAATAGTAATAAGAACTTATTGAAATTCTTTGCACAGTTGTCATCTCAAGAGTGTGAAAGGGATGTCAGCAGTTTGGAAATGATTTAGAAAAGAACTCAAAGAATAATGTAAGGTTGAAAAACCTGAGCTCAACGGTAAAAGACTAAAAAAAGTTAATATATTTAACTAAACAAAAAGAAGGTTAAGAGGTGAATTGTTTGTAGTCTGCAGTTGCCCACAGGAGAAAAGTTTTCTGGTAGCAGCAGGCTCTTTAATCTTACAGATGAAGGGAGAATGAAACCCAGTGACTGGAATTAGAAGCTTTAAAATTTGGAGTCAAAATGAGGTAGACTTCTTCAGCAATAAAATGTAATTAAACTTTGTAACAATTTGCTGAAGGTTGTAGTGCACTTTCCATCATTTTAAGTCTTTAAGATTAGCTATCATTTAAAAAAATATGCTCAAATTCCACCAGAATTGTGGGCTCAGTGAAGGAATTAATGGTTGAAGCTTTTGGGGCTGTTTTTCTGGAAATCAAATTATCATTATCATAATGATTCCCTATGGATAAAAACCTGTGAAACTTCTGAGGTTTATATTCTGTTGTCCTCTCTCATACTTCACGTTATCTTCCTTGGCAATTAATCTCTTTTGAAGCCATTGTCCAATATGCGTAACAGATTCTGGCTCTCAGGAATACTGCTTTACAACCTCATTTAGTTTTAGCACTAGTAAGCAAAATAACATTTAAATTTATAAGACCTCCTGTGTATTATTACTGTGACTGAAATAATTGTCTTCTCCTTAGTGTTATTTCATTATTTGACCACATACATTACACTCTGGCAGTCCTTTGTGCAGGGCAATGTTTGGCCAGGGCTGGCTAAGAAGAAAGGCCTTGAAAATTTTTCTAATCCTAATTACCTAGGGTTACTATAGTCACCCAGCCATCCTTAGTACTACTCAATGAAGCCACTGGAACATCCCTTTTGCAGGGAAACCTTTCCTTCACCCTCAGCTTTAGTGCTACAAGAGCTGGATAGCAGCACTTTTGTGCTCCACTTATAGTGGACCCAAATATGACCACCCAGAGTAGTGATTCACCCTCACCAGATAGGACTGACATATTTGTGCCTTGGGCACATATAGATCAATAGCTTTGAGGGTTCAAGCCCAAACAGTGGCTGAATATCACATACTGCTTGCTCACTTCCTGAATAGAAACACACAGAGCCTCCATTGGTTTGGATAAGGAGAGTTTGCTGACAAAATCACCGTGTGAGGGGAACAATAACAACCCATAGCAAATTACACACAGAATACTTTACCAACTCAATGATAAGAGAATGCTGCACAACACAAGCACCAACCTGATGCCCCAACCACACTCAAACTGCCCTGAAGGCACCAAGGAACACCCCTCCCTAACCGGCCCCTTTTATGGTGGAGTGATGTCAGGTGGTGTGGGAAAGAGCCTGGGCTAACTCAGCTCACTTGTGATGACTGCTTGGGGAGGTTGACTCTGGCCTGGCCAGAACCAGGACAATAGAATAGTGTGCATATAATGAGTTTGTCATACTGGCTCTTAAAAGACCTAGTTCTTATGTGGAAAACATGCATAAGATGAAGAGGGCACCATAGCAAAGGGATCTCTGATGTATCTGGGGAGATTTGTAGCTGTTGTTCATACTCAAAGAAAGTGATCTTACCATGTTCATCATTTGCCTTGGCAAATATATTAGATTAACTGCCTATAAATAATTATTCATAAAAATTAATGTCATACAACTACAGTATGTCTAACATATCTTAGACAAACCTTAGACAAGTAAATTCTTAAATGTGCAGCAACTGAAGAAATGTCCAACCCCTGCTTCTCTCCCTGCACCCTGACAAAACAAGGGAAAATAGATGAAAGACCAGACTATGTATTCTGTCTGAGGATGCTATTTGTCCTTTATGGGTGCCTATTTTATTATACTCTGGAATCTTCTCATTGTGGCTGGTTAAAATAAGTCCAGTAGGCAGGGTTGATGCTACAGTGTATAAAGATTACCCTATAGGACATAATTTCATATTTCTGTGGATGGGTCACTTTCATCAATTGAGCAGGAGTACATTCTGTAATAGAATACTTAAAACAGACTCCTAACAAAGGTTAGATTGAATCCACAAACTTCACTTAACTGATTTAAATTTTCCATTGACAAAATATGATGCTCCCTGTTTGCGATAAACAAGATGATATTCCAAATGCTTACCTTCCACTAAAATAAGAAAATTACATTATAATTCAGAGGGCAGCTTGCACTCATTTTATGGGACTATTTCCAGAAGCAATAACTAGCAAACTGCCAACATGCTTTTGAAATAGCTCATATACTTTTTTTCTAAAAGAATATACTGCACAAATGTTATTAACTTGCCTCTATGTTTTATGCTTGCATTACAATGCTGCACTATCTAAAGCATGTAATGTTAAAAGCAGCACATAACCCAAGCTATATGTATACAATATATTAATATGTTCATAATATATCTTGCTTTTTCATAATTTAATAATTATTTTAATCTTTAATATTTACTTAATGTGTCCTTATTTTATTTTTGAAATGTGAAGGGTCAAATTATTACATAACGATCTGATCTTATTAAACATTTGTTGTGCAATTCAATTATAATACCCCCAGATTTGCATATTATTACATAATTATGTAACATCATATGAATTTGTGTTTGAATGTCCTGCAAACAAGTGACTACAAGAATCAATCCATCAAAAGCTTGGATGCATTCACAGTGGAAATAAAGTAGGTTTGAATGTAAAACTTCTGCCTCTGCAAAGGTGGTAACAAGACCACATGTAGTGTTGTAGTTACATCCTGGTAGTTGCTCACTCACTCTCTCTGCGGTGGGTAACAGGCAGATGAAAGTAAGAAAACTCATGGGTTGAGACAAAGATAGTTTAATAGGTAAAGCAGTATACAATGCACACAAGCAAAGCAAACCAAGGAATTCATTCCCCACTCCCCATGGGCAGGCAGGTGTTTAGACATCCCCAGGAAAACAGGGCTCCAAGCATGTGTAATCATGGATTGGGAAGAAAAACGCCATCACTTTGAATGCTCCTTCTTCCCTCAGCTTTACATGCTGAACATGATGTCACATGGTACAGGATATCCCTTTGGGCTGCTGGGGTCAGCTGTCCTGGCTGTGTCCCCTCATCAGCCTGCTCACTGGTGGTATCTTGCAGTGGTGTGAGGAAACAGAGGACTTCTTGACACTGTGTAAGCACTGCTCAGCAATAATGAAAACGTTCCTTCCATTATCAACAGAGTTTTGGTCACAAATCAAAACTACAGACACTTAGGGTCTGCTAAGAATAAAATTAACTCTCTCCAAACCAAAACAATGAGAAAACATAGTTTTTTCCTAACTTTAAAATAATGAAATAGTTTAGTTCAATAATAGAGTTTCTGCAAATACAGTTTGAAATCTAACTTTTATTAACACTGGCCCCTTGGAGACAAAAAATGGGTTTTTTTCTTTAAAAAAGTTACTATCCCATCAAGTAATGAAAGCAATATCCTTCAATCCCATCTGGCATTCAGTACCCTTTTCATCTGCTTTGAAAGGACATTAGATGTAATTCCATATCTGTCAGAAAGTCAGGTTGATCTACTTCAATTATAAATAAATTTCCAGTGCATATCCCAGTATGAGAGCCAAAATCTTGGCATGGTACCTGACAGGGAGGGGTATCAAGAAGGCACAGTGCAAGAAGACTTGAATTTAGTCAGAAAGCTCATCTGTATTATTGAAATACACTTGTTTTTCCATTTTGCCACTTCATAAGAAAAAATATATGGAACAGAAACAGGTTTTGAAATTTGTTTTTGCTTTCAGTCAGTAGACTCACAAGTGAATTGGTTCCCAGGCTTTTCAGGCATGTGGAACTTCTGAATTTCTTCATCACTTTGAAATATTAATGTTTCTCAATATGTTTGGAGCATTTTTTTTTTTGCAAATAAGATACTATTTATTTCATGTGTCGTATGTGCTATTGGCAGTAATGAATATTAATCTTTACTAGTTGAGCATTAGATACCAGAAAAAAAAAAACCATAAAAATTAATAACAAACCTCCCTCTTTCCTCCTTTCTGCTTCCCTGCTCTCCCTTCCCAAACTTGACAGGATACAGTTTACTAGCTTTGACTATCTGAAAGTTAAGCATCTAAAATTGCTATGTATTTAAGGGCAAGAGAAGGACATTTCCCAAAGGAGGATTACTCCATATTAAACAAGAACTGGACATATTAAATTTCCCCCAGGAGCAGATGTTTACTTATGATAATGGAAGGAACTTGGAGTTTTTTTGAACTGGACACCCAAGCTTTAAATGGGCAACATTTGGCACTACAAAGAGCACACTTCAAAAATCCTATATTCTTTATAGCCATCCGTAGTGCCTCATGCTGCCAGAAGCAGAAAAGGGAGGTCACGACCTCTGCACTACTGGATCATTGCATGCTTGCAATGTGAATGAAGTTCGTCTCAGCGAAGTAGAACTCTTATCGGAGTTGGCCGTATTTCTCACTTACACCCTGCCATTTCAGACTAGGTCCCTTTAATATCAGTGTGGTTTTCCATTGTCTGTTACTGGCATGCTGTATTGCTTGTTGTCACACCTCAGTGCATACTCCGTGTCTTACCTCCAGCTTTTTTTCCCCTGGGCTGTTGTACATTCGTGTTCACACACACCCAAGTGTCCTAAGAGTCTAATTGCTGTTACTCAGATGCCAGTTTGGGTAGCAGTGTAAGATTCTGCAACAAATCGATAAATTAAAATTTGAAAGAAAACCAAACATTTAAATCTGAATTTGGGATAAAGAGGGTTATCCTGGTTTATAAAATTGTATATTAAGATGGGATTGAAATGATTAGAGGTAGTACTTTTTCAGCTTAGAGCCTTTCTCATTATCTTAGATTTTAAGTATGATAGTGGGATTTCCAGCAGAGAGAAGCAGTTGAGAAAAACATTTTGCTACAGTTAGTTAATTCTTCCCTACATGTGCTATATCCAGTGTATCCATTTTAAAACCAAATGAGGCAGCTCTGTCTTCTTTAGAATCTACAGCAAACCCTAGCTGTGCCAATTTTAGAGAGTGCTCATCTCTGTGGGAATATGGTTTTCTAATCTTTATTACATATTAAAATTAAAATAATAAAATACAGAATTTTGCCCAATAGCAGGAAATACACAGGTTGCTGAAGGATTTTTATAGTTCTCCTTCAGCTTGGCTCTTAAAGCTAAGCAATATAGATTTTAGAAGTAGATGAAGTAACAGCAAACACATTTATAGGACAGTCTCAGAAGATAATTTGGGATAGAGAAAGGGTCAAATCATTAACCTCTCAGTATTTCGCCTACAATGTATTGACACATTGACAAATGTGATTCTCTCCAGTAATGGCCATTTCTGACACCAGGATTGAAAACAAGGTATAATTAACAAGAAAGCATCATAAACCCCTGTTTTGCCTCCTACAAAAGAAAGTCAGGTACCAGGGTTTATGCACTGACGGGTATAAGGGATCTTCAGAGCTTCTATGCAGACAATTGTAATGTTTGAAATTGTTAATACCTTAAGCAGGAATACTTCAGTTTTATTTGGGAGCAGTTATTTGGTTTAATTAACAGCCACATCTGTGACTCCACAGATGTCCAGAACTGTCTTTGCCATATAATGAACGTACTTCAGGATTTAAAGAAGGGGTAAAAGTCATCTGAACAAATGCTGGACTCTGCATTGTCGATAGTTTCTTCTGATTGTTTGATCTGGATGTCTTGGAGCAAACACAAGTTATGTCCAAAATAGGTCAGTTGAATTGCATCTTACAAGTGCTTATTTAATTCCATTGACCAAGGGTCATTTTCCTTGACTGTGTAAATGTAAACTCTGCACATATTAAAAAAAAAAATAAAAAAAAAAAAACCAAAAAAAAAAAAAATTGAAGTTTAGTTAGTTCTTTGCTATGAATGGTATTGAAGTTCCCTGGCTCTAGACAGTGTTTTTATGAAGGGTTCACAAGTATGATTAACTTAAACTCAGGAGTTTAAGGAAATTAAAAGAGAGACAGAAGAAGTGATTTGGAAGTGACTAGATTGAGCCATGATCTGATTTAACTTCTAAACATTTTATGATGTCCTTGTTTTTAAAGACATGAGAAATCAGAGGTGGGGGAGTGTGTTTGGATTTGAGTTTATTTTTTTAAATAAAGAAACAAACATAACTAATTTTTGGGTAGTGTAAGGGAACAAATCACAGCACATAATTAATATCTGAATCCTGCTGGATTCTATAATGCATTTTTTCCCCAGCATTTGCTATTGGCCAGCTCTTAATAGCTGTAAGGTTAGTGTGACTGAGAGCAAAACTAATACTGGTTTCAAGAAAGGAGAAGCAAATTCATGGAAGAGTTCCCCAACAGGATGCAAGAGCTATTTCAGGAAGTTTCTAAACTGGTGAGACTTAGAAACTGGAATTATAGGTGGGGATTAATGCTGTATGCATTATTTATTCTTACCTAAGGCTGGGTCTTACCCAGAGAAGTTCCTGCACGCAAAATGGTTTTTGACTATGTTTTAAAGATCCTTTGAATCTTATGGATCAAGAAGTAATGGTGACTGACTGGGCTCCACTGCAGGTCTTGGCTCAAATCTCCACTGCAGGGCGGTGAAGGGGAGATTCACCCCCACCTCTGTTACAGAGAGGTACAATAGAGCAAGAAATGATGAAGGTACAAGAAATTGTGAGCTCAGTAATGGTACACGAGATTAGGTAAAATTTCTGGATCTACAGAATGTTTATGTTACATATTAAAAGTTGGAGAACTCGGAAGTAGAAATTTTTGATAGACAAGGTTTATTTTGATGTGGCATCGTCCAGCATTTGGACACCAGCCTAGAAGACCTCCTGTCACTAGCATTTTTGCAGGCCATTTACTACTGTCACATTTCCAAATTCATCTGCTTTAGAGCCTGACACTGCTGAGAAACCTGCTGCTAATAATAATGATTATTACTGTTGTCTGAGCCACTGATTCTTACATACAGTATTCTTTGCTCTAGGACTAATACAAGTCTTTCTTCCTGTACTATTTTCTTGTTCTTTTGTAGTATCTCCTCTGAGTAGTAGTTTTACTGAGACTGAAAGCAATCTGAAGGAATAAGATGTCACTGTTAATATTTTCTTCCTTTTCTTTCTTTTTTTTTTTAATGACCTGAAATTCTGCATATGTTCTTCCCTGTTTATTGGGGTTAAAAGTGACCTATTGTGTCTTCCCCTTGGAATACTGTGAGTACTTGGGGAAAAATGAAATGAAATGAAAAGGACATTTGATTTAATATAATTAATTCAGCGAGTTTAGAGACATCATCCCTACTCATTCTCATGCTCATGTTCATATAGATTATAACCTGAATGTTCAAAAGCAACTACTTCTGTGCTTCTTGTCTCCACTGAGGTGCTGCTAAGGTAACTTAAGAGAAGAGTAGGACTGCTTACAGAACGTCTTGAAAAGGTGCCCTTCAGAAAAAACTAATAGCAAGTTAGAAATGCAAACGTGTAGGCACTTAAACTATCTAGTGCTTTTAAATATCAATTTTTATGATAATAGATCTGCCTCATCCTATATACATTCCGTACTTCCCTTTGTATCAAACAGCAGAAGCCTAAAAATATCTAGGAAGACAATCCACAGGGTTTCCTAACTAAAAGTGACTTAATCCTTAGTCATTTTCTGAGAGCGATTGTTATAAACCCACTCTCATCCAATGCATTAGACAGTCGTAGACAAATCAGCATTACAGCCTAATTTAAATCTTCTGAATGCCAAACTGTTCCTTACCCATATTTAGCTCATACTAATTATAAAAGAAAGTGAGATAACTGTAGTGATAGAAACTCTTCAGAAAGCAGTTAACTCTCAGTTATCTGTGGGAGGATGATCTGTGTTGTAGTTTTTCTGCATTGCATGTGCAAAGCAGTCCAGCTGGCTGCACCTTAACCAGTTTTTCCATGGGGACAATCTCACTACATCTCCAAAGCATCCTGTGTCACACTACTTTCCATAACTCTGCAGCCAGTACAAAGAGTATTGCCACCCTTTATTTTCCTTTCTCTAGTACTTAATTCTAACTTTTAACAGTCTAATGTAAATATTTGCCTGCTTGGACTATTGCACTGGTCTGTTTCCTTCTGAGGTGAAATAAAAGAATGAAAAATATAATAATAAATAATTCATTCATATATGTTGTTGTGGTTTTGCATGGCTGGGTTCTGGGGTGGCTTCTGCAAGAAGCAGCCCGAAGCTCTCTCTAGGCCCCACAGAGCAAACACCAGCTGGCTCAAAGCCGGAGTCGTTGCTGACCAAGGTCAAGCCCATCAGCAACAGTCACAGCGCCTCTGGGAATCACATGTAGGAGAAAAAACCCAACACACTTGCAGCCGCTTTTTGCCACCAGAGAAGGGAGTGAGAAGAAGAAACCCCCATTCTCTGTCTCTCCTGGTGACACCTGTGGAGGAGAAAGGGAGGGAAACCATGTATAAAGTTAGGCCCTCAAAAAAGAGAGGGGTAGGGTGGCATGTTTTAAGATCTGGTTTTACTTCTCATTGTTCTACTCTGGTTCTGTGTGTATGTTGTGTAGTGTAATAAATTAGATTATTTTTTTATTATTATTATTCTGTGTGGAGTCTGTTTCACCGGTGACAGTAATTGCTGATCTCTCCCTGTTCTTATCTCAACTCCTTAGCCTCCATATATATATTTTCTCCCCTGTCCAGCTGAAAAGGGGAGTGATAGAGTGGCCTTGGTGGCCACCTGGCCTCCAGCCAGCGTCAAGCCACCACAGATGTACACTTAACTTTAATAAGTCTCTCAAGCTACATAAGTGAATCAGATACATCTAATGCTACTTACAGATATCTCCCTCCAAAATTTCTGATAATTACACTTTTTCCCTATTAAAATAATAGTAAAAAATAATCAGAGTGGCTTCAACATTATTAATTCTTTCTGAAAATATCTTGCACTCAAGATACCATACCTGGCATGTCTTGGCAGAAATATTATTTTTTTATTCCCAGAACTGTAGGTTTTACTGTCATCTTTAATGGTACAGCAGTGCAAAAGAAATCACCAGAAAACCTTTGCAGAAAAAAACATTAGTATTACTATTGTAGATTCATTATTTTATTATTTTAGTAGCTGGCATTCGTCTCTAGCAATATGCAATTTCAAAAGTATAAAATGACATCTTTGTACCAAGAATTAACTGTAACTTCCTTCAGAACAGAAAAATTTCTTATCTGAGAAAAATTACCAGTTTGTTTTTGATCCATTTAGACATTGTACTAATGGCTTTCAAACTTACCTGTGCAGAAGTACACTGTGGATTCTCTGCAGAAATTTGGTGTGCCATGTGTTGGAAGTATACAATATCCCACAGGTATATATTACCCATATATTTGAAATAAGTCTAAATAAAAGCTATGCCATTAAGAAAACAAATTAATTTTAAAAAAGCAGCAAAGTTGTAAAGACAGAAGTATTATAAAGAAGGTATTTGGATTATTTCAGAACTTGTTCCTCCTGACAGCCATAAAGCTTCAGACTACATTCATGAATGAATGATGAGAATGCTAACTTGCATACTTAGGTTATTTGTTATATTTTTCTTCTTTAATTTCAAAATATCTTCTTGTTCTTGAGAATATTGACAGACAATTTACCAGGAGTAAGTTTCCTTCCTGGACTGTCAGTTGCTCTTAGTTCTCTTTAAATGCTAATGTCCTTTCAACAGGGTTGGTGCAAACATCTTTCTCTTCTTTTAACAATTAGCAAGTCATTAATTTATGAGTAAAATGTTCTTTCTTACCTAGTAGAACAATACATATGTTTCAATTGGAAATTATTTCCATTTGTCAAATTTTACACTTTACAGAAAAATATGTAATAACAGCTAAGATTTTTGCAAACTTCAACCTAAGAACGATTACTGCTTCATTTCATTATAGGGTCATAACTAAGACAAGACATGGTTGCATATTAGTGCCTCTGAAGTGATGGCTACATTATGACACTTTTTTCCCCAAGTAAAGAATAAGAACTGGTCTAATAAAGAAAGTAAAAGGAAAGGGAGAAAACAAAGAGTTCTCTGTTTCCAAGCATTAACATGTTTGGGTTATAGATAAACCAATTTATCACTGGCTGTATTACACAGTAAATCTTAAATTGCAATACTTAACATGAGGATGAATTGTTTTTTAACATTTTCCCCAAAGCACAAACAAAATAAACAAGCAAACAGCTTTGCATTGATGTCATTTTAGTCAACTTGAATTGTGCCAAGAAAACTGCAGTTTGTTTTTCAGTATTACTAACCTTCTCTGTTTCTCCCTTTGTGATGGAATCTGAGACTAAGGACTGCAAAAGCCTGTTTGTTTTTTTGGTTTTTTTTTTCTCCTTTATGCTGCTATTTAAGATTCAAAAACCATTGTATAACTGCCACTAGTTGGTGACCTTTTGCTCTGTCACTTTTGTATCGATTTGTTTTTTCCTCCTGGCATGTATGTGAAGATCCTCTTGCAGTGTCTCTTGCTCTATTGCCCTGTGAAGTAACACCAGTTGAAACGACGGGAATGCAAGCCTCTTCATGCTCTCAAAGAGTGTCCATGTGATATTGATATTCTATTTTAAACTGGACATAATTGTTCACAACTGCAGTTCCTCCAGCATCTGTATGGATTCCTTTCACAAGATACCATATGGCTTTTTCTGAAATAAATTACTTCAGGTTTAAGAAAGCTTAATTAATTTTATAAAGAAGAATGCACTGTAGCTCTTACTGGAATACACTGTCTCACTCAACAAGCTGGTAATTGATGTTTCCAAAACTTCCTGACCATAATATAACTATAGGAATTAGAGAATTTTAAAATAATAATTAGCTCCTGTAATCCACCATTCATGCAATGTTTTTTTTTCCTAGAGAGGAAACTCATCTCCGTTGATCTGACATCTGATATACTTTTGAATTACTACATTTTCCATCCTTTCCCCATGGAAGAATAGTAGACATTCCAGACGAAATGTTCATGTGTTTTTTTCTTTCAAAACTTCATAGCCCAACTCACGTGTAGGCTATTAAACTGCTGGCTTTCTTGCTTTTCGCAAGTGCCCTTGTGTCTCCTGTGTATCAATGTTAGCCTTATCCAGTTTCTGTTAGAGATATTATATCTGTAGCTAATGTTCTGTTCCAGTACGGCTCTGATAGCCTCCATACATATTGTGTTATGTGCTCAAATCTAAGCTGAAAGATGGAGAGTGAATTCAGTAATCTGAAAAGTGAGTGGGAAGGACTTCAATTTATAAATTAAGTTTTGATTTCTTATTAGCATGTAAATTGCCATCAGGAGTCCCATTTATCTGCTTTGGGTTTTTGTCTCAAATATAAAGCTATATTTATGCTTATGTATGGTTTAGTAATGCTGATAAATGAAAGATAGATACAACATATGCAATCCTAATGTTTTCCTTCCAGTGTGGGGAATTCTGAGATTTAAGAAGCTGAAAATCACTTTCATACTGGAACTTATAAACTGAAATCAGAAGCTTGGAGGCAGTGAGTATCTCTATATTGACAAACAATTTGGTTCCTGGTCTAGGTGATCCTGCTTTGGCAGGACTAGATGATCTCCAGAGGTCCCTTCCAACCCTTACTGTTCTGTGATTCTGTGATCAGCAGTACAAAAGATTGACCTGGTTTGTGTTGGGGCCTGAATTTTGACAGCATTTACATTTTGGAGTTTTACTTCAGAATAGATTTAGATCAGTCCCTGTGACTGCATGCCCCCTCCATGAAGATGTCTCAAAGCTCCCCAGAGGGAGCAGACTTGCTGCACATGTGGGGTTCTTTTAAGAGTATACTACACAACAAGACTCTGCTTGATGAAATCTTTAGGAAGAATCTTTTTAATGGGCTATAGATTCATGGTTTATTAATACAATCCTCCTTTTCTTAATTCACCCTGTAGAAAGTAGCAGATGCAGAGGTAAACCAGAACATCTCAGATTTAAATGCTAAGGGAAGAAGAGACTTTCACAAGCTTAAACAAAGAGCAAGGTCAAGCAAGTATGTACATGCCCTGATGTGTACTGTGACATCCTCCTAATCTCAGAACAACCATAGCTTCTGCTGCAGTTTTGACCTCTGTACCTCCTATTTACCCCAGTGGAGCCTCAGTACCAGGGTAGAGGGAACTTTGACCTGACCTAGTATGAGCAGTCTTGGCCCTAGTCAGTCATGGTAAGTTTTAAAACAGATATGTTAAAAATTATTTCATGTGAAGAGTGCCAGTTAACACTGAAAGACTCACTAGTGTTGTGGTTTTGTAAATTTGTAATTTCATCAGAAGCACCAAAGCTTGCCACAGTATGTGTAGTCCTTCGCAGTGGTACTATTTACATTGTGACAAAGTTCCAGAAATGACTGATGTCTTTTCCAGATTATTCTAGTTCATGTATCTCAGAAACCAAACAAAACCCCAAAACTAGTTTATTGTGCAGAACATTTTCCTTGAAGAGATATGTGGTGGTGAGTTTTCAAGTGTCCACTAAAAGAAGGTTTAAACAACAGTCTATTTTTAAAACTCGCAAAGTGCTACTCCAATATAAACAGAGCAAGCTTAAATTCTGACTCATGACTAAGGGGAAAGTGTGGATGGTGAAGGGACCTATAATGTAGATAGGGAAGGATTATGTCATCTTTATATAGTTTGAGATAGCCTAGGATATCCCATCCATTCTGCTCCTTCAAGGGCACATGTCTCCCAAACATCACATCCACCCATCCCACAAAGTGTCTTGTATAAGTGGAACTGAAATGGCACTCGAGGTATATGCATTAGTATCTGAACGGGTCCATGGGCAGCATCTCCTGCAATGATGGAATGATCAAATACTGAAAAGAGCAAAGTACTAATTGTTGTGTACAGATACTTTTCATCAACATATGATACCCAGATCCTTTTCTATTCAGTTTGACACTGCTCTGCAGTCTGTCAGCAAATGTGCTAAGGTCAAGTGCGTAAAACATGAATGTGAAAAAAGAGAAAACTGTCACTTTAGTAAGTGACAGAAGTGGTTTAGCTAGTGATTCAAGTAGGAGCTCTTCATTTAAGTATATGCAAGGTTATGCTTGGGCTCTCAATCCTTTCTAAGTCTGAACTATGTCAACACAACAATAAAAAGACTATTTTAATAACCACTTATGTTGGGATGCATTTTAGCCATTTTATCTTAAGTATTTTACATGTAATAGTTAAAGTAAATGAAATGTCCCCAAAAAACACTAAATATTACTGTTTGGGAAACTTTAGTTTTTATTATTTACCTAAAGTCCTCGTCATTTGGTGTGGTGGGTTGACCCGGGCTGGAGGCCAGGTGCCCACCAAAGACACTCTATCACTGCCCTCCCCAGCCAGACAGGGGAGAAAAGATGTAGTGAAAGGCTTGCAGGTCCAGATAAGGACAGGGAAAAATCAGCAATTAACATCATGGTCAAAACAGACTCAACACAAAATAAAAAGCATCTAGTTTATTATCCAATCAAAACAGAGTAGGATAATGAGAAACTAAACCAAATCTTAAAAAACCTCTCCCCACCCCTCCCTTCTTCCCAGGTCCAACTTTATTTATTTCTCTCCCTCCTCTCCCCAAGTGGCACAGGGGGACAGGGAATGGGGGTTGTAGTCATTTGATCACATGTTGTCTCTGCCAGTCCTTCCACCTCATGGGAAGGATCCCTCACACTCTTCCCCTGCCACAGCATGAGGTCCTTCTCAAGTGAGGCAGTCAGCCCTCCACCAACTTCTCCAACATGAATCTTTCCCATAGGCTGCATTTCTTCATGAACTGCTCCAGCATGGATCCCCCATGGAGTCACAAGTCCCCTATAGCAAACCTTCTCCTCTCTCCAGGGGTCCACAGGTTCTGCCAGGAGCTTGTTCCAGTACAGGCTTCCAACCGAGTCACAGCATCTTTCAGGTGTCTCTACCAGCCCCAGTGTTGGGTCTTCCACAAGCTGCACGTAGAATCTCTGCTCTGGCATCATTCTCCATGGGCTGCAGAACAGCTTGCTCTCACCGTGGTCTTGCGGGGAAATCTCTACTCCAGTGCCTGCATCACCACCTCCTCCTTCTTCTTCACTGATCTTGGTGTCTGCAAAGTTTCTAATAACTTCTCACTCTTTGGCTGCAAAAGCTGCCTCTAGGTTGGTTTGGTTGGCTCGGGTTTTTTTCCCTTCTTAACTCTGTTATCCCAGAGGCACTGCCACCACCACTGATTGGCCTGGCCTTGGCCAGTAGAGGTTCCATCTTGGAGCCATCCGGCATTGGCTGTGTTGGACACAGGGAAAGCTTCTAGCAGCATCTTGCAGAAGCCATCCCTGTAGCTTTTCCCTCTCACTAACAAAATGTTGCCACACAAACCCCACAACACTTGTAAGAGTTGTTCTAAGGTAGCACAGTGCCATTCAGTAAAGCATACCCTGGTTAAACGTGTTTAACTGGTGTGTGCAACTCTATCAAAAAAAAGTGCCTTCTTTTGTCAGACTAGCATCATACAAAAAAAAAAGGGATGAGGCAGAATGAGAACAAGACTCTTGTGTCATGCATGGCTAAACATAGCCAACTGCAGAAAGAATCAAACTCCCCAACGCCCATATGGCTGCAAGCAGGATGTAGGAAATACAGGATTTACATGAAATTTTGTGTTATATCCCCTGTTCTGCAGAACAGATTTTTATCTCAGAGAAAGGTCACTTGGGTCTTTGTCGATACAGCCCTAGAGAACTCATATGGAGAGCTGGGTCCTTAAAATTCTCAAGTGGAAAACAAAAGCCACTTTGGCCAAGATCCATAGTACTTCACTCTAATTCCTCTTAATTTATTCCAATTAGAAACAGATTTTGCTTTTTAGGATATGTTTGCCTAGAAACCTTTGTGACTGTTCTTAGATTGGAACAACAGACCCAAGGGTCTGAAATCTGAAATGCAGAGAATAAAATGGATCACCTGAAGACTTAGTGAGGTTGAGGTAGAGGAATGTGAAGCAAATAGAAAGACTGAACTAAATCCTTAAGAAGCATTCTCATTTGTGTTTTTGAAGAGCAGTAGTAAAGCTGCCCTTGGAGCAGTAGGAGATAAGAGCAGAAGAAAAAGCTCAAATAAATGCTACAAAATGCTTCCTCTATCTAGACTGTAACAATGAGATGTGAGTAAGAGAAGACAAAAAAGCAAGGCCCTTGGGAGAACTGTGATTACAATGATTTCAGGTGTAATTGAAAGAGTTCAAATAACAAGTGCTTTGAGAAAAATTGGTAATTGCAGTTAACATAATATTAAAATCCCTGCATTTTATTTGGGCAGTGAAGGGGGGCGGGGAGGAGCTGGAGCAGGGGGAGGCAGGGGAAAAGAAAAGACAGAGAAAAAAAGAAAGAAAAGAAAGCAAAAAAAAAAAAAACACCTTGCATTTTTTTGATGCCACCTTCTTGTTGAAAATATATCTGAAAATCTCTCTTTTAAGGATCTGGAAGGTTTCGGGTATCTTCATAAGCAAAATGTTGCCTCTGAAAAACAGTTTTGAACATGAATTAGCCATTACTGTATTTTTCTGTCACTAGTTCTGATAAGCACACACTTCTTCTAAATACGTTGTTTGATATGCTACAGACTGTGATTTCTTCCATAAATTTCCTGGGAGTATCCTGGGTATGAACTCAGCTTGTCTTCCTGGGAAAATTAAACAATTTACTTCACACTCAGTTTGTTTAGTTGAAAGCCAGGACACTAGATGGGCACAAGTGTATTGTATTTCTCTGCTTTTTATGACAAAATACCTGAGATATTACATGCTCAGAAATTAAATTTTGCTCAAGTTCTCTGATGCTATGCCCAAAACATCAGATTGATAATTTTTGTTCAACATCTCCTCATAAACTGTAAAATCTCTCATAATAATTCTTCCAAAATTGCAACTCCATTATTGATATTGACTTTACACATAAAAATACCTCCATTTACCTGTCTAGATGTAAGTCAGGCTCCTACATTCCCATTGCAGTGACTACAGATATAGCCAACACAGTGGACTCCACAGAATTCTTCCTTTCATTCAAATTAGACACCAGTGTAAACTAACTATATCTCTTGTCTTTCTCCTAACTTCAAAAAACAGTTTTAGGTGATCAGTTCCTTTGCCTATGAAAGGTAAATGTGTCATGGGAGGATGCTTATTCTGCACTGCCATTTTGGCTCATTAGAAGGTTACCCATACCAACACATTTCAAGCTAAGCATTTGTAGCTACTTTTCCTTAAATACAACGTTCTGGTTCATCCAATTAGTCCTTTTATACTTATGAGCAGATATTAAGAAAACTAAATAATTATTTTTCATGGCTGATGTGTCTGAGAAAATCCTAAGAAATTACTTAGATGGGGGTCATTCCTAGTAGTTAATAAATCTAATATTCAGATGGGTTACATATGTATATCTACTTCAACGTAGCCTTTCAAAAAGAGCCATAATGCCAAAATGCACGTAAATCCTTGTTATCTGAGTGATGATGACCACTGTCTTTTTTGTTTCTTTGCATTCCAAACCATGCAATTTCTCCACCTAAAAGCATCTTTGGACAAAACATAGAAACTTAAAGATTGAACTCCATCAAGTCATTCCCTGCTAGCAGCAAAATTGTGCCCAGGGAGGACAGGTTGTATATTATCTCCTCTTTCTGCAGGGCAGATGAAGTTACACCTTTCCTGCTTTTCTATGTGCTGATACTTACGAAAGAAGATATAGATGTAAAGGATACATTTGAATTATTTTAGCATGTTCATGTCTTGATACAGCTATTCCTCATCACAGGCTTTCCTGAATGAAAGACTGCCAAGGAAGAGATCTATCTGAGCATCACCATGACAGTCTATTAGTGAAAGAAGTTGTATTTCATTAGTGCTTATCATGGCATTAAAAGTAATCTAAGTTAATGAAATGCAAAAATCAACCAGTTAACAGGAATTTAATCCACAGAAAAGTAATTTAACAGCTCTTACAATGTATGCCTAACATGAAACATAAAAGATGACCTTTCCTTTGCTTCTTGATTGGTGGAAGTTTCTGTATAACTCATGCAGAGGTTCCAGTAACTGTGTTTTTTGAAGAAACCTACTGTGAGTGATTGAAGAAAAATATTCTAATAAGGTTTTTTACTTAATTAAAAAGAAAAATAATTAAAACCAGGTTTAATATTTTGTGTCTCTGGAATAATGTATTCAACAGAACTGTCAACTTCTATATTCTCCTTTCTCTTGAATTATACCATTCTTCGTGGATTGAAATTTAGGGGGATCGTCCCTTTTTGTCATTAGTACTTCTCATGTAGTTTGCATTCAACAGTGATATTTCTGTTTTCTGTCTGATAATGATAAACACCGTAGAATTTTGAAATGTGCGCTCTTGTGTTTATATTGAGATCTCAAAATCCATGTCTTAACATACAATTCAGCTTCATAAAGCACTGAGCTATTTATTCAGTATCTGGAGCTAGCTCTCTTTTACAGGTAATGTCATCTAAAAGTGCTAAGAGCAACATCTCATTTACTACATGCTTCTTTGTTATCGAAATCAATCAACCAAATATATTACTTAATTGTACCTGTGATGTCTTTTCCTCATCTGACCTTCCCTTTATGGCAAAATTTTATAATTTATGAAAAATGGTAATGAATTATTTTATTGAACTACTACTTCTTGAAGTGAGCAAGTTCATTTTTCTCATATAAAGGAAATGTACAGAGTTTTGTGTGCTGTTATGTGTACGTCCTTCAGTATGAAGTCTAACTTGGTTAAAAATGTATTTTTAATTAGTTACCCCAGTGACAAGTATTAGATTTAAATCCACTGTTCTTGGAAGATATATACTTTTATTTTTGTGTCCCTATATACAAAATTCTATCCACACCAAAAATGATGCAATAGTAAGTATAGCCATTTTTGAAGACCAATTTGTTTTCATAAAATCATAGAATACTTGGGCTGGAAGGGACCTTTAAAGGTCACCTAGTCAAGAACCCCTTCAATGAGCTAGGACATCTTCCAACAGATCAGGTTTCTCAGAGCCCTGTCCAGTCTGATCTTGAATGTTTACAGGGATGTCACATCTACCACTCTACATAACCTGTTCCAATGTTTCACCACCCTCATCATAAAAAAAAACCCTCTTCCTTATATCTTGGAAAATTGTTGTCTGCTGTCATAATAGCTGGTTTGATTTTCTTTCTGTGGAGGAACACTTAAATGTTACAGAATCATCATGGTAATTCCTTTACACCGCATTCAGCTACTGCCACAGAAGCATAAGCAGAACAGCATATTTTATTTTCCGGACATTTTCTGAACAGATATTTCTTGAGCTCCTTTATTTAGCAAAGTGGGGGAGAAGGTGACAGGCCTGTATACAGCAGCCCTGTACCTTGGCCAAATGTATTAGAACAGCTCTTCAGCAGTGGTTTGGTTGTAATGAAATGTATAGAGATATGCATATAACAGGGGAACAAGCAACCTAAATGACCCTCATTTTACACTCACATACACTTATTTAAATTAAAATGGCTTTAACAGCAGTAAACAGCATATTCCAAAAAGCCAATGTAAGTAAGAGCAGAAAAAGCCACAATTTTCTACTATTGTGTCAGAAATTCATCTTAATACCTAACAATTATCATGGAGTTTTTGAGATATACAAAATCAAATTTAAATATCCCCAGATATGTGCCTTTTTTCTCTTACAAATACTGTCCAAAGTTAAGATCTTTCAAATACATTTCTAGGAGGAGAATTTATTTCCTGTCTGAATCAGCGCTGTAGTAAAATAGAAATAATAGCAAAAATTTTATTTAATGAGGTGAACAAGACTAAAATACTGAGAATGTTCAATACATCTTTTAGTTTCTTTTTTTTTCAATAAATGAGATATTGCCTATACTTATTGTTTAAAACCCTTCATTTGTCATGAAAATAAAATGCCTGCTTCTTATCAGAATTCACAAAATTCTCTGGAGTCCTAGCTCTACTTAGAGATGTTCTAAATGTTTTTTCTCTTTGAACATGAAGAGAATTAAGTACTAAAATGAAGGTTCATTATGAAAAATGTCTGAGGGAACATGATATTTCAACACTCATTTTAAAAAGATGTTACATGTTCCATAGTCTGTCACAGCTTAGTTATCGTCTAGTACTTTGTATGTTCTGCCTCATTATTGTTCGCTCTAGAGGTGTACGCTCATTGGTTTCATTACTGGGGCAATTAATAGCGCTGACTATAAATTACTCAACAAACACTGATAAAATGCAAAAAAGATGAGTGGGTCTGCACTGCAACTAATATCCAGAACTAAAAAACAGTAACAGGACTTGAAATGCTCTTCTTCATATTCCGTTCTGTCATCTACATTATCTTGTGGTGATAAAGAATAATTTAAGTCGGTTTATATCCTTGCTGGAGTGAAATTTTCAGTGCACTCTTTCCTTGCATAATGGATTGATATAGAAAAAAAATCTAACAAATCGATTGAATTCAGTTTTTCCCAAACATCCTTCTCTTATTAAAAAAAAAATCACAAAGATTCATTTCATGTTGCAGTACAAGCACATCAGAAACACTGTTTTTAACTGCTCAAGCTTATGCAGAATGTGACAAGGTTAAAGTCTAACTTTTGACATGCTCATCATTAACATTTTGACATTCTTTTATCCTGTCTATAGAGAGAAAGATGAATTCATTAAAGATAGGTAAATAAAAAAGGTATTTTCCCTCTAAATTAATATAATGACACACTTTCATAGTGAATTTTCTAAATCATTTTCAGCTTATACTTTCCTCTCAATGGGTTCAATTATCTTTGTCATAAAAAAGAGCTTTTTTCATAGACAACCTTTAACCATTTTTCATGGCCTAATTTAACTATAAAGCTGTTAACATCACATTTTAAAGGTGATGATAGATTGCCTTTTAACCTATTAGAAAATTTCAGATTAGATATTATAATATTCATAGATATAACCTTACCAATTATGAAGAAAAACTCTGAAAACACAAATATGGCTTTAACCTTGAAACCTGACTAGTGTTCAGATACAGCAGAAGCTGTCATGTCATACCAGTGCTTTGTTAGGGAAACTTCTGTGATTTCTTGAATTGACTGAGACACCTGAAGGCCAGATTCTTCTGAGACTTCGGTTTTGTGTTTTTGTTGAAGTTGATTTTATTGCCAGTTACCTCAGATGTTTCAGATACTTTTTCCCCTTCTATTCACTCTTACACTAAAATGATGCCTCTTATTTGTTCTTAAAAGGAATTTGATTATTTTATTACTTTATATTTGCTAATTTTTCTCTAGTACTGTTAGCAGGCTGCCAACCATGTATCTTTCTTCTGTGACGGAGGAACATCATTACAGCAATGGATAATATTATATGTGATTAAGGGTCTAAGTTAAACCCATTAGGGGTAGAGTTCAAGATGACTGACTGCAGTACGTTTTTGATTCAGTGTTCTTGTAAGAAATGTAAGATCACCATGTAAATGTGTCTGCCAGTGAAGTACAGACTCACTGGTGGTATGTTTTAAACTTTTTTTTAACACACAAACATACACAGACACTTAGAATATGTGATTTCTTCCCCTCTAACATCTCTGGGAGCCATTGGTTCCCCAATGCTGCATTGCTGAAATCCAAATACAGTTATGAGCTGAGCATGGCTGGATTTGATTCTCCTGAAATTTTCCAGCCCTGATGCCTACCACTCTCTTCCATTTTAATGTGTTTCAAGTCCCCTTGCCAAAAGAATCTTCTTTTCATATTTCTTGCTCTGATCATATCACTCTCATTTCTGAATCTCTTTATTGACCATTTTTCTCCTTTTTATCATGGTAAAGCTATAAATTCTTGATGACAAGAATCTTCCTTTGCAATCCTTCACAATCCTTCACAATCTTACTGATAACTCTATTTCTAGTTTCTTTTTTTTTGTCTGCACATTCCCTACTTCTTCTCCCTTGGTTTTGTGTTGCTATTCTCTTGACTTAACTTCCTATCACCCTCTCATCCCCCAGCTAATTCAGTCCTCTTCCAGCTGTTCTTTCACAGTATTCAGCTTTTATCCCAAGCTTCCTTCAGCCAGTCACTTCTTGTTATCATGAATCACCACCTCACCACCTCCAGACACTAATATTGCATAGAGTCTGGAGCTGACTGTCTCTGCAAGCTCTTTAAGAAAATGCCCTGCAATATATCTGTAAAATAAACACCAAGCACACCTTATGGCTATTACAGCTTATTCAGAAAAAGTGCATGTAAACAGCTAGGTCCTCTGTGAATATCAGCAGGCTCAAGGCTCATCAGGTAAACAAGAGAAACAAATTGCAGTCATTCTCCATTATGCTTCTATTGCATGTTTTCATCTTGATTACACTCCCAGAATTCACATCTGAAAATTTTTAATATGGCTTTTTTAGCTGACCACACCATCTGACACCTTGAAAAGCAGGGAAAACCAGTTTGTGGCCTACAAATCCCCATAGAACAATTTGAGTAAAAAGGGAGGTGTGTCTTTATTTAAGCACCTTACACATAGCCTGAAGGCCAAAAGCACCCATATATATGGACACACAGAAATTACTAGGTATTTATCTTGCCCTGACCAAGCTACAACTTTAAGGGGAACTGCACTTTAGCAAATCAATATTCTAAGTGCTCATAGTTAGGATTTAGGAACCATCTTTAAGGTACCATTTTTACCAGGCTTAGCAGGCCTTTAATGGAAAGTTGGAAAGTTATCCCAGCTCAACAGTCTGAAAGCTGAAAAGGTGACACATTCTCAATAAATTTCAACGTGTTTATTCTTGGGTGGTTTTAGTTGCAAATTCTCAATTCAGTGCTCTCCTATAGAGTTGTCTCAGATGTGAAAAGTGCCATGTGAGTATGAAAAGTAGGGATTTTGATGGCCTCCTTAAATGTGGATTTAAGAAACAGGGAAAAAAACCCTCCTAAATTGTTAAAAATGGCCTTTTGTATTCCCTTCAGCAATTACTGAAATAAAATTGAAATGTGTTTACAGATTCCTACATTGAACTCTCACACCACCACTGTCACAAAGCAGATAGCTTTCAACAATGGGTCATTTCTGGCACTCAAGAACAAGAGACTGCTTGAAATGAAATATTACTGTGAATTCAAAATGAAGTATTTGTTGCCTTTAATATGCCTTTATGTGGCATTTTCCTGTTTGGTATTATACTGTGTCTTGCTTATTTTGCTTCATAGTATTATAGGAAAACAGAAGCTTTTCCCAAAGCTTTATTTTAAAATTATAGAGGATTTATATGTGCAGGATTTTTGGAGTACCTATGCATTACACATTTGGAATCTGCAGAACTTTTTTTTTTTTTAAATATATGCAGACTATTTGATAATGCCATTACTGTTTCAAGCAGGGACTTACAAAACAGAAGGAAAAGGAGAAGTAAATGGGCTATAGCTCTGCTCTCAACATAGCGGAACAGTCTTTCTCCCTGGATTCAGTCAGCTCAGGGTAGTGCCTATCTGATTTGCCTGATATGCATTTAAATAACAATATATTGCTTAAGGGAATGAGGATTTATCCTACGAATCTGGATGTTCTTCCTTTTTGGTCATAGTAGCTATGAATTCATGGTCCTGCTTTTCAAATAAAATTCAATTACTTCAGCTGGCTAAGAGTTCTCTCATTTATTCTCTTAAGATATCAGTCCAGCTGAGGATTTTTTATATCACTGAAACAAAGATCCCAATCCCTGTCCCACCTAAACTATTTCTTTCTGCTGCCAGATTTTAATGCTAGCTTGAATGAAACAAAAGATTTTTTTTCAGTCGAATGTGGCACCAATCAGTGAAAACATTAAAATTGTAATGAGAAGATTAAAGAGTGTAAGGAATATTCAAAACCAATTCCACAAGTGTCTTAAGCATTACAGAGATAAACGTTACTAAGTCTTATGTTTTAGTTACTGAAATCCAAAGTGGCAAAATCGTCCTATATCCAGCCTACCTGAGGAAAACAAGACACTTGCAATAAGCTTCATAGCAGCAAAGAGCCACCTCAAGTACCTCATATGAATACTGAAGAGCAGGACTTAAATGTCACTCTTCTCAGAGGCTTTGGTACTTAACTCAGGTCTGCAGACAAACATCCCTATCCGATTGGGATTCATGCAGCGATTCATGCATCTAAACTCTGTCATGGAGTTTGAAACTGAAGCTGTTCTCTTAAAAGAGTTGAGTGCTTCTTTTGAAACATTCTGGTGGGACCATTTCTGTGTTACATCTGCTGTTGCACATTGGAAGGAGTAATGCTGGACTCTAGACATCCTTAAACTGTGAGGACACAAATATTCTGGATTTTAGCTTCAAGCTGTGAGGATCTCTGCGTACCTTTCAAGCAATAATGCAATATTTATTGGATCAGAAAGAGAACAAATTAAAGAGCATGATTCTCTGGCTGACTTCAAAGGGAGCTGATTAGCAGCTGTAGCTCCCAAGACTACTAAAAAGTATTTCATGTACTGTCCAGTTATGGGAAGGTGGTGAGAGAAAGGGGAGAGAGCAACAGAAGGTGGGAAAAATTTCAGTGGAACAGAAAGACCATGGGACACCTAGTAAGAGAAGAATGTTATGGGGCACAGACTAAAACTGACTCAGTGAATTCTAGTTCAGAAATGGAAAGTGGTAGTGGCAAAGACCCACTAGAAAGAATTTTTAAATCTCCAAAATTGAAGGAAGGCAAGGAAAAAAAGAAACAAACGTTGGTCAAAAAGTTCAGATATGTTGCCTGTGCTACTGCTACTTACTATTCAGGCAAATAGCCTTGACTAGAAGGAAAGGCATTCTTGGAGAGCAGTGCAGTTGGGAGGGACCTGGGATCCTGGTGGACAGCAGGATGACCATGAGCCAGCAATGTGCCCTTGTGGCTAAGAAGGTCAATAACATCCTGGGGTATATTAGAAGGGGTGTGGTTAATAGGTCAAGAGAGGTCCTTCTCCCCCTCTACTCTGCCCTGGTGAAATTGCAACTGGAATATTGTGTACAATTCTGGGCCCTTCAGTTCAAGAACAACATAGAACCCCTTGGAAGAGTCTAGCACAGGGCCACCAAGATGATTAAGGGAATGGAACACCTTCATTATGAGGAGAGGCTGAAGGAGCTGGGCCTTTTTAGCCTGGAGAAGACTGAGGGGTCACCTTATTAATGTTTATAAGTAAGTAAAGGGTGAGAGGCGGGAGGACAGAGACAGGCTCTTCTCAGTGATGTCAGCGATAGGACAAGGGACAAAGGCTGTAAGCTGGAGCATAGGAAGTTCCATGTGAACATAAGGAGGAACTTTTTCACTGTGAGGGTGATGGAGCACTGGAACAGACTGCCCAGGGAGGTTGTGGAGTCTCCTTCTCTGGAGACATTCAAAACCCGTCTGGATGTGTTCCTGTGCGATTTAGTCTAGGTGATCCTGCTCTGGCAGTGGGGTTGGACTAGATGATCTTTTGAGGTACCTTCTAACTCCTAATGTTTCTGTGGTTTTCACAGCAAATCTGCACCATGTGTTGAAACATCTGCATGAACAGAGTGGGACTAGACCCAGAACTGACAGTAACATTAGCAGCTGCATTCAGGGTAGAAGACTTCATATACAAACTCTTAATGTGCCTATAACACATTTGAACAAGAGATACAGATAAATGTTCCTGTTTGGAAGTATCCATATATTCCTGCATTACATGGTGCAGGCAGACCTGTAGCTTTGGGGGAGGGAGAAAACTTCCCTCGGACAGTCTGTCCTACTCAGTTCATCTTACAGTATGGTCTAATATATGTTAATCTTAGTTTATAATAAGGATCTTTTATTAGGTCTCGCTGAGTAAATATTTTGAGAAATGGAAATTTATTCCATTTCCATGACAGATCAAAAAGAGTAATGAAATGATAAAGATTTTGCAGAAAAAAAAGATCTTCCAAGTGGGAGAAAGAAGAAAGAGTATTTCATTTAAGGTGGCTTCAACACAACCATATGTTTATCAGGGAACAAGTTGAAAGAGACAGATTATATCAAAGGGGTAAAGCAGCTTTGTTTGAAGCATAAACAGGATTTCTGACTTTCTATAAATTAATTAAAGTTCAATGTGAATGAGCCATATTTTTTTTTTTTAATTCTTAAATGATTGGCCTATCTGCTCACACAAACAGTGTGATGAGACTGAAACAATTTTGTCAGGGTTTTCTATCTCTGACACAGGGCAGGTACTCTCCCTTCAAAAGGAAATGGTGCCCATGCTGTTTGTAGCACTGGTTTGCAGCAGGTAGAGGCTGACTGTCATTTCATGAAAGCAAATTTCCATTTCTTTAATAAGTAACATTTTAACAGAATCTGGGAGTAAGCATTTAATAAGTAAGAATCTATGAAGTAATTCACTTATTCACTTTTCTGTCTGGTTCCCTTCTAAAATATTTATTGCCTGAATGAGGTGTTGGGGAGAGCTGCATATCAAAGTTACGGGGCATTACAGGTCTCGTAACATCTTGCTGCCTTTGATGGCTCACTAGCTGCCTCTGCAGGGCAAGATCTGAGCTGGAAAAATAATACAGAAAAGTCACTGACTCACTCCACCTCAATTAATAATTAATCACAACGTTATATTACCGTGCCAACAGCACATTCAGATGAGGTAGGCTGGGGTAAGGAAAAATCATCCCTCTGTGAGCCATGCTGGAACTGAGTTAGGTCAGAAACACTTTGCAACAGATAAGAGTTTGCCTTTCAGAAAACAGGAGGCAAAGGAAAGCTACGTTAGTACTAAGCTTTGCTAAATCGTCCCTTGCCAAGGATTTGAAATCTTCTGTGATTTCAAAATGGGAAGCTGGTGGATCTGATTGCCACTTGATGTCTTGTGACTTTTGGTGTTATAGGGCAGGGAATACGTCTGTCCCTGTGCTCATGCACTGCCAAAAGAAATGGGGCAGTCATCCTGCCTAGCTACCAACATAAAGCAAATAATTATAAAATTAATGTTACCCTGTTTTCCATTGTTATGGTGGGAAAATATTTTTTTTCTTTAAATATAAACACCTGCATTCCTGTCTGGCACATTTTATCACTAAAAAAACCCCACAGCCCCACAGATACAGACTTTTGAGCAATCACTGGAAAATGCTGGAGGCAGATCAAAATCCTCATTTGGTTAATGTAAACTAGCTAGCTATTCTAGCTTGGTCTAACAGGTGACATTGTTGAATTTTCATATAAAAACGGATGACAGGATTTCCCATCTTACTTGTCTGCAATGACTGGAATTGTTTTCTATTTTTTTTAAGAACTATTCTAAAGATTGCTAACCCACTGCAAGTGTAATGGAAGTAGGAAAAGGGGAGAAGCAGCTTTGGAAATTAAACTTTCTAAATGTCTTAAGAAATCTTGCTTTCTGAAGGAGTGATATTCCATTTTGCAAGGGTCAGTAATGATCTATTAAGAAAAAAACATTTTTTATTATAATTGGAAACAAATAGCAGTGATTTTTCCAGTTTTTCTTTTCTGTCTCTCAATTAAAAAATTCTTGTGTCTCTGTTATTTAGCAAAGCTTTTAATCTAAACCTGAAGTTATAGGTGCTGCAGGTACTAAGGAAACTGTGCTGTATTTTGGATATTGGCTTTATTTGCTGACAAGTTGAGAGAATTAAATTTGGTGACCTTAGACATTTCTTCTATTCTTCTGCTCACAAATTACTCCTGATCGAAATCATAAGCTGAGTTTTCTCTTGAGCGCTTTCACTCCTAAAATCCTCATTGATCTAGCTGGATTCTGTAAAGAACTTGAATAATACACATATAAACCATTCTTTCTGCAAAATATTTCATAGGATAGATCGTAGGCTCTGACCTTCTGTTTCAGAGGATTCTGTTTAATTTCATTCATTCACATGTAATGTGCTGCTTCTTGCCATCTTAATTTGGATCCTTGTATTTTTTAAGATTTTATTATCCTTCCTGACGGCTAGGATAATGTTATCTCCCCTGTCTTCTGAAAGTAAAACAATATAAATGCTAATGAAAAAGTTACTTTTGCCTTCAAAAACATTAGTATTCAAGTCAAATAAAAACTTCAGAAATTCAAAAGCATATAATAAAGACCAAAGGGGAGACCAGGTAGGCAGGAGGGGATGACAAACAAAACTACTCAGTAAATCCATTATTCACCATGAGAAATTCTCTATTCTAAACATTAGCTCACCTGTAGCCTGTCTCCAATCTAGCAACCAAATAAAAGAATATAAGAAACAAAAGGTTTATATGTGAAAAAATTTAAGAAATATTTTGTCTACGAGGAACAAAAAATCCCACCCCAACAACAAACAAATGAAAATTTTAAAAGCCCCCCCCCAAAAAAAAACCACCCCCCAAAAAAAAACCCAAGACAACTTGCTAACTTTTCACCATCAAGAGAAAAAAAGGAATAAACATCCCATAAACAAGAAGAGAGGGCATGTGTGTGTTACTTTTTCCCTCAGGTCATTTCTGCAGCTGATTTCAGACCTTTGTGTCTTTTTTGGGGGAGTTGTTTTTTTTTCTATTAGCCCAAAACTAAGAAAAAAAAAACCTCAAGAGGTTGCTAATACAGGGCTTTGACAACTTTGCATTAGCCAGAAGTTGTGAACAGTAAGAAATGTGCAGCATTTTATAGGCAGTATGTTGGAGAGACATTTGTGTCTTCAGTGGATTTGTGTCGGATTTTTCAGTAGAGGAGACAGAGAATTCTAGAAGAATCAAAATGTATATAATTTTCTGTTGGAAACAGAAATGATGTGTCACCTATGATACATAAGCAAACACCTGAGCATCCCAGATTTTTCTTATTTTCTTATTTGAAATGAGTGTTGTTTGAAACCAGTTAGATGAACAATAATGGTATTGGACATCTTCGAGTCTAATGTATGTGCCCTGTGTTACAGCTCAGTAAACTGCATGTTATCAAATATTTTTTCAAAATCCTAAGAACTGACCCTATACTTGCATAGTCTTATACCTTTCTTTTATGTGTTCCTCTCCCTAGGCAACACATAACACAAATGGAAACACAACATGGTTTCAAATAATATTTGTCTCATTAATTCACATCTGCAATTAATAAGAATAAATTTTATGCATGCCTGAAAATGAAAATCTTTATCATCTTTAAAGATATGCAGTTATTAGCTTTATTATAACTCAATCCCATTAACAGCTCATTTAACTCTAGTAATTCTAATTCATTACTACAAATGTAAAATAAAATAAAATTGATGGTTAAGATTCTGAAGCATGTATAGATACATTTCAGAATTAATGATGATTTATAATGTATAAGTCATAACAATAAACATTTTCCTACTTGGAGTAGACCCATTGTTACATTTTGAGCTTCTGATGTGGTCTATTCCTAAATCTGATTTTCAGTTTCACCTGTTCCTTTCTAAATTACTCTCTCCCATCTCCTAGGAGAAAGAATAATCCTGCAAA
Organism: Gallinula chloropus; assembly: GCF_964237585.1. Lineage (NCBI taxonomy): Eukaryota > Metazoa > Chordata > Aves > Gruiformes > Rallidae > Gallinula > Gallinula chloropus. The sequence continues at coordinate 125,893,337 of NC_140085.1, read as the reverse complement.
CACTGTACCCAAGAATGTGAGACTGACAATAAAAAAATATGGAAGACAAAAGACCGTGGGACTGTTAGTTCAGCTAATTAATCAACTCCATTAGTCATCCCGCATTAGCAACATAAAAAGTAACATGTCTGTAAATACCTGATCAATCTAGTGAGGAATAAGAAAACTATTCTTTTCTAGGAACAAATTTTGAGTTTATAAAACCAGTGGTGAATAAAATATTACTTCTTGACATTTTTAGAGTTTTTGCAATGAGCACTGTTGATTCCTGTTCCATTATAAATGACTCTACCTTGAAGAAACTCACAATGCAGAACTTGGGTCCTGAGGGTATGGTCTCTCCACTGGGAATCTATCTCCAAGTACTACCTACATCCAGTGGTAAATGAAGTATATCACTGAAATTAATAATGCAGTTTATATCCTTTGTCTCATTTACATTAGATTTTATAAACTAAAATTTGGAAAGACCTTAAAGTTTTAATGTCAATATGTCATTTCAGGTAATTTATTTGTCCATTTCCTTTCTTCATTTCTGCACCGGTCTTGGGGAAGTATGTAAGCATCTGTGAGAGATTAAACTCTGCTATACTTAGTGCACTCTAAAGCAACACTTAAGTCATCTTACAATCATCTTATATTCATTTTGCCTTGAAAGCGGTAGTAAGACATTGTTAGCAGTGTGAAAGGCGGCAGATATAACTGCATATTATATCATAAGAAGACACAATTATAAAAAGGGTATGAGATGAAGTACCTGCTTAGAAAGCTGTAATTTTAACTGGTAATTAAACTCAAGTGTTTCATTTTCCCAGCCAGCTCATCAGTGACTCTAGAAAATAAATTATCTGAAAGTGAAATCCTTTGGGGGAAACAATAGTAATTAATTACATTTCTCAAGGGATGATATATTCCCAAAGCTTGTTTCTGGGTAACCTCTTGAGTAGCAGACATTACAATGTACAGGTGGCAAAGTAGGGAGGACAAGAAAAAAAGATAATTTAATTTGAATATTCATGAATTTTCCAGCCTGGCTTACAGTGTACCATAATTTTCTTAAAAATCACAGAATCAGTACAAGTTTCCCATGGTATGTCATAGTTAATATCTATCACCTTTGCCCATATGAAAGGAGATGGTATTCTGCAGGATTTGCTGCAGTATTTTCTCTGGCATTCTTCCAAATGTTAATTACATGTACAGACAAATTAGTGATATAAAGGACCTAGTAGGTCAGAAAGCAATATCTCTTTGCAATACAGGAATTCTCCCAGGAGAACATCCTATTATGTTTTTCTTCTATATTGGATTTAAGACTTGAAGTGTTGGGAATTCCCCTTTTGTTCTAGGAAATTAATTGATTCTACTTTTCCTAATTTCTTTCTGACTAATTTTTCTTCTGATTAATTTCCTTGAGTTGCCTCAAGTTATTGTGTTTACTCCCTGCATGTCTATCAATCCCTTCTTAGTTTTTGTTTAGCTACAACACACATATTAAAATTTTAATCTATTTTTGTATGTCAATCCCTTCAGACCTTTTACACATTTCAGTATTTTTCTCCATAATCCTTCTGTTCTGCATACTCATTCTAGTTATCAGTCATCCACAGGAAGAGCTGAATTTAAAACCTCTATTACCAAAACTATAGAGATTTTATGAAGCAAGGTAAAGACATCTTACAAAGAACTAGCAGTTATGAAATTGTTGGGGTAAAATACCAACCTGTGTGTCACTCCCCTTTGCAGAAAGGGTGTAAAACTGTATCTGTAATGACTATCTCAGAGTTTTTGTTTGTTTGTTTCTATAATTGCCTTAAAAGATCAAGATAAGATGAAGCTTTTGATGATAGTTGAAAAGCAAAAGAGAGATGTTTCACAGCCAATATGGAAGGTGAACAAGCACACTGTCACACTACCTTGCAGGACAGGCAGCAGAAGTAGCCATGCTAAGAACTACAGATTTTTAGCTTGTAAAAAGCTCCACAATTATTTGGATTAATTTGTTCCAGGGCATGGGTGTGTTTATTACTTACAGCAGTGTGTAGCTTTACATACCTACAGTAAGTGGGGTATCAGCTCCCCAGCTGTCTAGGAAAAGACGATGTGGGAGTGCCATATTTCTTCACAAGAGCACCACTCCAGCCCCAAAGTAGCATTTTTGGCTAAGCATGCTGAATCCTTTAGAATGCAGGACCCATGTGGCAGTGTTCACAGTGACCTGATAATCATAGAATCATAGAATGGTCTGAGTTGGAAGGGACCCCAAGGATCATAGTGTTCCAGACCCCCTGCCATAGGCAGGGCCACCAACCTCCAGACCTGGATCTACCCAAGGTTGCCCAGGGTACCATCCAACCCGGCCTTGAACACCTCCAGGGACGGGGCATCTACCATCTCTCTGGGCAGCCCTTTCCAGCACCTTACCACTGTCTCTGTAAACAACTTCCCCATAATATCTAATCTAAACCTTCCCTCCTTTAGCTTTAGTCCATTCCCCCTTGTCCTGACATTATCTACCCTTTTAAAAAGTTGATTCTTCTCCTGTTTCTCTGCTCCCTTCAGGGACTGGAAGGCTGCAATGAGGTCCCCCCGCAGCCTTCTCTTCTCTAGGCTGAACAAGCCCAGCTCCCTCAGCATCTCTTCATTGGGGAGGTTCTCCAGCCCTCTAATCATTTTTGTGGCCCTCTGAACCTTCTCCAACAGTTCTACATCTTTCTTGTATTGGGGGCCCCAGATCTGGACACAGTAGTCCAGATGGGGCCTCACAAGGGCAGAGTAGAGAGGGACAATCACCTCCCTGTCCCTGCTGGCCACCCCAGAATGGAGCCCAGAATACCACTGGCCTTCCAAGTTGCAAGAGCACACTGCTGGCTCATGTTAAGTTTCTCGTCCACCAGGACACCCAGGTCCTTCTCAGCAGGGCTACTCTCAAGAAGCTCTTCTCCCAGTCTGTATGTATGTCTGGGATTCCTCTGGCCCAAGTGCAACACCTTGCACTTCACAGTGTTGAATCTCAGTAGGTTCACCTGGGCCCTCCTTTCAAGTCTGTCAAGATCCCTCTGGATGGCTTCCTTTCCTTCTGTTGTGTCAACTGCACCACATCATGCACAAAGCAAGGTTGGGGATGAGAAGCAATATCTCTTATTAGATTATCTGAATAAGCAATGATACAAACTAGCATGATAAAAGCTGAAACCTCTTGGGAATTATTCACTAGACATCAACATTTTCTACCTTTTCAACATAATTTTTTTCTACCCTTGCTTTTGGAGGTATTATAAATGAAAATATGTCAGAAGGACAAATTTCCAATTGATTAATCTTGTCATATGTTTACCTTGTGAACCACCTGGAAAGATCACTCAGCTTGCATCACTTGAGGATCCATCAGTAGCTTTATGTGGGAGAGTAATAAATATTTATCAAATAAAAATCTGAATTACCAGTCTATACCTCCCTAAAAACATGCTGTATTATTATAGGAAAAAGTTGGTCCAGCAGTCCCACATCAAGAATAGCATGATTACAAATGTTCAGGTTCCTGAAACTAAAAATATTAACAGCATAATGAAAGAAACCAAAGTGATTTGAAAGCTCTTCCTAAACATCTGAAGTATATCCTGTTACCTTGATTTACATCCTAAAAGTTCAATCAATCTGAGAATATATATTTTTATATATCTTTTCATTAGGCCACTTTTATAGTTAAAAAGAGTGCTGGAATATCATTCGTACTTAAATTAGCCCAAGTAGTTATGAAGTAGTTTATAAGGAAGTCACAAGTGTTTCATGCAGGAAAGTGTCGTATAATACAATGATGAAAAAGCATAGAGTTTATCTGAAACCTGTTTGAAGTTGTTGGCCTATGGATAAAATCCAGCTGTTCTGAGACAGATTTTCATCAACTCACCTAAAGATTTGGTGAGTTCAAGATGACACAGTTGATGTGTCGCTCAGTGACTGGGAATAATCATACTGATGCATGGAGTTACAGAAGAAGTGTTCTCATCCTCATGAGCTGTCTGGAAAGCAAAGACAGGATGACATAAGCAACAAGAGTCAAAACCAAGAATAATAAATTATATATGTAAATAATTAAGTACAAAAGAATATTTCTCTGAGTTTCTAAATCAAAAATTTAGCAGATTATTGATCCCAATTGTCTACAAGTTTTCAAAAAATTACACATATCAGAAATGTCTGAACAATCTTGAAATATGGTATTTGTTGTTTATTTATTTATGTATTTCTTTGTGTTGTGTTAGTGCCCTGGAGCAATTGTACTAGATAGTAGGCAAGTACGTTTCAGAGATGTTAGCGTTCCCCAGGAAGGCTTAGAGTGTAATATAAGACAATGAGTAGATATAGGGAGCTTGGACACTGAGCTGTCTCTCTCCAACTGCAGAGCTCAGAATACGTCACAGATCTATAAGTTAAAAGATGTAATAAAAGGCACAAAAGAAGCAGAGAAAGTACAGGGATGTGTGACTGCAGCATTACAAAGTGCTTTGATGAAGCAAAGCACTTAGGCATATACCTGGCCATAAACATATGACTCATTTCACTGACTATGACAGTAACATGGTTTAATTGAACTAGATACAAAAACTCCAAGACCAGAAGAATGCAAAATAAAAAAAAAGAAAATCCCCTAAAGGAGTTATTAATATAGTAGGCTCATCAAACTTGCAGTTTAGCCAACTTTGCCTAATTAATATTTCCATGAATTATTATTTGAAATGTTCTTGAAAATATCTCAAATGTCATTGTGCAAATTGAATGTTTCATTCCTCCATTTATAAAAATTGGAAACTGTTTAAAAGGCAAAATATTTGCCAATATTCTTTAGTTACTCCTTTATATATGCTAATATTATGTTACTGGTGCCATAGGAATTTCAGATGCCATCTAGCAGAACACCTCAATATGTGTTAACAGCATGTACTAAAGAATAAATACGACCTAAGGTCTTCTCATTTCACATTATCACACAATACAGAATGATGAATCCCACAGGAGCAAGGGTTGTCTTGTTCAAAGAAACCTCCCTTTACAAAAAAAAAAAATTGGTGTGAAGAAATTAATTACATTAGGGATATAATTATTTTGATACATTATGGAATAATACCACACAAACAGCAGAAAATTAACCAAAGCTGGCGATATTAAGGTCATCCTTGATTTATTAAAACAACCTAAAAACAAGCAGGTTTGTCAGCCTCACCTCTGTGCCTGGGAAGATCATGGAACAGAACCTCCTAGAAGCTATGCTGAAGCACATGAAGGACAAGAAAGTGATTAGGGACAGCCAGCATGGCTTTACTAGGGCCAAGTCCTGGTTTACCAATCCAGTGGCTTTCTGAAATGGAGTAACTGCACCAGTAGACAAGGGAAGAGTGGATGTCATCTATCAGGATTTCTGTAAGGACTTTGACGCAGTCCCACACACCATAATTCTCTCTAAGTTGGAGAGATATGGATGTGATGGGTGGAATTAGCTGGATGGTTGCATCCTGAGGTGGCCAATGGCTCCAAGTCCATTGAGTCCAGTTTGCTGATGACACCAAGCTGAGTGGTGAACTTAATGTGCCAGGGGGACGGGATGCCATCCAGAGGGACCTGGACAGGCTGGAGAAGTGGGCCCAGGTGAACCTCATGAGGTTCAACAAAACCAAATGCAGGATCCTGCACCTGGGTCAGGACCTTCCCCACTATCCATACAGGTTAGGAGATGCTGTGCTTGAAAGCAGCCCTGAGGAAAAGGACTTGGGAATACTTTCGGACGAGAAACTAGATATGAGTCACCAGTGTGCATCTGCAGCCCAGAAGGCCAACTGCATCCTGGGCTGCATCAAAAGAAGTGTGGCCAGCAGATTGAGAGAGGTCATTCTGCCCCTCCGCTCTGCTCTGGTGAGACCTCACCTAGAATACGGTGTCCACCTTTGGAGCCCTTAATACAAGGATGTAGGCCTGTGTCCATAGGAGGGACACAAAAATGATCAAAGGGCTGGAGCACCTCTCCTATGAAGATAGGCTAAGGGAGTTGGGCTTGTTCAGCTTGGAGAAGGCTCTGGGGGGACCTTATAGCTGCCTTCCAATACCTGAAAAATGCCTGTAAGGAAGCTGGGAAAGAACTGTTCACAAGAACATCTAGCAATAGGATGAGGGGTAGTGGTGTTCAACAAGAAAAGGGGAGATTTAGGTTAGATATTAGGAAAAAGTTCTTCAGTATGAGGGTGGTAGATCATTGGAACAAGTTGCCCAGATATGTAGTGGAGGCCACATCCATGGAAATATTCAAGGTCAGGCTTGATGGGTGTCTGAGCAACCTGATCTAGTAAACATGTCTCTGCTTACTGCAGGGGTGTTGGACTAGGTGATCTTTAAAGGTCCCTTTCAACCTAACACATTCTATGATTCTATGAACACATAAACTGTTTTTCCAAACATACATGTCCAGTTGTTAGAGCCAGGGAAGGGGGGCATCAATTCTCTGCAGATTTCACAGGATGATTTTTTTTTGTGGACCTGAGGTCTTATCATGGTGCCCCAATTTCAATGGTGCTAGGGAAGGGCTCTGATATCCTTCCTCTTTTTTCTGAGCCTTGATCAAATTACTCAGGCAAGCTTCAGAAGGTGGTTTCAGAAATTTTCAAGTACTGGCCTCTTGGGAAAACTTGAAGAATGGTTGCAAAACATGAACTTCAGGTCAAAGTATGACATATCAAGATGATAATGAGCAGATAAAAATGATTAAGTAGAAACTTTATCTCAAAAGCTTTCAATTTTTTCCTTTCATTTATTTCTTTCTAACGTCTGGCTGATGACGGTATTGTATAGTAGTCCATACTTGAATTCTTTAACAAAAGTCAGGTAACAATAGTTTCTGACTTTGTTAATGCTTTTGTTATGTATGCTTTCCTGTTATGAAGAATTTTTAAGAGCCTTTATCATCTGATTCATTAGAAAAGACAAGTTTCTAATGGAGATTTTTATTTCAACATTTCTGTTACATATTCCTGGAAATATCATCACTTTAATTTTTATAGTCAGCTATGAGACCCTTGGATATAGCTATCTTTTACTACATCAGTGTAGTTAGAGATAGTGACAACAATGTATTGATATTTCATCTTTAGAATTGTAGAAACATAGAATGATTTGGGTTGGAAGGGACCTTAAAAGCCCATCTAGTTCCACTCCCCTGCCAGGGTCAGGGACACCCTCCACTAGACCAGGTTGGCCCCATCCAACCTGGCCTTGAACACCCCCAGGGACGGGACAGCCACATCTCTAGGCAACCAATGCCAGGTCCCCACTGCCTTCATAACAAAACATTAATAATTTGGACATCAAAATGGAGACCTTCATTTACAATCTGGATTTTATGTCATTTATAACATTGCAATGGGAGGTAATTTGGCAAAGTCAGAGAAATTCCTGTTTTAAAAATTGTACATAATCAAAATCCAGAACCATAGAAAACTGCCATAATAGGTGAATACTACTAGTGAATCCTAATTAATTACTCTGCACATTTAAATCTTCTTTTAACCATATATTATTTATAGCTTTGTTAATCCCCAGTGACATAGAAAAGACAAATCTTCACCTGACTGATGCTTTGGTAAATAATTTATTTTCCACTTTTAGTTTGTTTAAACTATTTATTGAATTTGGTTAATTAGTAATATCAGATTAAGAATCAAATGGGATTGGAGGACATTCTTTCAGCAAACTTTAGGGAGTTCAAGTTACGATGATAGGAAAAAAGATAATTTTTCTTTTTCTGACTGATGAAGAGTAAATATTTAGTTTCTCCTGTGATTTGTTTTCAGGCATGTAGACAGTGCAAGTAGAAAAAAATCGCTCAGATTCTGGCACAGGATTAAAGTTTAAGTATGGGAAACTGGAGTAAAGACTTTTTCATTTGCATTTTCTGACCCTAACAGGTATCACTGAAAATAAAAAGACATGGAAACTATAAAATTTAGCCTCTATTCTTGCAGATTTTTGAAAAAGGATTATCTTTGTCTTTGTTGAAGAGGACAAATCCTTAGGTTAGCATGCTAGTTGCATAAAGGGGGTGAGAGGAAAGAATATGCTCAAATCTTAAAGACTGCTTACTGAAAATATGAGAATAAAATACTGCGAAATGAATCATATTTATTATTATCATTTTGTACAGACTTTAAATGGCCACAGAAATGAAGAATGAAAGCCAGAGTAAGAACACATATACATAACTAATTTTTTTGCTGAAGTGGTTCTGCTCATGTAAGTGACGGCCATTGTCAGAGAAGACAGGAAAACGAAAATACCATATCTGATATATGGCTAAAGAAGCAGATTAAAATTTATTGGATGAGATAAGACCATCAAAAACTTGCTACAGTTCATTTTGAGCTGCCTGGCCACTAACATAGTCAATAGCACCAAACAAAAACAGTGGTTCTCTTTGAATGCTGGTTTAGCATAAGTTCACATGCAAAATTTGTAAGCATTTTCTGTGTTTGCAGAATTATTAGACTGGATATGAAAAATAAAAATCAGACATGATACAACATTACATATCACAAATGCAGAAGGCAGTTTTGGTCCTTTGAATCGGAGTATGTTTTTAAAGGGAAGTTTATCATCTTTGATCAAAATGTTTCTGAGAAGGTCTTGTTGCTCAGATATCACGGAACAGAAAGTCATGTAGAGTTCATCTTAAAACTCAATAGAACTTAATAAAGGATTGTTGCATGGTTAATTTTGTAATTTTTACATTAGAACAGTGTTAATTCTAACATGGTTTAATATTTGGGTTTGTTTCCAGTTGTTTTTTCATAATTTTTACTTTTGGTCATAAAATTGTCTTTCTGAAGTTTTCTATGTTGGATAAGAAGTTTCCAACATATTAAAATTTTTTATGTTAAATAACACTTTCCCAAATGTTACACCCTGTGATCTAGTCTCTCTTCAATAGTTTAGTGGTCTGTGGTGAAGTGCTATCCTCCATCTCTTTTAGTTTCCTTTGGAATTTCCTTAAGGTTTAGACTGCTTAGGAGTCTGATCACTGTTTGTCATTTATTGTGCTTGGGAAGCACTCACAAACAGCTCCACATTCTGTAGAACATAAAGATGATGCCGTTTTTGCCCTAAAACTTTACAGAAAAAGTAGATGGGTGATGACTGGATTTAAGCATTAGACACAAAAATACTGATAAATCCTTTTTTCTAATGGTCTTAGATTCATATCCAGAGGACTATGTTAGTTAGTATTTTTATCATTCGTGTCAGTTCCTTAGTAATACCATTAAAATATCTGTCTGGAATTTGTGGATGATCTGTAAGAAGGCTTGCCGAGGTGGAATTTGAAAGGAGAGGGAGGAGACCAGGCACATGTTGCATTATCTATCAGCTGTGTGAAAAGATGAACTGGAAGAAAAAGTTGGACGGGCAAAGTTAAAAGATTAAATTTGTGATGTCATTGGAAAAAGGCCAAGCATATTATGTACTGCAAATGGGTTATTAGGGTGGCATAAGGAATGGTAGCTTGCGTTCCTTCTTGCAGTATGTTTTTGGAAAGCTTTTGGGATCATAGAAGATTCTAGAGAAAGTCAGCTACTCATAGGATGCAGATATCACTCTCTGGTAGTCAGGAGAAAGAGTTTTGATGTAGCACCTAAATAAGGCAGTTAACGATGGCATGGAAGGAGGATAACAATCTGACCTTCGCAGTTGCCATGACTTTTCAGCCCAGGAAGAACAGGAAAGGGGACTGTAATTTGTCCACAATTATTGTTCCTACTAGGCTCTCAACTCAGTCAAAAGTCTCCAACTAGCTGTGAAGATTAAATAGGCATAAAAGATATGGAGAAAAAAAAAAAGTGACGTGTTGCTGGGTTTTGTCTTAATTTTGAACATTACGGTGTTTGAAAATGGCATACTAACAGAAACTCCTTGGTTTTAATGACATTCTCACTTGCTATACAGCAAACAAGATCAGGAATACTATTTCTGTAATTTTCTTTCAATATTTACAATATTGCCGCACAGTAAATAAGATACTTGGTTCTGACTCTTTTTTATGTAATCTATTGATTTGTAACATATGCTTCTCACACACAAATAACCTTTTTCAATACTACATCAGGAAAACAGCACATAAAATCTAACATGACATAAAATGTAATTTATAAATTGCAAAAATAAAATAACAGCAATAAGGCAGCACTGTGGGTTGAATCTGTGAGTGGTTGACACATCTGACAAATGTTAGATTCTGTACTCCAAAGAATCTTTCCAGACTACTTTACAAGTTCATATTGTTTAACATAGATATACAAATATTCCAGCCTACATACTGGAAACATCTTGTGAAATCAGTAGAATTTAGCCTCAGTAGCAGCTGTAAGATTTGGCCTCTGGATAGTGTAAAAGAAGAAAAAATTATTCAGGAAGGGCATATATTTTATGAGTAGAAACAGCAATGCTAATTGAATTCTACAAAGAGACTATCATTGAAATGTGAAGAGCCTTTGAGCAAATTTATGGCCACATTATGCCTTCTTTTTGCATCCCATTGTGCTCATCTGGCTCATAATTTGGCTCTGAGAGCCAGATCCTCAGCTGCTATAAATTGGTGTCATTCCACTGAAGACAGAAAAGCTGCACTGATTTATACCAGCTGTGGACCAGGCTTGCTTATTCCTTCTATTTTTCTTTCGATATTTGAATGAAGGTATATCAAGAAAAACTACTATGGTCTAAAGAGCAGGTGAATAAACATAGTTTGAAACAGATCCAGCACAGCTATAGCATTTCCATTACTTGAGGGGAAAAATAAGTCACAAACTACAACTGGAAGTCAGTTAAGTGGAGATTGGAGATCTACTTCTCATTATTTGTCATTAACCATCTACCACATAAGCAAGTATATTTGGCTCAGGATTGTTTTGAACTTCCTTTTATTTGTAGAAAACAAATTTAAATTTAGAATTTGTTCTTGGCAAATTTATTTCTTTTGTGTTCAGTTTTGTGGGCTTTTTTTCCTAAATCAATGGGCCATCATACACCAGTCTGCATTTCTGTGTTGGTTTTTGAAGTAGCAATAAATTGTGTTAGTCATGCTAAAATGTTAATCACATGCATTTATGGACTCAGTCTAACCTTGAGTAATACATGTTGGCATCTGAAATCACAGAGTTGTCAGTTTTATTACATTCATTTCCTTTTGTTTGTGTCCTGTTTTTAATGAATTTAGTGAGTAGAAGCAGCTTGAACTAAAATAATAGAAAGAATTACCAATATTATTCTTCCTTAAAAAAACTTCGATATTATTTTCCTTAGTGAATCTTTTTGATGAAGGTTCCTGAATTTCCATAGGCATTGTACAACCTGAATCTTCGTCATGACTCATGCATATTTAAGATTTATCATGCTCACAGAAAATGAGATAGTATTTCCTGGCTCTCTGCACTCTGGGATATACATGCAAAGCTATAGGTACACTTAGAAGAAAAGGATACTATATTCTTCACTTCTCCACAAACTAATCTTCAAGGTCTCTTAAACATCAGATTACCTCTGCCTGGATAGTGCTCAACACATTGAAAAGGGTTTCTAATTACTGGGTGGCATTAGCCCACTGTAGGTATTTTTTTGATACTTGGGATTAAGAAAACTAAAGGTGAATGTCAGAACACTGAACAAGATAGAATTGTAAATGGCTGTCTGACTGAAGATGTCTTGGAATTTCTTGAACTGACACTCAGTTGTTTGGAGTATGCCAAAAGCTATATGCAAATATAGAAGTACTGATTCAGTGGGTTTTTCTTCTTTGCTTCTTTTTCTTTTTTTTTTTCCTTTTTTTTTAATTCATCACTGTCTGTTGGAGCGAGTTAATTCACCAAGAAAAATTATGGATATAGGGCATTTTTAACAGGCTCGTACTGATGCAGACTATGCACCCAAATGATCAGAGGGCATGTGGTAGGGAGCAGGGTTTCCCCTTGAAGTATGAAAAAAAAAAAAAAGGGATATAAGTTTTGAAAAATTAAAAATTGTCCCTTTGTGAAGGAAGAATTTGTTGCTTTTAGGTAGTTAATAATAATAATACATTAAAAACAATTAGTTGGTTAATAATGTCCAATTAATGAATCATTAATACATAGGTGAATGTCATTAGTTGCTAAGTAATGATTAGTTGATACTGATAAGTAACTAATTACTAATAGCAATTATTAATTATTATTGAGAATTAGAAATTCCACTTATAGTGTATCTGCAGTGAAACTATTTATCCATTTCCAGTATCTATCCCCATAGCATCTAAAGGACAGATCAACCAGATTACAGATAAGTAAATCCTTTGTTCTTGTTAAGAATGTGTCTAAGTGACTTTACAATTTTTACATAAGAACACAGAAACTTTGGTTTGACTGCAATATCCATTTGGATACAGTCTTTGGGATTCCTCTTGGAATTTTTTACCAACTCTAAGCAAAAAGGATGTGATTCCGCTGTGCTTGTAATAATCTAAAATGCTACTTTAAAATAGAAAGGTGGGAAAGTCCATTACGTTATGCATTTAGTTTCGTATTCAAAGAAAAAAAGGCAGTTCAGCATAGTATGAAGACACAGCTCTTAAGGAGTGATAGATGAAACTTTAAAATGAAGTTCAAAGCAAAATTTCCTGAAAAGTTCTCCTCTGAGTTTGAGTAATAAGTTGCGACTTCAGAGTTTTGAACTCGACTGCAGTTTTGCAAGAATGATGTGCAATTTGAGGAGGAAAAAAATACAATTTAGGAATTTAGAACAGACCCGTGTGGAATGAGCCAATAATCTAGGTATTTTTGAGTTAATATGTCTGGATCCCAAGAAAAGGAATATATAGCAAGAAGCCCTGCAAAAGCAAATGAAGCAGCTAAATTAGACCTATGAGCACTACATAGTGGCATCAAATTAAGACCCGATGAAACACTGGTTCCACTGAAACTTTTGAATTTCTGACATTTACCACTCTTGTCAACTCCCATGTAAATCACTATTCACCAGTGAGTAAGGAGGTGCCTGCCTCTTGCACAGAACTGAGTTTTACCCCTCTCTATATCCAACCACTGCTTTCGAAGGTATCACCCCCTTGGGGATTTAAACGCTAACGACAGACATTTTGCTACCCCTACCTACTAGAAACTTTACAGCTAGCGAGAGACTTTGGTTCACATTTGAGTCCTGTCAAGGGAATCTAAACTTTAAACACAGCAAAACCTTGGTCCATCATGCAAACCAGGCCCAAGTGTTTCTGCTCAATATTTCGTGGTCATTAGCATCTCTATCACAGCTGAGTGGAGTTTCATTTTATTTCTTGTGTTGGGGTCATTGAGGGACAGAAATGTTTATGTATGGGTGAGCATTGTAGTGCCAGCAAGTGCTAGAGGTGTAAATTTCAACCTGTGGGGAAGGGTCTGTGCTGGAGAGTCAGGCACTCTATCCCTGTCCCTGCAGGTGCGAGCACACCCACAGCTGCTGATGGATGAAACTCCACAGTATTTTTCCCTGTGCTATAAAAAACACTGCATCGAACTGCACGTATAGAACTATTCAGTGTATATAGAGTGTGCTCACCCATTCCCATTCTGAAGATGTGCCAGTTCCTTGGTGTATGAAATGGAAAGCTACAGTAGGTTATAAAAATGTGATGGATGATTTAGATGGCTGTATTCAGCTGTAAGCAATAAATGCTGAGCTCGGCAGAAACTACTAAAGGCAAAACTGCAAGTGATTTACTAGCAATTTAAAGCACATGAGATTTGTAATGCATGAGGCCCTCAGGCCCATCACTTCTCTTCAGTAATAGGAAACAATATTTTGGTGAAAAATGGCACGTTTAATTTCAACCTTGTGCTGTAAAATATAAAGGGAAGCTAGTTTTCTTCATTTCTCAGGGTGCAGCCTCTTGCATCTTATTCTAACTGCAAGTGGATGTCCAAAAAAGTGACAATATTAATATTCCTTGAGTGAGTTTTGGTTTGAAGAAAGAAAAAAATCAAGATAACTAAACCACCACAGTTTTAAAACTACTAGCCTAAATGATTTAAATTTTATCTTGCATGTGATAAACTTGTGTAAAACTAACTCAATAGTGAGTCAATACAGCTAACTTAAAAAAAAAAAGAAAATGCCATCTAGTTCTACAAAAGTACCAATATAGCTAAGTACTCCAAATATGAATTTTCATTTAAGGCAGCCATGGTGGATAAAAGGATGCTGGCATGAAGCTGAATATTGAGACATCAAATATTTCGTGTGGCAGATTTAAACACCATCTATCTGGGGGCTTATGCTGATGTCTTCCTGATATGTCAAAATTTCAGTTCACCAGACAACCTTGAAAATATTGTTCCACTTTGAAGAGTAACCATGTGAAAATGGCATAGTTGATCCCAATGTTTGAAGGAATGGGAATTTAGGTTAAAAACTTTTTTTTTTTTTTTAACAAAGTGCTCCACATGACCTAGAAACTGGAAAAGACAATGAACCTGCAACCATACAACACCGTAGTCTGACAGAAACCACATTTCCACTCAGCAACACGAATCAGATTTTGCCAGTTATTCATGGGTCATGTCAGCTTAAGTCCTGAGTTACCACCTCCTCTCTGAAAAATACATCAATGGTAATTGAGTTTTGCAAGCAACTTGATGGTGATCTTCAAATCCTCCCCTAGTTAGCAAAGGTCAGGTATCTGTTTTCTCCTGTGCTATCAGTAGCTGAACAACAGGTTACAGATAATCCAAGGTGTAGCTGAACGATTTGCTTTGGTTGACTTTCTGTGGGCTTCACTAAATATCCCACCTCCTTTGTGTCTCTGTGCTGTGTAATACATTACCCTTCCCTCTGATCCCGTGCCTCCACAGTGCCAGCTCTGCTCACCATACATCTTGCTGTGTGCACCTTTGCAGAAAGGATTATTTTAGTTATAAAAATAGCTGGTTTATACATCCCAAATTCCAAAGGTAATAAAAATGTCCTGAAATACTTCTTCTGAATAGATAAATTAATAGATAAAAATTGTATCCATTCATCCATTTGCTAATGAAGATTAAAGCCCAGCAGTAGGCAATGAAGAAATAATGCTTCTAATTTATTTTCTTAAGTCTCTAGTGAAGTCTTTCCCTTACTAAAATCTTGAACCTCTTTAATTTTTTCTTTTTCTGATGACTACTAAACTCCGTCTGATAAAGTTTGTAACCAGAAACACAAGTTAGTTAATCCTTAGATCAGCAACATGAGGCAGGAGGTAGGGAGTTAAAGCTATGAATGAGGTTTTTATAATTTTGTTCTGAATCTATTGGAACCATCGTAATACATCAATCATTTCTGTTCTGCCAGTGTAAATCCCCCTAATTTGGTTAGTAGAAAGGATTAGGATGAAAAGGAGATAGTAAAAGCTCTTTCTGTCAAATGGCCGTGTACGTATCCACCTGAAATTAACTATCTGTACAAGGAGCCATAAATGATTAAAGGCTGTGTTCATGTCCAAAAGTTTGGGGTTTGGGTTTTTTTTGGGGAGGGTTAGTTTTTTGGGTTGGTGGTTGGGGTTTTTTTTTAAGTCTTTATTTGGAATAAAAAAAAATAAAATCACAAAAGCTTTTAAGAACTGAAATCTCAAGATAAATCAGATCATTCAAAGCTTTTCAAAGGATCATTTTTGATTTGATACTTTTAGATTTTGTTTTCATTTTTAACAAGATTTTATTTCTTTTTCCAGGGAAAAGTTTACCTTATTAAGTACTGGACTTAATTATTTGTAGTTTTAAGAGTGACAAACTGTTTACATAAGGGAAAAAAAAAGAAGATTGAATAAGGAGAGAATAGAATTGTGTTTGAATGACCTTGCAGATGGTGACATGAAGGATTTTGATAGTCAAAGCTGCTTTCAAAGAAGCTGGTCTCAGTAGTCAGGTTTTTATGGCAATGGGTAAGAATGGCATTTTACAGGACTGCTAGAGAGAAAGCTGTTGTAGAAATCAGATGAGATCTGGATATTCAGAGGTTAGAGATGTTAGGAAAGGGCAGATATCCCAAGTGCCATGGATGAAAATAACAAGATTTCAATACATTCTAAATTCATGGCATGAGAAAGAACAAGAGCTGGATCTGTTCACAACTGCTTTCCTTCTGTCACACACAAAGCATTGCTGTCAGTCAAAGGACATAGCTGGCTGGGTGCAGAAAGCAGGTGGCATTCTCACCCAATTATTACACTTTGGATTTCCCCAATTTTAAAAATGTTGAAACACGTGCATTTTTGAAGGTGTTATTTGCTTTTGCTTTCTTTAATGCAATTTCCCCTTTTACTGTCCCTCACATCTGCTGTGTGTGGAATCTTCTTTTTCCATTTTTATGAACAGTGTGTTTATAGCTTTTTAATTAAAAATATCTGATCCCAATGTACTAGAGATCACTATTCTTCCTAAATCATAGTTCAAAGGAAGTCTAGAACTAGCAAAGAATTTGCAATTTATGTTCAATAATTAGAGCAGAGCACCTGCTAAGGCAGAATATTAAATCTCCTCATTTAGTGACAAATGATGAGACAGGGATGTCCAATACCTCTTTTAATGAATTGATTTCAAATTATTATGGAATCTCTCTTTAGTTGACCATGATTGCATAGACATCTATGGAAAAGAGTTACTGTGCTTTAAGTCCATGTTTTTTAAGTTCATATGTGGTGGGTTGAGGGGTTTTTTTTATTTAACATGGTTTTAATGAAGACTGCTGATGTTTTGAGCATGCAGAATTTACTTTAAATAAAATTACTTTCTATAGTAGTAGATTTCTTTTCTATTTCTTTCTGTGAGCTGTACAATATCTGACTGCAGTAGTTATCTACTAGAGCCTGCTGAAAGATGGCAGTCATATTTTTTCTTGACTCTTTCTCCGGGTTGCTGCCTGTTCTCTTTCTTGTCTGGGAAAATCCCTTACAAAGTTGCTCATAATCAACAGGCAAGGAGTCAACACTACCATGGCGTCATAGCAGGGACCAGTGAGTATATGCCTGATGAAACTCTACCTGGCCTTCAGATGATCCCAGGAAGGTTGTGGTAGTATCTATCATAGTGTGGTAATCTATCCAAACTTCCTGTTATAAGAGTATAAAACCAACATCATAACCAGATTGTGATCGTAAAGATATCAATTTTTTTTTCCTTTTTAACAGAGCAACAACAAAGGTAATAACTTCCAAGCAATTGAAAATTTTCAGATCTATTTGCCTTGAATTTCCTTTTTATAGTGTGCATATTGCCGCCTGCTCTGAATGTTATTAATGATGGTAGCCCTCAAGGCTAATGTCTGTTTTCAGGAATGGTGTCATATGTGAATAGTATTTTAATAGGCTCATGCCTTTCAGGATGCGATGGAAAGATAGAGGAGGAATTAACGGCTTTTTATAATATTTTTCAGTCATTTGAAATAATTCACACTTTAATAAAGGACACATTAAATACAGGCATACTAATAACCTGAAGATTTAGCCTTTAGTCACTGGAAGCAAGAACTGTGCAAATTAAAAAATTCAGAGTAACTTGCATGTGTGCAGACCGTCTCTCTCTCTTAACCTACAATTTCCATTTGAAACCAAGAGGTAGCACGTAAGCACAGCTAAACCTAGTATTTTTAGTTTTCTGCCTTTGGAATCTTTAAAATAGATGTCTTGCTGTGTTACATGATGTATGATTTGTTGATAATTATCCACCTTTCAAGAAAAATTAGCATTATTAGACTATAGATTCAGAGGGATTTTATGATTAGCAAAGACATTATCCTGTTATAAAAATCTGTATTAAACAGGACAATGCTTAGAACTTAAAACTTTGCATTTCTTTGTATTTTCTTGACATGCACTACTTAAATATCTTTAACGAAAGACCAGTGTAAATCTACCCTAGATTACATAAATAATCCTATATATTTGGAAGATCTGAACAGCTTTTAGTTAATTTAAGCATGATTTAAAAGGTAAATTTAACCACATATTTAATGTTCACTTTTTTGGAAATGTGCTACTTTGTTACATTCAGATATATGGTATGTCTAATATGGTAAATTTTTTTTTCATAGCTATATTGTCACTATATGAATTCAAACTACAATGGAAAATGTTGAAATGACCATGAGTAATATTTTTCAGTTTGATTTTAAAATAGTATTTTCTCCTGATGGTGCTGGAATTGCATAGAATTATTTTTTACAAGTATAATTTCTATTGGATTGGCTTTTCTTGTTTTAATATATAAAGATAATTTATTCTTAATTAAGCAGTGGTAATGGTCATGACTGAGACTGAGACCACTCTTGGAAGGTTTCAGAAACAGATTAAGGGATTTTTCCCAAATTTTAGAACAACTGAAATTGAAAAGCCTAGTTTAGTTTTGATTATAGATAGTCTCTACGAGGAAAATTCAATACTATGAGGTACTTGTCCAACAAAATAAAACTTTGTTCAACCTAAAGATTCTTAAAAATTCAGTAGGGGTAGCTGGGTGCTTAAATTTAAGTGAACACATATACCTGTGTACATCTTTAGTCTCTTTCTTTTACCTCTAACATTTTGCTGAATGAGTTTAACTTCTGTAAAAAGGAGTGTTACAAGTAAGATAAAAATGTGAAATGTCTTTTTAATAATTCTGTAGTGTTGTTACAATGTTTATTATATCAATACTAAGACATGTGGATGGAAATTATCTTTTCCCCTTAGATAAATATAGTTTGAAAGCAGTTCAATTTAGCTCTTAATTATGTACTTTCCTTTATAAACTGTGAGTTTTGTGTAATTGATTTAATTTGTTTGAGTGCAGCAGAGATGGGACTGAGATGTAGAAAGAAAACATGTTCTTTACTGTGCTGCTCATTGAAAACCTTGATCAGATAAAACAAGAATTTGTCTCTGGAGTATTTAGGCTTGAACAGTGTGAAAGGTTGTGTCCTTTATCTCTGGTTAATGATGGTTGTTTACCATTTTCATCAGATCACTCAGTTACCCTTGTAGCACCTCAAAATCAGAAGTCACCTGAACTTTTGGTTTAGTACATTATACCTTTTTTTATATCATTATGTGGGAGATTTAATATGTCCTTGGTTGGTCCATTGAAATTTCTTTGTAACCTTATTTTGTGGTAGAGACATTTCAGATGAATCACAGGGCAGAAATCCCATCATTGACCTCCAAATGCCTGAGACAATTCTTCAACCCAGCTTCTGTAATGCAAATCCAGTGTAGTCTGAACATTATTTTAAAAAATAATCCCTGGGCAAAACTTTATTAAAATTTCATTCTATCTGACTCATACAATGATCCACTAGGTGTCCTTTAGACATGCATGCCACTTAATACCCTGTTTGAGGTGGTTAAATCTAAATGACAGGTATATTGAATAAAGCAGAAAATATTTTTTTCTTTGGAAATTCAAGTCAAACTCCAAATACAAACTATTGTCTCAATTCAGAAAATTTTAACACCTTTTGTCTGTTCTTCTGACATTCACAAGTAATCCTCCTGGCTTTATATTATAATCGAAGTGCTAAAACAAAGGTCAAAATGACCTCAACTTGAGATGTTGAAAGCTCTGAAACCTGTATAGAAAATGTTCTGTGATGGTACACTTTGTTCCAGGTCTAAGGATTCATAGTTCATTTCAATTCTGGAACACCACTGAAAAACATTTTTCTCATTGTTTTGGGTTGTTTTTTTGTTTTGGTGTTCTTTTGTGGGTGTGGGGGTGTGTGTGTATTATAGATAGCAACAGATAAAATTCTCTTGGCTAAAATACTGTTGTTGTTCTGGAGGTATGTCTCCCAGACAGAATCAGGATCTACAGAAAATCTCTTTCCATATGGTTTTTCCAAGTCCTTTGTTTCAGTCTGTTGTTTTTAGAATATTGAGCAGACAAGTAAAATCTGTGCAGGCTCCTCCATGATTTTTTAGGCTTTGTGTAATTTAATGTCCACATGCTCCTTTTCATTCTGGAGGATGACAGTGACCATACAAACACGTAATCTGTTATGAGTCACTTGTTTGGCATATTTTAAAGGAAATTTGAACTTACAGAAGAGAGTTTAGGCAAGACAATCCTTGCTCTGAAGATTTCTCAATGTCTGTCAGATTGGAGTCTTTCCAGTAAGTGCATTCTGAGCAAGATAAAGTTATATACCACTTCTGTCATATCTGGAGATAGAAAGGCTGGCAGAAAAACAACTTGCATAGTTTTCTAGTGATGTTCTTCATGTTTCTGTACAAGTCAATGGCACTTGAAGGCATCTAGTGTTATGGTAGGTTGTGTTTCCATATCTCACCACTTGATGGAACACAAATATCTACAGACACTTCCCTCTTGCTCTACCAAATACCACTTGCCTGAAAGGCTAAGGTACGATGAAAGGACACAGAGCTTAATACCTTAAAGAATTCTGTTCTCATATTAATGAGCACAGCTCAAACCTTGTGGTTTGTATCTGCCAAGGGTCAATATAAATACAAGTGCTTCTTTTCAGAAATATTTGGTGGAACAATGACACCAAGCAGAATTTAATTTTGGAGTAGCCACCTCTTCCATTCAGCACAAAATGATAAGTTGCATTTCCTTTCCATTTTTTTAATAACATTTGAAGAACCTTTCCTTTGTCAGCGTAGGTCATTTCTCAAAATAAATTAGAATAAGAAATATTGACAAAGTCTATTTGAAAATCTCGGCAGAAATCTATTGGCATTTTTTACCTTTCTCTAATCTGTCAGCTAAACAACACCTGAATTCACATATAATTTTGTATCTTTCTTCCTTTGTTTTCTGAAACTAGATATTCACAGAAAAATCCTTGCCTTGGTCAAGGCAAAATGAACTGTATACAAGCGATGTGTACATCTGAGGAAGGAGGCGCAACCATGGTCTTTTACTGGAAATTCCATTTTTGCAGTCTCCTGAGTATCTGGAACTGGGACAATTCTGAATGAGAGCTAATGTATCCTGCTTAACATCTGGACAGACCTTCCTTGTGTCTGTTTGAAAATGAGCCTATAATCTTATCTTACACAACTAGTAGGTATTTCTTACTTCTACCAACTCCCATCTGTAAAGGATTTCCACTCTCTACCAACAGAAATACAAATTTCATCTTATTTTATCATCATACTTGAATAGTTCCAGGCAAATTATATACAGGAACCTCTGAATTCACTTAAGATGCCTTTCTTAGGAGAATAAGAATTGGTTAGGAAGCGTTACTAAATAGGTCAATTCCCAAGATGTTATAGTCTCTGGATAGGCCTTTTTATGCATAAAAAGCCAAAGGATTTTCTTACAATATCTTTAACATGTAGAAAACTTATGTTCTCTGTGAATTCAGAAGAAGAGGAAGAAAGAATTAATATTTAAATTGAATTATTCCCCCAAACCCCCACAAGAAGATGTAGCTTGATTCCAAGCAAGCCATGGAGACTACTGGCAATGCTGGTGAAGGAACCATTGCCACAACTGCTTTATCAGCCAGCTGGGAAGAGAATAAGTATTTACTTCATGAGGGCAAATATTCCCTCCAATATTGCCCCAAAATGAATATATTACAACCTTCCCATAAGAGAGATACATTCCAGAGGATTCTAAAGCATTACAGTGAATAAAACATAATTATATAGTATTTCATCTGAAAGCATTTGATTTGGCTTCTGTCCAAATCTTTCACAGAATTATGCAACTTTCTTGCTGGTCTTTTGGCAAAGCTCCAGTAAAACTTCGGTTACTAAGTAGGTTAGAAGTATGAAAACTATATCCTGCACTAAGGACATGGACTCAGTGGTCTGAAAGGTCTCTGCTGCAGCCGCCGTGTTTCCATGACTACCTTCTGTATTAACACTAAGTGTTCATCCCCTAACACCAGAAATGAAATCCTTTCTTGCAAAGTATCGGTTGATTTTGGTTTTGTTTCCTCACAATTAGTGACGTTCCCCAGCTGTCTAATATTTACCTTTCATCTTGGGTCTCAAAGGAGCTACTCTCATGTTCCTCTTCCCAGTTCACCGTGTTCTTTTTTTTGTATGGTCATCAGAAATGTATTTGGGGGGTGGAAGGCAGGCAGTATTTGACAAGGCTCTGCTCTACTTGATAGCATGAGCCAGAAATACAAGCAGCACATCAGTAATTGCTGTGAGCAGTGAAAATTGTTCAGTAACCCATGGATGAAAGATTGACTAAACCCCCTAATTTTTAGTCCACATAAACACCCAGAATCCATTTGCCTACTGTTCACCCATAATAAAAGTCTCCAAGATGATACACCTTTGCATGGAAGGAGTAACATGGACTGTCCTCATGCATTTATCTCACAGCAATAAGAGCCTTAAATGGTTTTATATTTCATTATACTACTACAGCTGTTGAGCTGGGCAGTGGTAATGATGAGGGTTATTTTGCCAGCCATCAACAGATGGCATATTACTGTGCAAAATGCTGTGGTGCTGTGAAGACAGTCGGTGAAATCCCAGACTAGGATGGGAGTTTTGCTGTCAGCCTGGGCAGTACTTCAGCAATTGTTTTTTTTTATCATGCTAGCAATCATAAAAGTATATTAATTGTGTTCTTCTGGGCAGAAAACAAAAAGCCAGCCGTTGATATCAGAAAAGTTGTGTTATTTAAGAGCACTGTAGAATACCTAAGTTGGTCAATGTGAAGGTGGTATGGGAACACAAAATGCAAACCATAAAAGTAGAGGTGAAATGAAACATTTTGTGAAAAGAAACAGCTCAAAGTTTATGTAACTTGAAGTCCTGAGTTTTCCCACTGGATTACAGAAATAGGAAGAAAAGGAAAAACCAGGGGGAAAAAAAGGACCTCCCCATCCTACCCACTGCAAGGGAGTTGGACTAGATGGTCTTGGGAGATTCCTTCCAAACTTAATTGTTCTGTGATTCTATGATTCTGCGAATTAATATGTGGGTTACAAACTGCCCATATAGCATGGAAGTGAAAATTACTTTAATTAAAGGTGGACATAACTTTGTTATGAATGTTTCCATTTCTTCACATCTGCATCTTCTAGCAAGTATCATCTCTAACCAGTAAAAAGCTATCAAGTTATATTGTTAGGGTCCAAATCCATCATCATTATAATACCACTCACAAGACTATCTATGCTTTCAGGGTATATTTTAAAAGCCTTATACACATATTGATTGAAGAAATTTGGAATCTGTTGAAATAGTAGTTTCTGGACCATTAAATAGCACATGGTCACCCATGTAAGAATGAATACCTATTTATGTAGCATATGCAGCTAGATCTTTTTGTCTTGATTGCATGTTAATGGCATGGAGTGTCAATATAAGATTAACAGAGTAGTTACCAGCATGCATTTTTCTTCCACATATTATTCCTTCTCTAACATGATGAATTAAGTTAAAAATCTTTTCCCTGATTTTTACCTTTGCTACTTTGACTTTTTTCATTTTACTTGCGCTTTACTTTCTAGTAAAAAAGCATCAAGTCAATAGTGAAAAGAAAAGGAAGTAAAAAAAAATGTCTGGGATGTTATAAAAGACACTGCAGAGATATTCCTACTAGAAGCAGGAAGATGTCTAGAAAAGCAATGAAGTTTTAGGTGTGTGATAAACATGAGAGAAATTATTCTCTTCCCCCATGAAGCTTATGATCCAACGCCCCCAGCCTATAAACAGTTATGTAAATGCTTGGTTTGAAGCATATGAGTCATCTTGTAGCTTGCAGAGTGTTAAGCTGTTTCCTTATTGCAGTAGTGTAGCCTAGACCAGAGTGGCAACAAGGGTGCTAAGGTTTCACTAGCAAGTTTTATTCATTCAAGCTTTATTTTTTTCTTTCCCTAATAAGTTTCAAGTAATACTGCCCTACAGATTATACTGAATTAAACCTGACACCCTTTATATAAATGCATTAATAAATCTTCCCCTTTCTTCACACTTCTTTACATAGCCTGCCAAAACGAGCAACTCTTTGAGGAGCAGATGAAGAAATAGTGAATGAAGAAATGAACAATCACAAATGTAGCTAGCAGTATTCCTTATCTCAGCGACATTTACTGGCCTCCACCAGAAGGAGGATCCATTGCAATTTTAATCTGGTTTGTACAGAAGCAGCAATAATGATAGATCCACAGTGTATGCAAACCATCCTACAGTTATATCACCAGTGTGGTTCAGAATGACTGAACTCCGGTACAGAAGCAGTATGGACAATCTAATACATCTTTTTACAGCTATAACACTTTCAGGAATTTAGCTATTACATCTGCAGATTGTCTCACTATGTAATGTACCTAGGCCTACTCATTCATTCCGCTGATGCTGGGGAGTCTCAGTTGTGAAATCTCATTGACTTGCTGCCCTTGCAGTTTAATTAAACAAAACAGAGGATGGGAGGACAAATTTTTATCAGTCCTGTTGGTAGGTAAATTAGAACAGAAAGTGTCAGTAACTATCTGAAAGTCATACAGAAGACTAGCTGCAGCACTGGAACAGCATCTAAATGTCAAGGTCAGAAATTTTTGTTAAAAGATAGCATCACACAGAACAAATGGGCTTCACAGCATTTCGGTAAATGAAACATCATAAACTATGGCAAGATTATCATGCCCTGGTCTTGGATATCAGGAGTCATGTGGGTTGTTTCACATTTGATACAGTAAAGCTGGAAGTCTGAATTTCCTGTGGGTTACAGCTGCCACCTCAGAAGCAAGCTTTCTGTGGAATACGACCTGTGTGCCAGGGATATTGCTGCATCTCTGGTCTTGGAATGGTCTACGTGGGAGGCAGCCTAGAAGCTACAACTTCAAGGAACATAAGCTAGACTCCCAAGGTCCATGTTTCATGCTAAAATCTACCGAAGAATTTCCAAGGTCATTGTTATAGATTGCTAACCATAAGCCTTGGAATCCCCAGCCCCTACTGAGTTGCTCTCCTTAACAGAGTTTTAAAACTCTCCAAACATACATGGGCCAGGGTCCAACAGGGTTTTCAAGGTTCCTCCTGAAGCACTTGAATTCAGAGTGTGGAAGTCCTGGGAGACATCCCAGCACCTTGCCTTGACAGGGCAGACTTCCTCTTAGAGCTATCCCAGGCTAACAGCTCCAAGGTGCTCGTCTATTTAAATTAAAGAAACTAGCATACAGGAAAAAAAAAGAGGAGGGACAATCCAAAAAACCTTGTTTCCTGGAAACTTCTGCTTTTCCATCCCACTGCCCGAACTATGGAAACTTAATTTTGTTCAACTCAATGTGTCCAGTCTATGAATCATTCATTTACGGTCCGTTCACGAAATAAAACTGTAAAAATTTTATGGGAGATATGTTTTTGCTGCTGTCTAAACAATCTAACAAGTTGCCTTGGCAATTTTAAATAATCTATTTGAGCTTTTCATGTTCCCACTTAGTGAAAGGGTGAGCTAGTAGCTCTGCATTTTTTTTTCTTTCTTTCTTAGTGAGAATCTGTAGGGTTTGGAGCTCTTTACACAAACAACAGCTCATCTGCAATATCTCCCATGTCACCAAGATAAGTTTTTATTCAGAAAAGTGACATTTTAGTAACTAATAGCTTTTTAATAGAAATACCTCTAAAATGAACATAAAAAGCAGGGTTTTTTTTCTTCAAAGTCTACATTTATGCAGAAAATGTCATGTCAACCTTTTTCTTCTGCCTTTTCGACAAATGCTCTTTTCAAACTTACATTTCAGTTTCACTCTAATATGTAACATGTGCTAATCATATTAGGAATGATTCATTTTATTCAGGATGGCAAACTGCTTCCTTTAGCTACTTCTTGTTCATAATGCCACTCTTCAACCTACCGCAGAAGAATCTTTCTTGTGGATGAAGGAAAGTAGCTGCTGTCAGCCAGTTTCCCCACATCTCTTTTGCACTGTTTTGATTTATTTTGTTGGGCATTTTTTTCTTTCTGATCTCTCCTCAGACAAAGTAGTTCAAAAATATTTTATTATTTCCTATGTTAGGGCCTTGGCAGATTCTGGTCTTCAGAACTTCATGTGCAAAGACGGATGTGTAAGATGTATTTCCATCTTAACAGGATTAAGAATGCCTCTTGCCTGATCTGGGTGCTGGAGGGCTAGCCTTGGAGTTGTCTACAGGCAGGGAGGTGCTGGCAATTGCAGATTTGGAGATCTCTCAGGATGGGGAGAAGGGGCTGGGATAAGAAAAGGTAACAACAGAAACATGGAGCAACAGAAGTGTTGTGGAATTTGGTTCTGAGGAGAAAAAGCAATATCCTCCTCTTTCACCTCAGCCTTTTACTGGAACATGCTTTTTTGGCTAATGCAGTGTCACTGGGGAAGTGCCAGTACCTATGTCTAAGAGGGTATCTTCTCATTACTATCGTCTTGCTTCCCATATACACACCCTTGAAGAGGTAATGTCCCAATCTCAACAGCAACAATCTTTTCCTACCTCCTAGCTACTCCTTCCACACAGTATTGACCTAAATATTAAAAATGGAAATAGGTTTAACAGGAATCCCTTTTTATAGTATAGGGGAATACAATTCAGCAGAACATTTAAAATCTACTGTTGTGCTCGTTGGGTTAGCCCTTCTCTAACACCCATCAGGACAGGTATTAATCATAGCAACTGAATCAGAAGAAATAGAAAAGTTACAGGACCAGCCACCCCATGTCATACTATTTTCTGCTCTGAACACCAAGGAAATGCTGCCTGCCCTCACAGTCTTAAAAGAAATCACAGAATCATAAAACCATAGAATGGTTCAGATTGGAAGGGATGGACTAGGTTGCCCAAAACCCCACCCAACCTGGCCTTGAACACCCCCAGGAAGAGGGCAGCCACAGCTTCTCTGGGCAACCAGTGCCAGGGCCTCACCATCCTCACAGGGGAGAATTTCATCCTAATGTCTAACCTAAATCTACCCTCTTTTAGTTTAAGGCCATTACACCTTATCCTATCACTACGCTTCCTGACAAATGGTCCCTCTCCATAAGCCAATTCCTTATCTACTGAGCAGTTCATCTGTTGAATCTGACATTGAAACCTTGAGATTAGAGACAAGAATAGTCCAGGTAGATGATGTCTTTCACTCTTCCCTTAGGGATTTCTTTTAAGAACTATGACTCTTGTATCCTGACATTAGACCCCCTGTTACTGAATACTGTCAGGCACAGGATAAAAATTCTAGCTCCAAGTCACAAGTGAAAAGGGGTTTTGCAAACTTACCCTTGTCCCTTGTGGACAGGTGTCCACATGAAAAAGCCATCATGCAGCTTGGGATGGCTGGCAGAGGTGAGCAGTGTGGCTGCTGCTCAGGGTGGACCCCGCACCTCTGCAGAGAGCTGCACTGCTGGAGACACCAGGCTTCCACCTCCCTCCTTGCACATTTTGTATCATGAATACTGCATAATGAATATTTGTCTCTGCTCCTGTAACCAGCAGCTGTCCTATCTTATATTTCTACTGTCACTCAAACTCTGCTTTAAGTCCGTGCTTTAAGACCTGAGAAAACTGTTAAAAACCACAAATACTATTGTAGACAACATTCTGCATTCCTGGTGCTTGAATAGAGCAAGGGGAAATTTTTCTTTACTATCTTCTGCTTTTGAGAAATGTCTCAACTCCCATGCCTCTCAGACCAAAACTTACAGTATTGGTGGGTGTGCATTAGGAGGATAATAGGTTGTCTAAATTGATCAAGAAATTCACAATTATGTTAGTAGCGAGGATTGATATCCTGCTTGCTGACCTCAGGTATTTGGCTTCAGCTACAGAAGCCCTAAATCTCTCAGAAGTTTTGCCATACAGTGTAACTATGGAAATTACAACCAAAGGAGGAAGAAGGTGGACTAAAGAAACAAGGCCCACATGCCTGCTGGAAGAAGATAAATTATTAAGCCTTGCTGTTGTCCAGAGTTTACAGCATTCAAGTATCTCATCTTGAAAAAAAACATGCAAGAAACCAAAATAAATTGATTAATTGTTCTTAAGAAGCAAGTTGTTTTAGAAGAATCACATTTTTAAGATGCCCATTTCATTTGCACCTATTTCAAACACAGATAGGGGCATCAGGGTCAGCTTCTTATTGTGACCTAATCAGCTGGGCCAGGTCCCTTTCCTGTCAAAGAGTGGTAGCCAATGTAAGGCCAGACCTTGAGCAGGGGTTATTTAGGAGTACAAGAACTATTCTGCCTCTCCTTCCTAGGTAGTGCAAGAACAGCTACTCTGTGGAGGGGGGTGGAGAACACAGGTCTTCACCTATCCCAAAATCAGAGTGAGAGAAGGCAGTTTTCTGCAGCTGGGAGCAGTGGGGAGCCCCTGCTGTGGAGCAGAAGCTCTCATACAGTGAGGACCTGGAAGGAGATGGTGCTGTGTGGCCCAGGAGTGTACAGCAGGAATCCTGCCTCCAGTCAGAGCCATCTTTTTCCACGTTGGAATTCTCTTTATGATTCAGGTCCTCTGCTCCACTCATAGTTCAGAAGGCAGAGCAGAGCATCAAGAATTCAAGCCTGCCCCCATTTCCATACTTTTAAGTCAGGTTTCACGTATGCAGCACTATCTGGATTCTTTCTTCCATTAGTGGCATTTGGGCAGCTGGCCTCACTGAGTGTTGCCTATCACTGTGCAGTTATATAGAGGTATATACCATAAAGGCCCATGTGCCTTTCATGGTAGCAGAATCCAGCATGTGTGTGGCCCCAGAGTATAAGCATGTTCGTCACAAACAAGCACTCGAGTTTCTCCGTTTGGAGCTTTGTGAGTGAGAGGGTTTTGTTTTCACGGACTTTGGTGCAGGGGTTTCTTTGGAAAACAAGGGACTAACACATGGAAAAGAAATATAAAGACCACACGGAATAAGGACTGTGGTATAAAACCAGAAAACCTAGTGCAGTTAGAAACAGCATGAATTCACATTTTTATGCAATAGAAATGTTTTATGTTAGGACTTTTAAATTATATAAACAGATACTAGTCCATGTGATACTTAAGTAAATAGCAAACATTTTCTATTTCTCAGGATATGCTAAGAATTAGTATTTTCTCTGTTGATAGCAATGTCTTCATGATATAAGCTGTGGACACCGTGATTTAAAGCAGAAGCACATCTAAACTATACATATATCATTCTTGTTCATTTTTTTGTTTGCATGGAAAAACCCAGTAGGAATAAGAGTGTAATACCTTCCTACTCCCTGAGGCTTTACTGCAGTAAGAGTGAAAATTGGTGTTGATTTTAATTCTCTGTTTTATTAGTAATCAACAGGTTCAGTTAATCAGGGATCCAATTTTCAGTGGTGCTTAATGGCTTTCCTGGTGAAAATCAAAACAGATCGGTGGTTTCATATAATTTTGAATCAAATTGAAATATTTCGATCCACATAATAAATCTGTTTTATTTCAATTGTATTTATACTGTTGTGCCACATTGCTTCATGGGAATGCAAGTTTTCCACACCCACATACTTGCCAAATCAGGTATTCTTCTCTAAATGATATGTCCCATCATATAGTGTGGTCTGATGGGGCTGGTTAGTTCATGAAAATCATAGAATCATGGAATGTTTTTGGTTGGAAAAGACCTTCAAGATCATCAATTCCAACTACCTATCCAGCCTACTAGGTCTAACACTAGACCATGTCACCAAGTACAACATCTACTCTTCTTTTAAACACCACCAGGGATGGTGACTCCACCACCTCCCAGGGAAGCCTGTTCCAATATCTAACAACCCTTTCAGTTAAGAAATTTTTCCTAATATCCAACCTAAATTTCCCCTGATGCACCTTCAGACTGTTGGCCCTTGTCCTGTCACTAGCTACCAGGGAGAAGAGACCAACCCCCACCTCACTACAACTACTAGGTAGTTGCATAGAGCGATGAGGTCTCCCCTTGGTCTCCTTTTCTCTAGACTAAACAATGCCAGCTCCCTCAGCTGCTTCTCATAATATTTGTCTTCCAAACCCTTCACCAGTCTCATAGCCCTTCTCTAGACATGCTTAAGCATCTTGATGTCCATCTTGTAGTGAGGGGTCCAAAACTGAAGAGAGTACTCCAGGTGCTCCCTCACCAGCGCTGAGTACATGGGAAGAATCACTACCCTACTCCTGATGGCCACACTGTTCCTGATGCAGACCAGTATGCCACTGGCCTTCTTGGCTACCTGTGCACACTACTGGCTCATATTGAACTGGCTGTTATCAACAGACCTCTCTCCTTAGGATAGCTCTCAAACCACTAAAATCTGAGAACTCCTAATGTTACCAGTGTGGGTTGAAGAGTAAAGATCACCAGAGGAAGATAGAGTGTTTAATTGTTATTCGGAGTCTCAATTTCTTTAATGCAGGTGTAAATGGCACTGTGCCTGCTACTTTCCAAGAACTTTTATTTTGTTAAAAAATGTTCCATATGCACCCATCTCTACAGTGTTTTTCAAAATACTCCCTTGGCCAAATAATTCCCTGCAACCTATTTAATCCATGGTAGTCTAACTTATGAAGAAAGAGTAGAGGAAAAGAGTAGTCAGGCTGTCTACTCTCCAAAGCTGATAATTTGCTATATGTTCTCAAATTATCTAATGATTGCACAGACGCTACAATCCCTCTTTCCAAAGCTGTTGAAGAACAGGTATTATGGGACATTATAGTAAAACACAGTTTCTAATGCTGTTCATTAAATGCTTTGTCTGAATAAACCAACTGGCTGAGCAGTTGGGTGCTGGAATAGCTGTAAGAGGTTGAATAGCTGATAATTTATACTGAATTGCCAAATCTATTCCTTAACTTTGTTGATTTTTTTTTTTTTTTTTTTTTTTTTTTTGAAATGTGATTTGACACAGTAAGTTGTTTGCTACAGCTTCCCAGAGTTAACCTCTTTTGGAAAAAAAAAAAGTGTGTTGTCATTATCTAGAATCCAGGACACAGTTTGTGTTTCCCTTGTACAAAAAGCATTGGGTGGTGCACACAAGAGGGAAACTGAGAGCAGGTACTGGGGCTGCAGCTGGTCCCCATGATATGTGTGGAGGGATTTTTGATATGGACTAGCACCCACAAGAGAACAAAGCAAACGGACTATATTCTGTTCAGAAAGAGCAAGAAAAGGGATTTATAAGAAAACCTCAATGGCAACAGGTTTGAATGTTTTCATCTGCTGGGCCACCACTCAGGTTTGAAAAAAAACAACAGAAGAATATAAAAGTTCAGTTATTTCTACAGTTTGCCATGGTAAAAGCAAAATGAAAGGGGAGGTGTTATACTGCAAGTGTTAGGAAATTATTAGCATTGTAGGCATTGGTGGATGGCTTGGTTTGTTGAAATGTTCAAGCAGCTCCTGAGCAAACCAAGTTTAGTGACAGCTGTGTGCTAATGCAGAGGAGTTGCCTAAGTTCTGCTTTCAGTCTGCTGATGCTTTGCCTCTGGGTTTTGTATAGGAACTAGGAAAATGCTGTGAGAGCTGTAATGGCTTCAAACTGTTTTTCTTAACTAATAAAGGCATTATTCCAGCTTTGTTGCTTGGGGCCCAGAGTCATCTACAGAACTCCACATTGAATTATTTTAATTTTTTTCCTAACCTCCCTGGAATGTAAAAAGATAATCAGGAAAATCTTCCTGCCTTTACAGGAGTTTCCAAAACATGACCCAGAGCAGGACTTCACAAAGGTAAAGTCTCCAGAAGCTGCTCTGGTGGTCTGAGACTGCTGATGGGCAATAGCATCCCTGGGCGCATGACCTGCCTACCTCACTTTCGAGGCACAGAGACCATAAGTCCTTATGGGAGTCCTTTATGGATCGGGAACTTTAGGCTGCTAGCTAAGTTTGTTTTCTTACCATGTAATGTCATTAAAATGCAGAGGCCAAAGCACCATAGTCGAAGGCAGTGTCATCAAAAAAGAATTAAGAATCAAAACACCGAACATTAGGCTATGCATGGTGGGCACAGATTTAGAGCTCCCATGTCAGAAGTCTGTAAGAGCTAAAAAACATGTGAAGTCTGACATATAGAGCCACTTATTTATTTCTTCTTTTTTCTCTTTTTTTTTTTATTTTCCATTGGACATATTTTGTTACCTAGTATATTTTTTTTGTGACATGTCTAAGAACAGCTAAGCTTTTAAATCAGAAATTAATTTTGATCTGACAGAGAGGGCACAGGAAAAAACTTATTTGAGAAATGCATTTGTCTAAAAAAAACCCATGAGAAAATATGAGCTACAAGAGTAAAAGTTAAGTCAGGATTGTAAACCAATTGCATTGACTTTCCTTTTCTTTAGCAACTCTTGTGATAGTTGCTGTCTCCCACTCCAGACCCTACTTCTAAGAGGAAGGAATAAAAAAATACTTGCTGCACAGCTAATTTATCAGCTTGACATTACCATCTATCAAGAAGAGAGGCCTGCTGTTAGGAAAATCAAGATTATTGGTTCAGGGGTTTTTGTTACGTCTTGTGAAATGAAGGTTAGTTTAACAATATACGTACCTGAGAGATGTTCTGGGCATTTTGAACCCAAAGTCCCATACATCACTTCTTTCCCTGCAGTCTGCTGTGGTGGTTGCTGTCTTAATTGACTCTGTCTCTGGCAGCTCTGCTGCTAAAGAGCCCATTCAAAGAAGAAGGGATTTGGGTTTCTCTTCTTCCTCAGGCAATGAAGTAGACCACCATTTTTTTTAAATATTCTTAGGTTAATAAACAATAAACAAGAATTAGTTGGGGGGCCAGGGGGGATTCAATTAAAAAAACCCAGAAATTCAATGATTTGTTGACTTGTCCAATAAATAGTGATATCTACAAATTCAGTAAAAGTTTGAAAGCTACAAAATGGTTGCATGTACTCTAAATTTACACATTTATGGCCTGAAGAACTTGTTCAATATGTAATTCAGTGTTCCATGCAATTAACATTCTGCTCTGAAACATAGCAAAATATGGACAGGTCTATTAATAAAAAAGTATAGCTGTGTAATCTCATTCAGCCACTTTGTATGATGCTTGAATGATAATATTTAGTGGAATGGTAATACCCAGCCTTTTCAAACCTGCATTGACTGAATTCAGAGTAGAGACAGTTTGCACATTGTGCCTTCACAGTTGTATGATTCCTTGCCAGAGACTTCACAACAAACTACTAAGTTATGAGACTAGAATTCAGCAGTTCCCAATTTGCAGCTGTATTTCAGAAAATAGCATTATTTTATTTTTGTTTGTTTAATCTGTCCAAACTTACTATAAGTAACATACAGCAAGACATGTATGATCTACTAAGAGGGTACAAGATATGAAGACATGGAAATACCTACGTAAACTGAAGTACAGTGTAGCACTAGGTGATGCCTTGTGCAGTCAAGGAAGAAATCAAGAGGAATCTCTGCAGGTCATCCTACCATAAGGGAAGACTTACTTGCAGATTCCTAGAACATGATGGTATGATCCAGGCTTATGATTGAAAACTATATGGCACCTTACTTTTCTTTATTTTTAAAAATATTTTTCCCCTTTTTCTTAATCATATTTACAAGAAGGCTTTCAAGAACTGAATTAGGATGTGACACTTTTCTGAAAACATGAGCAGCTTCTACCCACCTGCCTGCTGGGCTTGGCAGATGACATTGGCAAAACAAGTGGGTCATTGACTTTGTGAGGAATTGCCACCTATCCGTCACACTTTGGAATTTAACAGCTTTTATATCTCTGCACTTGGAAGACTGATATTTTGTCAGTACTTTTTCTCTAACGTGAATGGAAAGAATGGTATTTGAGATTTTGATTGCATCTGCCATGGCCTTTTATAGTTTCATTTGGAAGTGTTAACATTATAAATAAATGGCATACTTACAAGTGTGTAGGTATTGCCTGTGCACAAATTTTAGAAGTGGCTTACATTGTACAGCAGAAGAAAGTCCCATATTCCAGTATACTTCTCATTTCCACTATCTTGGCCCTTAATATTGCTAGATGCTGAGCAGAGGCTCTGAACCGCTCCACTTCTATTACACACATTTGAGGATTCTTCTAAAAAGAGATCACAGAAGATGGCTGATAATTATCCTTGCTTCAGACAAAAAAAAATGGTTGCCCTCCACGGAAGAACCTGTCTAATCTAAGCCAGGAACGGGTGCCACCACAGCGTGCGGTAGCTTGCACAGCCCGCGGTGCCGGCGTCATTCGAACTGCCCATACGAGGCGACGTTTCTCTAACCACAAAACTTTCACTGTTTCCTAATTGCAACGAGCAGGTTCTTAGCAGGCTGATGTTTTTAATTAGGGCTTATACTTTGATTAGGGGTTTTGATGGTTGGTTGGGGTGGGTTTTGTTTTAACGTTTAGAGGTTAGACAGTGCCCTCTCCTGGACGTAGGCTCCCATAGCAGTAGTTTGTAAAGTGACCCAAATGTTGCCAATTAGGGGGAAACGGGCACAAAAATAGTGTGCTGCTCCGCTGAAGGGATTTGCCGGTTTCAAGGATGTACACTTTGTTGTGGTCCCTCCTTGCATTCTGATCTGCTTCAAAGCATACTGTGTAACAAAAATTGTTTCAGTTTAGATGGCAAAGAGCTTTTGATTAATTTAGCTTGAACCCAGTTGGCCAGAGTTGACAGTGCAACTTTATCACAGTGAGCAGCAGGAACATGAAGTGCTACATGCTCCAGTTTTTTTACAAAAATCAGCTCAATACAGTAAAAGCATACTCATTTTCTGAAATGAGGGTGATGGATAGGTATGCTGTAGAATCTTACCATGCAGGTGTTCTCTTATATGTCCTTATTGCATTATTTCACAGTAAAAATGATAATTATACTGAAAAGTCAAAAGTTGCTGTATACTTTCTTGAGGATATTTTGTAGTTCATTGCTTGGGTTTTTTTGGGATGGTTTGGTTGTTTGTTTTTGTCTTGGGGGTGGCGGGGCCTGTTAGTAAACAAAAACCCCACCAGTGTCTGTTTTACTTAATAATTTTAATTTCATGCCTTTGGACTTTTCCAGGGTCCACAGTTTACCCAGGATGTAACTTGAGACAGAAAATTCTCAAGATTTACATCATCTCACAGCAAAGGGGACAGAGAGAGATACATTTCCCCAGTAGTTAATTTAAAATGTGTATTTAAATTCCTTCAAAGATAGACTAAAAAAGTTATAATAATGCAGCATTTACAGGAAAATTAAATTAATGGCATAGAAAGTATTGCATATCCATTCATCAAAATTCTACAATGTTCAAATCACTTCTATAGTTTTTCTCAGCACAGGAAACAGAGAGAAAAATAGTTGAATAGGGTTGACTGTGATTGATTCCTGCTAATGGTGATTGGTTTCTGCTGACAGATTTAAATATGAAGCTGAATTTTCTTTACTGAAATTTTGTAGGTTTTCTAAAAATCTGCAGACTTCTTAAAAGCAGAAGGCCCATGCAGAGAAGCTGCCCTGAGTGCCAAACTCAGCATCCTCTGCTCACTTGAAAGGTGCACTTCTAGGGAAAAATGCAGCCCCTCTTACAGCACACAGTCACTAACATGAGGTCAGCCCTGGAGCAGAGATCTTGATATGTTTTCTTAACACTGCCCTTCAGTCTGCCTTTGCATGTTACTCATATCTGCCTGCAGCTGTGAGTATCTCTGCTCCACCAAGTGAGCTCCATTGCCCTCTGCAAAGGGCTGTGAGACCAGTAAGAGACCTCCTCATTAATGGTCACAGTTGGTCATTAGCTGCTCACTGAATCTTTCTTGATGACCTGCTAATGAACGTCCCACTGGTTTACTGTGAAGATTGGTCAAGGTAGACAGTATAGGTAATTTATAGCTGAGCACCCAGCATACTTAATGGCCTTTGCTTAGTGCTACTAAACGACATTATTGCATCCTTCCTAATTTGTTTCTCAGATGTGAATATTTCATGTTGAATTGAAAGTTTGGATTCAGTGTTTCAAAATATGTTTACATATTTTATTTTCATAATTATTTACATAATTCATTCAAGAATTTAACGAGGAAAAGAGCCTTAATCTCACAAAGATTTTTTAAATTCTCAGAGGCCTGCATAGCGGAAAAGTCAGCTCTCAGTGGGTATCTGTTCGCTGCAGGAACCTGGAGAGCTTTGATGGTTCGGCACCTGTGGTGCCTAATCTCTGTGAATCAGGGATAAGTTGGTCAGAAGCTACGGTCCTTCCAGCTGTGCTCTTGCCAGCTCTTAAAAGCTAAAAAGTTTCAACTAGGCCTTGACTTGGTGGGAAAGATCCAGAAAAAGTCCAAGAAGTGTTGGTGATATGTTAGGTAGCATGGGCTACCCAGGGTAATGCCATTGGGATTACCAAGTTATCACAGAAGCCTGCTTTTGCTTTAGATGTGCAAGTACCTTCACCTGTTTCAAGAGTGATCAGAGTGCACCAATGTTATGGTTACAAGGCCAACCTAGTTCATGACCCTGAACACATGCCACATTGGATGGTTGTAGCCAAGACATTTATAACACTTTAAGGTTTTCATTTTCACATGTTCATGTGTCATAATTATGATGTAAAGCTAGCAAGCAGACAAAAGCTAGTTTACATCTGTTATGCACCTGCTATAAGAAACTGGGATTGCAGCTGTTAAAACGTCCTGGGCAAAACCAGGAAGTTTATCATGTTCCATTACAGGTTTTCATGCACTTCAGTCACATTAAGTGGTGTCCCAATAGTCATCTTATTCCCTGCAAATGGCTTCAAGATTGAAAAACCTTTCTCCAGTGCTTACAAATGGCACTTCTTGAGCTGTGTAGAGATTGGGCAGATGCGTTTCCTGGGAAGTGTCCTGACCATTGATCCCCAGGGTGTGGGAATGGGAGCTGCAGTTGTCTTTAGAGCTTTTGCCCTCAGCTTACATTTGGTAACTTTTCTCGAAATGAGATGAGTTTATCAAAATTCAATTTCATACTTTTTGATTACAAATGAAACCCTCTTCTCCATTCTAGTTTCAAGAACTGGGATAATCCTCTGTCCTTAGCAGGCATTCCTGGCAAAGAGTGTGTCACCAACCAAAAGTTCATGAAATGACCAAAAGTGACTTGTTTCCTACACAGCTTGTGAAAGCACCCTAGCTGTACTTGCCTTGATGTTGCACATTTTGATTACAAGATTTACAAGCACTTTTATGGCATGCATGTGAAGAATTCAAGGCAGACAGAGAAGCCAGATATTTTTACAGAAAAACACAAAGCATTTCAGATAAATAGGACATTTATTTAATAATTACTTATCTTCTTGTCATACAACAGTCTGAATTTGCTTCCATACTAAATAGTAAATAAAATGTTCAAATACGAATGTCATATGTTTCAGAAGGACTCAATCCTGACCCAAAGCAGTGTATTTTTAAGGAAATTCATTGAACATAGATGGACTTTTCATGGTATCTCAGTACAGAGTGTGTTAACATTGCATCTTCTTTTTTTCAAGGAGCTGTGGTCAGTCAGCTTTAAAATCCTAAGATCAAAATTTGAAAGTGTAAATAAAATATGAGTTTGGTCTCAGCAGTAATGTAAACTCCATGAAAATACTCTCATCAAGGGGGCAAAACCACTCCTTAAATCACAATGCTTCCTTAAATCACTGCATAATTATCCACTGAAGAAAAGCACATAGCAGCTTAGAAGAGTTGGTGGATGTTGAGACAAACATCTTCACAGCAGTGAATGGCAGATCTTTCACTATGTGGCTGTTGTCTAGTTCTATCCGGTCTTACCAACGCACAAAACACTGCAAAGTACTATTTCCATCCTTGTATGTGCTCTAGAGGAAACTCCAAAGCCAAGTGGTGCCAACACAATGTAAGATTACACAATGAAAAGAAACCCAAGTGAAAGCATCTTATATTTTTCATTTCCACTATAGCAATTACATAAGTAATGCTGTACATATGTAGAATTTCTGCTCCTTGCTCCACTAATGGTGATTCCCATTCATACAGCAAGAGGTGTCCTACAGAATGAGTTCACATGTGCTTGTTTTTCAAGTTTCAGTGTTTAATCCTTTCCTGCTAAGATAAGATAGCAACAAGCACACATCTTTCTACTGCCTGGCCCTTGGAACTGGTGCTGGCCTCTTTGCAGAAACCATTGCAAAGCTGAACTAACACAAATGTGATTGCACATCCATTTTACCAACCTTTATCTGTTTTCAGAGAAAACATAAAAAACTTTGGTTAAGTTAGTGCTTTTGAAAAAATGTAGTCTTTCATTTCCTTACAAAACATAGAAAGCTTGGTGAAAGAGTAGAAAATTGAATCCTGCTCCTATGTAACATTTAATTTCATTTTTATTGTACTAATTTTCAGAAAATGTATTGAACACTAGTGGCAACATAAGTAGATATTTTCAGACATTTTGAACAGCATCTGGAAATTGAGGGGCTCTACTGATCTCTTTTCTTTTTAACCAGCAAAAGCAACTGAATCAAAAATGAAAATTTTTTTACAGATTTTGACATAACATATTTTCTTACATTCTTTGTAACAGGTAGTTCTGCTAATCTAACCTGCAGAGCTTTCTTTGGATATAGTGGAGATGTCAGTCCTTTAATCTACTGGATGAAAGGAGAGAAGTTTATTGAAGATTTAGATGATAGTCGAGTTTGGGAAAGCGACATCAGGTAAAAGAAAAATTGTTTTGTTTTTCCATCAATATCTTTTGTTGACAGCTAATGTAATATCACTGATCAACTCAGGAACACTTTTGGTCTGATCCCTGCTTTTGCAACATCCACTGGTGATCTGAAGGATCCCTTCC
The DNA here is from genome assembly GCF_964237585.1 of Gallinula chloropus. Taxonomy (NCBI): domain Eukaryota; kingdom Metazoa; phylum Chordata; class Aves; order Gruiformes; family Rallidae; genus Gallinula; species Gallinula chloropus. The sequence goes on along the minus strand of NC_140085.1, from coordinate 125,854,562 downwards.
AACCGAGACAATTCTATGATCCTATGCCTTTTCAACTCTAACAGTTGAGAAAAGAAAACAACACAACACAGCCTCAGCCAGATCCGATGTTAGAGAGCTGCAAAAGCAGAACAGCTGCCAAACAAGTATCATAATATTAAAGACTGGAATTTGCATAGTGACTTCTTCAAACTGTGGCAATCCACAATAATAACCATAAGGACAGTTACTGTCATGAAATAAATATAAATAAATACATGAAGAAAAACAGCTCAGAAGTCCTCTTACAAAACATGGAGCCTTAAATAAATGCTGAAGTCTGGCATATGTTTGGAATGTTTTGATTTCTTTTCTTCAAGGAAAAGAAAAGAGTTTCCTGGGGTGTTATCTGGCCTGCAAGAGCCAAGCATCCAGTTACGTGTGCTGCTTATATCTGCTGAAATACTTGTTTTAGAGAGGATCTGGCAATTTGCAACCACAACTGCAGGCAGGGCAGAGAATGGACTGAGAGCAGCCCTGAGGAGAAGGGCTTGGGGGTGCTGATTGATGACAACTTTAGCCGTCAGTGTGCACCAGCAGCTCAGAAGGCCAACTGTGTCCTGGGCTACATCAAGAGCAGCATGGCCAGCTGGTTGAGAGAGGTGATTCTGCCCCTCTACTCTGCTCTCGTGGGACCCCCCCTAGAGTCCTGTGTCCAGCGCTGGGGTCCCCAGTACAGGAGGAAAAGACAAAGAGCTGTTGGAGCAAGTCCAGAGGAGGGCCACGAAGATGATCAGGGAACTGGAGCACCTCTCCTGTGAAGACAGGCTGGGAGAGTTGGGTTGTTCAGCCTGGAGAAGAGAAGGCTCCGGGGAGTCCTAATTGTGTCCCACCAATATTTAAAAGGGTTCTACAGGAAAGTGGAAGAGGGACTGTTCATCAGGGAGTGTAGTGACAGGACAAGGGGTAATGGCTTCAAGTCTCTCTCAGTAGTTAACTATCTCATCAAAACACTTGAATTCACACTCATTTTCAGCTAAATCTTAGACTTCTTCAGTGCAAACAAAGTAAGAGAGACAATTCCTTTAACAAATTCAAGAAGGTCTCATAGACGTTCAAGGTCATCATCCCCAGGTACAGGCAAAATGGAAGCCTATGTCACCCTAGTGTACATTAAGTTTATTTTATAAAGGTCAGGACCAAAACACTAAATGGGATGTTACAACCTGATCAGCTATATTTTGCATCTAAAACTTTTCCCAGACCCTTCAGCCAGAGACTTGGCATTCTGAAGGCTGCCAAAAAGGTGACAAGAACCTCATTAAAACTTTCTTGTATTGTGGAAGAAGGATCAAGAAGGCTAGTTTCCACTTCTTTTGTCAGGTGTGACATGAGGGATCAATGTGGAATAGTTTGCCATTTGCTTTCTTGTATGTACTGTCCTGTATGTATTTGCTTTTATCTGTATGAACAAGTGGAATCCGATATGCCAGATCTTTCTACTGATTTATAATACAGAGTAAATTTTTATAATATATTCTAAGTATAATTTTTCAGGCCATGGCACAAACACATTCTTTCTAAGTGGCATGTTGAAAGCTTCAGAAAGCCTAGAGTGTGTTTGGCCCAAACTCCTTAGATGACCCTAAATCCAATAATAGCTGATTTCACTCTTTCTTCTAACATTTCAAGACTTCACATACTGCTGATCAAAGTGTGCAATGATACATTATCAGTGTGCATATCATTCTGCTTAAAGAAGACAATTAACTGAAGCTCTCGTTAACATTTACAAAACCAAACCTCCTCATTAGAAGTGAGGAAGAAAAGGGCATGATGTAATTTAATTAAGATTGCATCGAACCAGAGCCAAATTTGAAGCAACGGAGTTTTGAAATGTAAGTAGCATTATTATGTCATGATTATCTAATGTTCTGCTATGATACAAGCAGAATAACAGCAATGGTTTCTTTTTTTCTCAGGGTTCTCAAGGAACATCTTGGGGAACAGGAGGTTTCCATCTCATTGATTCTTGACTCTGTGGAAGAGGCAGACCTGGGGAATTACTCGTGCTATGTCGAGAATGGAAATGGACGCCGTCATGCCAGTATTCTTCTACATAAAAGGGGTAAATTACGCAGCTTTTCTCCAGGAGATGATATAATATAGGGGCGGTCAGTTTGTAGAGCTTCTTTCTAATGCGAGCATGAATTTTGTCTTCCTGAGGTATTAATAGTAAATGATTAATTTTCCCCAGTAATTTGTAAAACTTTCAAAATAAACCAGAAACATTGTCATTAATTATGGCTGCCACTGGAAATAACACCTTTTAATTATATTTATATAAAAGATGCATTTAATATTTCATAAACTTGAAAAATAATAAAGTCTCAATATAGAAAAAAAATCATAGGAAGCCACAGGTAATGCAGGTGTAATAATTTCTGCATGAAATAAAATCAAGTATTAGAAAAGCCAACAAAACCACATTTCACTTCTATCAGAAATGCTACCTAAACCCCATGCCAGGCGATTTCCTGCATAGCCTGACTGTGGAAATTTTCCTTCTACTAATACATTTGTTTAGCACAGACATTTCTGAAGTGAAATGATGACAGAAACTTCTAAGGACCTTCCTGTTTCTAATCACCACTCACATCCCGTGATTCTAATGGCCACAGCCATCTCCCACGGAGATAATTACAGAGAGGTGAAGAGTCTCTTGCAAAGTGAGGTTCCCGGATCCACTTTGTTCACTTTACCTCCCAGACAGTGCTCCACATGCCTGGGCTTGACGCTCCCCATCCTCATGCAGCATCCTGCTGGTTTAAGAGAGCAAAGAATAATCAGGAGCAGTGTCTGTACTTTGCTGTCATTACTGTGCTTTTTTTAGACTGTTTGTAAAGGTGAGCAAACCAGGTTCTTACCATGGTGCTGAACTACTTATGGCATCTCAGTTTATATCAAAGCAGTGATGTCTTCCCTAGTTTTAGTCTTGTAGCATGAAAAATCTAAGTTTAAAAGGAAGCCATAAGTCAAGAAAGTGTGACTCTTATTTAAATGTATTTTTGTGTACACCAGTTATTGAATAGAACTAATCTGCTGACATTTTTCTGAACTGCTGTCATTGTTTCTTAAGAGATGCAGATGTAAACACACAGACATTCTGCTTAGCCTGGCATGTGACATGTTTTCTTGAGAGATGGGAAATTAACTTAGTAAGTAATTGAACCTCAACAATTTACTAGCTAGTAGTCATATTCCCTTAATTAAGAGGCATTTGAACCCAAAGCAAGAGCTAGCCAAAGAAACACTGAAATCAAATGGCTTGTTTTTAATAATTAAATTAGGGCATAGAAATAAAAATTTTAAGGCATAAATTTCTTTAAAACCAATGCTTACCAATTAACTGATGTGTATTATGTCACATGAAGATGGTGAGTCCTTATTTTCCCTTCCATACAAGCAGTAGCTCCAAGACTGACAACACTTAAGTCTTTTCTGTTCTGCATCCACCAGCTTTTTAATCTAACAGTGTGCATGCATAAATTTTGCAAAGGTCTATTTTCCTTGCTTCCTTTCTCAGAGAAATCAGTATGTCAAACACACCACAGTATGTGGCCTCATGATGACATGTTTAAGAGGAAGTAATCTCAATAATTAATTGCCCTTATAAATACTAAAAAGCAAAAAATAGAAAAAAAAATCCTAAATAGTAGATTTTTTTTCCTCCTTAAGTAAGGATAGATCCAAAATTGTGATTTGGAAACAAACTCTGTTGTACTTTCAAAAAACAAAAGGTACCCAATAGAAGCCTTCTACATACTTTGCATGTTGACAACTGTTTCAGTGAAATGATAAATTAACCATGACAGATAAAAATTTGAGCTAGTCTCTCAGGTCTCCTAGGAAGAGGAGCTTTGCACTGCTTGCTTAGTCTCCTGTATATCACCATGACAACATTTCGTTTTAGGTTTCCGTGTTTAGATTCACATTTAGTCTCTGCTAGGAATGAGTTAGCTGTTTATTAATTTCTGATTATTGGCTTACTTAGAACAATTGGGACCTAACAATTAGGTAAATTTGCTTCCTGAACAGAAGCATTTGCAGAGATATTAGTTTTGGCTGGTTTTAGTTAGCAATCTTTTTTTCTTCCAGCAGCATAAGCCAAAGAAAATGCTGAATCTGGAATGCTCACTGGATACCTGAAAAAGAAATTATAATCCTCCTTAAACTTCATATGTGGTACATTATCACCAGGATCAGAAGGGACAGGGAAGTAGAAAGCTCTGTTTCTGAACAAAGAATGTTCCTGGGAAAAGAGGTATTTAGGGCTAAACGCTGCAGTGGGGATCCAGGTACAAAATTTAAGCTTTCCAAACACCCTTGCAGCTGCTACTTTGCCCTGGTCAATATATTGTCTGTAAATTTAAACTTCCAGGGGAAGCTTTTGTATATCCTGCAGTGATATATTCCCTGAAAGGGCAAGATGTTCAGGCTGTAAATCACCAGCAAAAAGCTGGATGTGTCTTTCTCGCCTTTCCCACCAGTCAGCCCAGCAGGGACACCCATCCACCTCTCAGAAAACATGAGTGGGGTCCATCCAATGGGGGTCCCCACCACAAACCAGCACCCCGCACACTCATCTGGAGAGAGGGGGCTGCTGCTCTCTCACTGGCATGGTAGGGAAAGCTGGAAATGGATACCTGGGAGGTAAGCAGAACAGTTTCCCTGCAGCCCAACACCACTTGTGCAGGAAAAGTGAACCCAGTTTGGGCATCCAGCACCAGGGAAAAGATGGGTTCCCTAGTACTTCTGTCTCTCCCAGATGCCAGCACTCTGCATCTTGGGGAGCTGAGCCCAAATTTACTCCTGAGCTTTATTTTCTTACTCCCAGTGGAGAAGACCTATGATCTCTGGTTTTGTGCAGCCAGCTAACCATTTTTAGACTCCTGACTCTTCAGATGCTGTCTGTAGGGAGCATTTAACTCAGATATAAAGGCAATAGAATATTTTAAGTATGACAACACTGTTCCTATAACATTTGTACAAAATTAATCAGAAAAAGAGAGAGATCAGAACCCAGGAGATTTAACTTTCATTCCCTTCCTCCAGCTGTTGGTCTAACACCTTTACAAAAATCAGGTTACTTTGTCTTTTGTGTGTGAATGAAAAAAACCTATCTACTTATTATGAACTAAGGCTGATTTTCTTACTTATTGTTGATAGCTATCACTGATCGTCTGTAGTAGTTACAGGATAATCTTCAGCCATGTAGAGGAACCTTCTACAAATCAATTTTGAGAGACATCCTGACAGTAACAAAGCACAAATTTATTAAGGACAGACCACATATTTCAGATGATATAAGGGTAGATCACACACTATAATTCCATGTTGTTCACAGTTTTTTAATTCAAGAAGACAAGGCTATAGTCTACTAACATAGTAGATAACAATGTAATGCATAAGGAGATAGAATGCTCCTCTGTTATGTATCACTTTCATGGTGGATCAAATTCTTTACAATCTCATTTAATCACAGACTGTGCTGGAAACGCAGATTATTATATAATTGCGTTATTAGTTTTGTGGAAATTCTTGGCTGAATGTCTATAACTAAAACTTCTAAGCAAAAATCATCTCAAATTCTATTTTGGCATTATTTTAAAACTTTAGTTATACTGTTTTAAAAGCTTTATAATATACCTGTGGTTTTCATGGGACAGATATCAGAACTAAGAGCAGGTAGCATACTTTACGTATTCTGTTCAAAGTATCTCCTTACCTTTCTTTCCGTTTTCTCAGTGCTGTGTATTTCCTATCCTAGGCCCCTTTTATATTTTGGATTTCCTCTTCCATAGGTGTTCTCAATGGGCATATATGGGTATTATTGCCTATAAACTATAAACTACTGAGGGATGGTTAAACCAACTTTTTTTTCTGCTGGGCCAAAACCCAATTTTCAGTGAAATAAATTGTTTAAAGAAAGAGATTTATTCTCCTTAAATTTGTCTATGAGAATATATGTTTCAAAAAGAAACTCTTGAGGTCCCTTCCAACCCCTACAATTCTATGATTCTATGATTCTGTGAAATACAACTTGAGGAAACCTACAATTAGGTAAGGATACTTTGAACTCATAATTTATTAATGCATAAACATCCTATTAGTATTTACTGTACCATTTAATAGCAAGTTTTGAATTTTCTTCGTATGGTTATTAAATATAACAGAATTGCTGATGAGCACCTTAAATTACAACATCGTTCACATATTACTGTAAATCTGGTTTATTGCTTACGGGCTTCCATATGTTAATTTTATTGATCTCATGAGCCTTTTCAGTCACTAGGATACGATTTCACACAGTGGTAGTGATGAGTGACTTAAAAGGGAAAAGAAACTATTTTCTAACCTCTGCAAAGAAACCACAGGTTTCACAACACTTCTGAAATTTCTGAATGGGAGCTCATCATGTTAGATATGACAGCAATGGGTTTAATATTTCAACTTCTGTTAATTGGTCCTAATTACATCAACATTCCAGCAAATCTCTGAGTCTCGGTGGAAACAAAACTGAAATAAAACTCTGACCAACCTACCTGGTCAGTTAAGACCTTAATATGTCTACTTTCCAGTGCATAAAGCATTGAGTTTTTATTCTGTACTGCAGGGAAAGCTTTTCTGAGTTCATCACCAGGTTTTTAGAATTAGAATTTAAATTGCATTTGCTTTGATGGGAACTGATTTTTCATTTCCCTGTCGCCACTGAAGAAGATTTCAGGTTGTCACTGTGCTGGACGGTGCAAAGGTTCAGTCTGCCAAGAGGTTCATGACATAGGGCCAAAAACCTAAAGTGACTGTTCTTTTTATACTCAGTCTCATCTAAAATCAGTAAATAAGTAGAAAAAAGACTACTGCCTGACAGAAACCCTTCATAGGACCATTTTCTTCATTAGTAAGGTTTTTCTCATCCTTTATAAAATTGGACTAAAAGGTTGGTCAGATTACTTAGCATGTGGCTAAATCTAACTTTCCTCTGACAAAGTGTCAAACAAGTTGGTTTGTTTAACAGATTCCTTTTTAAAACAGCATTTGTACCACTTTTATCATAGTTCTTCTCTTATATAATGTCTAAGTGCAATTCTAACCTTGATTGGCAAGGATGAAAATATTTTAAAATAAAATGTCACAAATTGTTCCCATAATCCATGCAGAGCTAAATTATTCATTAATGCTATCCTCAGAAAAAATGTAAACATTATGTTTTATGATCTTACATCCTTGGAACTTGGTACTCCACTTTTCCCCACATTTTAGCACCTCCCAGTGCTTTTTACATTCATTTCTTTCTGAAGATCTAAAAGAAGTAATTGTGTGGGCTGTCTGATTTCTGTAGTGCAATAAGCAAATAGAAGCTCTCCTAATCGCTAAGGTTTCAAGTCATACACAATTCATTGTTTTGGGGAAACTGACCAGAGATTAATGTAATTCTGCACCATGACAAATTTTACCTTCAACCTGAAGTATAAAATACCTTAAAAATGCAGTGTTCTGGTTTTAAATGTAGTAAACATCAATACCATTACAGCATCTGTATTTTTTTCAGCCTTGGAGATAGTCAGTGTAGTTACTCTCATGCTGATAACAGGTATCCCTCACTTCTTGGAGGAAATAAAAATGTCATCAGTAAGAACATACTTCTATTATAATAATGTACTATCTCTATTCTAATACCAGTGGAAATCCAACACCACCAAGGCTCATATATGCTGCCTGCCATACTAATGAGTAGCTTAACGAGATCCCTTTCTTGTATTTGCACACTTATATACATATATATGTGCATATAACCCTGAACCCAAGTGGTTCTTTTTCAAAGATTAATTGTGAATATATACTCTGTATTGATTAAAAAAAAAAAGTGAGAAAACTAGGTCTTGATAGCTCTAATAAATAAAATGAATCCAGTGCTTTGAAAACCATACTAAAAACTGCAACTAAATTTAGCCACCTTAAGTCAACGCTGGAGACATCTACAGGCATGGGTGGCCTATGCTGGCAGAAAGCATACACTTTGTGCTGAGAAATTATTTCATAATCAAGCTAATGAACATCCCAAATCTGTTTCTGCTGGTATCAGAAGTATTATTTTCCTACTTATCCATTGGTAATTACTCATAACAGTATCCATAAAGCTATCTAGGTACTTTAAATGCAAACAGATTTTGTTTGGCACACTGAAAAAATCAAACAAAAAAGTCCTAAAAAATAGAGAATAGATATACAGATATATAGATATGCATATTGGATATGCATATGCTGTATAAATCTGTGGTTCCATATGCTATACTTTGGAAAGATAAACTGTGTTACAGCCATGCCATAATGAATACCGTATTAAGCAGGAGGAGGTTAAAAAAAAAAAGGAATAAAAAGGCACAAAAAAGCACATACTTCATTTTTAAACTGTGAGTATGGGTTCCTTTCTTTCCAGCCTAAAGTCTGCCTACTGTTTACTGCTGGTGTCTGAAAGAGACTCATGTGAGTGTTCCTGTGTTAGCCAACCTCCTTCTTCCTTTGGAAGACACACACCCATTTATAGCCAAAGCTGCAACAGTCTTAGGTTGGTTGTCAGTATCTGTCTTCTTTACCTTTTCTCAGGTGTCATCACAAGAGATTTAGCTGCTCCCCTTCCAATTTATATGCATTACCTTTATGTTTCATTTAGTAGTTGAAGTCTATGAAAGTATATTTCGAGAAAGTGAAAACTGTCTCTAACCAAACTTGTAGCTTTGTGAGTTAAATCACCCAGAACTAGCAGAGAATGGAAATAAGTTTAGGTCACAGAATTGCAAAGATTTATGTATGTGCTAACCTGAAGCTCTGTGCATAGTCCTGTTGGCTTCAGAGGGATTACTTATAGCCCATGAAGTTAAGCAATCTGCGTAAGTGATTGCAAAATTGAAACCTTAGATAGACTGTAATTGGATTTTGAAAAAGGCTCTGCAATTGAATACACAGCTATAAATCACATGTCATCAAAGAGTTATAAATCACACAAAAAAATGTTTGAAATATAATTTTTTTTCTTAGTAGCTCAACTGTATGCGGACTAACGAATAGAATAAGATTAATTTTAAATTATCGCAGATCATTAATTGTGAAGTCCCTGAAGCATGTCGTATAAGTCAAAAGATATGAATCTTTGAAGGCACCCTTTTATTTACTTTCTTGTTATAACTCCAGCTTCAATAAGTGATTTACCCGCATGACACAGCGAAAGGAAGTTTATCAAATATTAAAGCCAGGTGAAGATCAAAGATATATCCTACAAACATGCCCAATAATTAGGATAGAATCAGTATAAAGTGAGTGCGTTTTTATTACCAACCAAATCGTACTGGATATTTGGAGGGGACGTGTACTTTGTTTTAATTAGCTGTCTCTTTCACTGGCTTGCTTGGCCAAAGCCTCCCGATAAGGAAAAAAATTGTAGCCATTGTTCAAAATGCTTGTAACAAATCTTGTTTTAAATTGAAGCTATTTATTCAGAAACCAATCTACTACTGCTACAGTAATCAATGTGTTTTCCCTTGGAGTAGAACTGTTCCTGTGCTACTGGAGGACTATTGTTAATTGCCTGTAACTAAATGATTGCTGTGCTTCTGGATGTAACTCCCTGGCACTAGCTCGTTTGTTGTGTTTAACAGAATGCCTGTCCCCCTAAGGGTTAGCTGAGTAATTTTCCTCTACTTTTTTCTACATTCAGCCTCAGCTCCTTAAGGAGGGCCAGGTCTGTAATTTGAGCAACATAACACGGAGGCTAAATAGATTTTAAAAGGTTTGCACTTTTCGTCTCTCCCCTCTGATGTGGAATTGTGCTGAAATTGAATCTTTTTTGCGTGTAGCCACTGCAGGAAACTTGAGTTTCAGCAGGAAAAACAGATCACACTTCAAAGGGAGTGTAATGCCTGCTGCAGCAACTGTGCTCAGATCATAATGCAAAAGGCAGAATAAAGCAGCAGAAAAACTTGCTCTTGTGAAGGTAACCTCACACTCTAACCTTGCTGTTATACTTTAAGTGAGCTTTAACAGTCACTATGTCGTTGTTGACATTGTTGACATGCACATCACCAACACCACTGGGTTGGCAGAGCACCTTTCAGGAGCACCCTCTCCTACGAAGGAGCCAGAAGCACTCTCCCCAGTTCATGTTGGGAAAACCAATGGCTTCAGTCACCTGAGGGGCCAAGAGCAGAGGCAGGACCGAGCCCTCTCACACCTTCAGCTCAGCCCCAACACAGGGTAATTCTGTTCGCAATATCCCCGGGGCAGCCCAAAGACAGCCAGTGCCCCTCAAGGCATGGTTTAGCGTCCTGCAGAGGCACTAATTCTTAGCCTGGCAGCAACCAACTAGGTGTGGTGCTGTGCCCAGACCCATCTGTCCCGCCTTCCATGGCACTGCACAGATATGACAGTCCTACTTCCAGCGCTCCAGGGGTTAGCATTTGTAAGACCAAGTGTAAGGATGCAGCAGGCTGGCTGGCTGATCTCTGCTCCTCTCTGCCTCCAAACCCTGACAAATAGCACCCAGAACAGAGAGAGAACGTGTGCTGACAAACATTGTCCATCATGGAGGAAAATACAAGCTTAATATGCTAGATGGACAGAGCATAAAACTTACCTTGCAACCAAATATAAGGGAGGACGAACCACCTTATCCATGTGCTCATCACAGAATCAGAATGTTATCACAATGGGCTCAGCAGCAGCAGGTGGAAAGGTAATTTCTAGTACATTTCAGGGTGAGGTAGAGAATGTTTATATTTGCTTTGGTTGCCTTATTTAGGGCAGCTTTCTGTGTATTCAGGTACCTTTTACTGAAATAAAAATATAGGGAAAAGCTCAAATTATTTTATCAGGAAAAAGATAACTAAGGGCAACTCATGGTGAAAGTGGTGCAGAGCTTTAGTCTGATTTCATGCACAGTGACAGAGAACAGATGACTACCTGCAGTTATTTCCCCATTTAATCTCAAAATCATTAATTTAGCAAAAACTTTTGTTTCCCAGTTGTAAAGTTTTTTCCTTGCCTTTAATGAGTCATAACAGCAGGAACATAAATAGAGTATTTTGTGCCTAGCAACCCAAAATATTAAAACCTTTCTTCTAGTTACCATTGAACAGCTGCATCACCTGTAGTACAAAATGACAAACAGGGTATAGTAAGCCAGTGCAGAGTAATTTCCATTTCCATTTATATTCAAAAATAGTATATTACTTGTCTATGCAAACAATTTTTTTGTTGGGTGTCTTTAATAACATTCCCCTCTCTGGACCAGGAAAGTATTGGAAGTCTGAAATAGCCAAGTCGGTCTTAAAAATATCTAACACAAAGGAGTTTCCAGCACAGTTTTGGAGAGAATGACATGGAATATAAATGCCTTTTTATTTTATTTTATTACACTTTTAGTGTCTTCTAGAGAGCAATGAAATCTTCTTACAGTTGCCTCAAAATAAGAAAAAAAGTGTGTGATTCTCAGTAGACGAAGTCAAAATAAATGGAATTGTCACTTTTTCCTCTAACCTTTTATTTCTCTAATTGAATTGAATTGTGCCAGAGTACCATATCTGCATAACCACACACAGAAAAAGAAAAAAAAAAGGTTACTTCAGGGCTGCCCTGCTTCACTCAAGCAGAAGCTGCCCACTGGGAGAGGATATTGTGAAAATAACACAGAACTGAGCTTTCTCCAGCAGAGATTTTTATGAAGCAAACCGCCTATCTTAGATTTCTGAGGTCTGATTTCTTGGCATTCCTCAAAACTGAGTTATATTGGAAAAGTATGGGTGGTCCTAAGCTTTGCCATCTATTACTCATTTGGAATTACAAAACTTAGTCACACTCTTCCTCCTCCCACCCTCCTTCTTAAACATTGCCAGTTTTCAGTCAATAAGCAAGCAAAAAGTAACAGCAAAATGGATGCCACATACCAGTGTGAGCTTACATATGCATGCAGTGGATGAGACTGGGGGAGGTGGAAGTCCCTGATGGCATATTACTTGTGCACTAATAAGTGGCCCCACTGAGGATACCATTGGTGGTAGACATTTGCAACCACATTTGGCCAGAGTCCCTATCCTCAGGAATGGAGAGCTACATGGCAACAATCTCAGTGCGTCATGTGAGTCACCCATGGCAGAGTACAGCCAAGACTCCAGGGTGTCACGGTCTGAATGGGAGTGTCAGGAGGGGTAAACTGGGATGGTTTGCTGTGACTACATGTAAGCCAGCCCCAGTGGGTGAAAGGGGAGAATAAAGATGAACTACAGATCATTGGGAAACTGTGTCAAAAACATAACTGAGATGTGATGCTATGGGGTCTCCCTTGGATAATTTGTCTTCACATCTTTCAGGGTTTTAATTTTTTTATTTATATTTTGGGCAAAAAAAAATCAAATCCGTAGTGTAATCTTATCCACTAGACTGAAACTCATCTTATTTGTGTGTGGAATAAGGGAGGAGCTGTGTTTGCATTATAGTCCCCCAAAAAAGAAACATTCACCTCTGCTTTCATTGTAAGTAGAATGTCAACATTTATCTGTGTAAAGCAAACTGTGATCTATCTACAGAGAGAGAGATGGAAGAGAATTATCAACTATCTCTCATATATTTGCACATACTCATAGACATGCACATCCCCAGCAATAGATATTTTTAAATGAGCAATTCAGATGATGTACCAGAGGAAAAAATAGTTTATAATAGGGAAGATAAAACCGTATTATTTAGGTACTTTTCAGGGACCCTAAACAAAATAAAGATATTAATAGCCTATCATTCATTATTTTACTTTAATGTTTAGCATAAGTGTGAGGTCTGCTACTAATCTTTCTCTGTTTTGGAATGTGGTTGTTATTGTGTTTTGTAATTCTTTGCAGAGCTGATGTACACAGTTGAGCTTGCTGGTGGGCTTGGTGCTATTCTGCTGCTGCTTGTTTGTTTAGTGACTATCTACAAGTGTTACAAGATAGAGATCATGCTCTTCTACAGGAATCATTTTGGAGCTGAAGAACTTGATGGAGGTAAGGCAGCTTCTTAGTACATTTCCTACTTTCTAAGTATGCCTGTCTTATTTCTCTCCACCAAAGCCTCAAATTCATTTCTGTTCAAAATGCATTAACAACTGCAATTTTTATTTCTCACTGCATTAGGCACTGACTTGAATATGCATTCCTCATACAGCACATTAGCAGCAGAGATTGCTGTACTGATGTACGTGCTTCTCTCTGGAGTTCCAGAAGACACCCTTGTCTTAGATTTTCATTCCCCACACTGAATGTAAACTACCAACATTGATGCATTAAAGCCTTTTACTTTCTGTCAGTACCGAAAGCCAGCTTTACTTCTCCATAAGCTAGGGAGCATCTTCCCTAATTGCATTCACCAAACAGGTAGAGGTTGATGTGAATCTCAATTTACTGCTTGTTTAAACTGATCAGTTTCAATAAACTGTACTGAGTGTTTGGGAATGTACCCAGCAGTTCATTTTCTTGAGTTCATTTACTTAATCACTGAGAGAGTGGCTAATGGTCGTTAAAGTGGTTCTGTGATTCAAGGACACCCAGCCTCAACAAAAGTAATCCGCAATGTGTGCACTGGCTTGTGTCAAAAGTATACATGCTTTTCCTTTTCTTCTCTTTTCAAGCACTGAAGAAAAAGGTCGGCTTTGCCTCTAACCCTGCTAAGCAAAACTGCTGTTGAACGGTGAACTGGTTTGAGCTGCAGGCTCTGATTAATTAGGTTTGGTTTCTTCGGTCAGAGTTCCTGATGTTTTGTGCTACCACTACGTCTTTGTTGACAGGACCTTCTATTTTTCTGAAATACTAATAAAAGTTATTTTACAGTTCAAGGTAACAGCCTGCGGGTGGAAGCCACTGTGACACGTTAAAATACATACTGATAAACAAGCACGGGCCAAATCTGTCACCAATAAGCGAGAAGAGCAGAAGCAGAATTAGAGGTCCTTACATAAGGGAAAGACTTCCATAATAAGATCACTAGGGAATGACCCACTTCTGCCTCCCATCTAAAACTGCACAAGGATTCAAAATAGAAAGTGCTCAGAACAACAAGCCCAAGAACATTAGAACATTTTGTGTCCTTCTACAGGATTTCCAAAAAGGATGCATTAATATAACAGCTCAGTCGGGAAAAAAAATCAGGTTATCCTACTCATTTTACAGAGAAGGAAACTGAGGCCCAGAGGGATCATGAGTCATGGAGGATTTTGGCAGACACCTTCTTTTTTTCACGAGCTGAGATCCTCTCTTTTCCACAAAGCAGGACCCAATTTAAATGGGCATGCTTACTTGCATCACTTGTGTGAATTTAAGAATAGCCATGCAGAAATAGACAGTTTAATTAATAATTGTTTAAATAGATGCAATTTACTGTTTTCTCTATCAGTATCAGTAATTCTTACTTTAACAGCTGTCATTTACTGTTATCTCAAATCATTCATTTGCAAACTTACTCTACTGGGAGTTCCATGCTTGCCTCTCCCTCTCCCATGCCAACCATTGCTCAGCAGCAAACAGCAACACTTTAATCACATATTCCAAACAACAAAAAGTGACCTCCAGAAGATACTGTTCTGGGATCCAAAAGGAGAAAAACCAATATCCATGATAAATCATGGATTCTCCCTAGATGATCAATGCAAACACTGATAGCTTGGGTGCTTAACTGCAGCAATGTGAGAATAATACTGTTTGCAGATTGCTAATGGAAACCTGTAGCTTCTACCATTTTGAATATACTAGCAGCACAGATAAAACCCATTGCGCTAGTGAAGCTTCTTCAGCTGGACTATCTACTTTGGCTCTTTCACTTATGCTCCTGCAAAAGGAAAAAGACAGAGAGAAAATGCCCCACAGAAGACCAATCCATGGCTTGTGCAGAAATAAATTGCAGACATACATTCAGACCCTTTCCTTTGGCTTAGTTTGTCACTGACAGACACAAAATGCTGAACTCTCAAATCTTCTTCTAACAGCATCTCCTGCAGTGCAACAGCAGAGCACCCACGTGCTATTCATAATTTACACCATGTTCTGTCATACTTTGGGACAGCATGTAGATAAGCAAACATCAAAATATCACAGGCTTTTTTTGTGTGCACTATATTGTACCCAGAGAGGATTTGGAGTGAGATCCAATTAAAATTTTCAGTTGAAAATCTCTTTTAAAATGCAATGCTTCATTTCTTTCCTGATCAGAGAACAAGCCCTTCAGGATGTCAAATCTCATCACAATTCCTCTTCCCTTTCCAAGCCTTAGACACGTCAGTTTGTCTCGGGCTAACATACGCATTTCTGTGGGAGCCATGGATAAATTAGGAGAAACATTTGAAAACAAAGTATTTAAGCCTTACAGCTAATGCAACTTAGTTTATTACTTTCTATAGGGAAACTGCAGATTAAGCAACTGATCACAGCTGCCATTTCCTCATTTCTCTAACGTGAAGCTTTGAATTTCTCATCTTCTTTCTCATCCTGGGGACTAGATTTTCCCTCTGTTTTCTTCTCTCTCCTGCAAACTCTTTAGTTCAGTCACTCCTTGATTGCCTTCTCAGAACGGGGGCCCCTTTTCTTTTTTCATGGGTTACTCCCTGCCTTTTGTACTAAATTAGGATGTAATCAAATCCAGTTCCCATTTTAATCCCTCTCTGTGGCCGCACTTTCCAGCTGCCTGGGAGCTGATTCCTCAGCCTGGGACTGCACGATGGACACCGCGCAGTGTCATTCGTTGGGGAGCAGTGCAGCGTGCCAGTGTTTAGTCAAGGGCATCTCACTGTGAATGTCTGACAGATTCCCCTGAGAGCTGGAGCACAGGGACAAGAGAAATACCCTTGGCAAAGCAGTATCTTTCTCACCTGCAGGTGTTTGGCATGACTTACATCTCGGAGATACCACTCACCCCTTCCAGTTTCGTGGGCAGAAACTCCCAAATTTCACTTCAAGATCTCTCCAAATATGCAGTGAAGATGATGCCTTGAACTCACATGGCAAAGAAAGAAATTTCCAGTGTTATTCTGAATACAACATTTCCAGAAATAGATGTTTCACTGGGAACTTTCGAGGGCTGATCATTGTTAAGTATCAAGCAACCTTTTTAGGTTTGCACCTCTGAACAGGGAGTGTTTTAGCAGTTACTGATTATGTATTTTTATTTTCCAAGGATCTTCTCTTGCTACCTTTCCCAGTTTTTAAATGACTTGATGATCAAACTAAGTATAGTACTTTAACTAACAGAGATAAGTAAAAATGCAAGTAAACATTTACAAGTACCTGTGATCACCACATGCCATGACTTTTCTCTGTGTTGCACCCTGTGACCTTAAAAGGTTATTGGTATCAGAAGAGATATCAACACTGTACAGAAATCTGCTATTTACTTAAGTAAGAGCTGACTTGCAGGTCCTTAAACTCTATGGAATTTTTCCCAGGATTATTACCTGGGATTACTTTCTCTTTTGTGAGACTGCTCCTGATCATCACATCCTGCAAGGATCAGTGCCCAGGCATGACAGCCACAGCAAGTCTGGAGAGGGTGATCAGACTCCTTCTCTAGCCAGCACCATTTATGATGATGCCTTACAGTGCCCAGAAGTCTCACAGTTACCAAAACAGCTCTTTTCAACTTTTTCTTGCCATTTCATGACCTGAGAGTTTCCAATGGATGTGCAGATGTCTGTATGCCAGCTTTGAGGTATACTGAGGATAAATCCAGAAGTCTATGGGTGACAGGCTGATGACCATTGGACATGATTAGATAGGCAAAATTACTCAAAATAATTAACTTATATACGTATTTACACTCCAGATTCCAGTTTCAGAGAAAAGGACATATGGTACAGTTAGCAGCAGAAACAGTCTGCAGGGACCAGCCCCTACCGCTACCTGAGTACATTATTAACCACCGAAATAGGTGGATTTTTTTTTTGTATAAAGGAATTAATAAGCAGGGGGTGAACACTATCATGGAAAAAGAATAAATTTTACGTTAAAAGGGTGGCATTAAAATTCAATATGAGTTAAAAAGTAGCAATTGAAGAGCACAGTTGAACAAATGTGCAGTAAATACTTTTCTAAGGAAATTTACATAAATATGCTTTCTCGCTGCTAGACTGACAAGAAGTCATTTTAGGCTCAAGAACACAAAAAACCCCTGTAGGCAATTGATAACTAGAAAGTGAGTGGTTTGCACAGTACCTGATGTCATGACCTTCACAATGACCCTTGGTGCCTTTAGGTCCCATCAGCTGTTTCTGCAGCATTGGACAGGAGGTGTCCATGTTGTCCTAATTTTATTCCCAGCTTTCCTTGCCAAGAAAACTTCGGTGAATTGAGGGAAGATGGTCTCCCAGGAGCAGGCAGGGAAGGCACCTTAGGGCCCCGGCTGGGGAGTTCCTCTGGGATTCATTTCGAGTTCTGCAGTTTGCTGCTTTTACCCCCTCCCCAGCACTGCTGAAATAAAACAAAGTGCTTTTGAAGTGATTAAAATGCATCACTGTTGAGCTTTCTAAATTCAGGAAATCTTGTTTAGATTTGGTACATGACATCTATAGTGGCTGCTTCTTGTCTGTGCTGGTTGCACTTTCTTAAGAGATGAGTTTCTACTGCTTGCTGATGGGAAGTAAATCAATGCTTGAATTACGAGATTGATGAAATTTTCTGCCTTGAAGTCTCTGCTGCAGCTGGGAGCCCATAGGTAATCGTGATTTTTGCCCTTATTATTATTTAACTGCAAAAGACTAGCAAGGTTCATGGGCAGACCTATGGGATTGCCCAGATGATATCTTATTAACCCCACAAGACAGGAACAGGTAAGATATACTTGGTGGTTTCCTGGGTTTCATTCCAGCAAACCTTATACACAAAAAAGAAAGGCAATGCTTTACAATTTATATTTCACTGTGACTTAGCTGCTAGCTTTCAAATATAACTTTTACTCATGCTTTAGGCACTGCCAAAGCACTTGTGTTAATGATTATGCTATGCAGGTGTAGCTAGACTGAAATTACTGCTGAAGTTAGTGACTTTGCAATTACAAAATCTTCCCTGGGGAGCCACAGAATAAGTCTGCAGTAGCACTCTCACCACCGAGTATCTATTCTTATTGACTATTGGCAAATTGTGGCTATAAGAAATCAAGTTCTATGAATATCAATTTCAAGTTCTATTAAAATCACCTTTAGAAAAAAGCAGCTTTAATATTTCTAAATATTAGTGGTTACAAAAAGGGATTTTCCTCTTATTTAATTACATTTTTATTGTTGGAGAACTACTTCCCTTAACTTGTATTGTTTATGTTATTTATTTACATCTGAAATGCAAATCAATCAGTAAAACCTCAATTTATATCTCCTCTGAATAGGAGATTTTCTAGGTTGTGTCCTTACTGATTCAGATAAAAATCCCTGCTTTTTTCTCTCTTCCTATTTAATAACATCTAAAGTACATGCATAATAGATATCTATATTTTAAAACAAAATAACAGTATCACCAAGAAAATCTTTAGATTCCAAAGTAAAAGATCATTATAGACTAGCAAGACCAAATATAAAGTACAAAAAAACCCCACAAAACTATCATATATAAATCAGTGAAGACTGAGATATCTCCTTGTCCTCAACCAGCAGCTCTGTCAAATGGTTCTAAGCCTTGAAGTTTTTTTTTTAAATCAAAGGCCAAAGCATGTCACAGCTTTCTCAGGTAGGTAGAGATGAATGCAGCATATTGGCATTGGATTTCAAGAAATTTCTTCTGTATAGAAAAAAAAATCTTCCATTTTCAGAGTTTACATGACATTTT
The DNA here is from genome assembly GCF_964237585.1 of Gallinula chloropus. Classification (NCBI taxonomy): domain Eukaryota; kingdom Metazoa; phylum Chordata; class Aves; order Gruiformes; family Rallidae; genus Gallinula; species Gallinula chloropus. The sequence continues at coordinate 125,835,720 of NC_140085.1, read as the reverse complement.
TTATGAGTGCCTCTTCCTACTTTCACTTTTTGAAATAGCAGCTAGTTTCCTCCAGCCTTTCACAGATAACTACTATGCTCTTTTCCAGCTAAGTAATTGCCATTCAGTCTTTTAATATCTTTCAATATCTACTAATAATATGTTTTTTTCTTAGTTTGGTGTTTGACCAACAAATAATTCATAGCAACCAAGAGAATAACTCGAATCACCATCATTTAACTTTTGTAATTTTTTTCGTATACTGAAACTCTTACAAGGACTTCTGAGTTTTCATATGTGTCAAAAGCAACTTCTAAAATTAATGCTTCATTAGGTTTTTATGTTGAAAGTAGAATGTCTTCAGTAGTAGTAACAAATTTAAAATTCCATGTTAATAAGAATCACAGAAAAACATTTGAGAAACATTTGAGGTGGGTTCTTCAGACTAAATATAAGAGGAAAAGATAACTTTTATTAAGTTTAAAGTAATATTCTATTTTAAGTATCAATGACAGAGTTTAGCTGTAACTATTGAAAACCAGGGAAAATATAGCTTAAACAGAGGATTTGTTTTATACTTGAAATAATTTCATTGTATTATTTGCTGTCTAGGTTTATATCTGCTGGGTACCACTCTTAATTTTCAAGAAACGTCAAATACCCCAAGATATTAATAAATAGTCTTATAAAATTAACTATAGGATTTTTTGGGAGGGGGTCATGTTCTTTAGACTTTCAAAATTCAATATAGCTTATTGGGGGGAAAGGAGGTAAAAGTGGAATTTAGGGAAAAAGAAACACATGTCCATTGCAGTAAATTTTTTATTAAAGTGACTACCAGAGACAAAAGATATTTTTATATTTTTCTTCCTGGCCAGTGGTGTGCTGAGAATACTCTAGAACCTGTTTAGAATTGATTATATTTTTTAAACTCTTGTGTAGTGCTGAATTTAGGAAACCTCCCCCCAGTTTGCCATTACCTGCTCTGTGCAAGGATATGAACGCATTAGGAATGCTACACTTTACAAATATTTTGCCACAGTAAGAGCTAGTGTTGGTAGTTCCTAATTTTTGTTAATATTAAAAGGTCTCAACATTTAAAAATAAAAGAAAATGTTAAGGTGAGCTTCATGAGCAACAGTAAATACTGGGACAAAATGTATAAGCATCTTGGAAGACTTAGGATTTGGGCATTGTACTCAACCAAGCATTTAAATCATATTTTTCATTACATTAAGGATGATGAACACTACTGCAATGTGTACATTAAATGTGGCCCCACAAATAGTGAAACAAATACAGATTATGAAATGCCATTGTCATAACTTTGAAATAACAATCTGGGAAATTTTGAAAGCCCACTACTTTGCCACTTTGCCTGAACACAGCCCATTCTTTAAAAGGAGGAAAGCCCCCAGTTTGACTGGAACTCTGCAGCACTGGAAGGATCCAGTCTGTCATTTCTACGTGAAATCCTGAAAATCTGAGTTAAATCTCTGTATCACTCCTACACTCCAGTAACGAGTATCTGAATCTTTACTAGGCTGGCATGTGCTCTGGAGAAGGAGTGGAATCAGCTGTCCAGTTCCATCTAGAAATGGAAGATCTGCGGAAGCCAGGCATGTTGCCAGCTACACGTCAGCTGTCAGCTGCCTTCAGTGCATCGGATGCTTTTGGAGGCACTGCTGGCTCTAGAGGATTTCAGCATGTACAGGGGCACAGGTTGACCCTGGTGACTGGGTTTTACAGCTTCATTAGAATGAGATCCACGATGAAATATGACACTGAGGAATTTCTCTTTATTTTGATCTACTAATCTGTTTTGGGCTAAAATGTATCACTCCAGCTGAAAATCAGTGTTTGTCATCTGTTTGAACATGTCTGATACGAAAAAATTAATCTGTGAAGGCTTTTTAAAATTTTTCATCCATATGTATGCTTCTTCTGTCCCCATTAGCAGAAGTATCTGCAATGTTTAAGGTTTAATAAACCCTCAAAGGCCCAAACTGTTGGCTTCTTGGAGTGCAACATGGAAACTATTAGAAAACATATACATCTATAATACAAATTCTAAGTTTACTCTGGGACTCCCTGTAGAAAAGGAAGTTTTATCTATCTTTCTGTAGGCACCAGTTTATCATTTCATCATGTGTAGCTGTTAGAAGAGCTTGCATAAAGATGAGTTCTTAGATGTCTGATAGCAATTTACTTACCCAAAGATCCTATTTGCATGTGACAAAGTAGATGCATATACAGTCTGGGTTTCATTTTATGCTTACATTGAGCCTTTAAGTGACTGCTGCTGAGCACATCCTTGGAATAACAAGCAGCATTTGCAACTTCATCCCCTAGAAGTTTATATCAATTCTGCTGGATTAACACTGTAGAAATTTATAGGCAATATGATAACATTCTACATTCGGATGAGTACCAAAAGGAATGGACAGCATTATAAAGAATTCATGTTGCGATGATCCAACGAGTATTTTGGCTAAAATCCCTGGTCACTAAATCAAGGAATGTTTCCATGTGTTGCCAATGAAGCTGGGATTTCACCCTCAATGTCTACCAGTAGCATTAATCCAAACAATCTTGTCACACTGACCACATCCTCATGACCATTACTCAGCGTCCTCACTGTCAACTCCACAAGACAGTTGAAATGATATGGCAAAGTTTGCACTTTACATTCTCTTTTGGCTGAAGTCTTACAGTACCAGTGTTTTTTGATTACTGGAACATTTGTGGACTGAATGCATCATACTTGCAGGACAGGTTGTATTTGACCCCATCATGATGAACTAATCCAGGGTTTCCACATGGTCTCCCGGTTGTCTACAGTAAAATAACAAAGATTATGTGTTTGGTTTTGTTGTGGGTTTTTGGGTTTTTTTGTTTGGTTGTTTTTTTTCAATTGAGCCTGGATTAATTCATCCATGCTAGGTCTGCTTTAGGTTTTATTTCAATATTTTAAATTACCAGATAAAACAAAGCTTCACAGAAGCTGTTTATTTGAAGAGCACCATCCTCATTATATACTGACTGTAGGCAGCAGAAAGCAATGACAAACTACATACTGGGAAAGCATCACTTGTCTATTCACAAAGAATGGCAGGAGGAAATTTATTACACAAAAATGTTTCAGAGTATTGCTGTTTTATGATTTTGTATGTCACACTCAGCTGTGTTCACTAAATTAAAGGACAGTCATTACATAATACAGATATGCAACATACAAGGAGGCAATGCAAAACGAACTTATTATGATATGTTTCTAAAAGAAAAAATTCCAAAATGGCTAAGGCAATAAGAGTGCTTTCAGGTACAAAAATACATGTAGATAATTGCTTTCAATTTCCATGGGAAGGAAAAATAAGTTTCAGATTAAATGATCGACGTCCCTGTCTTTAGTTATTAGCAAGTATTCTCTTCCTAAGTGTGAGAGGAAACAGGTAACTATATTCCAAATTATTGCTAATGCACAGGAACCTGACAAAAATAAATCTTTGAAATGGTGTAATCTATATCTAAAGCCAAAGTGTAAGAAATAATCAATCACATTTTCATTCCAAGGATGCTTGGATAGCAGACTTAATTGCTTGCTGATGAAGGGAAAGGAGGAAATTCTCATTATAAATAAAATCCTTGCTTCCCACCGCTTTATTTGTTTTGAATTTAGATTTTTGCCCTTTTTTTCTGATGCTGAATTTTCGATGCACCCTTATCAGAACTTATTGTGTAGCTAAAACCATAGTGATCACATCACATAATAGGAGTAGTAATATCAAATCTTCTATGATTTTTTTTAAAGTGTTTTCTTTTAACTTGGAAAAGGCAGATGTGCTGACACCAAATATTTTGATGGATAAAGTACCCATTCTGACGAATGGTCAAAAGAACAAAAATCTGTCATGAACTTCCTGCATGCTTGCTAGGACTCTGGGGACTCCTGGATGCATTGCTTGAAGGAAAGTTTACATGGAAAACAACCCGAGAACAAAGGGCTTGAGAGCAAAGCCAAGAGCAAGATATAAGCCCCAGCTCCCAGAGTGTGACTCAGCTGTGAGATTGAGACATCTGCAGGCTCCCATCTCTCTCTCAGCCCATTGGGACAGCACATTAAAAAACATGAATTAAGATCAGAAATGTTCTTGTGAATGTAGTCCTCAGTCCCACTCATTACAAGTAGAAGTAGGTGGGACCATTTAACTCGAGAAGAACCACATGAAAAGACATTATCTACTCTGTGTTTAAATACTTTCCTAGAGATGGGAGATGTCAACAGTTTTATAAGTTCTCCCATGTTTCATTACAAGTGAAATTCTATATTTTGGTCTATCCGTAAATACTAAAGAGTAAATAATGAATGCCATTGTTCTTTGATCACAGCACAGAAAATACAGCTTCTGATGGCTGCATAGCTGTTTGCCTGCTGTAGTTCTTAACATGTTTCACAGAATTTGGAATGTAACACAAATAATTATTAATAAACTAAAAGCAGGCTAATACACAAATATCCTATAAAACAAAGTCATATGTGATCATCCCCCATGTATCCCAGGCATTTCACATTTTGCAAATTTCATTCCAGCATGTCAGCCCACCAAATTTGTGGTAACAAATTTACTACACAAGGTAATTCTGTGGTAAAATTAACTTCTTAATTTTCATCAAAACAGAGTTAAAAATGTGGAGTATAATAGCTTGAGAAAACCACTGTGCAAATCCATCTAACATTTTCCCAAACTGGACCACACATCTTGCTGGATTGGAGTTTGAATAAATTCATGAATGCCTGAATCCATCTTTGTAGACATCCTGGCCACTCTTTGCCCTTCAAATGCTATTAAAACTAGGGAACTAGGGTAGAAAGAAATGTTCCCAGCAATGCAGGATAATGCAGCCATAGTCAGTGGAAGTGCTAGAATCTCTGTGCAATGAAATATGTATATTTCAAATAAATGCATTAGTGCAATATTTATATATGCAAGAAAACAGTGGCATAGCATGAATAATTTTCCTAAGTAAGAATGTGCAAACCATCTTATAAACAATACCCTGAGCCTTCAAAACAGTTTGAACACTGCATTATTTCTTAATAACTATCCCATTGAGAAATGCTACACTCTCATCTGTATTCAGACTTTCAACAGAGCAACACTGCTCTCAAGCATGTACTATGATTATGACCATTACTAAGGTCACAACAGAAAATGGCGTTACCACATCATCATTTTGTCACTTGTCCTAATTTCCCCATATATCTCTTGACCTTTATGCATGCTTACTTGGTTGCTAGGTTAACAGTGTCCTACTGTGGAAGCAAAAACCTGCTATGTAATCTCCTTTTACCTCATACTTGATCCATTCAGTGTTATTTGAACACATTGTCAAAAGCATTAGGTGCTTGTCAATTGTTAAGGGTCATGGTTTCACAAATAAATACTCCAAAGAAAAATAATTGAAAGATTGAACCATGGAATGCAGTGCTCCATTTTTTGTGTTTTTTTTTTCTTTTTAATTTTTCTTTGCTGCTGTGGTTTGTTTTCTGCGAATATACCAGTCCCATATGTAATATCACACAAAAAGCGTGCAGAGGAAAGAATGAACATGCAGTCATGTCACAGCTTTGGGAAGTTTGAAAGTAGTATACAGTTTTATCCATTTTAATTTTGCCATTTGCAAATGTTGATGAACATAGACTGCATGGATCCTCAAAAGGGAGAGTGGACTGTTCAAGATTAGCACTGTTTCATTAGTTTAATTTACACCCTTTGCACTCGTCCTGCATTTGGCAGACTTTTCCAAATAATACTACCAGAGTAGAAAAAGATATAAAATGAGGAATGGAGTGGCTCGGTAAATAACCAAAGTCAGCACTGACCGGATATAACATTACTTATGACACACAGTCGAGTATTCAATCAGGTCTCTTTTACAAGCAATTGATATTCTCGATAGCCTGTGCATAGTGTTGTCGAGAGTTAGAAGGATGTTAACATTTCATTACTCTTGCCATTGATTTTTTTCTGCTTTCTTCACAACAAAAGTCAAAACGTGACCTCTTATTCCACTGAATTAGTTCCAGAGCACTTGGCATTATTGACCTCCTAATGAAAATTAATGATGGCTCTTTTGATTCAGTCTTTCCAGTAGGCACACCAAGCACATTTAAGAAACAGGCACATTTATTTCTCGTGTTGAAATGAAATAACACACTGCTAAGTGATGAAATGTACGATAATGCAACCTTAAATTTGCAACTTTAAGCACACAGAATTAAGGAAGTTTAAAATGCATTATCAGGAGCTGATGCTGCGAAGATTTAAACTTGGCAATATTTTTCAGACCTGGAAAGCCAATGAGCTTTACAAGTAAAGCTACACATATGCTTAGAACATTCAGCCTCAGGCCCTGAGTTTATTGCAAAATTCTGGCAAGACTGAAATGTTTTTACTAAGCAACAGAGACAATTGCACATTAGCTTAGGTATTTCCATGATTTTCTTTTCCCTTTGAAACCTAGCGATTAATTCAAATTATTTCCTGCGACTTTTTTCTTCTGTGCTCACAAGCTGCCACCCCACCGTTCCTTCATATGAGTCTTACACAAATGTTTATGAACAAACTGACTTCAGTCTATGGATATGGATCCTTTCTGCCTTGCATCTGTAGAAATCAGTACTACCTCTACCAGGTGAAACAGGAAAGGCGAATTAATTCATATCTGGAGATTGTGTGAAAGCTTGCCATTCTATGTAGACAATTTCCTGGTCCTGGGAAAATTTCACAGAAATAATTCCTGGGGTATTATCTAGGAAATCAGCAAGGATAATGAATAAACAAACTTACTTTCTTCCTCTCTTTCCTTAGAAAACAAAGACTATGATGCATATCTGTCTTATACCAAAGTGGATCCTGACCAGTGGAATCAAGAAACTGGAGAAGAAGAAAGATTTGCTCTTGAGATCCTGCCAGATATGCTTGAAAAGCATTATGGGTACAAGCTGTTCATACCAGACAGAGATTTGATTCCCACAGGAAGTAAGTCACGTCTTTATGCTTGTGTATTTCCTAAATGGCAAATGCAGTGACTGTAGTAATTGTTTTGCTATTGTTTCTATACCCACTCCTTCATAATGTCAGCTGTCCTCCCTTGCCCTAGATAAGATAAGCCACCAAACATACTCAATGTATGTTTCTCAGATAAGAGGATTATTTTTCAGTAATTATATTTTATTGATTGAAGGTGAGACAATGAAGAAAGAACATGCATAAGTTAAGAAAATGAGTAAGACTTTTTTCACCAGTTTTTTGAAAGCTTGCATATCTAGGAATGAATAAAGGGGTCTTTGTTTTCTTCTCTTTAGGGTTTTCCTGGAAACATATCCATGATTTTAAGTATTTATTACAGAAATTCAGATGGGAAGGAAAGAGCTGTTTGGACCAAGGCAAGGGTTGAATAATACTATCTACAGCAGAGAAAAGTAGTGAATTTTGTAGTGTCCAGTGCAGATAAATGTGTAGTGGAGATATGTGATCATTCTCAGAGACTGAAATTTAGAATTTATTCCAGCTGGTACATGTAGATATTTTTCCATGCCACTTTCACATATTCCAAACTACATACAGTAATTTTTTTTTTTTTTTGTAAGTTGCTGTAGTATTCTTCATAATTTCTGTGTAACCATATATACAGCTACTAGGGCTGATATCTTTTACTAAAGATGAGAACGGATGCTTGGTGTAGGCAAAGCACAACATCAAAAAATCGCATTGATATTTTTTTAAATCTACAGCAAACTAAACATTAATTTGCAGGCGACAACACTGTTCTTGCAAATCTATGTGCTAGAGGCATGAAAGGAAAAGAAGAATCTAACCCTGCAGTACACCTTAGAGTATCATTTCGATTAGAGACTGAGGCACATAGTTGCTGCTCTGTTGCCTACCTGGATGACTTTGTTTTTTTAAAGAAAAAAGTTGGTGTTGGACACCCTTGTTCCAGTCAAGATACAGATGTTGATATAAAACCACAGCTCATAAACAAACACTCACAATCCATAGTACATGGGGGAATAGATGTTTTCCAGGATCATAGAATGTTTGAGGTTGGAAGGGAAATCTGCAAGTCATCTTGTCCAACACCCCTGTTTTAGCAGGGCCACTTAGAGTAGGTTGTCCAGGACCATGTCCTGGCAAGCAAACCTGGCATGTTTGCAAATGATCTTTTTGCATATTTCAGTGAGTTCTTCTGGGAACAGGGATTTGCATCTGTTGTTTCTCCCCACTGTATGGGAGCTGAGTGTTTTCTTAGATTGATTTTTGAGCAACTGTCTTATTTTGTAGCCTACATTGAAGATGTGGCAAGATGTGTAGACCAAAGCAAGCGACTGATCATCGTCATGACTCCAAACTATGTGGTAAGAAGAGGCTGGAGCATCTTTGAACTGGAAACGAGGCTTCGAAACATGTTAGTCACAGGCGAAATCAAAGTGATACTGATTGAATGCAGTGAACTACGAGGAGTAATGAACTACCAGGAGGTCGAGGCCCTGAAACATACCATCAAGCTCCTCACTGTCATTAAATGGCACGGACCAAAATGCAACAAGTTGAATTCCAAGTTCTGGAAACGTTTACAGTATGAAATGCCTTTTAAGAGGATTGAACCCATCACACACGAGCAGGTTTTAGATGTGAGTGAGCAGGGGCCCTTTGGGGAACTGCAGACAGTCTCCGCAATTTCCATGGCTGCTGCCACCTCCACTGCTCTTGCCACTGCCCATCCAGACCTGCGCTCCACCTTTCATAACACATATCACTCACAGATGCGCCAGAAACACTATTATCGAAGCTATGAATACGATGTACCTCCTACCGGCACCCTGCCGCTTACCTCAATAGGTAACCAGCATACCTACTGCAACATCCCTATGACACTTATAAACGGGCAGCGGCCACAGACAAAAACTAACAGGGAGCAGAACCCGGAAGAGGCTCACACAAACAGTGCGATACTGCCCCTCTTGCCACGGGAGACCAGTATATCGAGTGTTATTTGGTGACCGAAATGCAAGGGGCCGTCAACCCCCCTTGAGTAGGAGCTGAGTCTGCAGTCCGGTGCCTGGAACTACATCCTCGACTGCTGCTGTTAAACATGCATTACAATCGATAACATATGAGGAAAAACAGGGTCTTGTACATATGTTTTTGCAATTTCTTTGTAGCATCAGTCTTCCTGTTTTACCCATGTCTCTTCCCATTCACATTTTCGACTTTGTTTTATATGTCATTGGAATTTGTATATTTACATTTTTTTAAATGAAGAGACTGCTGTATAGATAGGAAAATTTTTTGCTTCATTAGTATAGTTTTAGACTTTTTGTTTGTTTGTTTTTAACCTCTCTTGGGAATGCTTGGACAAAGCTATGTTGATATCAGAAGCACCATCCATTTCGTTGGCCTGCCTAGCCTGATTCCTGAAGGCCATGCCTGCTGCAGTTCACCTCTTTTGGAGAATGTTTGTTCTTAGAAGGACCCCATCCCTCATTAAGAGCTCCAGTTTCATTTCTACTCCCGTAATGTGCACTGCTCCTTCCCTGCCCTTATAATGACCCCCATTTGGGGTAACACTACAGTCTGATCATCTAACATGTAACTTGGTAGATACCTGTCAAACAACAGAATATACCCAAATCTGTATCGGTTGCTTCACAGTAGTCACTACAGAGTGTGTAGAAACTAGAGATGGTTTGGCTTTTGCTTTCTTGGGTTGGTTTTTTTTTTTGGTTGGTTTTGTTTGGGTTTTTTTAATTATAATTTTAATAATGAGTTGATTGTATCCCCTTTATAAATATAAAAGCAAACCCTACTTTTAACACTTCCTGGAAAAAGTATTAATGTCGTGGTGGATTTATTTTTAAGCATTTAACTTTTTCTTTTCCCCCTGTCAAATAAGATCATTTGCAAATAAGATCATTTGCAATTATCAGGCAAGTAAGACAAGTGAGGCAATAGGCACTGAGGTGCAGAGAGTCCTGCTGATATGTACAGCGATGACTTCCAAACCAAAGGGGAATAAAAAGACAGTATTGTAGACAGTTTGTCACTTTATATTATAGAAAGTGTTATTTTCTCAAAAGGTAAGAGCAAAACATTATTTTGCTGTGGGTTACAGAGTCCCCTTGTATTTTAATGTTCCAAAAACTGTATTTGCTTTAAAATTGCCTATTCAGGATTAAGAAATCTTCTTTCATTTGGTTTTAACTTGTAATGATAAGTACAAGTTCATTAATTTCAACATGATTTCAGTAAGAACTCAGGCAGAAAAAAATGACATGAATACCAACAAGTATCGTTGTTTTCAGAATAAACTTTATTTATAAAAAAACAATATTTAAATGAGACCTGAAAGTATTAAAAACATTTTATTCACTTTAACGAATAAATAAATTAGTTTTATTTTTTATGTATGATTTTATCTTTTGAGGAGTTGCAAATAATGCGTGTACCATGGCTGCCAGAGAAGGGGGAAAAAAAAAAAAAGACAAAAAACCCCACTATGTTTACATCTGGACACCATTAAGACAAATGAAATAAGCATCTTACTCGTACGTATGTCTTAAATAATGGAAAAGTCCTTTCTGGTTTTAGAAAAAATGAGGAGGAGTGCTGTAGCTCAGCAGCATATTCAGGCCAAGCTCCCAGTTAGTGTCTTGTAGCAGGAGCTGGGGAACTGGGATAGAGCTGCTGGTTGCAGCACACTGTCATACAGCCACGGGTTTGATTTACCCTGGCAGACACGTAACTGGTATCCTGGCAATCAGACCTTACAGCCTATTTATATAATGAATTAGCTGTAGGTACTTCTGTGGTAGCTGAATGATATAGGCCAATGTAATGGATGTGTGGGGTTTGTTCATCCTGATTGTCACAATAAGAAAAGTACAGCTTGTAATATTTTGGTTTGCATAATGAGAAGTGATAGGTAGAGAGAGGGTAAACTGCAGTTTGGGGGACGTTTGTGGGAGTAATCCAGAACTGACAGTGTGGGAGGAAATGACTATGCTTCTGAGAAAGTCAAGAAATCTCTGTATTCGCATAACAAACTAATAGACCTTTGGGATGCACGCTGATTTTATTTGCTTAAAAATGTTTATTTGTCTGAAAATTTGCTCAAGTCCTTTTCTACAACCTCCTCTATATTACGGTGTCTCCCTCTGGACATGTGTCAAACATCCACAAAATGGAAATGAAGCTGCCAGGCCAGATAAAATTTTAAGAGAACTTTGCATATTTATTTTCATAGTGTAAGAAAGCTATTATTTATTTGCTCTTACAGACACCTGTCAGGCACTGATGGCATTTGCCCTCATTCATCTGGATACCAAATACCCCACTATCTCTGAAAGCAATGCATTACATTTTCCCCTCCCTGGGGTAAAGACTGGGATGTGAAATGAATGTAGGATGTAACTGTCTGCACGCAGACACATTGAGAGGATCAGTAGGTGTGTCCTTAACCACACGGGAAGTACTTTTCTGTTGTCCTAATTTTAGTGTAGATTTGAGCACTTTGAATAGCATGATTCAGGGATTGATGGATATACTATTTGATATTCACACTGCATAAAAAAAAGTTTTTCTTATAATGCTTTGTCATGATATGTAACAATAGAAAAACAGAGAAACAAAAAACAAAACAAAACAAAAAAAGAGAAACAAACCATAAACCAAAACCTGAAATAAATGGAGAAGCTGACTATGGTTTTGAAACATTCCTCCTTAGTATCCCTCCTCTATGGACAGTGAGTGGGGAACACTGAGGGAAACTGCTATGTTCACGTGCTCTATGTTTGACAAAAGTTCTGTTGGAAAGCAAAATAAAATACAAATAAAAACATAACCCCACAAAAAACCAAAAACAAAACAAAAGCAAACAAACCTGCCATTGCCCTAGTACTTAGGCTCCATCCTTTTTTGGTGAAGGTGTTCCACTTCTGGCAATGCAGCCTGAGGTGCACGTGCAATAGCCACCGATAAGGTTTAGCCATAAGCAATCAGCACTTTAATTTAAAAACTGCACAACGTGATGATTGGAAAAAAATTCCTCTGCCTGGTCAGTAACTTAGGGTCTGTGTGTGGATTCTATGCACACGAAAATTATCCAAGCGTGGTGCTTTGTCTTTATAAAGCTCTCTCTAACCAGGGTAGTGCTTGATATAAAATTAAAGGACTCTGTTGCACAGCCTGTGGAAACCCAGTGTGCAGGTTTTCTGGACTTCAGGTTGAGCTGGACAGAAGTGGGGGACTGTACAACACGCAGCTAATTGTTCTGCAGGCAAAGTGCGTTGCTGGGTCTGATTCTGTTCTCAGTTGCAGCGGTGTGGTTTGAGAGTAAATCTAATAAAATCGAGTGAGTGTAAGATTGATTTGTGTGGGAGAACAAAATTGGAAAAGTCAAGAGAAAAGGAATTCATATTTGAGTCTGCGACAAGCTGAAATCTTGGCCGCGAGGCAAGCAGCAGCGAAATGTCTTCTGCATTTTCGTAGGGACCTAGCTCTCACCTGGCAGCCAACATCAAACACATTCAGTATGAGCTGGTTCAGAGCTAAATACCGTTAGGCTTACATGCAAACTAAGATTTTTCTATTACTGCACAGCTGTGAAAACCATGTGTATGTTACATAATGGGTCATAATCAGCTTCAAAATAATTGGAAAGCTTGTTATGCCAGCCTGATTAAAATTCACAAAGTTTTACTTGGATATTGTACATTAATGACATATATTAATTATAGATAAATCAGTAAGATTTGGGGGAAAGTGGTCTGGTAAACAGGGTTCCTTCATTCTTTAATTGGGGAGGGGAAGGAAAGAAAAAATTAAAAAATTAAAAATTCTAGCTAGCAAGCCTAAGGAGAGTTCAATTAAAATCCAAAGAAGAAGGAGAAGAAGAAAAAAAAATATAGTAGTATATTAAGCTCAAAAATAGGGTAAAGGCCAATGGAAAAGAAAGATCAAAATATCTACCTGGTTTTTGACTGTGTCATGGCGGTTTTTGTCATGCAGAGCTCTGTACTCTGGCTGACCTGCATAATGCGACTGGCTTTTTCAGACCCATCCAGACGGACCAAGAGCACAAATATGTCCCTTTATGTCTAATACACTTCTGAATTACTTTGTACTTGTTGGTAGCCTGACACAGAGAGTTTTTGATGTGTCTTCTATTGTGATATAGAGGATTGCAGAAATCTGCCAGTGCTAAACAAAACAATCACTGTAATGGGCTTAATTTAGTATACAGAGTAACCATATTCCTTCACACCCACCCTTTATCTGATTTACTGTTATTAGAACACTTTTTAAAACCCATTTCTCAGCTGAGCAAAAGATTAATGTGACTGGCATCAGAAAAAAATGTAAGTAATTTCATAACAATGAGTCTCCTTGTACAATGAACACTGCAAGCTCCTTTGCATTTTTTTCTGTATAACTACAAATTTTCACCTCCTAATTAGCCTGCTGAGTGGAGGTTGGAGAACACCATTGTATCTTTCATTTGAGATTCACTGAATTTAGTACAGATACAGAGCTGTCATTTGTGATGCCATTCTGCTGGGCTATTTCCTATGGACTCCTGCTATATCCTCCAAGAAGATGTGTTGGCAGCATCACACTTCTCCAGCTGGCCTTGGGCTGCTGTGCCAGAACTTGAAGTTATTGCCCTGGGGAGTGAAACTAATACAACTATTTCAGCTATTAAAAGATTTGGGGTTTTTTTGGTTGGGGTTTTTGTTGTTGGTGGTGGTTTGTTAGTGGTTGTGGTAGTTTTTTTGTTTGGTTTGGTTGGTTGTTTAAATTCTGTTTAAGACAAATTTTGACCTTTGCTTGGATTAGCAAACTCTGTGGGTGGAAGGGCAAGAGTCTGCAGAGTCATAAAGTAGTCAGAGCAGAAATTACAAAAGCACCTCAAATACCTCACTTGGGAAAATATAAAAATTCTGAAGCTGCTCAGGTTACTAAAACTTGAGTACATTGAGATGGAGGGTTGTTGAAGGAAAGTATTCTGTTTATTATAGCCAGCCTCATTCCAAAAGCTTATCAGCATTCTTATATTGAATAGCCAATATCCTAAATAATGTAATTTCAAGAACATTCAATAGTCAATTAAAATATTTTCATTTTGTTGGATTAAGAGTAATATGATTCTTTAGGATCTAAATGTTAAATAAAATAGATAATCTATATCTACTACTGAGACTACAGAAAGTACAAATATCTCTTTGCTGGGTCAGTAGTATTAGGAAAACAGTTGAAGTAAAATTTGAGAGCTAAGATTTTGATGGAGTTGTTAATAAAGACATTTCTCATAACCATCAAGGCATGACAGAGGCAATATGCAAATTACTCAAAAATCAAAGTGGATGCACTTTTTAACCTTTGCTTTCTCTTTTTATCGAATATTAGCTCTCTCTGCCTTCCTCATAAATGCAGAATCATATAGAAAAAAATTAACACCTCCTAAGCCCATAGTCTCAAACACATTTGGTGACAGATAGAGATGTGCAAGCTGAAGTGAGGGGCTACACCCCATGGCTGCGACTGAGAAGCTCTGCGGTGGGGAGACTGTTTGTACCCACAGAAGGAGAGGGGAGAGCACAGGACCCTTAGGCCATCATGTTTCATAACCTCTATGACAGGTGGGTACAGAAGGAACTATAGGCTCAATGCATCACCACTCTTCTGCTTGCTATACACAGAGTAAGCCTTCATGTTAGTGAAAATAAATATGAGTGCTCTCAGCTGACTGATCCCCTATTGCAAAGCAGCCAGAAGAGCAGAAACATCTGGCAGTATTTCCCAGTTATTTGGCGTGCAAAGTAAAAGCCAGCACTGAGCACAGAAAGCAGTTAGCTCAGTGGGCTAGTGCACAATCCACTCGATAATTCAGAAAATTTCCATCTCAGTCAGCTAGCACTGCACCTGAGCTCCCTCATAACAGCTTCATCCCATCCCATCCCATCCCATCCCATCCCATCCCATCCCATCCCATCCCATCCCATCCCATCCCATCCCATCCCATCCCATCCTGTCCTTCCCCATCCTGTCCCATCCCATCCCATTCCATCCATTCTCTGCATTTACCTTGCAGGCTCTACTGAAAGCACAAGCACACAAAGCTTGCTGTGAGCCCTCCAGTTGGGCTACATGTGGAAACTCTTCACAGAGACAGTTTAGGGTGAGAAGAGACGTACAGAAAACCTTTGTTAAAAAAAAAAAGAATTGTTCTCAGAGTGCACACCATTTTTCATATCCTTATGTGTTGCTCACATGAAGCAACATCCTGAACCTTTTGTGAAGTAAAAAGAAAGTCTTAAAAAGGTTAGTTGTGAGCTCAAAAAAATGTTCACTTATGCACCTGCCATTAAACTTCAGGGTCTGCATATACACTTGAAAAACAAAAATAAACAAAAGAAAAGCAAAATAACAATGCAATTACTAAGCCCTATTTACACCTTTTTTTTTTAAGGGCTGCTTTTTTTTTGGGGGGGGGGGGGTGGAAGGTTGTGTTCTCTTGTTTTGTAGCAAGTGAAGCGAGAGAGTGATTTAAATTTTCATTCTTTGAAATGAATTCACAGGAAGATTTTATTTATTTTTTTAGAAAATCCCATTCTTCATAGTGAGTTTAAAACACAAGTGGCAATGAATTTACAGTCTTAAAAGAAATTGCTTGCCAGAGTTAATATTCTCTGGTGAACAGCTCACTGCAACCCTAATTAAGTTCTTAGAGACATTTCAGTAGAAAATTTATACATTTAGTACTATATGTGTACCGTTAGCATCACATTAGAACAGTGTACATTTGTCTTCTTAAACCCAGGTAACTTCAAATGGAACAATTATGTAAATACAAAGCAGACAAGAAACCAGCGACACAACTGCCTCTCTATCTATCTTAGCAAAATAGTTCAGTGGCATCAGGCTTCTTTGAAATCACTAACCTATACCTACCTCAGTTAAACACATGAAGCTTTGCAAATTGTGCAGATATCGGGGAAAAAAATGTTGCAATATGCACTCTTAAATCTTAGTTACATCACAAAAACACTTTATACACTTCTAATGCCTATACATGGATAATTTAACTTGTAATAATTTAATCACAGAACAGTACAACAAAATAAAGTAAATAGCACTCTTAAAAATTCAAGGAAGTCCCAAAGCCCTGGGTTTGCTCAGAGGACCACAATTTCCATGTGCTGCAAACAAACATACTTGTAACCAGGCCATTGCTAGGTGGCACTGTGACACACATAGGTATCTAGCGGTGACATGGGGTGGGAGAAGCATAGTGAAGATGTTTCCTGGTCATGTCACAAACAGGTATGTTGTACATGACCAGTACTCAGTCCTGCTGCTGCAGGAGATTAGAGGCATCTTTGCCTGTAGGACACCAGCGACCTGAATTTACCAGTTACTTCCTTCACCTCCTGTGTGTTATCTGATGCCATTTATGTAGCCTTCTTAGAGGTAGAAAATGGTTCTTCTATATCATAGAATCATAGAAACACAGAAGGGCTTGAGTTTGGAATAAGATGAGCTTGTGTGCCTCCCTTCAACTAGGGACAACCTCCACTAGACCAGGTTGCCCAAAGCCTCATCCAACCTGGCCTCAAACACTTCCAGGGATGGGACATCCAAGAGAGGATCTACCTGAACCACAGGAATATCTGCCAGAGTTGTAAATGATTGTCAATAATAACCAGTGTCAGTATGGTTCAGCTCCTATTTTCTCTTCTAACCTTTTCACTATCCTAGACAAAAGAGATTGGAAATAGCTCTCAGTGCCATAGAAAACAGCATTCCTACACTTTTGTTTTTATTTTATTTTATACTGCTAAATGGTTGAAGAATAACAAGCAGCGGCTAGGACACTCTCTGCTTGAAATGATACTTGCCTAATTGTTCTTTATGGAATTTTGAAGAAAACGTCCCTGTTCAGTCATCTTGGGCACTTTACCAGTGATGTTGCTTTCAAGATCCTGGTAAAGAGCAATCTGGAGTATAAAGGAGTGGAGACAGACTGAACTGCACACATACTATTATCAAAGATGGTTTTAATTCTTGTAGATCATACTGCTTTGGTTTGCTTTTCTGCTTGTTTGGCTGGTTGGTTGGGTTGGGTTGGTTTCCTACAGAAAGAGACAAAAACACTAAGTCTGTTACCCATGTGTATTGCACCTGTTCAAAAAGCTGCTGGATTGCCCCAGTTCCCACTTCAGTCAGTTCACCACTTCACAGGCACTCCAACTGTACCTTCAGCTGCTGGAGTCTCAGGCACAGTGAGTCTGATGCCACGTGCTCAATAAGAGATCAGGTTTCTGTGAGAAACTCAAAAAATAAAATCAGATATTTCGAAGTCAAAATCAATGGACACATACAACGTCATCATTTATTGTTTCAAGTAGCTGACTAGAACACACATATCTGCTCCTTTTGCCAATTCCTCCTCCAATCTTTCTGCTCTAGTCAGTCACCAGCTATAACTTAATCTAAATATGCTGTAAAAGTATGATCTAGTTTTTTGTTACTGTATTAGCAAACCCAGAAATAGATTAATATAACATCTTGGTTTAATCATAAAAAAATCAGATTTGTTAATAAATTTAACCCTGTTCAATAGCTAAGAAAGTCAAAATAATCAGCTGCCTGGTGCTGAGCAGTGGTGAAAGAGCCAACACTATTACTAGTTGGGGATGCTAAAAGACTAAATATTAATCTTAGCTTCTACAGTAAAATGGAATTAAATCATCTTCCAAATATTACATCTAAAAGTCGCTGCTGTCACTCACAGCAGTTCTGAGTTACGTATGGATTTTACAAGAAAGACATAGCACTTAGTGTATACAGTTACTAGTGTCCTGTAACTATTCATATTTTATAAACTTAAACATATGCACCGTTTCATAGGCGAACAGTTTTATTAACATATAGTACATAACTGCAATTTCCTCAGAAGACAAGAACATGGCCAAGAAGACCTTTACAAGAAAGAACATGTGCCTAGTTAAAATACTATAAGAAACACTTCACTGCCTTCACTTTTACAAAAAAAAGTTGCAAATGTAATACAAGTAAAGAAATAAAGGTCTGTAGAAAAATGTTTTATTCTAACTTCAACTGCAGCATCTTTTTACCAGCCACAATTTGTCTAGGGGATTTAGAGTTTTTTAACTTTATTTGGTTATTTTACTCAGCTCAGGAGGAGCTGGCTCTCTGTAAGCAGAGTACACAACTCGACTCGGGAAGCAACAATCCCTTCCTGGGAGCGCGCTGTTTGAAGTTAACAGTTGGATAAGCATCTCAATAAAGAACTTTACTATGAAAGCCCTCAGCTGGCCTTCTGTAATTCTGGGAACAAATGTAGGAGAAATGTTCTGTAGCTCCTACTGAATATAAATGTATACTTACCAATTTCTTAAACATTTTGCATGGATGTAATGAAACAAACAAGTGCCATGCTCAGCTTTGAGATAATTCTTCTTAATTTGCTTAATGGTTGGTAAAATTAAAAAATAATTCTTCTTATCTCAGCAGAATTAATGCTGTGCTTAACTGGTGCAAAAAAAAGAGCAGAATCAGGCCCAGAATTTGAGAAGATGGATTTCTGGTTATTCTATAATTTAATTGAAGATTCAGCATCATTGCCTTTTCCAAATGTTCATTACTATTGCCATATAAACCATAAATTAGCATATGCATTTCTATCGAGGCTTTCTTTCAGGCTTCATATCTGACTAAAAACTGGAAAAGATGCCTCTTCCTTTATACACTTTGTGCAGAACCACTGAAGTTAAACTAGAAGCACTAAAATTAAGTAGAGATACATCAACCTATATTTATGCCTACTGTATATTAAA
Source organism: Gallinula chloropus (assembly GCF_964237585.1). Classification (NCBI taxonomy): domain Eukaryota; kingdom Metazoa; phylum Chordata; class Aves; order Gruiformes; family Rallidae; genus Gallinula; species Gallinula chloropus. Next base: position 125,816,816 of record NC_140085.1, on the reverse strand, counting down.
TATTTTACCTAAAGAGATTAACTTATATTTATTTTTTAAAAGAATTAGATGGGTCATAGCTAAAAGCAACTGCATTTTTGTAGTAATACTATACACATTGCTGAGAATCAAGAGAGTTGTGATCAAAATGTTACCTATTTTCAGTGTATGTTACTTTAAAAATAACATGTTTTATATTATTCTAACCTCTGGAAAATTCATCAAGCCTGGTATATAAAACTGAACAGCTTATTGTAACAACTATAACATAGTAAACATTTTTGTATTTTCATAAATTTTTATTGTTACAGGAAAAAAGACATCATTCACAAAATATGAATGCTGCACATGTTAGCAATAGATATATTGATTTTTGTAACTTTGGTTGCACTTGCCTTAACTTTTCCACACATATATACAAACACCAATAACACAGAAGGAAAAAAAAAGAAGACTAAGGGAAATAAAATCCACAAAAGTAGGCAAGTTTTGCATTGTTTAATGAATAACGACACGTGAGCATATTCACCGGAATCCTTGTAAAGAGCACATATTGCCGTAGGTTTGTTAAAGCACAAGGTGTACTTTGTCTAGATTTAAAAAAACCCACAAAAACAAACAAACAAAAAAATAAAACCCTTTTGGTGTGACTTTGCTTTAGGTTTAAAAAAGTTGGATGTTTAAAAAAAAATCTTTATTACTTGCATATGAATATTTTTGTATAATAATATCTGAAGAAGGTTTTAAAACAAAACAAAACACAAAAAACCCTACTTGCTTTATGGTGTGCAGATTTTAGAGAAAAATAACAGGGTATGTGTCCAGTTTGTAAAAAAAAATGTTCTCCTTTCAAGAATTACTCTTTCACTGGCTAAATGCAAGGTTATGACAACTTGAAATACATTTTTTGTGAACTGACAAAGAAAAAAATAAAGCAATGTGACTAATTTGCGTATGCAAACTTTTTTTAAAATAAATTGTTGATATTAGCAATAAAAATTTAGCAGCATGATAGGGAGGGATTTGAAGATTCCAGTTCAGTGATTTGACTTGCAGGACATACTGGGCCGGAGCATGGACATGGGATAAACTGGCACAACTCTACTGGAGGCAGTGGAGCTGCTCCAGCTTACACCAGCTCATAACCTGACCTGCTTAAGAATATTTTTAACTGTTAATATCCCTCCATTAATATTTTCTTTCTCCTTGTTTCCTCTTGTTTTGTGCTTTTATTTCTCAAGGATGTTTCTTTAGGATTTATGTATTATATGAATATTCTTTTTTCTTAAAAACAGTAAGGGTTATCAATCTATTCATAGTCAAGCAAGTGGTGCACTCAACGCTCTGAAGGAAAGATTTTGTGTGCATGTATAGGTGTACACATATGTTTGATTTACTAATGAATTACTCCACTTCTATGACTGTTTAGCACCACTGGAATCACAGGGTGACAGGAAATTAGAGTAACATGGTAATGAAATGGGTTTTTTTAACAGAGTGTGTATGTGTGTGTGTGTGTGTGTGTGTGTGTGTGTGTGTGTGTGTGTGTGTGTGTGTGTGTGTGTGTGTGTGTGTGTGTGATGTCTGAGCAGAGTGGAAGAACCTAATATGGGAACTGTAGTGGAACAGAAGCAGCTCTATTCACGGCAATGTTTTCCTCGTACAAAGGAACGCTAACAAGAAAATGTCCAAAAGAGCTTTATTGAAAACCTGGATGAATTGTTGAATTTGTTGAATGTGACATCACACCTTGGTCATAACAAATTCCCTCCAAGGTTTTCTAAACAGACTCTAAGGTCTGTGGTTCACCTCTCAACTGCAGTGTCATGTCAGGAGTGTCATTATCCAAAGCAATGGGTTTATACCCATGTCAGTCAAATGAACTGCAATCACCCTCTTTTTGGCTTTCCAATCAAGACCCTCATGTCCTCAACTCTTTGAAAGACACAAGAAACAGTTAACTCGTTTCCATTATTTCATTATTTCTTTTAAGATGTGTATCCCCTCAGATTCCAGGAGAACTGCTCCAAATATGAACCTCTGTGATACAAGAATTTGGTGCCTTGCAATAAGAGATGGACACCAGGACACAGCAGCCCTTAGGCTGATATTATACCATAACTAGAGTTTAAGTGGGCAAAAGATCTATCGGTCTTCTTCTTCCAGAGGCTCAGGCCATAGACCGTTTGGTGTCTTTGTAGTTCATGAGTACCACAAGACATTTAAAACATGACAACTGGATCGGTTTACCTGCAGCAACTCATATTTAAATACATTTTTAATATAACCACTGTATTTTGCACCTGCGATCTGAAGCCTGGAGTAAAAGTGATATATATTAAAAATTATTGTTTCTACAGTCACCTCTTTGAACTTCGAAGCTGTCTCCTTCATCTACTTATTATGAGATTTATATCTTTGCTATACAAAATATCAGTAAAATTCTCTGATTAAATGATCGTGGTTTCACAAGTATCAACACAATTCATTGGCCTGGTATGGTGGCAGAAAATGCATTTAGCATTTTGTTAGATATCTTAAGAGTTATGATTACTCAACTACCAGCATGTCAAGTGCACAGGAATATGGTATCCACTGTAAATTCAAAAAATATTTATGTATATTTAGTTACATTTTTTAAATATTGCTATTAAACAGACATTAATAATAAAAAAAATCAAGAACACAAAGAGCTCTATTTTTTAATGCATTGCTTTGCACTCTTTGCATTTCTTAGACTCATGATTGAGACAAGTATGAATGCAGACATTTTATTAATTGTTGGTATTAGTTCCCAAAATTATGTAAACAGACTGGAAAACCACATAAAGCTGCATACTTGAAGAGACAACCACAGGATAAAGTAAGTAAACAAGAAGATTGCTTGGAAGAGCACTCAAGTCCTGGTTCCAAAAGCTAAAGACAGAGAAAGGTCTCAAATGAGCAGAAAGTTAAAAAGCACCAATGAGCTCCAGTGTGGATCAAAATACTTAAGATTGCACCTGGAAAGTTTTTTTGGATACTCCTGACCTGCAATATATGAAGTGATTATCAGGAACACTATGTTTCATGATAGCCGTTCCCTGACAGAAACACAGAATCATTCTTGTTTTCTTCTGCTTGAGCTCTTGACCTCTCACATCCCTCCCCTTCAGCAGGCTGCAACTTAAATACAGGAAACAAAGTGCCTGAGTGTAGGAAACTATCTCTGCTTTCAAGGGTCATTTAGATCATGAAATTATCTTTATAATCAATTTCACCCTTAGATTACATTGTAGCTTTTGCCTCTCCTTTAGGAATTTTTTTTCTTTTTTCTTTATTTCATATCCACTTTATTTTGCATAGATAATTGGATTTGATAACTAATGAAAAAAATTGCATATTTTAAGTTCTAGGCTTGCTTTCTTAGGAATTCAGTGTCATATCTGTAGTTGAAACACAGGTTCCTGAACAGAGTTGTGAAATGCAACTATTTGCAGCCCTGTGACTCTAAGTATTAACTACTGCAACAGGGAGATCAGAATGTTTTTCGAAGCAATACATGCGTAAATGAAAATTAATTGGTCAGGTATTTATGGTATCCATTGAAGTGCAAATAAACCTCTTGTTTGTAATTAGAGAGCTCTATTATTTCAACCAGAGGACTATATACAGGATCTTTTGTTAATAAATCTTCTAAGAATCATAAAAGACATCCTGATAGTCATATACTACAAAAAGTGATGATGAGAATAAGAAAAAGAGACATGACGATGTAAGGTAGATCTTTAATTGCACTTTAAGTTTTCAAAAACTCTTAAAAAGGTCTGGGAAACACATCTTCACCTGACATGGACTCATGAATTACACGTTGGTTACTTTCAATGCTCAGTGAAAGCAAATGTCAAAGTACACTGAACAGTAAGCATATTTTTCAGCATCATAGGAAATGCAGTACTAATTCTAACAAAAGAGATAGAACAGTGACATAGAAGTGACATCTAAGTGCATTGTCTAGAGGCTGAAAAATAGGCTCAAGAAAATTAGTCAAGAGATCTTTCAAATGTTTTATTTTCCAGTTACATTCAGAGTGGGTTCATTCTTCTAAAACAATTATCATGCCAAAAAAATCAAATAAGTATTCTTCTAGGCTATGAACACTGATGGAACTTAACAAATTTAGCATGTTCTCCATACTTGTATTGCAGAGGAAGGTAAAGCTAGGACAAAGACTGTGCCCTTTACAACTACTTTATATGGCACTCTTATTTCTGTCTTGAGAAATTAGGTGATGACTATCATCAGATTTAGTATTGGCTATTGTAGAGACAGCTGTCAGAAGCAACATAGCCCAAATATTTGATGTGGGAATATACTGTGGCTTCTCTGTCAGCAGCACCGGATACGCTGCCAACAATAACCACAAGCTTTTTGTTTTCCAGAGAGTGTCATCCCGCACCCCATAGTAGCACCACATGTACTGGAGTGAACAGAAAGAATACAAAAACAGTAAAGAAGGAATATACTGTGAAAGAGGATGCAAGAAAAAGAGCTACTCTTCCTATGCTGGTTGATATCTCATCCCACATGATAAATTCCTTGTTGTTACCACCAAGCCTTACTTAGTCCCAGTTTCTATCCCTGGGCTGATGAGACAGGTAGGCAATGATGAGCCACACCATCTGACCTCTCCCATGCAGTGCTAGGTCAGCCACCTCTACACTCCCTACTGCAAGAGGCAGCATCCTCCCAGTTAACTTCCAAAAGTCAGCTGGATGTAACTACTAGCGATATGCTCCCCTTGGCCATAACATTTCATATGCTGTAGATACACTACATTAGCTGGCCATCTTCTGGGAAGAAATATTTTGCTTTTGATATCCTGTTCTAATACATCTCAGAGGACAGTGTCATTATGGAAAATTGGTTGTAAAGCTGAAGAGCGTATATTTTTGGGGGTATTTAAAAGTGAGAATGTGGTGGTATGAAAGCAGAAACTAGTCTGAAAATTTAAGTAATGGTGAAGAGCAGCATTTCTTCTAATGGCTGAAATCACAGAATGCACACTTCTAAGCAAGTAGTTAATTAGCAATTAATGTAATCAATAGAAGCCTGGAAGAAAAAAATCTTTATAGCTAAATTAAATTCAGTAAAAAGTTAGCAACCTAAATATACATTTGCTAAAAAGATCTGAGCATCTTTTAAAAGGGACTGTTTCAAACTATTAAGTACAGGATACTTTAAAAAAACCCCTCAAACCCTATTTTTTCATCCATAGTAACTTTGTAGAAGTTGCTGCAGTCTCTCTGGTAAATAATTAGCATTATAAAACTGATTAAATAAATATTTATATAATAGATTAGAAGGGTTTCAAGGACTTACTACAGGCTCTCTTTGTTGTAAATCGGACAGAATGGCTCTGATCTAATCTCCTGGGTAAATAATGCATTTTATAACTTTTAATTAAAAGTAGAAGAAGTGAAAATTCTTTTAAGCAAATACTTAAATATCATCAAGGATTTGATTCAAAAGTGACAAAAGCCATCAGGCTTAAAAAACAGAAGGATATTCCATCTTTGATTTCTGTTTTCTCACTAAAAAAAAATGCCATTTGGTGGAGGATCCCTTCAGAGTTTGTCCTGTGGGGCTGAGAAATGAGGTCTGGCCTTCAAACTTACATGGAGCACTTTACAAAAACTTTTGTGGCCTGAAGCTGAATTAACTTTAAGTAGACATTTTTTAAGATTTGCCATCTAATATACTTTATACATCAGCAGAATCTTGAGCACAAGTGATAGTGGTACAGAGCTTTTATTTCAATGTGGAAAGATAGCTCTGTTCCTGGACATGTGCTCACAGATCAGGAATTTATGCAACTGTTCATCCTTAGTAAAAAAAAATCCACTCAGAAAGAGCAGAAATTAATTTGGTTTTACTCCTGACTCCCACTTGTGGGTGACTTAACCATAGGAGGAAGAGAGCTTCACTCTCTTCTCAGAACTACTAGTGAATTTACAGTGGGTATGAAGTAATTTGCCCACCCTTCTTTCAATTGGGGAATTATTATTTTGGCAATATTTTCTCTCTTGAGATTGTTGTTGTCTTAAAATACTTTGTAGGATGTGGCCACTGTAGAAAGCAAGTTACAGAGCTGTGGAGTAGAAGTGTAACAATCTTTTTTTGTGTGGATGTCTAGAACAATGACTCAGAATTGTCTTCTGATGAACTACAAACTCTATACATAAGGATTTGGGGTTAAAGAGTTGCTTAACTATTGCTTTTTTGGAAGCAGTTGTTATAAACCCTTATCAATTTCTAGATTTAAATTAACTTTTAAGATCTTCTGTTTAAACATATTATTCTTAGGTTTATTTATTGACAGTGCAATAAACTGTATTAACAGTTTTTACTATTTGACCTATAGTTAATGTGCAGGGGTTTTTTAGACTTCTGGGGTGGGTATCTCCAAATTTTTACTTCAGCCTTTACAGGCTGGAAAGATGGGCCCCGGTGAACCTAATGAGGTTCAACACTGACGAATGTAAGGTGTTGCACTTGGGCTGGAAGAATCCCAGACAAAGATACAGACTGGGAGAAGAGCTTCTTGAGAGTAGCCCTGCTGAGAAGGACCTGTCCTGGTGGATGAGAAACTTAGCATGAGCCAGCAGTGTGCTCTTGCAGCTCACAAGGCCAATGGTATCTTGGGTTTCATTAGAAGAGGGGTGGCCAGCAGGGACAGGGAGGTGATTGTCCCTCTCTACTCTGCCCTTGTGAGGCCCCATCTGGAGTTCTGTGTCCAGATCTGGGGCCCCCAATACAAGAAAGATGTGGAACTGTTGTAGAGGGTTCAGAGGAGGGCCATGAAGATGATTAGAGGGCTTGACCACCTGCCCTACAAAGAGAGGCTGAGGGAGCTGGGCTTGTTCAGCCTGGAGAAGAGAAGGCTGCAGGGGGACCTCATTGCAGCCTTGCAGGGAGCTTATAAGCAGGAGGGGAATCAACTTTTTAAAAGGGTAGACAATGGCAGGACAAGGGGGAATAGATTAAAACTAAAGGAGGGAAGGTTTAGATTAGATATTAGGGGGAAGTTTTTTACAGAAAGAGTGGTGAGGTGCTGGCACAGGCTGCCCAGAGAAGTAGTGGATGCCCCATCCCTGGAAGTGTTCAAAGCCAGGTTGGATGGAGCCCTGGGCAACCTTGTGTAGATCCAGGCCTGGAGGTTGGTGACCCTGCCTGTGGCAGGGGGGTTGGAACTCTATGATCCTTGAGGTCCCTTCCAACCCAGCCCATTCTATGATTCTATGATTTGGATTCATGCTGACATTGCCTTTAATCTTTGTTCCATCCTTATTGTGAATAAGGGGTGGGGATGTGATACCTTTGTTTGTTTGTTTGTTTATATGTTTATGGTATAAATGTTTTCTACAAGTTCTAACTTAGCTTGACTTCTGCCAGTGTTGATTTTTATCTGACTATAGAGACGTCTAAGTTTACTTTGTAGTTATGTATCACATTTTCCATTCCTTAGAGACCGTTCTATTTTTTCTTGTTGAGGAAGGGATTTTCCCAATGAATTCTACTGTTCTTCCCTATACTTTTTCCATGTTTGTTTTCACAACTCTTCCTCACTTTGGTCACCTTGAAATCAGAAAATTAAGCAGTGACTAGGCCCATTTTTTGGCCTTGAGGCCAACTGGTGCATCAATACTATTAAACATTTTTTGCATCCAAAAGAGGTGCCTTATCCAAATTGTCTATTAGGAACAGTCACGCAGACTGGCTCAGGCACTGACTAGGAAAACCTTTGGTGGCCCAGAGCAAAATCATGCCAGAGACCCTTTTAACATTGTGAGAGTGAGATAATAGAGCACTACAGGCAATGTTTAATTAACTCGTGTAGATGAGTCACTGTGTTCCACAGCTCTTCCTTCATATTCACTGCAAATGAGGGCAGAAACTTGTTAATTCTCACAATCTTATAATGAGTTTCATAATTTTGGAGTATATATTAAATTTTAAACACTCAAAAAGAAATATTTTGGGATAATTTTACTATCTTTTTTAGAAAAAATACCCTATCTCTGATTTCAAAAAACACCTGGAAAACACTGAGTAGCAACATACTAAAAGTTTAGAGATCTGAGATATTTCCCCCTTTAATAGTAAATTTCTTGTGAATTTGATGGGGTTATAATTGACAGATTTGAATACTTAGAACTGTAAATCTCTTGAGACTACAGACTTCATACAATTTCAACATTGCTAAGCATCATCTGGCTTGCAACCTACTTATGTATGTAGGTTCAACTATGAAGGTCAAGTATCTTCTGTCCACAGATATGTAGCAAGGAATTTGCAACAGCCTAGACAGCTCACAGTCCTTTGTCATAGGAGCTGAAATTGTATCATAATAAAAATGTAACATATTTTGATTTCATGGAAATAATTAATGTTATAATATATTTAAAACAGTATAGAAAGTAGCTGCCTTCAGCTCAATAGTACACCATTGGTAGGCTGGTGTGGTTTCTTTAATCTACCAGTGGAGAAAGAATAAATATTGCTTACTATATACACATAAAGCATTCCATAAATGACCTCTGATAGGTATTTTCTCCTCATTTCTATACCAATAGACTTAATCAAGACCTAAGAAATAAGAAAGGTGTTTTCAGTAGCTTCATCTGCATTTTCAGCCCAGCTACTAACCTAATTTAACTGATTTTCAACATGTTCCTGGAGAAAACTGAACTAGGACATGAATCAACATATATGCTTCTCAAGTCTGCAGTATCTTCTGATGTGAAATATCAGACAATGAAAGGTTGTGGATTAACTGAAAGCATGAAACAACATAAGGAATATTTGGAAATGTACTTTTCATGGATTTGAAGGAACAGTCAACTACAAGCAAAAAATGCAGAAAGCAAAGCATGAAATTTATTGTGTACCATCTAAAAATGGGACTCAATTCACAGATTTAGACAAAAATACATTATTAGTAGCATAATATGAGAAAAAAGAGATAAAATCTGGTATATATTAGCAAATCTTGCGCTTTGAATTTCTAACAATAGCCAGTGCTTTTTTTGGGAGGGGAGATTGAGAGTGTTTGGGTTTTAGTTTCGGTTTCTTTTCTATCCAACAAGGTTTTCCAAGACATGATGTAGACCACCCTGATTCCCATTACATAAAAATACCACATTTTCCTGGTCACACTATTTGATTCTGTTTAAAAGAATTTTGAATATGTTAGGAAAGTTTCTGATCTGGATTAATACACAAAGAATATTAAAAAAAACATTGCTTTGTTTAGTTTTGTTTTGATTTTTCCCCCTGAGACATCCCTCTGTGGTGGAACTATTGAGATGCTGATTTTTTCAACTGTCATCAATAGAGGTTTCAAGATAAATTTTGAGGACAGACTACTGAAGAAATTTTCTTCCAATTTTAAATGAATTTTCTGGATTGCTGAACAATTCTTTTGTTTCACAACACTCTACCCACGCTGCTTATCTATCTATCTATCTATCTATCTATCTATCTATCTATCTATCTATCTATCTATCTATCTACTTATTTTGGAGCTATTCCTGCAGAATCTTGGATTTTCTGTTTTCCTGTGGTGAGTTGACCTTGACTAGCCACCAGGTGCCCACTAAGCTCATCTTTCATTCCCCCTCCTCAACAGGACAAGAAGAGAAAATATGAAGAAAGGCTTATGGGTTGAGGTAAGGACAGGGAGATCACTCAGTCATCACAGGCAAGACAATTCCTTTGACTTGAGGAAATTAACTGTATTTATTGCAAATCAAAATCAGAATATGATAATGAGAATTAAAAACAAATCTTAAAAACACCTTCAACCTACATTTCCCTTCCTCCTAGACTCAACTTCATTCTCAACTTCTCTACCTCTTTCCAAGAGCATTATGGCAATATGGAGAGTAGGGGTTGTGGTCAGTTTATAATGCTTCATCTCTACCACTTCTTTCTCCTCAGACTCTTCCCCTGCTCCAGCATGGGGTCCCACCCATGGGAGACAGTCCTGCACAAACTTCTCCAACATGTGTCCTTCCAGTGGTGTGCAGTTCTTCACAATCTGCTCCAGAGTGGTTCCTTTCCAAGGGGTGCAGTTCTTCAGGAAAAGCCTGATGCAGTATGGGTCCACCATGGGATTATAGGTCCTGACAGCAAACCTGTTCTGGTGTAAGCTCCTCTCTTCACAGCAGCACAGGTCCTTCCAGGAGCCTGCTCCAGTGAGGACTCTCCATGGAGTCACAGCTTCCCTCAGGGCACAGTTACTTGTTCCATCATAAGTCCTTCATGGTCTACAAGATGGATATCTGCTCCACCATGGACCTTCATGGGCTGCTCGAGGACAATCTGCATCACCATGCTCTTTACCATGACACTCTCTGCTTTGGTGCCCTTATGCTTTTCAATTACCTTTGTCTTTGTAGAGGTGTTCCTCTCACATATTTTCACTCCTGTCTCCCAGGTGCTGTTGGGCAACAGTTTTAACCCTTCTAAAATATATTTTCATGGAGGCAATATTATCACCATCTTTAATAGTCTTGGCCTTGGCCTTTGGAGCTCCATCTTGGATCCATCTGTAACTGGTTCTGTTCTACATGGGGACAGCTTCTACATCTTCTGACAGAAGCCACCCCTGCAGCCCTTCTGCTACTAAAATCTTTCCAGGTACATCCAATGCATTTTCATGTGAAATGAGACGAACTGATCATTTGTTAAGAAGCTCTCTTGTTTCTTTCTGAAGTTGTCATTGTGTGTATTTACCAAGGAAATTAGTGCAATTTAGAGTGGTTCAGTGGTTATATAGTCAGCATTATGCTGAAAGATGATTGCTGTTCTCTAGAAAGCACAAAATGTGCCTTCTGTGGTTAGCTTGGGTTTATATTGTCCAAATAGTCACAGCCCAAAAAACCCCAATCAAGGTACATTTAACTTAATTTTAAGTCTTCAATGCTTTTTGTGCAAAACTTTAACTTAGTGTGCTTCATTTGGGTGAAGCACCTTTCATTTATCTACTCTCCGTGCGCAGATTTTGAATACATTTGTTTCCTTTTTGCAGCTATATTTTTTGGCTTTCCACACAGGAGGAAGTATGCTTCTTGTTATGAAGTGTACCAACAACATGCAAATGACCGCAGCGGTCTAACAGAATCAGGAAATCTAAAGTGAAGGCACCTAACATGTCCTTGCCACCTGCCACTGTATTAAACTAAATTAAAAGAGGGCAGAAGATGGCACCACAGTGAGGATTATGGATGAAGTGTCAGGCATTATTTTAAATCTTCTAATCTTCTGTCAGCTTAAATCAAATTCTTGAAATGTACTGGGGCGGAGAACAGGGAGGTGGCTCTGCAAAGTGCCTAAATTAAAAATGTTTCCTTTTTTCCTATGAAACAGGTTCATTTCTGATACTTTTTTCAGACTAATACCTGTTACATTTGGTAACAAATGTAAGATTTTATTGCTTCTGCTGCTATCAGTCCTGCGGAGCCAGCTACATCTGGCTACAAGTGGAGGCTTCTCCACACAAATAACCAAAGCAACACTGACTGCGGTCTAAGGCAATCTGAGGCAATGATAGAATTTACTGATGTCCTTGGGTCTCTTAGATGCCACAGCTGACATAAAATGAAGGTAATGTGACTACACAGCTGTCACCAAGGGAATGAGGAAATCAGCAGGGTTGCAAAAATATGCACAGGGGTATGATTTGACCTGGAGAACATTTACTACAAAGGATGGAGAAGGAGGTCAGAAGAGGCTGATTCTGATGCCTCAAGTTGGCTGAAGAAAGAAAACAAAAAGCATAATACTGTTAGCATGCTCTGCCCATCACTGAATCTTGCAGGGCAGGGGTCACTGCCACCTGTCAAAACACACGAGTGTATCATATCCTTTTGGAGGAATTTGAGATTGCTCAGGAGAAGTTAATCTCAGAGCACAAAGTGACAATGCACAGCCCATCTTTATGCCATACAGTTACCTAGTGACATTCCCAGCCCTTCCTAAGGGTTTATGTTCTCTGCACTGTGAGGGAAAAAAAACCCGTGCTCAAGAAAACGTATCACAGAAAATAGCACATGGAGTAATGAACATCTACGCCAGAGGATACGAAACGATGAGAACAAACACATATAATAAAGTGTACCTTTCTCTCAGACTTAGACATTTCCCTTCGGGCCAGCATAAGTTCTCTGTACTCAACAGAAATTCAGCCCCTGAGCTGAGCATCTATGAAAACTCCTCTGATGCGATGGTTGTGAAGCCTTCTCTCTCTTCCTCCTCTGTTCCTGCCGAGGGCAATGGGATTGATTTAAACATTATCAGGTAAGGAGTTTTGAGGTAGGATAAATCCCTTCCAATGACGCTGTTCCACTTCATATATTGTAATCAAATATTCAGTAGTCCGAAGAAAGCATAGGAAAAATGGCTTTATAGCCCATGGGTAAGGACCTTGCTTATGAAGAAGATGTCTAAATTCATATACCTTCTTGCTTCGTTCCGTTCCCACTTTACTTAACGTCTACCGGCTCAACCTCTTCAGCAAATTAAATACTGTTTTTTTCTCAAGCAATGTGGAACAGCCAGAGGCATGAATATATTGGTGGTTTTCAGTCAATTTAGTCTTCCTTTTGTTTTGGAGATAGATTTTTTGCAATACTCTTTGTTTTGGTCATACGGTTTCATAGGAAAACATGCACCTTTCCAAAACAATTAAGCAAATTAATAACAGCAAATTTTAACACTATAAGAGAAGAAAATAAATACTGGTTTTTTTTCCCCAATTTGTTTCAATTTGGAGATTAGGAAATCCAGACATAACTTCTTAAATGTTTTGACACTATATTATTGTTGAGTTTCGAGAAGTCCCTCATGATTTCATTGTAAATCCATGTGGTTTATGCCTGAATGGGACAAAATACAAGATTAATATCTGAGAAGAGATATTTAAACATGGTAAGATTTCAGTGGGAGGTAAGGATCCAGAAAATTCCATAGGTGGGAGTCTTTGCCTTTCAAGAAGAATGTCTGAGAAACAGGAGGGTTTCCTTACAGCTTTGAATAAAGGCTAGAAACTGCCTGGAGTCCTTCTCCTTTACTCATACAACTTTATTGTGTTTTCCTCCATTTCATTTATCTGTTGTTATGAGAAAGTAGATGTTTTTAATTTAAAAAAAAAAAAACAACCTTGCAAATATATTTATTCATTCATTTTCTGGCCTTGCAGTTGAGAAAAAATCCATCATTGTTCAGGTGTTAAAAGGAAAAATCTATTGAGATTACTTACTGACGAGAATGTTTCACATCCATTAATAAAAAACTTTTTCCTGTTCTCTCCTTGTCTGACATACCTGTCTTCTGCCTTTAATGCCTTGGAACCTCTTGCTAGCTCTTTTCTTTGGATAGAAGTAAGCTTGCTGGTCTTAATGTTGGGGTTTTTTCCCCATCCTGAATTTCCTGAAAGATTAAATGGCAAAAAGTATGCCTGACAGGAACAAAGCAGTTATAACTATATGACAGTAATAGTAACAATGTAAAAAACCTACAAGAACTGATATATTAAAGTGAAGATGACTACACAATAATTGCAATTTGTTGCAAGTCAGATACATGTTTTAATGGGGTTTTCATTGGTTTTAGGTTCAGATACATGGAGAAAACACAACAATCATAACTTATTAAAGCTGTGCATGACACCAATGGCAGAAGTACTACTAAAAAAATTAAATGGACTGTAAAATTCTTGCTTGTGACTTACTATTTGCCTTCAGGAATAAAATTTACTATCCTTAGATACTTGTTTTCTTGGCTAGTACTGTACTGACAGTAATAGTGACCACTGTACTGCTCCCACAAATAGACAACCAAAAATCAAGTAAAGGCTTCATTCAGACTTAAGTTTCTCATGTTGGGCTTTGCATATCTTTTGTACACAGCCTTGTAAACACTCTTTGCTCAGGCTCAGTCCTGTCAAGCAAGCTCAGATCTGACAGATATCCAGCGCGAGCAAGGCACAGTGATTTCAGCAATGTTTACACAGAGCATCTTTCAGCTGGAGCGCTCTAGTGTCTATTGGGCACAGAATTCCTTGCAAAGAAGTAGCTTGTTGTAGCACGAATAGGAGAGGTTCACAAAAAAGAAAGACAAAATCCATGGGAATAAAAGAACAAACCCTGATTTGAGTAAATGCAGCATCAACCTAAGGCAATGTAACCATAAAACAATCATTTTGGTTAGTGTCAAATATTAGAAGATGTCTAAGAAGTTCTAAGTAACACTGTATGGACACACAATTTCACGTTAGATTAAGACATCAGCAGAACTAAAATATAGAAATATATGCATATATATATACACATTTAAATAATTTTTTTCTGTAGTCTTCATGGTGCACATTCAGCCTCAGCCTCTACATTCTCTCTTCTGCCTGCTGGTTCTTGCTCCAGCTGTAATGAATATGAACACACGTCCCAGGAGCACACTTGGCATTGAAGTCTGCCAATTAGTATGGTCAGACCGAAATTTCACTAGAGACTATATACTTTGAAGGCGACTCAGAGGACACTATTGTTGAGGATTGTGTTTGTTCCTTTTTCAGATGGATGAATGTTTACATAACACTGATCTGTCCCCTGTTGCCCTCTCCCTCTTCCATATCTGCCAATGTCATCTGCTTGTCAGTAAGAAAAAATCCATTTTGGTAACAGACGGAGAGTGATTCTCAGGCTACCATAAAGCATGACCTAACTCAACGCCCTCATAAGGAGTCAGAACTTTTTTCTGTGATCATTCCTATGTTCACATGAATGAGCAGTACATTATGTTTCTGAAGCGTCTTTAATACAACGTCTCGAACTAACCGCAGTAATTACCAAATTTCCAGTAGTCCCACTTAACTGAACTGCAAACAGCATATTTATAGAGATTACTTAGATTACATTTTAAAATATAATATTTTAATTGCTCTTATTAAATTAATGTCACAGTTTTGTGTAGCTGGATTCTGATGGAGAAGGATTGAACTGCGACAATTAATAACATTTAATTGGTTTTTTTAAGTTGAAATGTAAACATTAGTAGAAGTTTAAACATAGTAGTATGTAACTTTAGGAAGAATTCAAGTCGTTACAGCTATCTAAAACCTGAACCTTCCAAAATGTTAAATTACCCTATACAAATAGCTTAATCACTTAATAAAGAATCCAAACTTGACTTGAAGAGTGCAGAAAATGGAACTAAAAACAGAGAGAATTTAAATACTACTGACATAGCATTTCTATTAAAATTATTACCCTGAGTAGTCTGGGATAATAGAGGTTATCTATATATATGCATGCATTCCTTTAAAGGACAGCAACAAACTACACTATACCTTGCAGTTGTCATTTGGTTTGCATCCAGAGAGAGGCAGCAGAGTAGGCATGCCCATCTCTTTCAGTACCTATAATAGCCTACACATGATCCTTAATAAGAAATGTGATCTACATTCACTAGAACAATATAGCACAACTTTGATCAGAGTCTAAATTCAGAATAGCAATGTACATCATGATATACTATTACCATAAACCATGTCACCATTTAGATTAAAACCCTATGGTCTGAGTTTGGGAGAAGTAAAAGGGAGGGCTGTGAGCAGCCTGGTTCCTGGCCACACCGGAGGCATTCAAACAGTCTGGAATGAAAAGTTATCTTCAGTATGAGGCAGTACCCACCACCGGGCTTTGAAACTTCTATTTTTTATTGGCCTAATTCAACACAATTTTTAAAAGAGCTGTATGGAAACTCCTGACAGCTTTAACAGAGTAGCCCTTTTTCACTACTTGTCAAACACCAGATGTACCTGTTGTGCTGTATGTAACAATAACAAAAATGACACCAACTATAAAATGCAGTGGTTTGGATTCTTGACCACTTTACTGCTTATGCAGTCATTCAGGGTCTGCCCTAGCAAGCAGGTGAGTTAACAGGGAGTGTGCTTCAGGTGAAATGCATTCTCAATTCCATGGGCTAAATTTTTTATCATGCCTTCTTTGCAGTTTCCACATATGTTGTGACTAGTGGGTTAGTGGGCTCTAAAACAGACCACTCTCTAGTATGTGTGTGTAGCAGGGGCATTGACCGTTATTGCTGTTTTCATGGTTGTACTTTGGAATAGCAGTAAGTTGCCTCCTGGCAGGCTAGCTACTGGGTTTGCTGTATTTCTGTGTAACTTCAAAAATGTTCTTGGGCCACATGCTGCAGTGACCTCCTTGGAAAAACTCTCGGTGTACCTTGTTCCTCAGGATGTTTGCCAGCACATGCTTACTGAAAGGATTTTCCTGGTGCTCTGTGAAACCTGCAAATGCCATTGCAGTGATGGCATCCGACACAGAAAGGACTGTCATAGCCTTTCCTAATAACCCCCTGGTACTGGCTGCAGTAACATCTGTCCTGTCAGCAGCTGGAACTCAGCTGAACCCAGGCTGCATGCCATGAAGAAATTCTCTAACGCAACAGGTCTTTTTAGGGAACTCTCACAACAGCAATGGGTCTATAACAGTGCTTTCTGTAATGGCTTTGTATGCCAGGCATATATATATATAGCTGATTAATATAAGTATCCTAGTATATCATGGATATACATGGATTAAATATATATATATATATATTTTAAATAAAAGATAATTCAGCTTCAGTGTCAGTGGCCTTCCATTTATATACTATAGAGAGCTCAAAGAGAGAACCATTCCTCAAGAACTCCTAATGAAAAGGACAGAGCTGAGACAAAGGTAATATTTTTGGGTTGGCCACGAACAGCAGGAACATATATGTTAGCAATGGGAAAAAAATGAAAATAAGCTGAGGAAAAAATACATGTTTCAGAGAATGGAAACCCCAGTCAGGTATACAGCAATTTTTTTTTTTTTTTTTTTTTAATGTCTGATTCCTCTGTATTTTTTGCCTCCAGGACTAGCTTCTCCTTAATCTTTGGTAAAAAGTACCTTTCCAAATTCTTGGAGGAACTTAGACTCTGAATAAAGGATAAATCCTTGTCAGGCAGCTTCCAGGAAGAACAGTGAAGACAGTGCAGCTTTCCCCTCTCCTCATCTTTATTATGGTCCTCTTCATCTTAGATTTGCATTGACTGTACGTACAACTCTTCTCTGAAAACGAGAAATGTTTGTCATGAAAGCAATTGTGGGGTCATGAGATTGCTTACACATTTTCACAACTTCATTCCTGCTTCTGAAGACAAAACTGATGGGAATAATTACACAGCTTTTACATGCAAGCACATAGCATTTACACGTAAGGCTTTTTTTCTTTAATATTCTCATTATTACATTTTGTATATCTATTTCTTCATGGCATATATGGGAAGATGGAGAGGTACCTGTGTTAATTTCCCTAGAAAACAGTAAATTTCAGAGGTACTTATTGCCAGCCCTTGTGTATTCTGTCAAAGCTGAGGACTCTGAAAAAATCGTGTGCATCTCAATGAGATTGACAGTCATGGCCAGGGCTGCTCACAGACACCGTTCCTCCTCTGCAGCCTACCCGACCTGGGAGATGACTCCCAATGGAATTTGACATTTATGACCATCCAAATTACAAAGGACATGCACAGCATCAGGACAAAATAACTGATGCCAAACACATGCCCCGGTACCATGCCACTGATCTTTTTTTCCCTGACGGGAAGGTCACCTGTTAAGTTGTAATGGTGTGCTTGTTGTAAAGAGATGTTTCTGTCTTTATTAAGAAGAAAGTAAATCATAGTCCTATTAGTTTCAGTGCTTGAGTATGCCCCCTCAGATTTTATTTTTCCAAAGTTTAACTCTAAAATATCTAAAAGGTTCAGATCTATTAGCTCCTGGAAAGCACAAAGTGTGTACCAGAAGATCACTAACCACAATGGCACCTTATCTTTTTCTTCTGCATTAGAGACAAAAAATTATTTGTTTCTCTATTTTTTGGACACTCTGTAGTATATAAAGTTGTTTTTTTATTGTCTTACTCTTTTAAAATTAAAAATTATACACATGACACGTGCAAACATAGTTTGCACCTTCATTTGAGGTTATGGTCTACCCGAAGCAGGAAAAAAATACAACCCAACAAACAACAAACAGACAAATGCACACCAACCAGGGGTATGTTTGTGGAACCCCATGATTCTGTCTCCAATATTACTTGTGAAGATGCTAATTCTTCTGATTTCATGATGGACAATATTTGGCTATGAAGTCCTTCAAAATCAATGTCCTTGAGAACTGTAAATTTCATCAACCAAAACTGCACATTCTAAACTAATTTCCAGTGGCTTCTATGAGACTTTTTTACACTCTGGTAAAATTCTGGTTTGTGCTTTGGCTCATACAAATTATCTTTTCATCATTCTTTGTTGCTTATTGCAATACTAAAAGAAAAATTTGAAATTATATATTTGTAGTGTCATTTTCTTTTCACTTTCTGAATAGTTTGCCATTTTATGAAACTGAAACTTGCTTTACAAATTAGATTTCTGGTTTTACTAGTGATTTTATCCACGTCATTAGTTCTCAGAATTAAACATCATTAGCTATCACAAACAGTAAATAATTGTGTCTGTGTATTGATTACATTGTAATATGTTACTATTAAGTAAATGAGAACATTTAAACTCATATCCCCACTGCAATTACAGTCCAGTCTGCTGAATGGTAGCATTTCAGAATCTATTTGGATGTTCAGGCCTAAGTGATTGATCACAGATGTCTTACCTATTAAGAAAATGCAATGGCACTATATTAAAAACCAGTTGGCAGCTAAATACACCTGCAGTTTCCATGCTGAGAAAATGTTCCCTTTTTCTTTTTGCATGTACTTGTCTTTTGTGAAAAAATAATAACATGCTTGTCATAGGTCAGTTCTAGGACATCCAGGAAATTGTGAATACACAACAGAGCTTTCTCAGCATTTGGCTGGATAGGAGCATTTGAAAATTCAATTAAATTTTTAATCAGAAAAAGGCCTTTTCACACGACATGGTCTGTGTTTATTTTAACTAACTTATTTTTAATTCATTAACTCATATTTTATTCTATCCTCAGGCCAGATGATATATATCCAACACAAAAGACATTATGCTTCTTATATCACACATTTCTTCAGATACTAACAGCTTGATGATTTCACCACAGATTATGTGAGAACAGATAGAATAGGTAGCATTAGCTTTTCAACAGTTCACAAAGGAAAAAAGCTTTTCTTAGGTGCCTGAAAGTTTTGTCCCAGAGTGCCTTGCTACCCTAGCACTTCTACTGCTGATAAAGAAAGAAGAGGATAACCTGACTCTCTGTGTCAGCAATTTCTTCAATAAGAAAGGAACTATTCCTACAGCTGTTTACCTAATAAGCACTGTATTTTGATGTCTGGAAGAGTTTTGGTATGATGCCTGTAATTAGTGTTAATCTAAGTCTCACAATCTTCCATGATAATCCCAGCAAGCAGATTTTAAGAAGAAGATTAAGATAATTTGATGTTTATAGGCAAACGGGAAAGGAATGTTTGCTTCATCTCACTTGCCAGCTGGTGACGGTGTGAGGTAAATTGACTCTTATGTCTCCAAAATTGCAAGTGGGTGAAAACAATGTTTTTTTTATTCTCATTAGTACTTTCATGAGGCCTGTTCTCATGGAGTGTCTGCATTAGTGTTCTACTCGGGTCAGGAACACTCTTTCATCCAGTGCTCCCTGTTTATTATGCTTTGGTGCACATCACAAAGGTGGCTCACAGCACTTGATCTGAATTCCCTTTATATATAACTGAACTTCAGTGAACTCTCCAGGAGTTTCACTTCATGCACCCCGCATGCAAGTGGGAGGTCAGTCCATGGAACCAGACAAGATTTGGCCTGAAACCTCCTCTTCCCCCCAGTTGAAATATGTTTACCCATGTGCACCCACGGACATGGGTGCTCATCGCTGGCTGGTGTGCCCTCCAGGTCTGCTTGTGTTGCTATGCCTGTCTGAGGAACAGGGACATAAGCCCTCTTTTTCCTTCTCTGTGCTTACAGAATAAAGTTGTTTTGAAATGGAAACAAAATTGCCCACAAACATGAACTCTGGACATCATCAGTACCACTAACATGGAAGTAATGAAATACAAATGTTTGTTCAAAAAATTAGTGTAACTGGGCACTGATTAATATCTGTTGGATTGGTATTTTTGAAAGATCAGAGGTTTAGTCAATAAATTCACACGTTACTTTTCATTTAAGTGAATAAGATTACACGAGTTTGTTTGGAGAACAGCCACTACTACCATGGGCTGCATCACCCCAGTTAAGATTTTTACAATTGACATTTTTTAGAAAATAATTTCATATTTGGAAAGATGAGTAGGTTTGTATACAGCAACAGGAACATACTGACCTCACTTAAATGGGTACAGCCTCACTTTTGATGCAGGTTTTATAAAAATGTCAGACAAAATTAATTTACAGAGACAGGAGACCTCTTCAACCTTCATACATTATTTTCAAAAGTACTTGCATGTTCTTGTAAATGATGAATGCACTTTTATTGCAAGAGAGGGATGGTACATGCTACAGAAGATCTAATTGGCTCTCTGCATTAAAGATCAAAATAATAAAACCTCTTGCTCAGATTATTTGTTTTTAAATTTAGAAATTATGCAAATATCTGAGACAGGATTATGAGCTTTTTGAACTTTTTTCCTTGTTAATATTGGAGTGCTTGAAATGGAAACATTATGGTTCAATTCCAACAATCAAGCAGGCAATTTCAGACAAAAATATATATTCTGTCTTCCCTATTCTGTTATTACTCTACACAAATTTGTGAGGCTAAGTATATCCAGAGAGTACTCCATCCAATTGTAATACAATAGCTAAAAGAGGAGTAATTAATCCCATTCTGAGGATGCCTCTCTTAACTTGCAATATTGCTAAATAGTCAGATAACTACAGTACAGGAAGAAGAAAATCCCATTATTCAGTGTCTGTTTACATTTTTTATGACAGATGAGAAAATTCCTTTAAAAATCTTTATATCAGTACTAACTTCTGTTTTCACAACCTAATTCTTTCCTCTTTTTCACCTTCTAGGGATGCACGTACATGGTATCACACCATTGACTCAAATGGGCATTTGGTCAGATTTCTGTGCTCAGGTCAGTGTCTATCATTAACCATTGGCTTTTCCTCCTTCGAAGCCTTGTCCCTATCATTTCCAGCCAAAATGAGTCCAAACCTCATTAACTAAATTTCATTATCAATGCTGTTTCATAATCTGATTGAGCTACTTGGAAATGCTCACATCAGCTGCTCTCCGATGCTCAGATGAGACAAGAGTCAGCAAAGAACCAGGGTCTTCCAGACCAGTAGCGGTCCATCAGGCATCAGTGCTTTTTTGCAGTATCCTCAGAGGACTGCATGACCTTCATTGCTCTGCTAATTTCCTTCCAACACTGTAGGTACTGGTGATAAGGTGAAAAAGTGAAATCAGCATAACCACTGCTGCTTTGAGCACCTCACTATATCTCATTGCCCTACCCGGAATGCAAAACGTGGGGTTACCCTGTGTTTATGTCATTTCACCATGGATAGGAATGAAGGTGTTTCCGTGCTGCTTCACTACAACTATACCTTTTCACTTATCACAGAATCAAAGGCAAAGAATTACACAGTAGAATTTTACTGGTTTTGAAGTAGGGCTCCAGCTACTCAGCTTACGTTGAAGATAGAATGCCTTTCCCAAAATTATGTTATTTCTTAATATAGAGAGATTTCTTTTATTTTGATGGCAAGAATTAGCAAGTGATTCATTTTAGTTCAGTTTACCTTTCTTTAAAACAAGTGTTTAAAACCTTTTTGCAAAGTTTTTTGGGACTTTTTTTTTATATATATGTTTTGATAAATTAATACAGATCCTTTTAACTGCTATACGGCTACATGTTAAATACTTGTGCCAAAGGAAAATTAAACATTTCTAGGATTTAACAATATTTGGGGTTTTTTTAAGTGAAAGTTCCTTTTCTAACAAAGACAGAGTAATTAATATTTCCAGTAAGTGAATTATAAATGTCATTTAACCTTCTTGTAGTTTAATTTACTTTAACAAAGAAAAAAAATTAGGAAAGAAGTTTTCTTCCAAATCTATATGTAGAAGGCTACTCTGAATATCACACATGGAAAGTTTTAGTTTGAAAAGTTATACTACTGTTGTAAAGTAACCCAATCTTAAGGTATTTAAAAATGTGTTCTCAACTTTTTTTGGTGGTTTGGTGTTTGTTTTTTTTTAATTATGAGACATTTGGAGTGATTTGGGTTTTTTTTCCTTTTTCCCTGAGATCTGTTCCAGAACTTACTAGAAAATGTTAACGCTTTACAACAGAAAAATATTTCAGGGCAATCTTGGCTATATCTGAATTACAAAGTCCTATTGTGCCTCAGGTGCATAACAAGTCTGTCGCCAGCCAGAGCTGTCCACTGCTTTGAATTTCAAAAGGCTTATTAGCTGGAACTCAGTGCTGTATCTAAGCAGGATAAATCTGTTTCTGTTGCACTAAACTTGGGTTAGGCAACATTTCCAGCTCCAATGCAAAGGTGATTTGGGATAGTCTGAGCTTTATAAATTGTAATAGATCAGAACTAAGGTTATGCAATCAGTTTCAGGCCATGGGTATTATCAAAAGTATTCCATTGTCTGTGCTACCCACCCTTCTTTTTTTTTTTTTCTTTTTTTTTCTTTTTTTTCCTTTTTTTTTTTTTTAATGGAGACTTATCTACATGGTTATCATATTAGGTACCCCACAGCCCAGAGATACTTATGTCCAGAGGAAACAAGCCTGTCTTCTCAGTTTGATTCCTATCCAGCCTGCTGGCCCCAGCTCTTTAGCCTCCTTGACACAGTAAATTCTAGTTACAAACACAGTAGAGCAGCAATTCTTGTTAGTCCCTCCACTAAGGATGATCAAATGTGATTTTACCTGATACTAGCTTTTTCTCATACAGTCAAGCAATTAAGCTAAACCCTAGCTAAATTCAGCTTGCTTTCCTAAAGACCTAGATTAAGTCTGTCACAAATATAACCCTGACTTCAAAAACATCGACCATTGATCATCCTTTTGGCAGAAATCACAGTGCATTTACACCTGTAAGCATTCACTACTACTCAGCCCAACACAATACACTACATTATGATATAATTTTTTCCCTCTAGTCCTAAAGTCTAGTGCCAAACCTATATTTAATGTATTAGTTTATTAGCTCCATCTTACCCAGAACTTACTGAAAGTATTTCAAAAGGATCAGTTTTGTATGTCACACAGAATTCATAATTAACATTAATTCTACCTCAGCTGTCCCAAATGCAAACTGCATGCCTAAAAATAGCCTCAACACAATAAATTTCTCACCCCATCACAGTCTCAGAATCAATTATGAACTGAGTCTGACAGTAATAACACAGGAGTTAATCTAGTCCTTCAGCCTCTGCTACCTTTATTTCTAAACTTGGGTTAAAATATCCCTCATTGTACCCTGTGGATCCAGGCCAGCAATCCTTCACCTTCCAGAGATCATCTAGAAGTCCTCAAAGACCCAAGGAGTAATTTTCCTGTTCCAGAATCGCTCATCTTAATTAGACATGCAGCATTTGCAGGCATAAGCACAGGATTGTTCCCCACCTAACCCCAGCCATGATGAAAAGCACTCTAATTCATCCTCCCCCAAAATTCTGTGTAAGGTATTTTCCCATGTCAGCAACAACCTTTATTGATTTTAGCAAGACCAAAATATACAGCTGGCTCCACTGGTCTAAATCTTATGGCAGCTGTAACAGTGGTAGCAGGTATCTCCTGCCAGCTCCTGGCCTGACAAAAAGTACTCAGGCGTTTTCAGATAAGTCAATCACAGCACTAACATAGGTGGTTTAATGTTAATTCTTGAGCTAGTGACAGATTCTGCTGTATACTGTCATGGATAGATTAAGACTAGAGTTAGGGGACAGGAGAGCAGGAAGGCACTGGGAGATTTACTGCTCGGTCCCGCAAGGCTGGGGTAGGAGACTTTCACAAGTGAGTGTTTTAAGACACTGCTAGGAATTGATGGGTGGTAGCACTGTAATTTCATTAGGGTTAAGAGTAGAAGCAACAAGATTAAAAGAACTGAGTGTCTCTACATCATGCCAGACCCACAGAGTCAGGATGTAATTTTTATATGCTTACAGCACCGTTCCCTTTCCCCCAGCTCTTACAGTCTCTGGGGAAAAAACAGTTTTTGCCCCCATGAGGGGCAGCAGTCATCAGCACCAGTATTCATCACGAACTCCTAACACAAATTCAGCCTGATTAAATCCTTGCTTTATCGCTAATATCTCCAGTCCCCTACCCGTCCTCAGACTTGGCATTGGCAACAGCCCTCAGGTAGCCTGGGGGGCAGGGGTAGTGGCATTATAAACAGGTTATCGGAATCAGAAACACGTGCTTTCAGTTTTTCAGTTTCAGAAAACAGCTGGGTAGCATTCATAAAGGCAGGAGCCAAGCATTTTTAATAGAGATAGTATTCAGGTTTATTTAATGAATAAACAGAAGTTTCTGGAGCTTCTCAAATAATCCCAGAGCTCAATGAGGACTGTCCCTTGAGTCAAACAGCTAGCTCCTCCTTGGCTTCTGCAAAAGTTAAACCAAAGTTGGATTACGTCAATGTTTTATATATAGAAGTATATTTCTTAGTCCTTAGCAAGACACAGACACTGCTAGTTAGAGGAGATTTTCCCCATTAGTTTTCTGTTTATATCAATTTTTCAGACAATTTATATAAATAGCTGTAAGAACAGCAATCTAACGATAATCCTTCCCCCCAAATAAGAAAGAAAACTTGTATTTTTTTCTTTTAGACACACGAAGAAAACCAAGCATCTACACAACTTTCCAATTTACACATGATTATATGTTTACACCTGTTCATCTTCTGATCCATCAGTGGCTAAGATAGCCTCTGATGCTGGATACCTTGAAGGTTAGGGTCTTCATATATTAAACTTCATTCCCTCCCAACCCCTGCTGTCACAAATAATAAAGCAAAATCTATTTCTAACTCAAATCTTGCTAGTCCCAACAATAAGAACTTGTCTGATCCCACCATATGCTCACCAGCTTGCCAAAGCAAGAAGGGTGTTCATAAATGTGAAAAACAATTATTGTTTTAAGATGTGCAGTTGTTTCTGGGTGAGAATTATGTGGGTTTATATTCTAGGCAGTTTTAGGTCACTGGACAACAATAAATAGAATCACAGAATCATAGAATGGTTAGGGCTGGAAGGGACCTTAAAGATGGTCAAGTTCCAGCTTCCCTGCTATGGGCAGGGACACCTCTCACCTGAGCAGGCCACTATTGCAGTTATGTTTGTGTCTTGAATGCAAATCAGACAGAAGAGGATATTAAATACACTGGGTCATATGAGGCTGGTGAAAGAATTCTGGCTGAGAGGAATAGGGATCATATTTTTGCCTGGACCACAAAGGGGTCTACTTTTCAGTAAAGCACAGTTAGGGTTTGAGACTAATATGTGAATGAATATTTTTACTGCTTAAAACAAATCATCTTATATCCTCACAGACAAGATGATGAAAGCTTACAGAAAATCTTAATTTATTTGAAATAATTTCTTGATGAGGAAAATGTGGCCCACTTTCATTTCAGGTATCAGGACAGGAAAGACTGAGTAGCTAGAATTATTGCTGTGGTCAAGCAAAGGCTTGAATTTAGGAACAAGAAATATCATAATCTCTGGTCTAAGGGCAGAGGAAAAAGTTTTTGCTTCTTTATAGAAGCGATGTAGGAGGCTTGCCAGGTTGGGCTGAGCTGCACTCATGTAGTCGCCACTTGAAGGGTCATCCTAAACAAGAAAAGATTGCAGGAGCATAAAAAGCAAAGAATGGTACTTGG
Organism: Gallinula chloropus; assembly: GCF_964237585.1. Taxonomy (NCBI): domain Eukaryota; kingdom Metazoa; phylum Chordata; class Aves; order Gruiformes; family Rallidae; genus Gallinula; species Gallinula chloropus. The sequence continues at coordinate 125,790,883 of NC_140085.1, read as the reverse complement.
TCTTCAGAGATAGATTACTGTTCAGGAGTTAGGTTTGTATCTGTATCCTTTGAAATTTATAGAATTAAGAGTCTGGGTGTCAATAGAGGCTGAGTTGGTGCACACGGACTATGATATTGGAGTAACATGGATTGGGTCTCAGGCTGAAAGCAGCCATTGATCAGGTACATTAATTTCTAGATTCTCTCAAGCTGCTAATACCGGGGTAGCGGTATCAGCAGAAACAATTTTAAATCAGTTCTGATTTTCAGGGATCTGGTAGTAACTCATGGAAAGTTGTAGATTAATTCTGTTCAAAGTTGCATTATGAGTGAGGCTCAAATTAAAGGCAAGAGAAGTCAGTCTCCTGTTGAGAAGTACAAGGACCTGAGGGCTCCCTGAAGGGGTAATACTCTAAGTTCAAATACTAGAATGAGGATTAGTAGCAAGAGGAATGTTTAAGAGAGGGACATGAGTGTCTCCAGGCTGCGGCAGTAAACTCATAATTAGGGAATGATTTGGGTGAGCAGGGACTGATGATGTAGGTTCATTGCTGGTCCTAAACGAGTGAGGGCAGCTGTCAGTAAGTTGAATGCTTTGTTGTCAGTCCAGGGTACTAATGGTCACTGTGCTGCATGAGTGGGTGTGTTTCTGTGTGAGCATATGTAAAGAAAAATGTATGTATGTAGCAAATAGATATATACACGTATGTATTCACATAGTTAAATATTGACTTAGGACTGAATCTAAGTTAGACTTTAGGAACAGTTCTAAACTGAAGGAACTGAATAAGTGAGTATCATATTTATAATTCCTTAAATTCTTGAAGACAGAAGTGGTTTTGAGGTTGGCTTTGATGTTAAGTGTGGAAGTAGGGTTCATGTTGACAGCTTTCACAGAATGTGGACTTGTTGCTGATTTCTGAAAATCCTATGATGTCTCCAAGACACAGATCGTGTACACTTCAGAAGGCTCTGATGTTAACATGTTTGGCATCCAGCTATAAGCATGTATATGCATCTGTAAATGCAGTACAATTCAGCACTGCCTTTAGCCATAGGTAGACTCTTCTGTTCACTGCAGAAGAGACCTGCACCATTCAACAAACCAACTTTGATCCCATCCTAAACATTGCATCCTCCTGAAGCAGGTTTCTTCACTCAAATTATATCTAATGCAAATCCTGATTTTCACCTCAGCCTAAATCAGTGACCACCTGTAAAATTGTAGCCACTCGAGCTCAGGGGACACTTATCTTGAGCAGTATTTGCATGGATCCCCACTTGGGTGCCTGAGCACTGCCTGAAGTGTATCGCCCCACTCAGCACCAGCTCACAGGAGGAGGGAAAGGAGCAGATTACAATTGCCTCTAAGTGCCTTGTTGTAGAGGCCAAGCTACAACCCTACCTAAAACCTTCTTAGAAAAGGCATCAAACTGCACTTCCTTTCAACCTAGGATAAGTCATCCAAGAAGGAAAGAAGAGAAAGAGTTCAGTTTCTACAGCAGTCCATTCATCGACTTGTTTATCGTTTCTTCTCTCCAACACACATTACATGAATATATGAAGAAAAGAGGATCATTTAGGTTAATTGTTTCAGTGAACACATCAATTTTTGGTCTCTAGGATATAAAAAGTACAGCAGGATAAAAGAAGAGTTTGAAAATAATTAGTTCAGGGTTTTAATTTTTTTCTTATACAAATGGGGATCAGATAGAAACAAGTAATTACTTCATTGGTTACATTGTTCTTCCTTGTTAACATATAAAAACTTATGAAAAATGAAGATATTTTACTATAATTACCGCATTGATTCAATTTTTCTTGTTCTTTGTATTTTAAAAGAGCATGACAGATAAGTTGCTACTATAATCATTTTTAAGTGAATTCTGTGCTGGTAAATGAGGTCAGACTAATGGTCTCCATAATTGAAGTTTTCTGAAGTAGTGCTACTTGGAAAAGTGGACCTATTACTTCATCTACAGAAAATTTAGATTTTTTCCTTTTTTTTCTTGGTGCAAATTGAAATCCTTCATTTAATAATATCTGTTTAGAAATGTGACCATAATCTTCTATAAGACTGAGAATTTCAGTGCCATTTTAGTACACTCTCCTATCACCCAGTCTAGCACTCTGGCTATGTATTAAAACATACACACTACCAATTTTCTTGTTAGTCATGTAATTATTAACCAAAATGTGGCTTCATTTAATCTGTTGAAATATGATATTTAGTAAGGAGGAGTCTTCACAGATGGGACATATAACGTGTAATTTCTTAGTCTTAAAGGTGGAGTTAAAAATATATTAGTGTTAGTGAAATGGAATCCAAAATATTCATAGGGTCACAGAAGCTGAATGGAAAAAGGGTTTTGAAGTGAATTAGTGTCATTGCCTTTGACACATCCTCCCAGAAACTATATTCCAATCTAATAAATGTACTTGTGAAAAAAGTTCCCTAGTTGTGATTGAAAACTAATTTCCACTAATGCTGATGCTCAAAGACCCATAGGCTACTGAGGGGCCAAGACTTCCACTACCCTTATACTCCTTATATTCCTTATATTCCTTATCCTCCTTATATTCTGCTATCCTGACTATGCCAGGAACACGCATACAGGCAGGCAGCAGGTCTCTGCTTGAGCAAACAGCGCCATGGGGGTGAGGGTTGTTAAACTCATCATTCCTCTGCCTGTCTCCACTTATCTCTCTGCCTCAGAAGACCGAGACCTATCCATGTCTTATCAGACAGGGCCAACATAAGCTGATAACGTCAAACCAGCTTTGAGGGGAAGAACTGCAGGCAGCTTGAAGTACCTTGTCCAGAAGTGTGCCCAAGTGGCCAAGAAGGCTAATGGCATCTTGGCTTGTATCAGAAACAGTGTGTCTAGCAATTCCAGAGAAATGATCATGCCTCTGTACACAGCATTAGTGAGGCTTCACCTCGAGTACTATGTTCAGTTTTGGGCCCCTCACCATGAGACATCAAGGTCCTGTAATTAGTTCAGAGAAGGGCAACCAGGCTGGTGAAGGGGCTGGAGAGCACAGCTTATGAGGAGCAGCTGAGGGAACTGGGGTTGTTTAGCCTGGAGAAGAGGAGGCTGAGGGGAGACCTTGTCACCACCTACAATTACCTGAAAGGAGATTGCAGAGAGATGGTTGTTGGTCTCTCCGCCCAAGTGACAGGTGATATGACAACAGGGAATGGCCTCAAGCTGTGCCAGGGCAGGTTCAGATTAGATGTTAGGAAAAAATTCTTCACTGAAAGGGTTGTGGGGCACTGGAACAGGCTGCCCAGTGAGGTGGCTGAGTCACCAACCCTGGATGTATTTAAAAGACGGGTAGATAAGGTGCTCAGAGATATGGTTTAGTAGAGGATGGGTAGACTTGATGATCTCAAAGGTCTTTTCCAACATAGTGATTCTGTGATTTTGTGAGTAATTCTGTAATTTGCAAAACCTGTTTAGTTGCCTTGGACAGTTCTACTTGTTCCTTTTCTCTTTGTGTCAAAGGGTCCTCAGGACACAGACACCCAGTCCCGGCTATGATGAAATTGACATCTCTCATGGAAACTCACAAACTTTTTTGTTTTCCTTTCTGTGTGTGTGGTTATGCTTTGTTCAACTGCCCACTATCAACCAAACTTAAGAAATTATTGCTTTAACATTATAGACAAAGTGTTTGATTCTTTTGGGAGAAAGTGAAAAATTTACAGCACTGTCTTCTATCAGAATTTTGCTTAGTTAGGTTTGTAGCTAAGAAGTTTAACTCAAAGAGGCGGTGCAACTATAGAAGCCCTTTTGTCATATGTAAGCACTTTCATCATTATATGCGGATGCTAATTCTATTTAAGTAAAAGACATTTTGGCATCAATTCCCATGCAGAGTTCGAAGAGTCTATTCTCCCCTATAGTACTTTATGACATAGGGAAACATTTCACAGATAAATTGATCAGCTGAAATTCACTGCTCTACAGTGGAAAGTACCTATTTAATGTGCTTATGAGACAAAGGCTATGTGATAGAGATACCTACGAGGCATACATAATGATAAAGATATATACAATAGGATGTTCCATTACACATTTAAGTGTTTCATAAAACAGAGTATGCAGTGACAAAAAATGGAAAGATATTAGGCAAAAATTGAATACTTTCCAGTTTTTCATTCTTTCTAAAGGAAAATGCAATCAGTGGGACTCAAAGTTCAAAAATTTGGAACACAAGAAACTTTGAGCTTTATGTGGATAATTATAGCATCCATATTGTATCAGTCAGGAAAAAGCATCAAGCATTAAACTTTCATCCTACATGTCATAAGCTAAAGAAGAAAAACATCCATAGTAATTTCTGTTGCTAGGGAGAATTTAGCCAGCTGAATCCCAGAACACAAGATAGTCAAGGTCTGCACTGATAAACACTGTCTCATGGGAGAAGTTCTGTAGGTTGAGCCAGCTGGTGCTAAGGGCACCCATCTGGGGAATGGGGGGGGAGGAAGATCCCATCTGCTTTTCCCTGAAGTACAGGAAAACCCTTGAGAGTGGAAATTTCCTTCCTGTCATTCTTCTTGCCTGCCTGCATGATCTGAACTTACCCCCAAAAACTACAGATCGCATCACGTGCTCCAGCGCAGTGTGTGCACGGTGAGCTTCTGCTACGATGCGCAGGCAAAGAGACAACTTGCCATCAGGGCCAGAGCTGCGGGGTAATGCCAGTTACTTTACTCCAGTAGGCAGAAGCAAAGCCAGCAGCGGCGTATTCTGCCTTTTATGACCCTCACCAAAATTGCTACTGACTACACTGTAGCATGCACGAGCTGTCTTAAAAGGAAGCGCTCGGATTTCCCACTATGGACAAAGCACCAGCTCTGATGCTTTTAGAGGAATTAATGAAACCCCCAAATCTCAGAGCTGTTTCCTGATAGACTTAATGAATAGCTGTCAGCACAACTGGCTCTAATTGGCATGCTTTTGGGTACCCTGGTGTGGAAAACTCCAAGTGGATAGTAATCTCACACTTCTTTGATTTATAAATGTTCAGAGTCAGACTGACACTTCATTTCTGGGGCAGTGCATTGATATTTGTGCTTTAGTTTCTGTGCTGTTCCTTGTTCTGTGCACATGCAGAGACCATAATGTCTCCAAAATGTCAGTCTGGTGTTTTTCCAGAACACCCCACCGAAAGGTTTTAACAAAAATTATTGTGTGGGAAGGAAGGAAAAAGAAAAACCTTCAAGTTATTAAAAAATAATAATAATCTAACTTGCATACGATGATTACAACCTTGATTTCATCAATCATCTAACTATTGTGCTACTTTAAATAAATCTTGACATCACTAATTCTGCACAGAGAAATACTCGTGATGCTTTTGGCTTTTAGAGATTTGCCACAATCAAAAGTGCCTTGAGAGTAAGATTTAAGTGCAGGCTGAGTATATGATATTTTTCCTGGGAGGTTATTTATGTTAAGGATTCTTCCCAAATTTCTTTTGTGTGCCTATGCCTTTTGAAGACTGGCATCATTCTTCTGCTGAACCACGTATCAATGGCAGGAAAACATCAACTGAAGGTGAGGCATCATTCTCGGTAATTGTGTCATTTTACTTAGATTAAAATATTAATGACAATGTTCTTGTACTTAACAGAAAGTGACCCAAATGATTATTTAAACCCATTCTGTTCACAGAATCGACACTGAAGAGTGCCATATCCTCAGACAGTCACTCCTGGCCAGCTCAGTATCTGTTGCCATGTAGCAGAAAGTGACTCATTTTTAACATTTTATTGGGCATTTCATTTGCTCCTGTGGATTTTGGCCAAAATCTCAAAGTAATAAATTACAGAAAAAAAATGCAGAAGTATCAGTAACAGTGAGTTCTTCTGTACACAGCTATATGCTTTCTGTTGATTATCTAATCATTGAGACCAAATATAATCTTTAAAACATTCAAAACTGCAAAGAAATCAAACCTTCCTACCCTAATGTAACACTTTAAAAAGGAAAATTAAAATGCTAGTGTAATATACTAATATAATTGGATCAAAAGAAAATGAAATGTAATTATCTTCTTGGAACAAGGGTTTTGTAATTATAATGGTGGCTGTATTAATCAGATGTCATATTAATACCTGTAATAAAATGCCTTTTGAAGCTTTCTTAGCTAACAGCAAAGTTACAGAAGACTGGTGATATCCAATGTTAAAAGAACAAAATTATCCTTCTCAAGGTTGAAGTCTGGCCGAATTAAAAAGGACTAGAGATACTCATGTCAGTTAGAATGTGTGGGTTTTTGTTTGTGGGGTTTTTTTCTCTTAATTCTTGGAAGTCTGGAAAAAGGAAAGGTAGAGGAAAAAAAAATGCATCTTTTGAAAGATGTTAAAAAGCAGAAGGTGTCCTTAGACTTTTAAAGGGCATGTGAGAGTTGGTCAATCATATCCAGTGCTGTTAATCTGCGAAGGCATCCTATCGATGGCACGGACGGTAGCATTGGCATGCCCGAGGAGGCGTCACCTACCTGCTGCTGGGAATTCTGTTCATCTGGTTAGATGCAGTGATATTTGGAGGCTGTCTGGATAACAAGAGTGCAAGTCAGGGCTCTTCATTCCCTGGCGCATGGAATAAAGGGGGCATTTCAGACATGGCTCTGCGGTTATTGCCACAGAGACAAGGGTTTGCTGTATGTGAAGCCCCCAAGCAGGACGGCTTCTCCTGAGCACTCCCCCAAGAACAGGCACTGATGGTCTCCTCGGCTGATGGGGAACCCAGCCTGCTCTTGGGGAACCTCCCTGGACCAGCCCTTGTATCCCTTACCAGCCACAGAAAGGATACCCTTTTCCAAAGACAGGGCACTATCAGGAGATTTTAGTTGGTAAAATTCAAGGCTGTTCTGTAGCCAAATTTTCACTGGATCTCGTTTCATTTTCAGTCCTGCATAATGCATGAAATGGCACATAGGGAAGCAAGATATAATGAAAGCAGCAGCTATAAATAAACATGAAAACTTACCCACATATTTTCTTAAAGAAAATCAGATAATGGAACCAGCCTCTCTCATGGAAAATGGATTCTTGTCTTTTCAAGCACTAGTCTTATGAATATTTTCATGACAATACTTTGAATGTTTTAGTACCTACAGCTACCATGTTTGGAGTATTAAAGAGATATTCTTGCTCAGAGATATTTTCAGACGGAATCAGACGCTCTTAATGCTACCACTAACTGCAGAAAAGACAAAAAGCAGTTGTTCTGGATCAGGCACTCTCATAAGATTGTTTCTTGCATTCTGCTTGAACAAAGCAATGAAGTCAGAAGGGGTTTTAGTCGTAATGAGCACAGAATTAGGTTCCCTATTCACTTTTTGCATATTGGCAACAGACAATGATACCTGGATTTAAGATATTTCTGGAAGTATTCCTGATCAATCCACTAAATTTAATACATACATATATATGTATATATACATATTCTTTATATATATATAATATATATGAAAAAGAAAAAAAATATTATGCTCCACAGTTTTAGAAAAGTTTGGCCTAACAATGTGTCTTTAATTGGAGCAGCTGTAAAATTCTACGATGCTTCAGTTTATTTTAGTTGAGCAGATACTGAGCTATGTAGAATAATGGTTCATTAAGGAAAAACGTCCTAGGAGAGAAGTTGTCTAGAGCATAATGATTCAGATTAGCTTTTCAAAGGAATTTGGAATAGTCAGTCACCTTTGATCTTGTTTAGTATACCAAAATGAGGATTTTGTATATCAAGTCCGCAAGCTAAATCCGTGGCAAAGGAAATTGAATAAAATGGATTATTTCCTGTGTGAGGTCATTTGATAGATTTAGTTCTAAATGCTCTCTCTGAGGAATTGCATAAGAACCTAAAAGCTGGAGGACAGACAAGCAGGAAGATGTGAATAAGGCTGGCTGGTTAAATCCATCAGCAGCTGAAAGAGTCTGGGAGAGTCAGGTGGATTTTTCATAGGAGAGGAACAATAAAGCAAGCAAGGAAGCTGCAAATATTTTAAAGAGGCTACAGTTTATCCAGCTTCAGCTAAAAAGCATAATACAGCATCCGTGCTAACCTAAATCCCTGTGGGGAATGTGTGCTTTTCACAATTCTCTTTCATGTTGTCAAAAAACAGATGAATCCATGAAGTTTCTGACCAGTTAGGGATACGTCTGTGTGGTCTCTGGGTGCACTTCTAGCTCCCTGGTTTTATCTCAGGCACATTCTCACCTACACTGAAGGGAGTTTTACATTTCCTTTTAAAGGCTTCTTTCTTTTTTTTTTTTTACCAAACCATTCTGTATCTATATTGAATTTCGCTGGTTTCTTTGACAAAAATATTTATTATTCATCAAATCTGTTAATTAAATATGTCTGAAAAGCTGGAAATTAGCTGGTGATTTACCATGCTACAGTCATGTGCTTTGAAAGTCTAAATACATCCAATCTCTAACATGCACTCCGTGGGGGAAGCCAGAGGGTGGAATTGTTATAGAAATAATATGTTAACAACGCATCTGACGAAAATTTTAGTAAATTCAAGAATTCAAGATTGATCATAAACTTTATACCACTACGATGATCTCTAGAACTCATGTATGTGTAAATTCAGACTCAAGATACATACGACAACCTTCAAAAAGGCAATACATTTCTGATAATTTCTGAAATGTTAAATAACATAATATAAACAACTTTCATGTAAAATTAAGACTTTTTTTTCTTTAGAACCAAAAAAAATCAAGATAGCTATACTTGGAAAACATATACGCGTCCACATCTAGCAATAAAAATGAGGTTTATGCTTCTTCTTTCAAAGTGAATATAACTTTTCCACACAAAAAAGTCTATGTCTATTGACCACAAAATAGTGTTTCCTGACCCTCAGAGCAGCCCATATTTTATGCCTTTCCTTTGATTCAACTATACATCCCCATAGTTCCATGTTTACTCACCATTTCATCAACATTACTGATCATTTGTTTACTAGTTATTTCAAGAGACCTCCACATTTTCATTCCAATATCCTTCTTCTCATCACCATGGGAACCACTGTCTTTTTATCCTTCAAGAATATTATGTTTTAGAAAAGCTCTCATCCTTGTAATGGAAATTTGCAGGTGAGAACAGCTTCATTCTGTATTCTTAACTTAACAGACAATTTCACTACTTGCAGTGATTTATCCTCTCTGGTCTACACTGTAGTGAAAGGTACCATTGCATCTACTAGAAATGCAGTCACAATGGCCAATTGAATACTCATTACAATTTTAGCACTGGACAAGGATGAGTCTACCGCAGCAGCAAAGGACTCTGCAGGGGTTATAAAAGCTGCTTGATAAGTCTCAGCAGCTGGAGGAGGTGCTATTACCAGGCAAACTTGCAAATTTTAGAGTTACTTTGGGTATCCCTACGTAATCTACAGCTACTATAGGTTCTCTGCTGCAGACGCTATCTTGGCAGCCATCTCTGTGTTTTTCTCATTTAGTTGTTTGCATTGATAAACACTAGGGAAACCAGGGGGAAAAGAAAAATCTAAGAGGAGAGATGGAGCATTAAAAGATCTCATTACAGAATTAACATTAAAAAGAAAAGTAACAGTGGAAGGCAGATGAATACCATTTTCAAGGCTTAACATAAATTTTAAATTGTCCTGAGAAATAAATAGAAGAAAGACAAATGAATTCCCAGAACAAATTGTTCTGACTTGGGTTTCCCTCTCCTTCACACATGCTGTTAGGAGGACCCCAGGGCTGACAATGTCTCAGAGGCCATCATAGTAGGAAAGCTACAGTGGATTTGGGTACAGAAAGCTTAATATTTGACTGCTCCCTCGAAGGACACCTATGCTTTCAAGTCCATGACCTACAACTTTCAGCAGACATGTTGATATATAGTGGTAAAATTCACTTTTCTTCTTCATGGATTTCTGAAGTGTTTCTGTTTTTAGAAAAATGCCATAGTTTCTCTAACACATGAGAGAAGGGAACGAAGGGAGAACTGTTTCCTAATCAGTCCAAATTGTCACCCGAGTTTCTGGTGACTCTCTGGTGTCTGCTGAACCTAGTGGTGAGACACTGGAACAGGTTGCCCAGAGAGGTGGGGACGGACCCATCCCTGGAGACATTCAAGATCAGGCTTGATGGGGCTCTGAGCAGCCTGATCTAGTTAAAGGTGTCCCTGCTTACTGCAGGGGAGTTACATTAGAAGATCTTTAAAGCTGCCTTCCAACCTAATGCATTCTGTGACTCACAGAATCACAGAATCATAGGGGTTGGAAGGGACCTCAAGAGATCATCGGGTCCAACCCCCCCTGCCAAAGCAGCTCCCTAGCTCATATTGCACAGATAGGTGTCCAGACAGGTCTTGAATATCTCCAGAGATGGAGACTCCACCACCTCCCTGGGCAGCCTGTCCCAGGGCTCTGTCACCCTCACTGGGAAAAAGTTCTTCCGCATGTTGGTGCGGAACTTCCTCTGCTCCAACTTGCAGGCTGGCTGATTCCCCCTACATTCCATGCTTAAAATACTTACAGACATTAATCAGATCCCCCCTTAGTCTTCTCTTCTCAAGACCGAACAGCCCCAGCTCACTCAGCCTTTCCTCATATGGGAGGTGTTCCAGGGCCTTAATCATCTTTGTAGCCCTTCTCTGGGCTCTCTCAAGGAGGTACCTGTCTTTTTTATACCAGGAATCCCAGAACTGGACACAATACTCCAGGTGGGGCCTGACCAGGGCAGAGTAGAGGGGGAAGATCACCTCTGGTGATTCTACAGCTCTGTGATTCTATAGCTCCAGTTTCTTTGCCAGGGAGAAGGAAATGACAGGTTTTGCTCCAAATCTCAGGTGTCTGACACGTTCCTCAAGACACCTGTTTTCTATGTGCAGGCACATAGTGAAATACAGACTTGGCTTCTAACTGAACCCCCCAAGCACTACAATAATATCAATATTAACAGTTCATCACATGGCAGCCAGGTACAGCCTGTCCTTAGCAGAAGCTGTATTTCTCATTGTGTTTCTACAAATGTTCTCTCAAAAGGATTTGGTCACTAATAGCCTTAGGCAATATGAGGACTCCACTTAATCTTCCTTATTCAGTTTCCCATTCGGTTTGGATTCACTTTCCAGCATCAAACACAGAGACCTAGATCTGCAACCTTAAAAATGATGACACAACTTATTCACTCAGGTGGGATATTTTTCAACTGGCTTTTAAAGAAATCAAAAATTAGGTGCATTAGTGCAATGTCAAAATAAAATCCCCAGACTGTTTCATGTTTCAGAACCTATATCTTTTCCTAAGTGGGCAGAATATTTCTTTAAGTAAGAAGCCTAATCAGTTTTGGATTTACTGACATAATTCAAAATTACTTTCATCTACTGATTCCCTTTTTGTTTCCTGGCCCCTGCACATTCAGAGCAGTTTGAATCTGTGATTCATCAGATATCATTCGTAAGTTCCTGAAAAAGTACATAACAAGAAGCCATCAAGAAATGTAATTTGTCATGTTATGAAAGATAAAGTACTGTCAGTGATTAGGAAAAGTTAGAAACAGAAAACAAAGTAGAAAAAGCGGTCAATTTTCAGCAGGATGAGAGTGACGTGACATGTGATCACAGATGCACATGTAGCAACCGCCATCAGTTATTGAAGGGACTGGAAAGCAAGGCAACACCAGGCAAAGCACCCCTAGGTGAAGCACCTCCCTCAAGTCTAGGGACACCCCTAAGCTGTAGTTCAGTATTGATAAATGCAAGACAGTTACTGGACATACCCCAATACATTTGTTAAAGGACCATTTCACATGCAAAACAAACCTCAGTCTACTTGTGACTGCGGTGATAAAAATGCCTGCAAGAACATGGAAATCTGCAAGAAACATAAATAGTAGTACATAAATATATAGAAAATATAGTCTTCAGAGGAAATTGTAGACCCACACATTGAGTACTGTATTCAACTCCAGTCATGCAAATGAAATGTAACATCATAGAACTTAACACTATTCAGTGACTAGTAATAAGAATTATTACAAGCATGAAAAAGTCACAAAGAGATTAATTAAAGAGATTATGATTGTTTACTGTGGAAATGAACCAAACAAGTTTAAAAATATATGTAGTTGATAAATAAAACATATAATTCTGAAAGTCCTCGTTATTCTATCTCACATAACTGAGAAGTGTCAGATTCTAAACTCATGAGTGGAAATGTTTATTTTAGACAGTTTACTGATGATCCGTAAAATTCATGTTGTGGTTCAGGCTAGGTGGTATAAACTTCAGTGGAATAAGAGTTGTTTATAGTTTTTCCATCAGTGATTTCTGTGCTGGAAAATAACTTTTCAAGCCTGCTGAAAATTTTGCTATTTGTAGTGATTTTCCCTTTAAAGCCAAAAGATTTTATGTCAGTTTCCTAAGAGAAATGAAGGAAATGAAAAATAATGCTTCGACACCATTTAATTCAAACTTGTCCAACTCATTATTTCCTGAGTTTCATTTTATTTATTTATTTCTTGATACCTTTATTGTATTTATTTTCCTTTAATTTCAAAAGGTGAAGAATTGAAGATCTGGAGCACAAAGCTTTAAGGGAGAGAAAAAGGCAGGCCTTTTTTGGTAAGTGCTTTGATCCAAAATGTTCCACCAGGCCTTTCAGAAAAGCAAATTTCTGTTAAGAAAAATTTACTTTTCTTTTGAAAAATATTACTAAAAAATTGTTGAACATACTTCCCATGATTCACGGAAATCCAGAGGAAAAGGATTGTATTATATGAGGATATAAACCCAATCCTTACACCAGAATTTATATGATAGTGCTTTTAGATTATGAAGAAAATTTTCCTGTGAGTAGGGTGCATGGGTTTTTCAAGCCTGTTACAAAGTAGCTGTGCCAGTTCATCAGGAGGCAGGCCCAACCTTACTGGGAGGTGTGGAGGTGTTCACAGAGCTGTAACTTACCAGTCCCTCTCCAGTGGAGAGTGTCACACATTACATGATGATTGACTGCATATGATGCTGCACACTTCCCCTCCTCTCCTTCCCCTCCATCTAGCTGCACCGAACTCTAGAAAAGTCTAAAAATGCAGATTAATATCCTTCATCACTGAAAGTTTTCAAAGCCATAACAGAATACTAAGAGCCATGACACTGAGTATACTAAAACAGTTCAATCTGCAGCCCCGTAGCACCAGCGAGAGCCCAGCTAGCACACATCCTGTCTCACCCATACTGCTTCCTTTTCCCCGCCTCGTATCCACCCTGTAAAGTATCTGTATCTGTGTGTGTGTGTTTTGATATAAAATATGCAAGAACACCCACCCAGGCCTTATGTGTTGCAGTGAGGTCTGAAGTGCTGCAGAGAGGGCTTCCCAGATGCTGACACTGGCAAAGAAAGTGCGAGTGATTTGGGGAAGAGGGTAGGGTGGTGTGTGAGGGGCGATCTGACACTGTGAGGGTAGGAGCAAGCTCAGGTCATACAGGCACCCTCTGGGGCAAAAGCTGCCAGTCTAGGGTGTTTCAGAAAGGAATGTGGGCTTTTAAAGCAGGCTGGGTGTAGAAACAGAGGTCACCCTGGGGTGAAAGGAACCTGGATGCCTATCTGCAATATGAGCTGGGGAGCTGCTTTGGCAGGGGGGTTGGACCCGATGATCTCTCGAGGTCCCTTCCAACCCCTATGATTCTATGATTCTATGATCCCTGCTCCCACCTGAGCATGTAAACTGTGAGTTTATTTTCCCATTAAAAACACGACATTCTTCCTCTTGCCTCCACTACCAGGTTTATATCCTATCCCCTACCCTGTTCCTAAGAACTTTTATCCTTCCTCTTGGAATTGTGGTTCTTCTAGATTTGATTCCACCTGTCAGGATAATTGGCTTTTGCATCAGTCACACCTTCATAAAATTATAGTACCTGCAATCATTATGAACATTTCTGCATCTGAATTTCTACAGTTTTTCATGTGTATAATATTAATCTCTTCAAGCATGTGTATGTAAACTTGAGCTCTCTCATTCCTTCACCAAGTAAAAGTGTAAAAACAACCCTTATCTTCATAGAAATTAAGTGATAGGATATGTAAACTGAAGTATAAAATATTGTACTTTAACATATAGCTTTTAGAATTACTAAATACTGTGGAATAAAACTGTTTCTTTAGACGTCAAAAGTAATTAGATGCAACACAATTTACAAATCGAAAATCAAACATAGAATCTGAAAGTCATTTTTCTTTTCCCCAAAGAATGATTCTCAAAGGTGCTTCTTGTCCAGTGGAAGATTTTAATTTGTTACACTGGGTTTTCATCCATAGGCGAAGAAGATAAAGAGCATTTAAAGATTGTATTGTTACACTTTTCTTCATTAAAACTTCAAAATGATATTTTGGTGCTAATTCCATCATGATTTCTCTAGTAATTTTTTGATGGTATCTCATCAAACAAGAGTTGGCAAAGACTATTCAGTTCACCAGGCTATCCTCTGGTCTGTGCAGGCTTGTTCCCTACCTTACAACTTTGTCCAGTGTTTTGCTGATCACATCTGGTATGGGTTGATTACTGAGGATTCCAGCAGTTCTCCTGGGAGAAGCATGTCTCACATTTAAGGAACTTGTTTGCAGTATCTACTCAATCTGCAGGACAAGAGGATTTCTTTTGGATTTATCATTCCTGTGCTACTGTAAAAAATATCTCCTGGCATGTACCAGGGTCTTATATTTGCTGATTCTATGAACAAATCTGGCAGCTTTATGGAGGATGAATTGAGCTGCAGTCTCTTTCATGAAACAAAACACAAATCACACCTCCGATCAAGTAGTTTTTTCATCAGTGTTTAACTCGCAAGCACAAATAAAGGGATTAAATGAAGTTTTATTTTAAATATATGGTGATGAACACACGTGTAGCTCATGCTTATTCAAGATAAAATTTCCCTCAGGCAAATAAAGGTCAGGGAAACTTTAAGCATTACCAAGATATTTCTCCAGACCAAACCACTTAATTTCTTGGACTCATTGTTTAAAAACTGATTCTGTGGACTACAGAAGAACTTTCCCTCTTAAAAGTGTTCCCTTTTCACAATTATGGCAGGTGTTTGAACTGAAATTACTGTTCCTACTAGAAGATCCTGTTTGCTAACAAGCCCTCATTAATTCAGTCCTGTAAATGCTTTTAAATCTCATCTCTGAAAAGTTTTCCCCCACTCTATTTAAATGAACTCTGACACTTCCAAGAAGAAATTGATAGCAGACTTAGCTGCACTGTGGAAGAGATGGTGGAACAAAATGCCTATCTAATAGAGGTAGTGCAGTAAGATGCTCTCCTTGAATCAGCACATTTACCTTTGCTTCTTGTTCCACTTTATCAGGCAGATGCCTCTGTTTGTGATACATGTGGTTAATCTGTCTCACTGATCATAAAGTCAGTTTACTTATGTCACCACAACTGGCAGGGAGGATGTGAGTACGCGTGTGCATATGAATGTGTGTATGTATATATATATACAGATGTAAATATAAGTGTACATACGTGTGTGAATTAATACAAACACTATACATATAAATATATATATATATTTGCAGTAATCACAATTATGATTGCTAAGGATGTTTGCATCCAACACGGATAGCACTGGAAATTCCCTGTAAGGCCAGCCTTGCTGGTACTCAAGCAGAGATATCAGTTGATGCCAGAGAAGCAGCATAAGCATGAAATAAAAAGCCTGCCAAATAGTAGGTCTCACTAGCTCCAGTGCAGTACCATTTTGACATGACTGCTGCACTTCCACTTCCTAAGCAAATTCCCTTTTAGAGCATGCATTATGCATGGACTACATATCCGTGATGAGAGTGGACCCAGGATTTGGTCTGAGGCAGCCTCACAGAAAGCTGCTTCCCACATACTAATGTCCTTCATGTATTCAGGTAGAAAAAGAGAACAGAGCATAAACAAATAGAGGAAAGGAGAGAAGATAAAAGAGACAGAATGTTTGTCTGCAGTTTTATGTGAAGTAATTTGGTGGAGAGAGAGAAAGAAGGTGGTGAGAAGCAGTGAGAAGGCCACTCTATCCACCTTTACTTCAGGCAGGGGAGTAGCAAAGGGGAATGTTCTGGACTAAGAAATCTTTCTTGATACAGAGCAATCTCATGTCTCCCTGTATTCAAACAAGTCTTTACATTACGTGCTGAGAAAAATAAATGATATTGCAAATGGATAAAAAAAAAATGTTTATTTCAGTGTTTGAAGTTATTTCTGTCTCCCTGAACACTGAGAGGTATCAGATGCCATCAGAATGATTTTTCAGTATGGTTTATCTCCGGCTGAACCTGTTAGTGATTGCAAAAAGAAATCTGACACACAGTACACGCTGCACACAGCTTCATATTATATGCAAGTCTTTTTGAGGCTTTTTTAATCACTTAATTAGAGTAATTTGCAATTGTTTTGGGAAGTTAAAAACTACTGCACCTGAGCAAAATAGCACTAAATACAATTATAGATGTTATTACCAGTCATAAATTACATCAGCATCTGTGTGTTCACAGAATCAGCATGGACTTCCTTGGGAATGATGTATTGGTCATGCCACCCTCCTTCCCTGTTCCCTGGCTGGCTTCCATGGATTCTGCTGAGGACCATCACCATGCTGTTCTATTTCCAGGAGCAGACACCCTGGTTACTAAACCTTGCCCCCAAACAATACAAGGATGTTGGGACCAAATGTGCTGTACAGAAAGAGAGAGTGAACTTGCCACCATGACCATCTGATGATGCCAGCAACGCAGAGCAGGGACTGATGAGAGAGGACTTCCATAGTTCCATCACCCCCATGCATCTCTTGAAATATGTACATCATTCTGGGAGAACATATAAATGCTACCAGGACTTCATTAGGTAGATAAAACCAATGGGAGGTGAAAGGCTCTCACAATTACCCTTCTCATGGCCCTGAAGAGGCCTGTGTGCTAAGAATTTCTTTCCAAACCCTGGAGAAAAACTGCTATCCAAGAGCTTCCAGTTAGTGTTATGAACAGATGAAACACAAATAGGAAATAGGGATTTGCTCACCTGAAGATACTGAAACTGAAGAAATAACAGTCTTGGATGTAAAACAAACAGATTATCACAGCTCAAGTGGCAAAATGGGACCTGACACCAAGGCTTCAGCAGAAACAAGGGCTGCAGGCAGACTGGTCACTGGGAAACAGAACAAGTTATAATGTCAGTTTTTGGCTTTCTGATTCCTCTGAAACACATCTATGCATCTGTGATTAAATCTAAACTTGTTGAGGTTAGGTACAATCTCAGTCACAAATATATTTTTATATTGCTTTGCTCTTCACTGTTACCTACGAAACACGTCTGCTTTTCCTAAGTAGCTGCAGCCATTACTTTTTCATTGTTTTATTTAAGGCAGAGTGACATTATGGTCCCTGTGCTCTGGAAGGAGCTGTGCATGCCAACAAGGCCGTATTCTAGCACATGTATCTGCACTGTTTGTGTGGTCAGCAGGATCTCTCCTGACATAGTTTTAATAAATTGTTATTCAGTGTACATATGACTTGGATAAACCTTGTTTAAGGTATTGCCTATGGATTTTCTTCACTTATTGCCAATGGGGTTAAAGGGACAGGATTGCTGATCTGTTACAGCTAGGTTTTTCAGCTATGAAATTGCATAAGAAGATGCCAATGAGATGACACTCATTATGTCATCCTTGCACCTCACCTGTTTTGGCAGCAAGTGGTTGAGATTCTTCAGTCCTTATCTGCTTTCTTTTTGAGGCAAAATCACTAGAAATCAGAAAAGTATATTCCAAAATTATTCTAAACAATGACTGCTAATTGTTTAGTATTGTAATGTGTGTCTACCACTGTCCCTAGTGATTTTGCAGCTGTTCTAAAATCTGTTCTTTGTCAGGGAATCCTTTTCTTATTTCTTGCTAACTTTACGATTTATCATTAGAAAGAACATTCTTTTAAGTATCTTCCAAAAGTAACCTCTTTGGTGTCTTAAATACCATCTAGTAGTAGGAAATGACCTGTTTGTCTTAGTTTTGAATTTAATTGCATGCATTTAATTTTTAGAATAGTAATTAACACTGATGATCAATGTAAAAATCCCTTAATATGATTATGTCCTAAGTCCCAACTGCTTTGCTTTAGAAGCAATTAGAGAACATTGAATAAATCTTTAAGCAGAAAGCACTGATGTGTTAAAGAAACCTAGCTGTTTTCAAAGTGCTTGGAAAATATTCTAAATTTGGTGTTTGAACTTCTGGAATTCGTTTCCACCCAACCACCCACTGGGTAGACTACTACTGGGTAGTAGTCAATAGATTACTGGTAAAAGAGGTAAGCTACAGTTTGATATTTCCAACCAATTCTGTCATTCAGATCAGGGCCTTGAACCATCAACACCTGTTGACACTAGATAAATCCAGAAGGAGCCTTTAGTTCTTGATTCTAGATGTTAATGTATCCCATGTCAACACCTTTAGGCGCAAGACACAGTTTTGGTAGTGATAAATCCTAGTCACTTGCTCAGAAGAAAAAAATCAAGGACTTTCTTCTCTGGAATTCTTTGTATGTGAGCCATATGTCTCCACTGTAAAGAAAGGATGCAAGGAAACAGAACAGTGTGAACCACTACCAGCAGTTAACCTTGCATCACAACAAAGCACCCACTTAAGCCTACTCTGCAGCCTTGAGCAAAAGAAATCTTCATCTTTGTTTCACTTGGCACATGAAAAATACACTGAATTCTATGAAGGTGACAAGGTGCAAATTAACTTTAATCCATCTTTGTTCTAGTAATCATGGGGCCACTCAAAAGTTAAATGTTGGGGCTTCTGCTTAGAAACGTGATATGTGTGCATATTATTCCATCATTTTAAGAAAGGAGGGGCAATTTTCTGTTGTACATTAGCATATATATTAGTTCCAATCTATGCACAAGTTTTGAATTAGCCTGTGTTGATTGCAACATGAAAGGGGATCGTAACATAATGCTACAACTGCAGTTTAAGTGCAGTTATAGCAGTGTGCCAGTGCTTCCTACTGACATTGTTTGCCCACTTTCTCATACAAACTTCCCCAGTATAATCAATTTCTTGTGTCATTAAAAGTGATGAAGATGCGGCGGTTCATTTGTAGTCAGGCTTTGGTACATGAAATCATAAACAATCTACGACAAAGCAAGCTAAAGCCTGAATTTACAGAGTCAGGTCATTTGCACAGTTATTCATTGGTAAAGGCAAACTGCTTGATTTTGAGTGAAAACAGCAGTTGTTACCCCAAAACACATCGTGGGAGAGGAGCCTGCCTTGGGCAGTTGCTATAGATAAATTGCTTCTCTATACATTCATGCATCATAGCATGTTTTGCACATGCCTCTGCATTACAGTTCCTTTCTTATGCTAATTTCTTAAAATTGAAAGGGAGGAAGGAATCATTACTTAGCTGCTCTAGGTGGGCTTACTGGTATCTGAATTGCCTGCTAGCATATCGATCCCATACTTGCCATGCATGGTACACTGGAAAAATTATTATGAGGACTGTGATTTAGAGCCTGATCCCAAAATATCTTTCCGAAGCAGGATTAGTGGATATTCTATCATGCCAGAAAGGTAAACAAATGGAGTGGGCATGCAGACACACGGGAGAGATTCTCTATGCTTGCTAATTTGGCTCTTCCAAAAGCTGTATGAGACACATTTGTTTTTGCTAAGGAAGTCAGCGTTTTATTTAAACTCTCTTAAATCTTCATCAGCTTTACTGATATGGCTTCTTATGTGAGAGAATTTGTTACCCCACAACAGTCGCAGCTAGGGAGTAATTAGCATCATTTTTATTTTATTTTATTTTTTTCTATTCCTGTGTTTAGCTGGTTGGATCTGGGATAATAGATATAATGAGAGTAATCACGGGGCTATATTTCAGCCTTGAGAAATTTGCTGACAGCACAAACTGCCAGGACAGCAGCACTGACGAGCTGCCATGAACAGCCACCAAGCCTGGGGCATAACCAGGATCTGGGAAGCTCCTACCCTGGAGTCCAGTGCTGCTTCCTTCCCACCAGGGTCCTTCCACCCGCTGCAGAGGTGGTGTGAGAAAGCATGACTGCAGCTTCTCTTCTTGCTGCTCCCTAAATTCCCTGAGGAAGAGTATTTCCTGGAAACATAGACAACCAATAATGTAATAGGATCATAGCTTGAAAACCAGATTATTTACTAATTCAGACTTTGATATATGATTGTAGCAAAAAAAAGAATACCTAATGCCATGTAATTCAGAGGAAACAAGGAAACAAACAGGCGCTTGCTAGAACGGGCACTTGCTAGCCCTAAACATGTTTTTTGTCTACAAGACACTTTTGATCCCATCCTTGGGCCAGAGTAGAAAGTTTCACAAATGTTTATTTCAGATCACAAGTAACATAAAGCAGCATAAGATGGTATCCGCCTATATACATGCAGAATTCTATCAGAAGTGCTTATTGGATTTTAATTGGATACGATTACTTTTTTGTGTTAGATGTCTGTTCTACTTTTTCTTTCTTTTATAAATGTATTAGTCTATAGGGGAAAACAAAAAAATCCCCACAACCTCCCCCCCACCCCGAACAAAACCAAGCTTCAATCAGATACAGAATTTTGAAGTTTTCAGCAGAAAATTGATGCCTCGAATGACCATCTCCAGGAATTTCAATTTTCTTTTTTCTTTTTTTTTTCTTTGTCAGCTTAATGTAATATGTGAAAGTTCAGAACAGGGTCTTCCCATTTTTCTCTGTAATACTGCTCAGACTGTAACTGTGACTTTACAAAACATTCTGAAAAAACTCAGAATACAATCTAAAACATGGATACATATGTCTTCTTTTTTTTTCTTCTTTTATACAGTTAGGATGATAATGACTTGAGTAAGTCATGATTTTGAAGAAAGATGATAACTTTTTGAACTTTCACACGGCTGAATTTTTAGGAAAAACGGAGGAAAATGATAGATATTTTGTAAGTCTGAAATAGAAGTAGCAATTTCAAAGCAATTCTAGACTGGAAATAACTGCCCTGAGTTTAATTTAATTATGCTACTCAATTAGACAATCTGAGAGAAAAATGTGGATGGCATCAGTCAGGAAAAAGGGGATGTTACAAAAGGAAGAGATGATAAGGTCATCAGCTCCTGTGGGATGAAAAGAGAAATTGTAATTATCACCTATGGAACACTGAGTTATCAGGAAATGACTTGGGAAAAACTGCAGCATGACACAAAGCCAGCATCTCAATTGACTCTAAGGCTTTTAGTATCTTTGGAGGTCATTAGACTTTGAAAGCTCTATTTTGTGAATTCCTGCTACAACAGTGACATTAACAGTTCTACACAATGCTTCATACAAATATCCAGTGCTAGGAGGTTAAGTTTAGATGACTTGATCTTCTGTCTATTATCCACTGAAATCAATGGCAAGATTCTTGGCGACCAAAACCAGAGTGCTTCTATTATTATTAACAGCTATTAATTTTACTACTACTACTACTACTTATGATTACAATTAAGATTACTCTTATTGTTACTGTTGTGCAGATCTTAGGCAAACAGTGAGAGAAGGGTCTTTCACTAAGATGGGGGCATGCCTTTGATTTGGAGCCTTCACTAAGGTACTTGAAAACAGTGAAGGTGATACAAATGCTCTCAGTGTGAATTTATTAAACAAAAGATGCCTTACAATTATGAATTCAAGCCCATGGATACAACTGTTCAGAAGTGCTCTCATTCTAGCTAAATAACACTGTTTAAAATTATAAAGGAAAATGGTTTGCAGACTTTAAGTAGGTCACCTCCCACAGTATCTCTAAAATGCAGGTAAATTAACATTCTTCTTCTTTTTTTTTTTTTTCCAAATGGCAATCTGAGGCAGAAGGAGTCATTAAAACTTCTGATTCCACAGAGCTGTTGACTATTCCCACATGTTCTTCCCTAGGGTGACCTTCCCCAAGAAGAATTATAATATTTTAGACTGCTTTCATAACTTTCCAGCACTACATACTACGAAAAGAACCAGAGCCCAAAGCACTGATTGCAACCAAGGTCTGTTCATTACATGAGAATCTAGTTACCCAACCGTAACACAAAGTAAGTCCCTCTCACAAATCCATCTAGAAGAAACCCAAATGCCACTTTGAGACACTCCCATATAATTGTTTTCCTCTCCTATCACAAGACAGTTGCAACAGTGGCAGCTGGAAGCCAATAAGGACCACTTCAAACACAGCAAAACTGAGTCACTAAGGAGAGGATGACTTTTAGCCAGAAGTTAGATTAAAATTTACTGAAAACAGTGGGAGTTATTTTAAAGTGATTGCTTTCACGATGAGACTGAACTTTCTCAAGTCCAACCTTATTTCATCAATTCACTCAGCTCCCAGGAAGTCACACAGATAAACCCAAAATTAGTCAAGTTACAGTTTTGTTGGTTAATCAGTAAATGTGAAACCCAGGAATGTAGGTGTATAAAATGTTTTGAAGCTGAGGACATTAGAAGTTAAATACTACAATATTTAGATGATCCTCAGCAAGATAAACAATACAACAGAGCCCTCTTTTCCCAGATTTTGCTGATACTTCACATTTTGCTGGACAATGACTTACACAATTTTCACATAAATCCTCTGCTTTGTTTGTCACCGCTGGAAGCACTTTCATCTCTCTCCTGTAGTCATCACTGTCACAAAGTTGGTGCTTTTTTTTTTTAACTTCTTTCTTCATTTCTTTTCCCCTCTGTATTGCCATTAAATCCTGCTGCTATTTCTTATATATCTGAGAAATCCAGTCATTCTTCTCTGTCCCTACCAGTAAAACATGTGTTACCACAATTTCCTTCTTTGCTGCAGCAGAAACATTTCACTTAATAGTATTGTCATTAAACTCAGCTCATACTCATTCATCTCAGCAAAGGGATTTGTTCCAAACTCCTCTTTGTCTTCTCTGCCTCCCTCTATAACTCAGATCCTGCTGCCACCCATGCTTCTGCCTTTTCAGCTGATGCCCATTGCTTTCCTCCCCTTCCGAGTCTATACTGCAGGCCTTCTCAAATTAATTTGTTTTAACCTGTGTGGTCAGTTAACTATATCATCCCATTAGTTTTTTGGGGTCTGCCACCCTTTATAAAGGAACTAAAGTAGTCATAAAAGAGGAAATTCTGATTATGGAGAGTCAAAGTCAATGGGAAGGGAAGTAGAGAAGTTTCATATGCATATAAGATAATACAAATATAAATATATAAAATATAAAAATATAAATACACATGTAAAAATATAACTATGTGTCAGTGGGATGGTTGTGCTGAGGTTTGTTTTGAACTCTACCACTGAACTGGATTTATCCCTTTACCTCATCCCTCTACTATCCTTACATTCTCCCTTGTGTTTGGACCACTGAGACTTGGAATGACTGTACAGCAACAAAACACCTTTCCCTCATCAAATTTACAAGTCACACTGTTGTGTGAGAAGATTATCACAAGAAATTGTGGAACCCCCAAAGGTGTGTGAGGGACTGATCTTTCTTCCAGATCTCCTACAGAGAAACATCTTCAACTGGCAAGAATTTCTTCTGTGCCCTCTGAGCGTACTTTAGGAGCACAAAAGCGGCACATGCCCTGTCAATCAATATACCAGCTGGATTCTGTAAAGTGATATCCATTTTCAGTTGATAATATTGGGGAGCTGGGGAGGAAAGGAGAAACAAAAATACAAACATGTTACAAGAGGCAGAACTGTAAGCCACAATTCTCTGACTTCAGTGTTTCTTCAGAGACATTTTTCTATGACAAAAAGATAATCCACTGTAAGTTGTTAAAATAGAGTGATAAATTCTGTTTCCCAATTTCTGTGAGTTTTACAATTCCCAATAATAATATATATCAAGTTTAGAGTGCTTTTCATCTTCAAAATGTTGAATTAATTCTTATTATTTGTCTCTAGGAGCATTTTCTTCTTGCC
This sequence comes from Gallinula chloropus, assembly GCF_964237585.1. NCBI lineage: Eukaryota > Metazoa > Chordata > Aves > Gruiformes > Rallidae > Gallinula > Gallinula chloropus. The sequence goes on along the minus strand of NC_140085.1, from coordinate 125,766,894 downwards.
TTTCCTTCATCTTCAAGAACACTTTCTATTTTTCTACTTTTCATTAAGAGTCTTATCTCATTCCCATCAAAGTAAATGGAAAATAGTGCTTGTGTCACAAATGAAGGAACAGGCACTTGGATTTCTGCTTCTCCTCTGGGATTTTTTTACTTAATTCTACCCTTTTTCTTTTGTGTTTCTGTCATCTCTGCTCCCCTATCAGATTTTTAACTCCTTTGCTTAGCTTGTTTCAGTACATCATTTGTTTTGCTCTCTAGCCTATTGATCCCATTCCCCTTAATTTTCTTTAGGCATTTTATTGTTGTTACTTGTCTGAATCTGTCCTATCTCACTTCTCCTTTTACTCATTCCTTTTTTATTCCTCCCTCTATATTTCTTCTGTCACAGCAGATACTATGGAATTTGGCCAAATGTAGAAAAAGAAGTCATTTTATCGAGTTTTTTGGATGAATAGAGTCAGACACAGAAGGAATCTGCAGCCACATGAATAAATCTGTTTTGCTTCCAAACTATGCTTATGAGCTATTTTGAAACTACTTTTCTGAAAACACAGAAGTCTCTGAAACTCAGTGGTGCCAGGCAGGAGCATCATGTAAAACAAAAGCCTAACCAACATCTCTGGAAAACGCTGGGTATGAAATAAGTGCGAAGGCAGTGGTTTTGAGAGATACTGTGTTATGTGGGCACTGTTCATTTGGCTGGTTAGATCTGGTTCCATTATAAAGCCCATTCTTATATTTTTGCTGTGGTAGCATAATTGCTCTGTGTTGGCAGTGTTAACTGAAACTGAACATCACATTTCTCATAACAAAATAAGGTAAAATCACTTGCAGCAATTCCTGAATAAGATGCCATCACTATTTGTGCTGAGATAGCCAAAGGAGTTTTTCCTGTTTTGCCTCCCACATTTTGAGGGCATCTGCAGTCAGAAGCTGATTTTAAACAGGAAATAATGCTCATCTGCTGTACCAAAGGACAGGATCAAGCCCTTGATATTTATCTCACATTTTCTATATTGTTGTTCTGAATGTCACAAGTAGTGAAATAGGTGGTTTCAAAAGACAGTACAAAATCCTAGCGTTTCCCCAGGAAATGCAGATTTTAAAGTAGAGCTCCTTTAGAAGTTGACATACCAAAGCATGTTTTTCCTCTATTTTTTATGAATGTCTCTAAGCATCTGGGTTCCTTCCTTTTTCTAGGCTAGAAGTCATGCTACTTTCTCTTTTTTTGTTGTTGTTTTTAATTTTTTTTTAGGCAAATGAGATATTGCCTTAGAGCCTGACATAGGTGAGAAGTGAGCCAGGTACACTCCTGCGGACTCCTCCGACCTTGAGGTCTGTGATACTGTTTGGCAGGAGGAAGAATAAGTCATGAATAGGAGCCGGTGAAGCATAACAAGCTTCTTCCCAAAAGGCATTTGTAGACACTGGCAAGCTAGCTCTAATCATGTTCCAGATGAAGACAATGCAAGTGAGCACCATTTAAACACGTATGGGGCTGTGCCCCCACTCATTCAGCGGGGCCTGGAGGTGGGCTGTCTCACTGCCCATGCTTTGGGCTACAGCAAAGCCACATCCTCACTGTTAGCACTGATCTATATAAATAGATACATCTATGTTTATCAAGCCCTATACCTGCAGGGAGAAGTATTTATAATGTTCTATATAAGAAGGGTTGGTGGGTTTGACTGCACTGTGCTGAATAGGGGAAATTGAGGGGTGATAGACCAACCAAGTAATTAGATGTGAAACCACCAGAAACTCTCAGCCATGGCTGGGCACCTATTGAACACTAGTTCCCCATAACAGAGCAAACTCAAAGACTACAAATCCAACTTTTCTCCATTTTTCTGACAGGTACAAGAGTGGATAAAAAGAAGGGAGAAAAATGTCATATTCATTGGTAGCTCCACAAGTCATGTTTTTCTGTTTGAAGAGTTTCTTCTCTCTTGAGAGTTATGAAGTATGTGTAACCATATTAGTTAAGAAGTAAATTAAATATTTTATGTAAGGAATTAATAAAAATTCCAGACTTATCCAGGCAGTATTAGGAAAAAAATCAAATAAACAAAGATAGAAACGTTAAATTATAACAACTTTTAAATTCAGGATTTAAAATAGTGATCTAAAATTGTAGTAAATTAGTGTAAATCAAATTGATGATATTTTAATTCTGCAATGTAATACTTATGCTATTATTAACAGAAACACTTTGAATTCACAACTGGTGTTGATTTTAAATTATTTTCCTGTACATAAAATTTAAATAACTTTCTGTGCTGTGTTAATTCTTTATGTTTCTTACATTAGGCTGAGTTTGCCTCTTTCAGGCCTTCTTACAGTTGGGTAAATTCTCTAATGAGATTAAGGAGTGTGAAAAGAGAAACATTAAAAGAGAACTGAAGCTAAGAGGTAAGAAGTGCTTCACCCATCTTAATTCTTTACATAGGAGAAAATTGCAAAGGACTCACAAGTCCTGACTATGGACTGTGAGATTCTGTTCTCACCTGCATTACATCCTTCCGTTTATTTATGTACGGGTAACATCACATCCACCATTTCTCAGCAACTGCCTATTCAGCTCCTGTCAGTCAGTGCAGAGCAAATGTGAAGTGTTAGCCAGTCGGGTACTTGGAGATCTACATGAAGAGTTAGGCTGTCACGTACTTGCAGAACTATGTGACTTAGCATAATCTGTATATCAAGTCCCTGCACTACTGATACAGACACCACGTGTTCATAAGAAGCCACTTGGCTCACATGCAGCTTATTGTCTCTATTGCTAATCAGAAATCACCCCTCTGCAAAATGGGATGCATCACAGGGACAGGGTCAAGGATGCTGAAAGTTAGGAGATGGCCATCACAAGGTATTAATATTCTCATCATTTATTTATTTTGAAGTGCATATGCAACATTAGTGGAAAGCTCTGTTTCCTTCCAGGAAGATGTCAGTTTTGTAATTTAGCTAGTAAAGGGTATAACGGGGATATATTAGCATGGCATCATCCATCTTGATCTGATGCAACAGGGCTATGTTGCCAGCAGAGAACAACTGTGATTTTTCCACTCCTCTCCCCTACTTTAGACTGAGAGCTTATATTTTCTCCTTCATAGATTTTTTTTCAGTATTATTCATAATTTCAGCTGCTCTGATCACTAACGAAGACAGCAGAGAGTAAAGTAGAAATATTGGAAGAAGTCCTATGTCTACTGATGAGTAGGACATTTCCCACTAGGAAGAAGGAACTTTTGCCTTTCTCCTCCATGCAAGAGCTCATCAGGCCAAAAGAGTAAAGGAGTACAACCTTTGCAATCCCTTGTATAGCCATGAAAGTACCAAAACAGTAAATGCCTATCAGCTAGGGTCCAAGTCATGCCAACTACCACCTAGCATAGCTCATATCCAGTGGCGCAGAGGAAGTTACTGTAACACCCTCCTGCACCATTTTCATGGAGTGTGGAGGAGTAAGTTCAGAGGTAGCTCTTGGTGTTTCTTACACTACTCTGTGATGGCTTGTTTTTCCAAAAGTCGCTGAATTTGTTCGAACGTGTTACGCCGTGGTCTCTAAAGGCTACTCGCCTGTTTGCTTTGGCAATTCCCAGGAATAGAAAGATGCAGGAAGCATTCATGTGCCAAATTATCTAGCAGGTCATTTCTGTAACAGTGGAGCTGAATAACTTATGCAGATGGTGTAACGCAGCCAGAACACTCACACTACCTAAAGCGCTCATCTCTTTTCATTTGCCACAGAATCACAGATCATATGACATTTTGACACTTCCTGCTACACCCCGTGGTTTTTCAACGTTTCTTTAACCTGGGGTATTATGGGATTTTGAGAGCTGAAAGTGAATAAGAATATGGAAGGAGAAGACCTCTTCAGGAATACAGACACATACACAAAATGTTGGTAATGGCAGTAATATAAACCACCCCATTCCCTTCCTATGGACATTTCCAGTACACTAGATTATAGCCAAACTTCTTAATTCCATTTCACCCTTCTTCTTCCTTACTCTTTACAGATCCCTTCTTTTTCCCTTCTGCTTATGGGAGAATGGCACAACTTTTATCGCAAGCAACTTCTTTCCTCCTTGATTTCTTTTCAATACCATTTGATTTAATAATTCTATACTAGGTTCCTTTATCCGCTTTGAACCCTTCTATAAGGAGATAATTAAAGACATATGAGGTCTCCTTATTATGGCATATAGAGGCTGTTCTTTTTGCATTACTTTTTTGTTTCTGCTGTGAGTCAGACCTTTCTTTCCTCCCACAGTCTCCTCTTACTGGGTTTTGGGGTGGTGGGTTTTTTTGGTGGGGTTTTGTTTTGGGTTTTTTTTGAGATGGGGGGCAGAGAAAGTTATTCTGAAGCTAGCTGCCACTTGTCTTCTGGAACTGTACCTTGGTTTCCTGAGTTACCTGGATTTTTTTTTCTTGTCAAATAAAGAACACCAACGACATTTCATTGCTTGGTTCAGCTGCCTTGCCTACCAAAAAAAAAAAAAAAAGAGAAACCCTCTGCAGCTCTGCTGAGCATGAGTCTTCTGTATTTGATTTCTGGAGGAGCAGAAATTTAAATTCAGCAAGAAACCCAAGTACTGGCCATTTGTTTTTCCTGCGAAGGAGTAACACAAGTGCTGTAGCTTTCTGCCTGCACTGTTGTTTGTTCAGATAACAAATCTCACTGGTCAGCTCTGTAGGTATGGAGAGGCAGACATGTGTGGCCACTCTTTAACTTGAAAGCCCCAGTGGTTTCTACTGTGCAGTTATATTAACTCAGCTTTCCCCCTGTTATTGACTAGCATATTCTCCTAAGGTGAATAGAAAACTTGGAAATACATTTTTTATGAGCAGAGCATCTTCCTGGTGGGATGCAAGGAAAGTTCAGATCTTTTCTGGGATATGAACAGTATGCTGGTGGGTGTCCTTCTCAAGCTTCAGGCTGAAGATCCAAAATTTTAAAGTTCCACCTTTCAATCCACAGTCTGCTCAAGACCAAGCCATAGTCTCCATCTAGGCCTCATTTTTTCTGGGTCCTTTCTGGCTTTGGAGATAATAGAATAGACCATGGACCCCAGTGTTGTTAGTGTAGTTTGAAAATTATGTTAAACTCAGCCCAAGAAATATGATTTTCCTTGACACGTTCCTAAAAGGATGAAGTTGACAGAAGACAATACTACATTAAAGTGTTTTCCATCTGTATTTTCTCTCTTGTTTTTCATTACTGATGTGTGCTTCAGAGTTCTAAGAAAGCAAAAGTTGTAGAAATGAGGAGGAGCTGATGAGATTAGATGGAAGTAGAAGAAAGGGGAAAGCTAGCAAGGGAGAACTAGGCTTTTAAATCATCCAGACAACTGCTGAGTGAGGGAAGAGGGTGCATAAAATGGAATAAGCATCTACAACTTCCATTGACTTTAGGAAAAGTTCATACTTGGACTACTGGCAGATCCCAGAATCCCCACTAGTGGAAGAGACACACACCTGAAGGGCAGGTGACATAGAAATCCCTCAAATCTGCCATTGAGGAGTGGGGGAATAGTAGGCTGGTCAGCTTCCCTTCCCTCCACCTCTCCTTGAAAATAAGAGGTCCCCTAATCAAGCTTCCATGTCATTTCTTTGACCACAGGAACTTATCACAGAAACACAGAATATTTTAAGGTTGTAATGGATCTTAAATCCCATCTAGTTACAACATCCCTGCCAGAGGGGCAAGGACACCCTCCACTAAACCAGGTTGCCCCCAACCTGACCTGAAACACTTACAGGGAGGAAGCAGCCACATCTTTTTTGTGCCAGGGCCTCACTACCCCCACAGGAAAGAATTTGTTCCTAATATATAATCTAAATCTCCCCTCTTTTAGTTTAAAGCCATTATCCCTTGTCCTATCACTACTTGTAAAAAGTCCGTCTTCAGCTTTCCTATGGGCCCCTTTCAGGTACTAGAAAGTTACAATAAGGTCTCCCCAAACCCTTCTCCTCTCCAGGCTGGACAGTGCAAACTTGGTAGAGCTATTTAGAAAGGAGCATTTGTATTTGAAATTTTCTTGTGAGGTATTAACTTGTGCACCCCAGAGTTTGTATCAATAGAAAGGTATTTTCACTCACAAACATGTTCAGAGTGTGATGATCAAACTAAGCATCCTATGCCCAGTCTCTAGTAGTACCGCTACATAAAACCATTTTCTGTTTCCTGCTTTCAACATTCTAGTTGTAGCTGGAACCATCATTGATCGCAGCTCTCTTAAAAGCATCTGTCTTTTTCATTCCTGAGACAGATGTATAGATGTGTGTGTTCCGAATCCCTGGTGAATTTCATGTCTTCTTTGCACACCTGGAGAAGGAACCTTTTTTGCCCCAATACCGTTAAGTATTAAAACGTATTTATATTTGCTGGTTCAGTAGCAAGAATGGTATTATGTACTGTATCAACAGTTCTGAGATGAGAAAAGACAAGAAATGGGAGAAGATGAAAAACTGTAGACCTTTACATCTGCAAATACTGGTTTCCCAGGTTACCTTAATCACATGCGATTAAATATGGACAGTCAGCCTGGTAGCCAGAGGAGAATAGCCTAAACCAAATAATTTCATTGGGAAAATAAATTTTGAGTTTAAAACAGTTCCTCTGTTACAGATCAAAACCAGGGAATCTTTTAAAGCTCAGTAATAGAAAAGTGACAGTGAAAATGGAATTGCAAGATACTGCATTCCTTCTCCCACCATGATTTCCAGATTGTATTTTCTTATTTCACAAGTCAAAACAATGAGACAAAGTGTTTACTTGCATAAGGCAGTACATGAAAGCCTCTATGAAAATTTCATAATCATGTTTGTATATTTGAATGGTAAATGAGTTTAAGAGGACACATAAAACTGATAGAAGTTTTAAACTAGCATAACTTGACTAAATCTGGTATTTTGAGTACAGTTTTATGCTGAGACATAATGTAAGAAAATCAATTCACAATCAGGTGACTTGTACATTGCTACTGTTGATTTTTGTGTGTTACTTAAATTAATTCCCATTTAGTTCTCATACTGTGACAAACTACAGTACTCTTCTACTTATGTTTTAAACACATCATCTTGTTTCTGCTGTTATGTACAAATCACATACAGGATTACCTACCTGTTAAAATTGTCCTACTAAAAAATGAGGAAGAATTAGCAAGGTAGACAACAAGCCTCCCATTTGGATTCTGCAGCACCTTCAAGAATGCTGTTGCAGAATTGTGAAGAATGGAACAGAGTACTCATTAGGTTATCTTTTCCTTGGGTCAATACATTGAACAAAGCATATTGAAGGATGGACCCTGTCTATGCCTCACTCTCACCTGGAGATGCCTGAGCTACTTATAAACACAGGAGTATGAGTTGTAAGAACAGTGTATCTTCAGTAACACACACCTTGAGGAAACCCATAATTGTTCTAGGTTTCTTACAACAAGATTGCTTCTGGTACCTGAGCTAAACTAATATAAAGCTGACTGCACTGAAAAATGAACATAGCTTCCTAGTGCTTGTTGTAATCATGCTTTCTGAGCTTCACAGGTGGCTTCTGAATATTATTCTTTTGTGCTGGAGATTATTTAATGGCCTTTTCCCCTGATCTTAAAATCAAGAAAACATTAGAATTGCTGGTTGGGTAAAATAAAAGACTTGAGGAAGCTGATTCTATTTTCACTTATACTATTTCATCTCTGGTGATGTATGAATACGGGCACATACATAAAAATGCTAATGTATATGATTGTTGGTATATGTTGATATGTCTCTGTTTATAGATTTATATGTAAATATATAAATTTTATATAAATAGTATAGATAAATAAATATTATAGATCCAAAAAGGCAGCCAGATGCAGATCAGTGTCAGTTCAGATTAGATATTTTGGAGACAATGCATCCTTTTCCTGACCCTTATTTCTAGACTACAGTGTGACAAATTTACTTACTGAAATGTTTGCTCCTGATACGCAGTGATAATATAGTTGTTCTGCCAAATGATTGTTTAGAAGTCTGGTCTGAAATGCAGAAAATAATATAGCTGCAGATAACTACTTCCTTGCTCTGTGGAGTCATTTCAATGAGTGACAGCTCTTTCGATTCTGCCCCATCTCAGAAATTCCCCAGAGAACTAGCTGTAACTAATAACATCACATAATAACTACAGCAAGAAAAAAATATGGAGGAATGTCCTGAAGAGTTCCTCTTTTAAAAAAACTGTAAGATTCAGAACAGTAAACAGGGACCAAGATTTCCAGGGTTTTGTTCCCTGGCAATGACAATTTAGGGAAGAGAGAGGCATCTCCCTAGATTATGCTTTTCAAACACCTGCTGTCAAAAAAAAAAAAAGAAAAAAACATAAGTGGGTTGGTATAATCACTGAAGGTGGTGAAGGGGACCTTGTTTTTCTTGCTCTATTTGTGAAAACTTTGCATAAGTACCTGTGTCCTGACTTTAACAATCTCCTCCAGAATAGAAGGGCTTATCTTGTGACATGACATGTAATGCAGGTAAGCCACTGAACTGGGCCAGGAGACCACCAGAATGCCCTGTGATTGGAGAAGGGCTGGAATAACAGTGATTAGATAAGCAGAATGACAGGAATGAATAGTTACGTGATCTCTGTATGCGAAGGACATCAGGGAGGTGCTGGGAGTGCCCAACAGGGAAGGTGCTCTGAGCAGGACGACAACTGGGGCTAAAGAGTGAGGGAGTGGTGGGTGAGGGATCCAAGGGCATTTGGGGTAGCACACAGTATCTGTCAATCTTTGCCTAGTCTTAGTGAGTGAGCATTTAATACAGAGACTCTAATATTGTATGATCACATGTACATGGCCACTATTCACACACTGGATAATCCTTCTTTCTTCATGCCTCGGTCTTTCAAAACCTTGACTGTCTTTCTTTTGTGATCTGCTGTGGGAAACAAGGCTGACAGGGAAAGGCTCTGCAACACCCAAACTGCAGCCAAGAGCCTTTGCTCAGGGTACCTGCACTGGCACTGCACTGCTGTCTTCCAGGCAATATTGCCCCTGTAAAAGGCTGCAGCTCTACTGCTGGGCTTCAGCAGCTCAAGGGTGGACTCAGGTCCTGGTTATTTCCTTTCAGAGATGATGTTTATCCCAGTTAAGCCATTAGGAGTATGTGAGGAGAAATGGTGTTTGTGATCCCTGCTGTATGTGTGCATGGCACACTTCTTTGCTGGGGGTGTGAGTCCCAGCATTGTACAACCTCTGATCATATTTTGAGATGACACCACGTGGTGGGTGTCACGTAGGCCAGATATCTCTGATTCCCAGCAAAAAGAGTCTGATATCACCAGCTGCAAAAGGAAGAATAGGTATGGCAGCCCAGCCAAACCTGGTCTTTGCTGACCAGCTAGCTCAGTTACAAACTATGCATGACCATTATGCACATAACCTCAAAGTAACTTCCAGTGAATCCCCTGCTGCACCTGTAAATAAAAAAAAAAATTGAAAAAAAAAAAAGGATTTGTGAATTGCTTTCCTGAGGCAGAAACACTGTAACAACCCATCAACTAGAAATCCTAAGTTTCACCTTAAAGGGTCTTTGTGACATCCAGCTTTTTCCCCCAGAGCTATAAAGACAGACATCAAGTTTGATTCATCTTCACATTAAGTTATGTTAGTATAATTGCATTTCTTCTAGTGGATTTGCATAAATGCAAATTAGGCCTACTCTATCTTGCACACAAGTAATGAGGTTTTTCAAGTTCTGTAAGGCATCATCTCTACCCCTTTAATAAGTCAATTCTCTTCTCTTACTAACTCAGCTATAAGTAATAGGAATAAAGTAAGGTGAAATAGGATAAATTATCATTTAGAGCTTCATGTTTCATTTTTCCACCTATGTTTATAACTCCTGAGGTTCATCTTAAGGATCAGAGAATACAAAATAAAGCTCAGGCAAGTTTTACCGTCTTTCATATCAGAATGGCAAAGACTAGCATTTTTCAATGCTTTTGCTATAAATACCAATTCCTCTCTTCTCAACAAAGACCCATTTTCACTCAAAAGGTTTTTGTGAATCTCAACAAAATAACTGTAATGATTGCATTTGCAATGAAACCTAAGAAACAAGCATATTTCACATCATTTGAAGAATTTTTTCAATCCACTGTAAGCCAAGCAAGTGGTTTACAACAGAAGGACTTGACTGTCATGTGCATGAGATGTTGTTAGCCACAGAACCCTTTTGGAGATGAGTTTTGCTGGATCCTTTATTTTCCTTTTATTTCCCCTTTGTTAGTAATGCAGTGACTGAACCAACCCACTGATCTGACTTCTACAGGTACAAACCCAAATATCCTGGGAAGATTCAAGATAAGTCTGAGGAATTTCATCCTTCATACTATCCAAAAGTTTGGAAATCCTGATATGTGGACTTGACATTTCTTTTTCCAAGAGAGTCAGGTCCCTGAGCTGCTGCTATGTGTTGGCAGTAATATTACCTTTTTCATGCTGTGTCCTGAAAGGAAAGCTCAAAAAGTCTTATTCAGTTTCTCTGGCAATCATGTAAGCCATGCTATATATTTAATAACACGTGCATGTATTTAAAGTGACTATAACTTATGTTTTTTAGATAGCCTTTCTACAATCCACTGCCAGATGAGCTCAAGCCTTCATATGCTACAGCTGAGTTTAAAAAGAAGTGGATAATCTTATGAGCAATGTTTGCAGTCGTTCATGGTAAGCTGGATAATCAAACTTTATGTGATGGAGGATAAAGTAAATCACATTGGGTTCAAGTAAGAATTTATAAGTATTGTAAAATATGACCAGGTACATTATATATTCCTTTAAATGTTGTCTTTTGCTGAAGTATCAGTTGGTGGTCATTGGCAGAGCTTGAAACAGCATTCATCTGACCAAGCTCGACATTCTGCTCTGAGAACAGAGCTCTCAGCCAGCTTTGATTACACCCTACTTTGGATAAATTCCAGTGTCAGGGTCTAACAACAACAATAAAGGTATTTAGGAAAAGACACATAAGAGCAAATTGTTGCAAGGCACATGACTCATCTAATTCACAGGCATTGTTAGTGTGGGCAACATCATTAAATAGCTTATCACAGTCAAAAACGTTCTCTGAAAGCAGATGGTCAACAATTGCATGATTTTATTTAGGTTTTGATTTACATACTGGTCTGAAAAGACTTTATTTCATTTCACATGAAAATGAATAAGACAGTTTGTTAGCTGCATTCTTGTGTAGATAATCTCATATGCTGAATTATCTCAGTAGGATATGTTTTATTAATGCAACATGTTTTGCTTTGAACATATTTTAATTTGCATTTGTAGCAAGGGGTTTCAGTCTTTCTTCTGCACTCTCCCTTTGCCTGCCACCATCACCCTTTGGTAGGGGACGAAATGATGTTCATCCTAGTGCTGACTTTAATGAGTATTTCTGAATCAGATCTACTGTCAGAACCCTGAATGCACTATTTGATCTTGATGACCCTGACCTCCTCTCATGTATCCTCATGCTGTTTGCCCAGGAGCTGCCTCCACACTGCACTGGTGCAGCCTCATCTTGAGTACTGGGTGCAGTTTTGGGCACCACAGCATAAAAATATTGGTGAGTGTCTAGAGGACAATCATTTTGAGAGTCTACTCTCAGTCTTCCTGCAGAACAAGGCACCTTCTGTCTCCACACAGACAGAAGCACACAATGTTCCGAAGCAGCCCCTAAAGAGGACATCAAGAAATATTTCTCATCAGAAATTTGGACCAAACCTCATTTCCATGGCTAAGGTAAGGAAGCAAAGGCATTCCTGGCCTTTACTGGTAATACTGAAGCCGAGAAGCATATCTGTAATTCAAATGTTAGAGTAAGATGGCCAGCTGTCCTGTTTGATGTGATGGTCTCTTTTTTTGTGCAGTCAGGTGTCCTGTTGTTTTGATGAGTGAAATACAGGATGCTATTTGTCTTACATTGTGGCTCTAAGCTAAATATTTTAAATTGTCCGTTTCATAATGCAGATGTGAGGTATTCCTGATTACCATGAAGAAGCTTGCTGAACGATTTTATTTGAACGTTAGAAAAAAAATGAGCTGGCAATTATCTTGATTATCTTGGCATGATACCAAAATCTGCAGATCTAAAGAGCAGGATGATTGGGGTTTATGCTTGTATTCAGACTAGGAGTGTTGTAACAAAGGTTTTGCTTGGTTTCACTTGATCTTTCTTCTGCAGCTCTTTGTAAATTGTTTTAAAGGAGTGGGCCTTATTTAGACTCCTGGCTGTATGTTTGTCAGTTTATTATCACTTTTTCAGTATAACAGAGATAAACCCTAATGTGATAATTTACTGAAGCCTTAATTGCTGAACTTTTGGTAGTTTTAGACTTAAATGAAATAACAATGTTAATGGTTTTAATAGGGAAGTAATTTGAATATAATGCAACATAAATAAACTCAGCAGTCACTATATAATTAATTTTATATATATATAAAAATGGTTCTGGAATGAACAGAGTCTGGATAACTTGCTCTTTGTTCCCTTAAAAAAAAAATGAAGTCAGCAGCTGGTATACCCTGGAGGGTAGATGAACTTGCTCAGGAGAGAAACAGTTCAAGATGTTTCATAGTGTGGCAGAATAAAATTATCATCAAGGAGCAGAAAAATCAGGTCTCAAGGCCAAATTTCTCTATTTACAAGAGGAAGGTTGTGCATGTAGAGCCTCTTGGAACTCAACAAGACAATGAGCTGATGGAAAATAAGTCTAGAAGCAAGGACATAATGGATAGAGGTATAATCATGTTTAAGACATTTCTCACTGTTTTTTCTTACCAGTTAGATTTAGCTTTCTCTGTTCAGAAAGCTAATCATTTTAGTTTAATCATAAAGGAAAATACCATATTTTACTAGGACATAAAGCATCTCTCTGTATAGGAAAGAGCTGCATGGGGTCACCTCAAAACTCCAGTATATTTTAGGTCATGCCAGCTCATAAAGAAAAGAGTTTGTCTGCATCAGAAGGGTAATAAAAGGCCTCACTCTAAAGCTGGAAGTGTAGACATAAGAATGCTAATTCTATATACTATCCAAGAAGTTTGGGATTATTTGGGTTATGAAATGCGCTCCACTCCTAGATGTTGCTTCAACTCATGTTTAGACACTTTTACATCAGCTTTACCCAGGTGCTATACTCCTGGGACACAAGCATGTTTGTCTGGGTATTTTTAACTTCTCAAATTTAAACTCTGGGAATGCAGAAGATATGCTACAGAAATATGGAAAGCAAGCTGTTTGACAGACTCTACTGCTGCCTTTTAAGATGACCATCTGAACCCAGTTTTCCATGGGTCAGGAAGAAAGAATACAAAAGGCACGTTGGAAAAAAAAAAGGAGAACTTGAAAATTAGTATCCTGATATGGATTACTTTATCATAACTGCCAGGAGAACTAGAATAGCTTCTCCTTTCAGTCCAACAGCAGTCTCTGTGCTCTGGACTTGGTCATTCTACTGCAAGTCTTGTCTCACAAAAAATGAGCCTCTCTGCTCAGAGCTGGTTGTAAGGTTAACAATTCTAAGGAAAAGTTACTATGGCTGGTTTACCTGCCCTGCCTGTTGTCAGACCATGAATATGCTGCCTCACATTTCTGTCATTCACATGCTTCATGGAATCCAGCCACAAACATCATGCAAAACATGTGATTGGCATGGATGTATTCTTAGGAGATCAGGTAACTAGTTTTCCTGTCAAGTAGAAAAAGTTTCTGACTTAATTTTAACACGAGAACTATTTCTCAGTGCATTCCCTGGCGTGGTAACTTGCTAGTTACCATCTCTGAGACACTCATAGGTGGGGTAAATATTGTTTCAAAATTCATAGTGAAAAACAAAATACAGGAGGAGGCATTCCTTGGGAATCTCAGCATACAAGCTATTTTTACAGTAGTCATATGTGTATATCAGGTCTATCTTGATGCATGCTTTGAGCAGCGTGTTTGGATTAGAAGACTTGCAGAGGTCATCATCCATCCTTTCATCCTGGACACACTCCAATCTCATGAGGTGTTTATTGGTGCCATTTGCATTCAGACAGGACCGAATCGTACCACACTGTCCTGTCATAGGTTATCTGTGATGGGATCCCTGTCACCACTAGCCATCTCTTTGGTCATCACTATGTCTAGTACTGCCCTCATTTCTGCTCAAAAAAAGACTTCTGAGAGCCCACTGACATTCTGAGGAACCTGACAGATGGGTTTACTCAGTTTCAGTTTGACATTGGGTCAGAGAAATGTTTCCTGAAAAGATCAGAAAATGTGTGTGCCAGTGCTATCAAAGCTTGTTCATTCTATTTTATGAATAGTCCCTCTTGTACAGCTCTAACTGGCTGTAAATAGCTTGTTGTGAGCATCACAAGCCTGCAAGGCTGTCTAATATGAACCAGAGGAATTTCTGTCGAGCCTTGTGGTTCAGCTCGACTTCATTATTTCCCACATTTATGAACAAATACAAATATGGGTGGTAACAGGGCTTCACTGTTTTTCTTCTACACTATCCTCGGCTTCTAGATCCTGCAGTATGCAGCACAGCTGTTCATTTCATAATAAAGCATCCTGGCTGGATTCACATCTTCAGGTCATCATGAGACCCACACAATGCATTATTTTGATCATCAAAGTTGGTTTGGATAAGGACAGTTTACTAGGACAGCAAAGGAAGAGGAAAATAACAAAAATACAAATAAATGAGTATACAAAGCAGGTGATAAACAATCCAATTTGCTCACTGCCCAGAACCCAGTGCTTAGCCTACTCCCAACCAGTGATACCTCCTCCCTGGTCAGCTGCCCCTTTTGTATACTGAGTATATCATACAGTACCAAATATCCATTTAGCTAGTTTGGGTCAGCTATCCTGGCTGTGTGCCCTCAGAGTTTCTTGTCAAAATAAACTCTATCCAAGCCAAAAGCCAGGATAGTAGGCAAAATTATCCAAGATTATATGGAGTTTTTACTACTAAATTAAATCGCCTGTCCTAGAAAGGCCTACTTTGGATGGCATCAATATGGTCAAAATAATTTCCCTAGAGACAATCCTACCTCAGGAGACCCATGCTTCCAAAGGCGACAGAGACTGGATGCTCCTAGACGTGTTCATAGAGACTGCCGTCCTGCTGTGCCCCCTCAGCGAGTCATGTCGCTCCACTCCTGCCTCAGCAGCTGGCAGGTTGAGTGTTGACAAAAATTTGTGTGCAGTAGGCCATTTCAAACAACAGTATGGACTCTGTCACTGTCCACAGTGCCCACCCCAGGTGGAAGTGTCTGCAGAAAACATAATCGTATATTAAGTCTGGAATCCAGGGTATAATACCAGTTTCCACTGGCTGACAGACACAATCTGTCTATAAGTTATGGCCTGGTAGGATGTAACCTTATCAAGCCCATCATCCTTTTGTTGTGCCACACCTTCAAAGCAAACAGATCAGTTGTCAACTGAAAACGTTGCTGCAAGGTTGTGGTAGCTGAGCAGTACACACAGACAGGCCAAGTTTAAGACAATCTTCTGGGTCACTCTCATCAGCTGCAAGACAGCCTCCTTCCCAGAACCCCACAGCTCCATTAAATGCTATAAACCAGGTCCTCCTGCAGCTTGACAAATATAAAGAGGACTCCTAGTTGCTGTCTCTGCAACTAGGAGTCAATAGATGTGTTGACGTAAATGATTATTTTTCCCCCTCGTGGGATAGGCATCCAAGATTTTTTGAGTTGTTCGACAACCCTACTGTGGCTGTACCTTATCTTTTTGAAGTGGATTGAAGATGCTTTTCACAATAACCACAAAAATAGGATATAATAGTATTTTGGCTTGTGAAGTGGGAGAAGACTTTGATTTTTCTATTTACAAGGTTTGAAAATAGGGATAATGAAAAACTATAGACAGTAATGATCGAGTTTTTCCAAATGGAGCTTGAATTTTTGCAACAATATTCAAGGAAAAGCAATTCCTTTTCCATTAATACTTTTGAATTACTTAAAAAAATAATTTATTGGAAAAATGGTAAAGATTTTATGAATTGCATTTAATGAAGTTAACAATAATGCACTTAAGCATAAAGAAAAATCTAATCTAGTTTTATTAGTTCTCCAGTGTTTAAAATAGAAAATGATTACCAGGTGAAAATTGAAAATAAATCTAAATATAATATCCATGTACATAAAAGACGAAGAGATGTATTCAAATAGTTGGATACACAGCATGTACCTTGTAGAACAAACTGAATTTTCATTAGCAGGACTAAGAACTACTGCATAATCAAAAAGGTGGTTTTCACATATACATTCTTTATAAAAAGATGAAAAGTTCTGGTTAAGTATTGGAATTATTAATATTTTTATCATAAACCAATATTTTTCCAGATTTTTTTCCTCCTGAATATTTTATTCTACTTTTTCAAAATCTTAGAAGATTTTAGGAAAACATATACTGTTCAAAGGAACACAAGAACTGAGAAGGCTCAGGTCTACAGCTACAGAATATTTAGGTATATGTAACATTCAGCAAGAAATTTGTTAATGCTACCTATAAAATTTAATCAAAGTGCTTTCCAAGATATATCACCTGGCACTACTACTATAGTTGCAACATTATTTATAGATACCTAGACTCTAAGAAAAGGTAATTAATTCACTTAGTTTAAAATATTTGAAATATTAACTTTATTTATTCATTATACTTCTTCAAGTTTGACCAGGGAGAAAATGAAGATGTGAGGACATGAAAAGTTTTAAAGTTCTGGTATGAGCCAGTTGGAAGCAGTAGCTCTGTTTTGCAGAAAATAATATTATCTAATGCTGAATATTTAGAATTTTTAGGCATGTAATTTATTTTTTTGGCTCCTAAATAATTTGGCACAATCAAAAGGCCAGCGCACTCCATTTTTTAATCAGCATGTTTCCTTGTGCCTTTTTTCTGATCTAGGAATATTTTTCACTCCAAGACATTTTTTTGTTTATTTGGGGATTTTTTTGTTTATTTTTCCCAAAGCCACACAGTCCTGAAACTTCATCTGCTCTGCTCATGCAAGCCTCTTTTTGGAGGGTTATTTTGCTGTATGTGCTTAAAATTATAATTATTTGGCTCATTACTTTATCTTTAAAAAGAAAAACATTAATATGAGACCTCTATATAGCATCTGCATATTAAACTATACAACCTGCTGTAAGATAACAAGTTGTATATATAATACACAGCCACATACACCAGCAAGATACAGGTTTTACAGTAGTTACATTGAATTTAATTTTATGTATGCTAAATAGCACCTGCATTAACAAGTAAGGATCAATACTTAGCCAGTCTATGAAAGCCAAGTCACCCTCGCTGCTCTATAGAAAAGAAACACCCCAAATTGGTGGGAACGTAGTAGTTATTTTCATAGAAACAAAAAGTGCATGGGAAATAGTCAAGCAGTTAGAAGTAACCTCATGGAAGATAAACATTTTAGGGTGCAGTTTCTTTTCAGCTAGGGAATCCAACATGAAATACTTTGCAGGCATCTCACAAATTGAAGAAATGTTGAACTTGGGCTGTGGTTTTTGGACCTGACCCTGTGGGGATCTAAACAGGAGATAGTTCTTAGATTTTATCTTTCCAAAGGCCCTTTATTCCTTTCTCCTTTATGACTACCTTTCTAGGCATGTCGTATAATCAAAAGCAATCATAAGGCTCACAGGAAAAATTAAAGACAGAGAATGAGATCTCACTGCCAACAGAGCAGTTTGTCAAGCCTTCCAGATGGTTTTTGAGGAGCTTTTGGGAAAGACACTCACACAGGGAAAGAAGGTTATGAGCTGGCTGAACTAAGCAACAAATTCCACTCTAAAATGTCATTCGTTTGCCATAAATATCCACCAGCATTCATGTCCTCAATGTTCTTCTCTTCTTTCTGTGTGGTATTTATGATTGCTAACCTGTTTAGATCATCCTTGTCACCATAAGAAGCAATTTTGAAAGGAAGGCTAAGACAAAGCAGATCTCTTTGACTGTCTCACAGGGTACTCTTCTGAACCTCATGGTCCATGAGCAGCACGGAGTTACCAGCATTCTTTCAGGATTTCCACCTGCAACCCATGAGTCTCCTGTCAGGATGTAAGATGGCTGGGGTGGATAGCAGCAGGGGCCATGGGACATCCTGGGACAGTGACCTTCCCTGGCAGCCTTTTCCTGCTGTGAGAAGCAGCGCTGGTTCAGGGATGGTGTCAGGGCACATGAAGAACTAGTCAGCCCACATGTCAGTGCATACAGGAGTGAGTTCAACCCAGGATTTCTTAAAAACACTTTGGCAGTCAATGCAACTGACCATATACTGGTCAGAGAGTAGAAATGCAACAGGATGCCCAGGTGGAATCACCATCCCTGAAGTTATTTAAAAGGCATGTAGATGTTGTGGACTGTAGATAACTAGACTTTCTCGAAACAAGGATCAGAGAGTATGTTCAGACCTCAGGCACTAGCACATGGCTTCATAATAGCAGAAAGTTCAACAATTACCACTGGCCAAGTCATGGCACTGTGTCTCATCCCTCCTGCCTAACATACGGAAAGGATGAAGAAGTTACAGCCACTGAATACAGGACAGACACTTAGTTTTGGCACAGAATAGTTTCATTGAGTGTATTTCACCCATGTTTCTAACACTGATAATCTGTTCTAAAGTGCTGTGAAATTTGAAGCCACACATAAAAATAAAAATCTACTGAAAACATTTCCATTAACAGAGAGCACAACGACAACTCTAAAGCTTTTGTGTCATTTCAGCAGTACTGTTTATCGCATACGTATAGTTAGACAATTTATTGTGCAACCATAGATAGCTAGAGGATAATAAAGAAAGAATAACCTTTATAAGGTAACAATCCAGTTGCAGATCCCAAGTGCAGCATCCACAAGGACACGGGTCGATTGCTATCAGTACAAAATTAGACAAAAGTGAAATGGATTTAATTTCACCTTTCCTTGCTTCTCCCATTGTGCCTGGCACTTCCTCATGCTGAGTTCAGATGCAGAGCTGCAGAGCTCAGAAAATACCCGAGGGTCAAGGACTACTGTGTCAGCTTGAGAACAGAAGGGATGATATTGCTAATGCTTAATGTTTGCTAAATTGGAGATGCAAAAAGAGCTCCACATGTGTAGGCACTGAGCAGCAAAGAGGGGGATAAAAGAACTGATTAAATTTTTGCACAATACTATAAACTTAAAAATGAAGGAAACTTAGGAACTGACTTTGAGGATCCGAACACAGCTGGTTACCAGAATGAGATGCCTCAAAAGAAAGGCTCTGAAGCAAGCCACACTGCATCTAAAAAGTTGTACAGAAGTACTGGGAATACTCTCTCGGTTTCTATGGAAAATCTTTTTCTATTGCTGTGAAGCAGTGCATTTGATAGGCTAGATTAAGTAATAGCAACCCAAGAGTTGTAATTAGCATCTGTTGATGGTGCTCCCTGGAGATAGTAACCATTTAAAAGTTTAACCAATGAGTGGAGGCTTTTAAGGTACTTCAGAAGATCTGTTGAAAACAAGGGAAATTCTGGATCAGCAATCTCTGTGATTGACTGACCTTCCCCATTCTTCTGCTCCCCACATGCGCAGCCTACACTCCCAGGGGTGTATTCCCATCCATACCTGAGCCTTTCAAGTAGAAAAGTGACATTCAGGACTTTCTGGGAGCATGGATGCAGAATAGATTCCATTTTATTAATCACCTGGGAGTATTTGTAATGGTAAATGTTGCAGATATTCGTGATCTTTCTAATGAAAGTTCAGGTTCAGTGTCAGTTATTCCAAGGCAATTACAGAAGATTCACAACTTTATCTGGTGTACTTTGTTTCATCTCTCTAGGTGGCAAGAGGTATCAATTTAAAATAAAGAAGATACCAATATTAGTAAAATAGGAGGGCAGAATGTTTTGATACTGTTGCAACATGGTTAGAGTCATCCATTCTTTAGTTGGACTGAAAACAAAGGAATGCTTTACAAATGTCACTCCAGGGTGATTATTCTGTGTGTCATTAATTTGTCCACACACACAGTTCAGAGCCAAAGGCAGAAGACAAGAATCTCACCAGCTTCAGGACATGAGAAGAAAATAGGTCTTGGTCTGATGTCTGCAGTACTTGAGCATTCAGCCAAGACAAATCAACAGTGTGACTATAGACACCTTGAGATTCAACACCATCAATGAACATTTTGAAATCTCCGAGGCAGGCTCCCAGAAATGTTAACAGGGTGCATAACTCCTATGTGTGTCTCAAAATCTCCCCTTGCCACCTCATCATATTGCATGTTTTGTTATTTGTTCTTTCCACAGCTTCACTCTTTGATTTTCTTTTGGTAGTGAATCTACTATATCTTCCCATCTGAGTTTCTCTTTGCTGTCTACAGTGGGTTTTTGCTTTAGAAAATAATGCATCTGTTGCCCCAGTAAAAGTTACGTAATCCTCCATTTAGCCATACAGTTTTGCTCTCTCTTTTATGTTTTCCTGCTCATCGGTATGCACACCATCTGTGCCTCTACTACAATGTTCTTACATGGCCTCCAGGCTTAGTTAGTGGTTTTAAAGTTTTATTACTTTGCCCTTCAGTCTCATGTTAATCATTTTGCTCACTGTTTCAAAACTCTGCCCTTTCAAACCTTGCTGCTAGCATGTCAACCACAGGGAAATTCAGCCCCTTCACCATGATATGGTATCAAAGCTCATGGCACGACAACAACTGGTAATCAATGGAAATACTGTAATAACAAGAACTAAACCCAGCTGTTATATTCTGTAGAATACAAATTTATTAATTACAAAAGAACAGGATATCTTGCCAAGAACACAGGGTAACGGCTATATGAGTGAGTATAAACAAAGAAATGCTTTTAAAACACACTCAGTGGCTTTCTTTTTTTAATTTAATGATTGAGAGATCTCAGACAGTGCCTACAGCTAATGTATGTGATGGCAGCTGTAAATACATTCTCACAGTTGTGCTAAAGCTCCTCCGTCTCTAATAATGTATATAGTGAATCCTGAAAATTGACCCTCAAATTTTAATTCTGCCCAATTCATCTAGGGAGATTTTGAGACCAGGAACTCGTGCAAGCAGATCACAAGGAGCACCAGGGCTCAGAAGGGCTGGACAATACTCTTTCCCCAAACCCAGAAATTTTTTGCAGCAAAGATGGGTCACTTTTCAGGCTGCAAGAGGAATGCAGGTTTTCTGATTAAGGCACTGAGCAGTGAGATGAAAGCATAAATCCCAGCTCTGCCAGAGGTTGCATGTATATCCTTGGGCAAGTCACATCACCTTTCTGTGATTCGTGTCTGCAGCTACCAAAAGTGAATCATTATTTTTCCTTCCTCAAGCATTTCTGAGAGTGAGAGCTCCTTCGGAGTTGGACTTTTTCCAACCGTATGTTTGTAGGAGACCTAAGACAACAGCGTTTCATCTAACTAAGGCTTCCAGATGTTACCGTGGAATAGACCATTAAGGTTTCTACTTCATGCAGTACAATAAAGAAAAATTGTAAATGATCGCTTAAATTTTTCTTCTGTAATGTAAGCTGGGAATAACTCACACTGGAATATCTGGATTTATAAATTTGCTATTATGAAGGTGTAAATGAGACCACAGTCATGACTTAGTCATTCTGAAAGAGTTTACTATCTACATATGAATTTTGGTTATCATTGTTTTCAAGTTTGTGGAACATGATAAAGAAAACAAGAGATACTTCATTCTGAGACTGAGGCACACATTAACATTTATTGTGGAAATATCAACAAACTCTGCATGGATACAGACTGGTTCTTTGGTACCCTATCTGTGTTCTTGAGGGAGACTGCAGCAGAGGACTTATCTGCAATGTTATTCTCAATGACAACTGAATCACTTTGCAATGCCTTATTTCATATTAAATATGATTGAATTTTATTAGCTCCTACAAAATTCTCTTCACTGTTTTAATTTAAAGAACAAACAACTAAGATCTTTCCATGTAAAAGAAAAAAAAAATTGAAAAAGTATAATTAAACAGAATTTTATGTCATTTTCATCCAATTCCATCTGTTCAATTTGCATTATCACAGTTCCATTGTATTAGTTGTTCTTTTCCATCAGAAATAATGAAAACCTAAATTGAAGCAGTTGTTATTTATTAAAAGACATTTGCCAACCCAAGGCCTTCAATAAGGATTCTTTTAAACTCAAATTTAGTTACTTATCAGCACTACACAGTTGACTAAAAAGTAAATAAATATATGCATAAAACTTCGGAAGAAAGCATTCCAATGTGGCTTTACTGATAGCACTGAAAAGATAACACCATCCTAAATTTTCAAATATCCAAACACCAATGAAGTTGAGGTTCTACTTCCAAATAGAATTAATTTCATTAAAAATGTGGCACAATCAAAAGTAATTTAATTTTTAAATCCTTACCAAATACAAAATTTTGGAAATATGCATGGTACGTTTGAAAATCTTATGAGCCAATGCCATCCAAACAATGAAACACTATTAACTGTGTTGCCAAATCAGAGTGACAAAAGGGATTAACAGTAATAATTAAAGGAGTTTCAAGAACATTATCTAGCAAGACCCGCTGCCTTTCTTTTTCCTAATCCAGAAATTGCTATCTGTTCTCTCATGTAAAAGTATTTACATTAGTTAGGAATCTACAAAAACCTTTATTAAAAACTGTCCCATGTATTGCATTCATGAAGCAGTTGCCCAAGTGGGTTGTTTTTAACAGAGGGGAGGCTAAATATTATCAGTATTTCTTGAGGAAACACGCACCGTGTTCAGATCCTCTCGTGTATGGAGAATTTTTTTGTTTCATGTGCTTCCATGATGTATGCTATCTGGGACTACTTACCTACAGAGGCATATGTACAGATTCTTTTTTCAGAGCGCTGCGATGACACCAAGATTTTGTTCTAGCCATACCTCCCATTTCTGTAGCCCTACTGACAGCTGATTTTAGTGTGCATTAAAATTTCATTTATGCTATTTGTTGACTGTTGGAATTGTTCTTTTTCAGACCAATTGAGAATTCTCACTTTGACTATCAGATGAACGTCTTGCTCTTAGGACATTACTGTGATCAATATTTCTGAGACAAATCAGGTTTTCCAATAGGCATGGTGAAATTATTTTAATGGCATATGTGCAAGGACTGTCAGTCTGATGGTTACAGATAGATTTATCTGTTCTTGAAAGTAAATCTGGATCTGGCCAGGTATGAAGCACATTGGCTACTGAGGAATAACAGCTTGTATAGCTGTAACAGCTCAGGTCTGCATTATGAGCAACTCTCCCTAGATCCTAAATAACAGCAACCCATTTGCTGAGCCCTGTCTGAATTATAGTTGCTTTCAAATGGACAATGATTTTTGTTGATTTTTCATTCCTCTCAACTGTGTTTTCTGAAAGGACTGTAAGCTGCCGGCATGGTTAGCTGCCATTCAATGAGGCACAACGATCTCCCTGCTTTTCAAGGTCCTGAACCTGGGAAAACTTCAGTCTGATCTCTCACCGGTGTGTTCTCGTCCCGTTTCCCTCGTCCACACAGCATATGCTCCAGGTCAGGCCAGCTCCAGTGAGCAGCTGAACAAGCACATGTCTCCCAAATGAATGACTTCAGCGGGAGTGGAGCGGGTGGTGTGCTGCGATGCCACGCGGCCCATGCGCAAATACTGTGGTCGAGATTTCAATTAAGAAATCACGTGTTGTCACATAAACCTGACACCTTCCAAGGGCTGGACAGTGGAACTAATGCAGTATTAAATGATCCTGAGATTAAAGCTGCAGTTTATTTTCCAATGAGGATATACAAATTCTCTGAGGTGTGAGAGTGACCATGTAATTGCCCTGCTCTCTAAGAGGTGTCTATTTAAATGCTATTGTTTAGGGCATGACTCCACTGAAAGAAAAACAATGTGGGAGCCTCTGTGTTTATTAGCACTCAAAAAAAAAAAAAAAAAAAGAAAAAGTGGGAAAAACAAAGCACCCAAAGCAAAAGCTACTTCCATGGCAATGATTTTTATGAAAAGGCAATCTATTTTTTCCACACTACAAATTTATAAAACTTGGTCTGACTTTAGAATGTCTTGCTGGTTTTGTTTTTTTAAAACACAGTCATTCTTCTGATCAAAGCCGTGCAATGAAGCATTCTGGAGCCTGTCAGTAGAAGCAACAGTTTGGCATAAAGCTGTGATTCATTCTTCTTATCATTCTTGTTCTTGGACTACAAGAATAAGAAATCCCTGAAGTTTCTTTTACAAACTTCATTGCGATTTACACAAAGCGAAGATGAATTAGCAAGTGCTTTTTGCAATGGCATGGTGGCTTTTCTGAACTCTCCTAGGTGACAGGACGGATCTTCTGCTCTGTTTGAGCTCTGTCATGCTTCAGTATTAGGATACTGTGAGTATAGCATGGCTTCTCTCTGGCAGTAGAAACCAAGATTATAAGTGGAAGAGACGTGCACTCACCTGTATTTCTTCCCCGTATCACAGAATTGATGAATCACAGAATTACAGGGGTTGGAAAGGACATCTGGATATCATCTAGTCCAACCCTCCTGTCAAAGCAGGATCCCCAAGACCAGGCTGCACTGAATTGCATCCAGGTGGGTCTTGAATATCTCCAGAGAATGAGACTCCACACCCCATCCGGGCAGCTTGTTTCTCTGTCATCCTCACAGTGAAGAGGTTTTCCCCATGTTGAGATGGAACTTGCTGTGTTCCCGTTTGTGCCCATTGCCCCTTGCCCTGCCACTAAGCACCAGTAAGAAGAGTCTGGCTCCAGCCCCTTGACATCCACCCTGTACATATTTGTAAGCATTGATCAGATCCCCTCTCAGTCTGCTCTTCAGGCTAAATAGACACAGCTCTCTCAGCCTTTCCTCATACAAGAAATAGATGACATATACCTGGGAACATAAAGTACATGTAACCAGCAGGTTCTCCAAACCTTCTCCTGAGCATTCACCCTTCTCTTCTACTTAAATTATAAACTCTTCAGTGAAGCTAATGTCCTGATATTTGTGTCCAGCAATAATACCAAAAGGGCTGCTACGTGCTGCATACTTTCTGATCAAAGCTTCCTAAATCAGCTCTGGATTAAATGAAACAACTCAAGAAGCATTAGAGACAATCTTCTGGTCTCTAGAGCCTTTCTGCACTGCTATGTGCCCCATCTACACTGCTTCTGGTCAGGTACCTGGCTGGTTGAGTTCTGGTGCAGTTTTAAAACACAACTACTGGTTTTGAAATATAAGCTGCCTTTCCGAATTTGTCTGCCCAAAGACAAAATAAGGTCATAGAAAATAAAATCATCAAAGCTTTACTTTTATATAACTTTTCTTTTTTAATAAAGACATAGAACTCTCAAATTGAAGCACCATGAATTTGCTTTCTTCCCTTTGAATGTCATTTACAGCCTTCTTATTTCAGAAATCTCTGGGTTTTCATTACTATCTGTATAACTCAGAATAATTACAAATCCAGTAATGTTCATGAGATTAAATAAGTTTTTGAATGATTCTGCCAGAAGACCAAACATAAACTTTGTATTAAATGATATATTTACTTTTGAGAAGGTTGATTTTTCAGACCATTTATTAGATTCGTTAACATGAGTTAATTATACTGACACTGAACACAGTGATTCAGCAGTCGTAAAAGTGACTAACTGGCTATGTAATACCTTGATAAACCTTCAAACCACTTTCTTGAAATGGCTACTACAAAATGAGATTCCATGTTCACTTTTCCTTTATTTAATGTGCTTTATTGTGGCTTTATACGGTGGGCTTCCTGACTATAAAAAGTAAGGGATAAATTAGATAAAATGGCAAGAAAAGTTACAAAAAACAACAAATCATTCAGGAGGCATGATCTAAGAAGTGACAGCAAAGAAGCATAAGCTGTAGTGCTGAAAGAACAATGAAAAGAGCACATACAGCAACCGTACCTACCTACTTCAGGGGAGTAATATAAAATATGGGGAGGAATTACTTGAAGTGATTAAAATTAGTATACTAAGGAGTGATGGTCTAAAACTTGAAGAAAATAAATTAATTTAGGTTGGATGTAAGGAATAAAAATGCTAAAAACAAGGAAAATTAGATATTGGAAAGATATTGGTAATTGAGGGACCCCCATTAGGGGTAGATAAAACATGCACAGGTTTAGCACTGGGATCAAATCCTGCCCTAGTGCTGAGTGATAAACTAGATAACTCCTGGTAATCTTTCCTAAGCTATTATTTCAGTGATTGCCATGAAAAAGATGAGGTGTGGGTGAACGTGGTTTAATTGAGCCCTGATTTAGCAAGTTTTAGAGAGTGATTTCCAGAGCTGAATTCCTCCCAGTGAGCCTTAATAGGGAAATGAAGACTAACAAATCTAAGCATGGAAACTTGACAGAGAATGCCAGACAGAAATGAGAAGAAACAACATTTAAAAAAAGGCAAATATATCTTCCACAGCCATATGCTCTAGTCATAGTCACCACCTTAATCATCCTGCAGACACGGCTTCATGCACAGACACCTGTTCTGATCTTCACGAGCGCACACTGCCACACGTATGTGTATCCCAGTACATGGGCTTGCAGAACAGCAGCCCAACAGCTTCACAAGTGTAACGAACCCCCGAGCAATCATTCCAAATATGCATTAATTACTGAACGGGGACTTAGCTAAGGCAAGCTGTAATTCAATCTATTTTTTTAACTTTTTTTTTTTTAGCCAAAATCATCCTGGCACACTGAGCAGAACACATTAAGTGCTTTTCTGGGGTGTGGAATATACAGTAGCTCTATTATGAGCCCATGATAATTCATGAGCAGTTCTACCCCTCATCTTAATCTGTGATCTAATTTGGGATCTCATTTTCTTCCACCCTTATCCCATCTCCCCCTACATTATCCTCCAAATAAAATACGCTCGCAGAATACCAGAATAGAAATAGAAGTCTATAAATCTTTCAGAAGCATTTATAGAGCTGCTCTGCACTGTGGCATGCATTCAACTGACAGCTGCTGCATGCCTTTGTGGTCTCATTCATTAGACATTGCTGTCTGGAATAACACTGGCATAGAGGAATTCTTTATATCTTAATTATCCTCCTGCTCTTTCACTTGCTTCACAAGGTAGATACTTTGTAGGTATATAAGGAAGAAAGTCCAAGGTGTTGCTCTGGTTAACCAGAAAATACATCAAATGTTCTCCAGAACCTTCTCACAATCAAAAAAAAATAAAAGGAAATCTGAGCAGTAGGTTGGTGTAGGTCAGTTTGTTTAGGGAAGGCATAAATAATAGGCATTCAGAGACACAATTAAGGTAAGTGAAATAATGGCCTTTCTCTGACCCTCAATATTTAAAGAATATAAGGTGTTGTCTAAAAAGGAAGAAAGGATCAAGGCCAACTGAGCAGCACAAAAAGGCTCTAAGGCAACACAAGTTGGGAGAAGAAGCTATCTTTGTTAGCTTAACAGTGCTGATCTGTCAGCTCTGCCACAAGTTTCAAAACCATTGATTGAAAATGTTATCATTTTGAGAAGACCACCTACATATAAACCTCAATGCTTTGCCTTTATCTAAATACCAAGGAGGTCACTGTGTCATTTCTGGTAGCAAATGAGAGGTGTAAGTCATTAAAAAAAGGTCAGCTTCCACAAAATCAGAGATGTTGAACAGCAATAGCTGGTGCACTGCATTCTTAATTTCTCTAATTTCATAATTAAAAATCCTCCTTAGACAAAATGCCAGTTAATGATATTAAAATAAGACAGAATTTCTCTAGTCATGATTTATTAAAACATCCACAAGTCAAGCCACCTGATTTTTATATCTGCAGGTCTACTTGCGATATTCACAACAATATATGTCATGTTTATCAGCAAATCTCTAATGCAACATTTACATTTTTAGTCCTAAAGAGTTCTGACATCTGCAGCAAAGCAAGAAAAAGGATTGATCCGCTTTGCTGCATGCTAATGGTCACCATTTCTGGCACTGCATGTCTTCAGGGCCTGCTGGCCTTGAGACTGCATCTGTATTCCTGTGGAAGATAAAAGAAAGATGACACAGGTTATGCTATTGTGGTAGTGGACTCTCAAATGGAGGCACTGGAGTGATACGGTCCCTCAGTAAACTATGCAAGGATTAAAGCTGATGCTTGTTATAGCTTTAAATTACAAATACAGCCTGACTCTCTTTTCTCGATGCCCCAGCAAGGCATGGTTTAGGTGCTTGGACTAAATTTTAGCTCAGCAGAACACTTTCTAAGTTGTGGCAGGGAAGGATGAGGCAGAGCTGCACTTCCTATGTCAGCCATCCCTAAGAAATACAAGGTAGCTCTGTTGAACTTTGCATATGCTGTTATATATATGCTTAGGCACTTGCATTTCTGGACCAGTTTTAGACAGGAGGAGGCGCCGGAGTCTCAACAGTAGCCACCTGTATCTCAGAGTCACAATCCAAGCTAGATGCACTTTTTATCTCACTTGTCACAAACGCTACCATTTTCCCATCTTCCAACTCTCGCGGATTAGGGTGTCGCTCCATTACACCACGCAGGCTAGGAGGCAAAGGCCAGTAGCAACATAAAAGCCAAGACTCTCATTTAATCTTGTGGGTGAGCTGTACAGACACACAGCAGCCCAGGGCACTTTACTCTCACAGCTCTGTGATTTAACAGAGAACCGACAGAAAGGAGACGTGACTTACACATCGCGCAGAAAAGAATTTAAGTCATGTATGTGGTTAACTGCTTACAGCTGAGTGACAGAGGAGGGAAGGCACTGACCACAGCAAACTGCCACGCCTGTGCCAATCCTGCAAGGTTACCCCTAATGTCTCTTTCTCAGGCACAGAAAGAGTAGGGTTCAAAGCAGGATGTGCAGCCCGGGGAATGACCAAGGTGTCATTCAGAGCCACGTGGCACATGGATGACCAGTTACATGATGTTAGTTGGACTGCACGCTAAGCAAATTAATGAATAAAATACTTTATTAAGAAATGCAAACCCAATACTTGAGAAGAGGCAATAGCCAAGCACTGAATGCATGTCAGGATTAAATTATCAAATATGCTTCTGTAGGCAAGCAGGATCTTTGCATCCCAGTGACTTGTTAAGCTGTACAAACTGGCTCTTTTTTTGAACACTGGAATGATAACCTTCCTACTCACCACACTTAACAAACATGAGTGACACATGCAGTGCTGAGTAAAGCTTCGCAGATGGGCATGACTGAACAGGCACAATCTATAGTATGAAATGGCTATACCTACCTTACCAGCTTGCTCAGTCCTACAAGGGCAGATCTATTGAGCAAAAGAGAAAAAACAGCTGGATGGCATCCACGCAGGATGTGATTTGCAGTTCCGCTTCAGGCTATTTATACTTCAGCCCCATGGAATAAACACCCTGTGATGGCTGGACCACATTAGGTGCACTCCTTGAGCACATCTTCCTGTTTAATTTCGCCCCAGAGGAGCCCAATTTATGTGCTGAGATAGCTCTGTGACATAAACAAAAACACATGGGGTGGGGATGGTCACAAGATTCACATCAAAAGCACACTCCCAAACAAAAACTGAACTCCAGCGAAGCAGCCAGTACTGTTTTGAGATGCTTGTAGTGGTAACAGCAGCCACTGGGATTGATTCTCCAGCAGTTTGCCAGAGCCATTCCTGTGAACTCCTTTAAGACATTCTGGCAAAACCTTAAACCCTCTGTATATTACGTATTTTAATTCTGCTCCTCTGGATTGTGGTGACAAGGGATCCAACTAAGAGTTGGCCCATTGCAAAAGTCCTTTTCAATATTAATTCAATATGCTAATTATACATAATATGTGTATGTACACGCATGTACAATTCGGGTCACTGCACCAATGTACCTGTGGATGGATTCATCGCACCAAACTTAACTCCTTCAAAGTCAAGTAGCTAGTCTTGGTGAGCCACCTAGTGTCTCCGTAGCAGTGGAGAGGAAAAGAACCACCACCAGATATCCGTTCAGTCTGTACTCAAATGTGCATCTAAGACAGGTATATCAAAACACCCTCAATAAATTATTTCTTTTTCTCATTAACCAGAAAGACTAATGATCAATGTCTTGACTACATAAGGTTTCAGAGCTCCTACCTTGCAACTTTTTTGTTTCTAAAAGCATGTGGTGCTTCAGTTCAGTGAAAACTGGTTTATTATTATTTTTAAAACATCATTCATATTTGACTGCTGCATGGTGGGATTTGCCATCAAATAGGTTTAGCATCATGTCAGAGCCTGAAAATACATTGACTGAACTAAAAAGTCTAGGTGCTTGGGTTTTTTTTTTTACTGTAGAAATGGAGAACATATAATTAAAACTGAAGAGAACAATTCTTTCTTTCACCAAGACACTACATCCACCAGGCTTTACAACAAACAACCTAACTGACGTCTTTTAAAACACACCATTTCCGCAGTGGAAATAGTCTATCTTCAGAATGTTAATATGTGCATTAGTTGTAGATTATTTTAGCATTCCCCCTCATGCAGTTGCCAAGCCCTCTGGCCAAAAGCACTGAGACTTCAAAGGTCATTTGGGCCAATGATTACTTTTGTCAGCTGGGTAGTTTCTTTCACTTGGCTAATTAATCATGCTCTGCATATTTCTCAGCCTGTCTCGGAGAAACAGTATGTGTCATTATTGGTACTGGGTTTATTAAAGGCACAGCAAAGAAAGTAATTTGCAGATAATGAAGAAATACAACTACAAAGGAAAATATCACAATATTGGACATTGTACAATTGACTGAGTAGATAATAGAAACATTTTGCTTTTCTTGGAACTCAGATATTACCTAGCGGGGCATATAGAAGGACGGGCAGATAAATACAGAAATCAGGTAGTTTAAATCCTACAGTCTTTTCAGATTGTAATTTGATTTGTAATAATTTTGCAAAATTGCCCTCTTAGTCAGTATGCTGTACAACTGACTTTCATACCGTAATTTATGATAGGAAAGTAAGATATTTTGCAACATGGAAGATGGAAAGACCTAAAATATTGAGGATGTAAATACAAGAATGCCTAAAGTTGTGACAGTATTTTGAAGATACACATATTCTTGCGAGAAAATATACATTTCCTTTTTTAGGCAGATTTTATAGACATACCTCAAAATGCTCATTTGCACTTATGGGTTGTCTATTGTTTGTTTTGCAACAGAGGTCAATCTAAGCTTAGTTTAGTGTTCCTCTACTACTGTGAATGCAAAAAGTAGCAGACAATAAATCCAAATAAATCAATACAAATAAATACAAGTAGTGACTCCCTTATCAGCTTGCAAGTTAGATCTATATGTTCAAAAGGACCCTAAAGGAATGAACTGCGTAACATCTAACCGTGCATAGGAAGCGTAGTTTTTCATGGCTTGTCTTCTCTGTCCTGTACCAGTAGAGGCCTTTATTTTAGAAGAATACCATAAACTGTAAAGAAAAGAATGCTGTATTTCAGCAAAGATCGAGAAGACAAAAGGACATCCTTAAGTTTATGTTTGTGGGAGCTCCAAAAATTTCATTTCCTGTACCTCTTTCTGGTTCTTAAAATTCTGGTTCTTCTTTCCATGTGACAGTACCAGTAGCTTTCAAGCTGTGCTTAGAAATTTATCTTCCAAATTAAAGAAAAATGATTTAATTAAAGAACATAGGGGAGGTAGAAACTGCTACTGTTAAACTTCTTTGGTGTTTCCTATGAGAAGGCCCTTTTCAGGTGCTTCCAATATTCTTTCTAAATATAAACTATTCCCAGCTAGGGCAAACACATTACTTAGCCAATGCTAAAAAATACAGAAATGTTGCATTTGAAATCCTGTGGCTATGCTGTGGTTTAATATTTGGCAATATCAGGAGTGGCTTTTGTGATTTGTATGAGCCTTCTCCCGAAAATGTGCTGACATCTGGACTAACAGCTTTTGAAAATACAAAGAATGACTTAGGTTGTTCAGCTGGAAATAACTTTGTTCTCTCTCTACCCACACGGATGAGGAGACAGCAAGTACACCCTCTCCGCAGAAAGAGACCCTCTGCAGAGCAGCTTGCAGCAAAGGACTGTGAGGATTTGAGGACATCTTTCCTGCAGAGACTGTTCCCAGATACACTGGAGGAAACCCAGGTAATGAAAATTGTGGAAAACTTATACTCTTGTCTGTCTTTCAAAGTGCGTGATTTAAAAATCTGCATTTTCTTGCCCTAATCCTTCTCTTGCCTGACAAATGCTGTGGCATTCAAATGCAGAATGGTCTCATGAAAGGAAGAGGGAGAGGCCAAAGGCTTGTCCAAGGAAGGGTCCCATAGGATGTGGGGCTGTGGGGAGCCCACGGCAGCAGAGGGAGGTGAGCCCTTCTTGGAGGAGGCAGCTGAGGTATCTCAGGAGATGGGACTTGGGGAAGGGAAATTTTGAAGAAGGCAGGGGAGAGGTGATGATACTTGTTAAAAACAAGAAGAGGAACACATACCTAGCAGAACATATGCCCAGAGCTTGGAACAGAAAGAAGGGCTCCAGTTTTAGGTTTCTCTGCTATCAGCTGATAACTGTGAAACCCTCTATGAAGTATCTTGCCCCTAGCTGAGTGTTGCTCTGCTGAGGAGGGGATAGCTCTTCTATCCAAAATTCTGTCAGCTCAGAGGGCCTAGGTCTCTGCAAAAGAGATATAGACCGCAATAGCCAGAGGATTATTTTTCATTTTTGTTTCTTTATAGAAAAAGATATTTTCAACATGAGAAAATAAAAAACCCAACAGATTGTTGTTAATGATTGGGTAAGAATTGGGTGCCGTGTATGATTTTAATGTGCCTCCTGCAGGCTGAGGATGTTGCTGATACAGTTATCTTTATTTACATGTTGCACACTATTTCTTTTTTTCCACAGGAACCCAACTTCACTAACAGCAAGACTTTAACTGAATCGACTACTTTATAGATGTATTTATGCATTTATTCGTGTGTGCTGTGTATTCATTTGTATGTATTTATATTTTATATGCTTACAAAGTTTAACAGTGGCCTTATGTCTTCTTTACTGCACATTATTAAATCCCTGCTATGAAAATAAAGCATTATTAATTTCCTCACAGGGTTTTCTATAGCTATTTGCATTATAGTATGTCAGTGCTTGACAGTTGTTGCAGTCACATCATCGCAATGTTGGCTGAGATGAGAAGGATCCAAACCCCATTCTACAGAAAGCTCTGGACTTTAACATATGATTTGTGTCAAAAAGGTGCCAATAATTTTCATTATGTCATTTGACAGCCTTTGACTCGCTCATTTTGATAACCTATTTCTATACAGTATGTAATGTACTCGCAGCAGCTGCAAAGACATAAATCCACAGTCAAGTTGAATCAGTGGTTTGTTTCTGCAAGGTGGCAGAGCCAAGCCAGGCCTGCTTTGTCACAGTGACATAAAAAGCCAGAGGAAGAGGCAGAGATCTGAGGATGGTCTCAGAGGAAGGCTGAAAGAAAACCTTTTTCCTTTCTGGAAGCCTCAGATTTGAATGGATCCTTCAGAATCAGGTTTCCTGCTCCTGCTGCAACCATAGGTAGGGCTGGACAGAACTGATAACTTGGAGAGGCGTTCTACTTCTTCACAGCCATATTTACTGCCCTACTTCCCCCAAACTTTCACACAGTCACACCAGAAGTCAGTTTGTCTTTGCAGGACCTCAACCAAGGCAGAGTAGTCAGTGGGGCATGGCCACATTGCAATTCTCTTTTTTCCCTACTACTACTACTCTGCTGACCCATTCTGGATCTCAATGCCTTCCTTCTGGATGCTTGCAGACAACCCTAGATACACAACTGACAAAATAAGGTACGTGGTTCTGTGCATGTCGTAGCTTGTCAAGTCCTCTGCCAACTTCCTTTTGCTCAGTAGCAAAACCTACTCAATTTAAAAGGCATCAGTAAGTTAAGCTTTTCTCTTCCTTATAATATTACCTGATATAATAGTTGTTCCCAATACCTCAGTTCAATTGTTCCCTTTAAAAGGCAACTGTAATTGTCAATCAGCTTTCATTATCTGAAGTGCTTACCTTTCAGCTCTGCTAAATATTTTCATTTTCTTTCTCGCTTAAAAAGCTCGGTTTGGAACATCATATAAATTGGTTTGTTGTTTTTCTGTTTTTAAATAATCCAGTTAAAAGCCGTTTTGCCCAGAGATAAATGCTGTTGAAAACCACAGGGGTGGCTATAAAAAAAGCTGTCAGAGATACAAAGAAAACTGTTCATCTACTGTATAAAGACTTGAAATGGAAAAGTCAAGACAGAGTAGTAAGGAAGGGTCAAGGAAACATCTGAGAAGTCAGATTAGAATGAACCATAGTGATATGAAGTGGGGGTTGGGGGTTGGACACTAGGACAGCTTTTCAAAGGAGAATGCATAGAAAATATCTTTATATGTCAAACAAACACATTTTTGTTTGGATTAGTATCTCCCTGTTACATGTATAGGGCACTGGCTTTTTCCAAGAGTGCCTCAAGCACGGAGCATTTTTTTTTTTCTTTCTAAAGTAACACATTTAGAACAGTGAATTCTGTAGAGACAATAGAACAAAGAATCATAATCTAAAACTCATTTTAGCGTACTTGAGTTTAAATCAGCAAGACTCACAGTTGGGGTAGATAGCAAAATAACACTTCTATCATCCTGGTGAATTTACACAGAGATAATTCAAATGATAACATTAAAGAAAATGGTAAGCTTGTTTGTTCATGGTGAGGAGTGGGGAGAGCGAAAATGACAACCATCATTAAGCAGACACAAGGAAAAAGGAAATCAAGCAGGGAGCAGAAAAAGAGTAGCAGATGTGGGAGGAGAAAAGGCACAGGATGGAAATATTCAGCAATTCCTCAGGAGTACCTTAGATTTGGCCTCCTTGCAGCTTTAGTCTGCTAGTTAACTTCAATGACAGTTGTGGATAAGGGCTGGGCAAACCAACCATTAGAGTTTCTGTCTTCAATTGGAGACATGCCCCCCCTCCCACATCTCAATTTCCCAGCGGTTTCCAATTTACTGGACATGAAAGAAATGTGACAAGTCAAGAATTTGGGGGTCCTTTCCTTCTTCCGGGTACCTGAAAGAGCAGAAGCAGCAACGCTAAGGTGGCGACAGCCTCCGTAATGAGTATTGCGTATGTGGGGACCAGAAAGAGCACAGAGCTGTCCTGCTTTGTCTCCTGACAGAAGGGGTTACCTGGAGCCATTAAATATGACTGTTCATATCATCCCCTTGAGATCTGGATGTGGTATAGGAATCCCTCCTGGTATGCCGCCCCTCAGGGCAGGCAGACTTCGCAGTTTTGCCTGTGCAACCTTAGGAGCTGTACTTGCAGTGGCAAGCTTTGGTCCTGCTTTTCTAGCTATGCTTAAGACAGAAGACCTGCAGAGCCTGCTGTGGGGTTGAGCGTATGCCTCATGCAAAATTAATGCTGCAAAATATTCTCAGGAAGTCTCTAAGAAGTTCTGCTAAGCATGTAAGAACATGGCTTTTGAAAGGTTTTATAAGCTGGTCAAATCAGTGTAAACAGAATCATAGAATGTGTTAGGTCGGAAGGGATCTTTAAAGGTGATCTAGTCCAACCCCCCTGCAGTAAGCAGGGATATCTTCACTAGATCAGGTTGCTCAAAGCTTCATGAAGCCTTACCTTGAATGTCTCCAGGAATGGGGCCTCCACAACATCTCTGGGCAACCTGTTCCAGTGATCCACCACCCTCATGCTGAAGAATTTTTTCCTAAAGCAATTAAGCAGAAGTAATTGCCACCTTTATGTCTTCAAGATTAGTCCTCTGAGAAAATAGAAATTCACTGTCTAAAATATGGAGACAATAGGGCTCTTTGAAGAAACAACTGGAGGCACTGTAACTTAGGCAAACCTTTATCTAACTAGTCTTGAAAATATCATGGAACGTTAACTGCAAGCATTACTGCTATCTCTGCTTATGATAAATAAAAGGAGACCATGCAACCACCAAATTACTATAGTGTGCTGCTTCCCTTGGCACAGTCTGGTGTTAAATTTTACTCAGCAATGTTTACTGAGGTGCCACACTGCAGAGAATAGAGAAGAAAACTCTTCCTTGTTCA
This sequence comes from Gallinula chloropus, assembly GCF_964237585.1. Taxonomy (NCBI): domain Eukaryota; kingdom Metazoa; phylum Chordata; class Aves; order Gruiformes; family Rallidae; genus Gallinula; species Gallinula chloropus. The sequence goes on along the minus strand of NC_140085.1, from coordinate 125,730,711 downwards.
ATTTACTTGCTAGCTCTGTATCTCCAGTGAAAGCCTGATCAAACATAGGCTGCTGCTTGAAGTAGGACACATTTGTTTACTTTTCTTTCTTTGTGTGTGTGTGTGTAAATTTATTCCTTCATTAATTCATCTGTTTGCTCATCAGTTGAAAGATTATTTTTATTTTTCTTAAGGAAACATTCAAGTCTTCACATTGCTGCAAGGTCTGTAAGGCTTTTAAGCAGGATGCTGCAAGTCAGTTGGGGGGTTTTTTTGGTTGTTTTTTTTTTTTTAAGAAACAAAGGAATTTTGCACTAAATTGGACAGAAAGCAAGGGCTTTAGTCCATTGAACCAGGAAGAGCAATTTTATTAAAACTGTATGAGCAGTCTGATGCAAAAGGTAAGTGAAACATGGCCCATACCGATCTTTAAAGATTTAACGGGATTTTCATTTCTAATATCACATAGAAGGAGAGCTCATTTTTCTGTTTGTGGCTCAGGATGCACAAAGTAAACATGTCCCTAGGAGGAAAAATAATGTCTTCAGTGCAAACTGTGAGTCACGGCTGGCTTGCAAAGAGAACTCGTGAGGGAGCAGTGCCATCTTCAGGCGATGTCCCTGCATCCCAGAAGAGGGCTGGCTAGCGCGGTCCTCTCCTGCGGGCGCCGGCATGTAGAACTCGAACGGTGTCTCTCAGCAGTCTGCAGCAAGTATTTGAATACCTGTTGGGGATGCGCTGAATAAATTTTGCATTTTCCGTTATTTCTTCCCTCTGTGGGCTCTTTCCAGCATGCGCAACAATATGACAGTTTCTCTGATGAAGGAAGAGTATTTTATTTTGCAGGGTTTTTTTAATCAAAATCTCGGAAGGGCTGCACAGTGCTCTGAGAGAGAGAGTGTTTTCAGTGTTGAAAGGAAAATAATTCTTTCCATAACAAACTTTAAAAAGAAAAAAAATTCTGCAGTGGTGAGGAGAGGAGACATCAAGTCAGTGTCATGAATCCATGATTTCCTACCAGGAGGAAAGGCATCCCTGGTAGGCAGCAAAGCAATGATTATGAAGAACATTTAAATAAACAAAAAGCACAACTGATTTGTGGAATTTACTGTCAGAGGTTACTATAGAGCTGGGTTTATATGGTTTCAGAAAGGACCTAGACTTCTGCACAGGTGGGAGCAGCTGGTCTTTAAATACTATTAAAAAGAGTAGTCTGGATATGATATTTTTAAAGGAAATCTCTACATTTCTGAGCCCCCCCATGCACTTCTCACACACACCGTCTTGAATTCATTCTCTAGACATCTGTATTTGCTGCTAATGGAGCATGATAACCAAGTGCAGTGGGCTTTCTCCTGACTTGGTGCATCCACTACACTCATATTTGTAGAAAAAGCTGAGCACATTTGCAGGAGCCAATCCTAATGCAATACTAAAATCTCAAATGCAAAAGAATGAAAAAGGGCTGACAAAGGTCTATTAAACCGTAGTTAAAGTTAAGCAGAATAATGAGCTATACGTGGAACCTTCTCCACTGTAACATGAAAAGAAAGAAGCAGTTTAACTTACTGGATATTTCCCCCCAAAAAAAAACCCAAAAGATAGGTATGCAGTCTTGAAGGCCAAGAAGACTGCCTCAAAAGAAGATACCCAAGGATAAGTAAAGAGACTGTGTCACTCCATATTTATATTGCATAGTGATTGGGTTTTTTTAAACACAAACAGATGTCTTCCTACATTTGCCCCAACTCTTCAAGGTTGTGAGGAATCTGTAATTGGCTTCATAAGACACAAAAATATAGACACTCCATCTCATCAAAAGGTTTTGCATAGGATTTATGTATTTCCTTTCGTTTCATTTTATGCCTCAAAGCAAATTCTGATTGTTACTCATGAAGTACATCAGCACAACTAATCATAAAAGTGACTATATTTTTTCCTCTTACTCAGTTCAGGATTTTTCTGTATTCTGAGCAGGCACAGGTGTGCTGCCCACCACCAGTGTTTTCCACTTTCTTTTGCTTCTCACTATCACATTTTCTTTTGGCCTTTAGAATGGCAGCAGCCCTGAAGTGTTTAGTGAACATCAGATAAGCTGTGTGAGCTTCACATGGTACCAGTCTAAAGCTATTCTTTTTCTGCCTTCAAAGGAATGAAAAAACTCATAACTTCCATTTAAAATCTGTTCATTTAAAGGCTATTACATTCCCTCTGGAGTTCTCATACTTCCCCTCTTCTCAGATATAATCAGAGGAGGCTTCCAGTGTTAATCTCAGTTCTCTTAATCAAAAGAATGCAAATTTCACTGCCCTATCTCAGTTTGACATCAGCAGGACTGATTACTTCTTAGGGATAAGGGTTATGTTGAGCTTTTCTTCCAGGGTAGAAATATTTTATAGCTTTACACTGTTTGTAAGATGCCACCCTATTTCCCGTCCTCATTATCATCATCATTGATAATATTCATGTTTGACACAACATTATCATTAGATAGCACAGAAGTACTGAATGACTATTTAGATGGCACACATTATAAATACATAGATAAATACATAGATCTATGTCTAGATCTCTTTATATATGTCGTTATCCCTACTAGAGACTTTAGAAATAAATTGGAATTTAATTTAAGGTATGTTTGCTATAGTGAAAAAAGACACGTGTGGTCTGGGAATGGCAATCAACAAAGATGATGTGCCACACTGTTTGCTGTGTGTGCACTTCTTCAATTCTTGATGAACACTTCTGGTCACTCAAAAAGTAATGCTGCTTTCCAGTGAAGGTGTTCTGCCTCTGTTCTGTTAAGACCATTTCAGTGCATCCTGCTGCTGTCCTTAATATTGCTCACATATGCCCCTGCTGCATTAATAAGAGCACCACTAATGAATAACCATTCTGGATGCAAATGCTGACTGAAGACAGCTAAAACATGGAGATATACATGAGTTTTGGTTATTCAGAAATGATTCTATGGAGGCAGAAGTAGATTAATTAAGTGGTAGATTTCAGCCTGGAGAAGACTCAGGGGAGACCTTGTTGCAGCCTTTTATTACCTGAAAGGGCTTCCAGAAAAGCTGAGGAGGGGCTGTTTGTCAGGGAGCACAGTGACAAGACAAGGGGGAATGGCCTTAAGAAGGGTAGATTTAGATGACATATTAGGAAGAAATTCTTCCCTGTGAGAGTGGTGAGGCCCTGGCACAGGCTGCCCAGAGAAGCTGTGGCTGCCCCCTCCCTGGCAGTGTCCAAGCCCAGGCTGGATGGGGCTTTGGCAACATGGTCTGGTGGAGGGTGTCTCAGCCTATGGCAAGGTGGCAAGGGGTTGAGACTAGATTGTCTTTGAGGTCCCTTCTAACACAAACCAGTCTGAGATTCTATGAACAGTCCACTGAATTTGACCAAAGCAAAGCTCAGTGTCTTTGTTTAGTATTACTTAGACAATTCCAAAAATACCCAAGAGATAGGTATGCAGTCTTGGAGGCTGAGAAGACTGCCTCAACAGAAGATACCCAAGCCTGAGTAAAGAGACTGTGCCACTCCAAATGTATAAGTAATGACTTACATTCCAAAGTATTCTTTGGAAATACACAATCCAGAGTCTCAAATTTTAAAGTAATTTTGTTACAAGTAAAGTTCCCTACCACCTAGTCCATCTAAAAACATGCATGTTTTGAAGTAAATATCAGAGAACTGGGGTGTTGAACAATCATCAGTCTTGGTGGGCTTTTTTTTTTTTTGGGGGGGGGGGGGGGGGGGGGATATTTTAGGCCTGAACTGGAACAAAAGCCAAACCCTATTTCAAAGTTCTGGTGCATTTGTTCTGGAATTGAAACTTAAAGAGTCACAATCACAGCTGAATGGAAACTGGAATTGGCAAAATGTGGTTTTGTGTGATCCACGGACTGCACATGCCAAAGAACATGAAAGTAATCCCAAGATGAGTATATAAATTCACCGACATTCTGGTCATTTTACTTTGATCATTCTCATCTGTCTAATACCTTTCCTCTGACCCATTTTTTATACTTTTTTTTATCAAATTAACTGCAGTACCACTTTGGTTTATGTCAAATTCGTATCAGCAAACTATGAGAGGCTGAAGTGTTGTAGAAGAGAAAATTAATGGAAAATATATTGTAGAAAATTCACAGAGTTTGCATTCCTCCTGCTGCACTTTTCAGACAAGCTAATGCTAGCCAGAAATTACCCATAAATGTTTCATTTTTTACTCTTTATCAGGCAAGAGATAGCAATATGGAGTCTGCCTCAGAAGACATGAACAATTAGAAGTTGATTCTGCTCCTTTTGAGCCTTTGCAGCACAAGGTTTCATTCAGGGAAGCTTGGATGGAAGGAAAGCCTGAGCGTGTGGAAGCTGCCTACAGTCAACTGAAATCGCCTGGCACAGCCTTCTCTTGATCCTCTCTGGGAATGAGTGGAAGAGTGGGGGAAAAGTGAGAAGAATCACACCAAGTGTTGCAGGACAATTTAAGCTGCTCTGAGGCCTGATTTCTGTCCTGAAATACTTGCTTCGTGCTGTAATTTAGCTATATCCTTTGTCAGAACAAGAAGCAGAACCTAAAATCCATGAATTTTATATAATCTTTTATGCTGGCAGGTCCAGTATGGCATCTTTCAATAAAGTATTTAGAAAAATACACTTTTACATTGTAGTAAACCTTTATTTTTAGTCTTCCTGTCACTTCTCTTAATCTGGGCATGTTTATCAGCATCATTCCTCCTGGGCTGCCTCTGTAGATACATAATGTATTCTGATGGCATAGTGTCTATTCATCTATAATGCTGTTGAGTCAGTTGCAGTCATATTTGAGCATTTGATAGTTTAACCTTGAAATAAATGGTAGTTGAATATCTCTTCACCACACCCAAATATGTTCCTGACTAGTCATCAATTCTTACTTCCATTCCTCTGTCATTATTAGAATTCTATTTTTACAGCAGAAAATCTCCCTCTATAAAATATTGTTCATTATCCAGAAATAAATGACACCGCCATCACGCTTAATATACAGGAGTTTTGTGGGGGTGTTTGCAGTGTGGGGGTGGGTGAAAGCATGTTCTTTCTGAAATTTTATCTCAACATTAAACTGAAAATCTGCACTTTGGTTCCAGGCAGGAATGCAGCTGCATTCCTAAAGGAAATCGGGAGCCTAACAGCTGGCCATGAGGGAGCAAAGGCAAAATAGCTATTTGGCTTCAACAGCATTCGGATTTGGCCCTCCTTGCACTGGAAACATATAGATATGCAGGACTGAATCAACGACTATTTGTATTTTACAAGGCTTACTGTGCATTTATAGAAGTCAATGCTATTCCTTGGTAATTACCTACACTTAGTACGTACTAGATGCTATTTTTAGGAACTACAACTGGTACAAATATTTTTAGGAACACATCCAGACTCACATGATGACCATCCTTTCTTCTCATGCAGATACAGTGGCGCCTCATTTAGCCCAACCCCGTACTCCCAGAGCTCAGGAAAGGAGGCTGTTCAGAAAGTAGTTTATAGCCGCCACCCGAGCAATGGATAATTATTCCCTGGATATTTTTAGGTGCCACCTGAGTGATGGATAATTATTCTCTACATGTCTTGAAAGCTGAAACTACCTGGGGGCTAAAAGGCACAGTTTCATAAGCTGATTGTGGTTCACAGGATAGACAACGTGCCACTCTGAATCGGAAAGTAGTGTGAACACTTGCAGCCATGAGGAGGTTTTGAAGGCACTAAGGAGATGTACATAAGGCATTGAAGATGAAATTAAAAAGTCACAGGGCCATAGAAACAGCCCTTCCCCCTATTATTACTTATCCTTATTATTATGCTTCTTTCTTTATTGTAAAATTACCTATTCCTACTCAGCAGACTCTCTGGATCACTTAGTAGGCTGTAATTTATATTTTTTTTCAAACTATGATAAATTTACATTGCTGGTAGCTTTCCTTTTTTTTCTTTTTTTTTTTTTTAATCTTTTTTTTTTATTTACAGTATGAAAAAACTTAACCAATGAATCTTGTAAGCCTGCATAATAGGTCACCTGGCAAATCAAAGTCTTGTTATGATAATAATACATCCAGTGCAGGCTGTTTACATTTTTTCTCCAGAAGATTAGGTATTTGAAAGTGATATTTGCCAAAGTTTAATGGACCTATAAAAATTGAAAGTCAGAGGGGCTACCATTGCCAAGACACGGGAATCCATTATATATATGAAGTAATAGGAAATTAAAAACTTTTGTGTGCTACAGTCGATAAAACCAATGCAATCATAGGTAACAACTAGTGAAATACTCAGGAACAAAAGTTCAAAGTTCAGGTGACGGAAGAAATGTTAATTTTCTTTACAATTCTCTTGTTACTGGAAAGAAATATTAAGCATACTTTGGCAAGATTCAGTTCTATTTAAGTCCCTTTTTCATCACAATATTTCCTCAAACATGCTACAAAATCTTTAGACTCCTGTGTGTAAATACCCAGATTCATGGCTGAGATAGATGAAATCAGGTTTTTAAGTTACTTAATTATAGTAAATTTTCTTTACATATATACATAAAAAATTAATAATGGTATTTTAACCAATTAGAATGGAGTAAATCATTTTGCTAGTGTTTTTAAATAGTCTTTTTTGAATTTGTGTTTCAGAAAATAAATCTGCTTTTCTGATGTATTTTAGTAGATACAGTATTTAAGTAGGTATTTTTGGAGCATGTTGTAAAGTAGATAAGGAATGTGATATGTTCTGTATTCAAATGAAAGTTTCATATTAAAGCAAGAAACTTTCAATGCTACTAAATTTTAAGTACAAAAAAGTTGTTTAAATAAGCTGGATATTTATCACCGTGTAATCATAATAACACCTTGAAGCAAAGCGACATAATCATCTCAATTTTTCAATTTGTCAAACTTACATTGTCTCTGTCCCAGTAAAGTCTCTTTTATTAGTTTTCCCTGCAGGTGTTGCTAAATGTTTCATTATGGTTTTGTCTTCTGACAGGGATTTTCCTACTGTGCTTTTCTCACGGGTGTCTTTTAAATCTAGCAGCAAGCAAAATGATTGCCCTGTGTGGTTGCTGTAGGTTGGGTTGCTTCTCTTCCCTTCTAAATGGGAAGCTATTTTTAAGTTTCTGTTACACTTTGACATTTTCCATCGAGTCTCTGAAGTGCTTGCTTACTGCATTCTAAAAATTCTTCTGGTTTTTGGTTTTGTGGGGTTTTTTTATAAATATAAAGATTGTAGATTTAAAAAGTAGACACGGAAACAAAATTAACTCAGGGAAAGGGGAGCTTAATAGTATAAACAGGAAAGCTTTGAGGTAAAGTAATAAAAATATTCAGCTACCCTAACAAAATGGTAAAGGAGACAATAAAATAACTTGTAATAATTTGCAGTAACTCTTTCTTAGAAAATCTGTAAAAAATTATGACAATAATTTATCAAATAAAAAAAAAAAACCCAACCAAATAACAACAAAAGAAAACCAACAAGGATTTAGGAAGCTAATACCAAGCAAAAATTATCTGCCTACCCTACCTACAAAACAGATTAAAGCCAGTAATAAGCATAAAATCTGGAGAGTTACCTGTGATGAGGCAAATATTTTATTGGTGCTTGTCAAATAATAGTATCTGAATACTACTGTTGAGACTAAAGAACAACTTTAAGTCCTAAGATTAGAAAGTCGAAGAGACATCTTGTATCCTTCTGAGCATACTGAACTCTTATTTATTGCTGCAGTAAGCCATCTAAAAATGTTGAAGGTGAACAGGAGATGATGTGATGGATAAACAATCCATTTAATTATGCCATTTACTGCTGCGGTTGTTCCCATGTGTTTGCAAAATTCTCATTTCCATATGCTAATGAGTATGTCTTGTCAGTCCCTGGTAAATTTCATGTTTCAGGAAGTTTGTTTGTTTGTTTGTTTGTTTTTTCATCTCAAAATTGTACTTACAGGGCCTTCAAGTACAGTCAAACATGGATACTGTGAGTCCTCCTGCTTCTTGCCCCGCATTCCAATAATTTAGCAGCATCCCATTGACTCTTTCACCTGCTCAGTTTTCAAAGCACTGCCTAAGGTACAAAACCTCCTGTTTTTACCAGTCTCTCATTTCACATCTGCCATGCCAAAGCAGAAGAAAATCTGTTTAATTGTGCTTCCCAAAAGCAGTGATCTGTTCTCTCCCCTGCCACCTTCTTATTTTCTTTACTGCAAGTGCAGCAAAGACCATTGTACTTTCTCAGTAGGCTGCAGATAGCTTACAAGAAAATCAGTGTCTTAAATGTGGCTTAGCGGTATATTAGTGTTTGAAATCTGGCAAGAGGGCGAGACGATGGAATTTAGATCTGGGGCTTGAGAGCACAGTGTCTCGTAGGCAGGGAGGCTTTGATAATGATAATAAATGGATGCCAAGCAAGAATGAGTCTATTTAGAAATAGATTTCAAAGTCATCCTCCAGCCGCCTCCTCTAACCCCTTCCCTTGCACCCGTACATAGAAGTACCCTGCTCCTCAGCAGTGTGTCTGCAGGGAGGTGTCATTTGACAGATCCTTGCCAGAACTGAGTAGTGAAATTGTGTCATAAAGCCATGCTATTCTACCCATTGGGTAAACTCAAATGGTAAACACCTGTATACAGTCAGCTTTTTTGTGGGACCCACACAGCTCTCTAAGGTAGCTCCTTTACCCAGAGCAAAACAAGAAGCAGAATTTGAGGTATAGATGCACGAAATTCATAGCTTCGGTTTCCCAAAACCAGAAGTTGAGATTTTGTTCTAGTTTTACTTGCAGAGTAAGGGTTCAGTGACTTTATCCTGCACCACCATTCCACAGAGCTAAAATACATATAATGCTTCAGTAAGAAATCAAAGCCAAATTTTCAATGCAGTCAAAGTTGAGGTCTCAGACCTTGAAGAGAGTGAGTGGGCAGGGCCCAGCATATCCTCAGCAATTAAGGGGCGCATGGGACATGCTGCAGCTATACTGCTGCGAGGGGCCAGACCTTCCCATCACAGTGGAGCAGTATGTGGTCAGGGCTGCAAGGGCCAAAATATGAAGCTCAGCTACTTTACTATTCCTGCCAGTTACTATTTATATGTTATTAGAGTCTAAACCAATTCTAGAATAAAAAGTAACTGCAAGAATATAGTATAAATGTAAATATATGCAAATGCATAACTTTATATAAATTCATTTTAATACATCTATATTTACATGCATACATTGCATATTTGCATCTATAAAAAGTAAATGTAACTATACAAATATAAATGTTCATCCGGAAAAAACTGATTGAAATTTCAGACTTAGGTTTTCCCCATAATTTTTAAAACAGTACTCTATAGGACACTCATCTAATGAACTGCATTTGAGGCATTTCCCTGTTTTAGAAGCAGCCATGACAGAAATATTTCATGTCAGGTTTGATCATCTGAGCAATTTACGATAGGATACAGAATTAAAGATGAAGTGTTCCTAATTTAGGTATGCAGCTTTATTCACTGTCTTGCATGCCTTTCATGGTTCACATTTGCATTAACATTATCGAAATAAAAAGGAACATTTCAAGAAGATTTTTCCTTACAACAGGAAATACGGACACCTTGCTCCTTTACAAATTAAAAATACAAGTGTTATTTCAATAATGGAAAGTATTATATTTTTAAAAAATGTTCTGAACTCTTTGGTTTTCTTCTTTTTCTGAAACAGACTGCAATTCATAGTGCCTAATATTTCAACCAGAAAGACAAATGCACACTGCCACAAAATGTAGTGTTTCACTAAGGTAAGAGAAACAGCAGTCATGGAAAACCACATGAAAAAACAAAATAAAAAGTTAAACGCCATCATGGCAAATTACACTGCTTGAGCAGAAACCATGTTCTTATTGGTTTAAACCCTGACAGCAATATACCACAAATTTCCTTTGATGGTAGTGATTGTGTTTAACAAGGTGGTCCTCGTTTCTTCTCTATCTTTTGATAGCAGCAGCATATCTTCTTTCACTTACAGGACTACACCTAACATTCTAACAGGAGTGTATGCAGTACAGGGAACTGCTAGTTTTGTGCATAGCTATCAAAACAAAACAGTTTTCAAAAGGATTTCATCTATTTATTCATTTTTCCTAGGACCATTACCCTCAGTGTCTATGCAAAAGTCACTTTCCGTTGGTCTGGGAGCCTGTCTGACCTTCAGTGGACCTGCTGGAGAGGGAATCACTGCCACCCGGCCACCATGGCCAGTGCGAAGTGACCTGCACACAATCACTGATAGGTCTGCATTCATGCCTGCCCTGCAACTCCAGAACTGGTGATGCTCAATTACCAAAAGCTGTGTTCCTTTCCCTCCTTTCCCCAAGATATCTCAGCTTTCCAGGTTACATGCCTTATTTATGTATTTTCCATAGCCGATAGTTATCTCTTTTCATTTCTTATGGCAATCATGCAAATGTAGATGTCATCTTTATGCAGCCTTTGTAATTGCATTTCCCTGTGGATGTGTAGGTTTGTTAGTTGGAAGCATCAGATTCCATCCATCAGCCTAAAGAGATAACAAAACGGAGGAGGTCATGCCTACACTAAAGGAGCAAATTTGCAAGTTCTTTGAGCAGGTGGACTATGACAGTGAGAAGATTATTCAAGGTATCAACTGCAAGGACTGTTAAGTGCACGCACTCTGAGAAGGCAATAGGAAAAGAGAGGAGCCCTTTCTCACAAAATGGGCATAACAAAGGCCAGAGAATCTTTCATTTCCCATTTCTGTGGTATAACATCAAAATCAGACCTGAAAGGGGAAATAATCTCTACAACCAATGAGTACACAAATCACTGGCCTTTCCAAAACAGATTTAGTAAAGCATTAACCTAATCAACTACCACCAGGCTTGCTTTTGTTTGGTTTTCTCCACCAGCTCTCTAGGATTATTGTTGGGGATAGCTGACAAGAGAGTCTCAGGAGAGAATGAGGGCCTGCTCATAGTGGAAGCTGACATTGTGGGGTCAAATTCTAAGTCTACAGTAGAAATAGAGCAGTACAGCAGGACCTGTAGTGTGAAACAGTGCTGTAGGCCTATGATTCACATTATAGGCCTTAAAGTTATTTTTCTTGGACTAAGTCTAGCCTAGTCCCATGAACTGGATGCCTGCAAGCCACTGGAGCTCACCTCCCAGCTTAGTTTCATCTGAAGGGAATTCAGGTCCTGCTCTTCAAGACCTGTTGACTGTGTGAGCCAAGGCATGGTAAATGGAAGTGACTGGAAAACTCATTTCAAAAGTACACTTCCAATCCAAATGATGCTACTAGGGTTGGCAACTCTCATGTTTAGAAAAAGTCTTGAAAATAGGACTACACAACCAGCACCATATTAAGAGAAATAAGATTTTTAGAAGCAAAGCAAAATTACTCGTTTCTTGCAATATCACTTTGAAAACTGCAGATATTTTAAACTAGTCTGAGGATGAATTGGGGGTGGACTTTGTTTGGGTAGGGTATGTCTATATATATATGACTTCCACATATCTAATTTAATTCTCCTTTAAGCCTAAAAAATCCAGCAGCTCTGCGTGAAATATTTATGTAATCTGTCTATGTATAGCCTGGCTCAAGTCAATTCTGTTGGTTCCCAATTTTTCCATTACCTCTCATCTTTAAAAAAAAAAAAACCTTATAACATGACTTAAGTAGGAGGTCCTGGATTTTTTTTCCATTGTTGATTTTTAAATTAATTTTTAAAAACTCAGAGGAAAACAGTATACCTGCATAATCAGAAAAGTTACAGCACTGTAGTCATTGTCTTCTTGTATTTAATTTTGAAGGAAATAAATTTTACACAGGTTACAATGCTGAAGGGGAAAAGAATATGTGCATGTTACAACAGCTTTTATTTCTGTTGTGAAGCAATATACCTTAAAAAGCAGTAAACATTCTAATGAAATGGCAGATGAAGCAGTGGACCATAAAATTAATACGCATCAAATGACAAAAAGGAGATGATCAGTTGATAGGCTGTTCCATAAACTTTGCATGCATAATTCAAATGATGTTTAGCAATTCATGGATCTCAGTTATAGCTTTTTTTATTGCCAAGTCACAAAGTATATTTGTTCAAGTAATAATATAACTTTTTTTCATGGCAAAGTTTAAACAATTCAGACGTCAAGTATTTGATCCACCCATGAGCGCTTTAAAAATATGGGGCAGGGCTGGGAGGAAATGAATGTAGCGAAGATTTTACTGAATACAAACACAACAGAGATCTTTTCACCTTTTTTTTTTTTTTGCCAATATAACTTCAGCATAACATCAGCTCCTGGAGAGAGATTTATACTGAAACTGAGAAGTATTTCAGCTTTCAAGTTGATTACTTGAACATTATTGAGACAAAAATGCCTGTAATTTGAGCTGTGAAAAACAATGCCATACAGATTGCCTATAGGAAGAGAGTTGGAAATGGTTGAGATATAGAGCAGTTTGTATATGATATAGAAAGAATTTATATTTAGTAATCAAGAAAGAGTCTGACATACTCTGTTGTTTGTATTTGATATCCAGAGCAGAATAAAATGTTTTTCTTAATATACTGAATCTTGAGCTTCAGTCCTTTCAGCCTAAGAATTATAATACAGGCACAAAGTGATTCTGGCCCTTGGGTCTTCAAGAACAGTCTGCAATGAAAATGGCATGGAAATGCAATAGTAACAAAGATATCAAGAAACTGATATGTTCCTATTATATATCTTGGAATATAAATGGATTTGTAAAAGAAGAGGATGGATGTAAGCACAGAAAGAAGCATATTGACGGGGTATTACACAGCCATGCAGCTTTCTGCTAGAGGGTATAAGGAAAGCACCAAAAGCAGGTATTTGGAGAATTCAGATCTCACTAAAAATGTTTTGTTTGGGGTCTTTTGTTTGGTTTTGGTTTGTTGTTTTTTTTTTTTTTCCAATAAATACTGAGTAGTTGAATGAAAAATAGAAAAATTAAACTATGAAAAGAGAGTATAAACATGGTTGTTATTACTGAAGTATTCATGTACCATTGAAAACATCATCATTTAGTTTTAAACTAAGTACATCCTCCAGCTATAGGACTTCAAGAAGTCTCTTCCAATACAAGGATGCCCAAGACAGCCCAAGATAAAGTAATATGTTGACTAACTGAAGAACTGAGTCCACCCTCAGCAACTGAGTGTACCATTAGCAAGTTTACTGACACCAAGCTGTGTGATGTGGTCAACGTGCTGGAGGGAAGGGATGCCATCCAGCATGTTGACCACACAGAGGGACCTTGACAGGCTTGAGAGGTGAGCCCATGTGAACCTCATGAAGTTCCACAATGCCCCAGTAGCCACTAAGGCCCATATCTTAGGAAAAATCAAAAGTACTAATTGAGTGACAGGACTGTGCTACCCATAGATGCAGAAGACTTCATGGAGCTGGATTACTGAATGAGCACCCTAGAGACATTTTACTCTGTGTAGCCTTGAAAAATGCAGTAGGTTTATATCATATTTTTTAATCTATTCTCCTTCTCCAGAGGCAGGGTATGATTTACATAGCGCTCCAAGTTATGAGTAAGAAAATCCATTAAACTTATTTGGAATTCTTTTTTGGACATTTTTGTCACTTGGGATGAAATCCTAGACATGCTGAATTTGCTGGGAGGCTTGATCATGATTTTTAAATAATCATGATTTCTTTCACTCATTAGTGTGCATTTCAGCATTGCAAACTTGCATTTAGCCTTGTTAGTCATTCCGATTCTCTCCTACTCTCTAGAAAAGAATGATTCAATACTGTAAGGATAAAAGTGGGATCCCAAATCTTCATAGATTTTTTTTTCTTTGATTATGTGCTCTCATTTTCTTGCAATTCTATCACTTTGTCCTCTCTGATTTGATTTTCTTGCTAAGCATCCTTTCTAATAAAGTGTTATGTTCAGTGGAGGACTTGCAGTGAGAGATTCAAATAATAGCAGGTGTAGATCTGTAGGAATTTTTTATTGTAATGCACTACTGTGAAGAACTCATGCATTGATAGTGCAGTATACTTCATAAACCATTATGGCCGTAAGTCAATCAGCTTGAATGCAGCAGGGGCACTGCTGCAAATGCATAGACTTGATGGAATTCATTCCAGTCACTTATTCTTGAGGTAGGATTAGAGGAAATTTTGATCAATTCATGCATCTCCAATTTGGCCTGCAGCGTTGAGCTCTGGCTACAGCAGAGCTCTCAAGCTGAGCACAGATGGGGCTGGATAGTATCTGGGTGAGAAGCTTCCAAAAAAAAATCTAAATGCTGCAACATGTAGGTGTTGGTAACTCACTAGGCAGTATGCTTCCCTCAGGTCTGCTCCTTACATCCATGCCTTTCAGCTTGGTAGCAAATGACAGCTTGCTATAGGTATTTCCTTTGAAGACAAGAGATAAGATCAAGTTCCTTATCAGTTGAAAAATTCCATTTTATGTTCTCCAGTGCCAGCCTTGTTATCATGTCTACCCTTCCAGCTCAAGCAATTCCATTATATTCTGTCAAAAAGAGCAAATTAGAACTGCTGTCAATATAAACCAGCTACAAGTGCATTGTGCAGAGAATTAGTTGAGGCTATCTGTATTTGAAGAAAGGGGGATTTGTTCTGGGTACTAGTCATGACAAACTGCAAAAGCTCACTTCTCTCTATATATATATGTTGAAAACCTCTCAACTTTAGGACTCTTGTTTTGTTAGTATAATCTCCATAAACTCTGCAAATTATCCTAAGTCTTGCTGTTCAAGTCAAGCTTTATTTTTTAAAACTGTGACTTCGTTTATGCTGGAGGACCTCAATTACAAGTTCAAGCTGCACTGCCACTGCAGCTGGGAATACTTTCAGCATGTTATGTAGGTAAATATAACATGACTTAGAGCCTGCTGTTCTACGAAGCATTTGCACACCCGCTAGACCCAACGCTAATCAAGAACTACTCTGGGGCAGGGTAGGAAAGGCCACATTTCAGGTGCTTGACAACATGTCTTACCCATTTTTTTTAACACTACTTTGCAATTCAGGACAGATGTCTCTCAGAACCCCTTAGGAAACTCTATTAAACTCTTCAAACATGAAGTAGGTTTTCACCAGGTTCTCTCACACCACAACTGTGCATGGATGCTGGAAAGTGAGTTTGGTGCTCAGAAGCTAGTCTGAAATACCACTGGGGATGAAAGTGGGCGATGTGGCACCACCGCTGTGTGAAATGTTGGTCGTGCTGTGGGCCAAGTTCTGCTCATGTTACTTCTCCTGCTTGCAGAAGAATCAGTGGAGTTGCACGAATGTATGCTATGGGTCTCATCTTAGCCTGAATCTGCTAACCTACTGACATTGCTTTGAAATGACACAGTGGATGCTTGAATTTTTTCCACTTCACATCGTTTGCAGGTAAAATGAGTTGGAGAAAGTATAATGGAGGAGGCAAGAATGACACTGTGAAGCTACGTGGAGGAACATTACTTTTATAAGTCTTTAGGAATCAGAAACTGCCTTTGCACACATTGACACACCATCATCACATCTCCTCAGTTACTCGCCCCCAAAACTAAAAAAATGCAGACAGGATGATAACTGATGTAATTTTGGTGATGAAATTATCTATGATCTACCCAAAGTTATTCAAGAGATGTTGTCATCCTGTACCCTTTCAAAGAAATACAGAAAAAAAAGTATTTTCTGTCATGATGAGCATGCCTTTTGAAAGACAGGAGATAAAGCATCCCAACATGTAAATAATATCAGTAAAACAATAGCCATAGCTATCATCTATCACTGAAACAAAAGTACATGGGAAATCAGATATGTGTCAGAAGTCAGGTTATTAGGATGGGACATCTCTTTTATCCTCTTGCAGCTGACCTATTTTTTTCAGTCTTACTGAATTTTTGGTCACTCTAGTTACAAGACAAACTGAATGTGTTAGCTCATCTACACTCCCACAAAGAGGTTAAAGAGGCGCTGGAGGAGGGGAGCCCAAATAAAACCCTGCCCAACCACTGACAGGCCCATGCAAGGAGCCATCAACCCGTCAAAGCACAGAGGAGAAAAGGGGGACAACAGTAGGCAGGGGAAGACCCAAACTGAAGACCCAAAGGGAAGGGCACCCTCCCAGGGCTTCCCCACCAGACCCTCAGCCCCAGTGTTCAGGTGGAACAGTGTTCAGGTGGGAAACTGAGTCATTGGGAGCAGCTCTGTGGATCACCTATGGGACTAAAGGCCATCACAGTCTGCCTGTCTACTTATTAAAGTCCACCTTCAACTTCATTCCAGTAAGGTGCTCTTCCCCATGTATGTGTGTCCAGGAAATCGTGCCAGCAACTGGAGTGGGGCTGCAGCCTCAGGAGCTCATACATCCAGGTGCCAGCAGCTGGGGAGACTGAGTCCAGCTGCCGGATGGATCCACATTGTGTACATCCTTTACTAGTAGACGTCTGTCCTACACAGCCAGAGAGAGCAGCAGGACAAAGCCATTGGTACAGCCTGTGTTTGGTGAATTCCTGAGTGCCTGTGACCCACACGGCCAGCTGTCTGTCTGTCCCTGTGCATCACATAGGCGCACAGTGCCTGTGCGTGCTCTGTGTGGGGGTGCCTACTGGGAACACATTCACCGCCTCACTAGCGGCTGGGCCTGGGAGCAAAGTGGCAGCCGCCTTGCCGCTCCTGGGCTGTCGGAGCCAGCATGGTGTGTTTCATCACAATATATTTAGAATTTCTAACTCCAAATTCCCCTAACAGAACAGACACCAGTTTTTAAAAAGTCTAAGCAGGTCTGCTGCTTAGCTTCCTGAGTGCAGTCCTTTCCTTTGACAGGTCGCATTTGTTTCACTTGTGGGAAGTAATGTCAACCCCAGGAATCCACTGGTCACCATGATAGCCATGAGAGCCCCAATCAGTGCTGGCAACCATAATGTGCAGATTTTAAATTCTTCATTAAAACTACTCAAATGCAACAATACATCTTAATACATCCTGCCACTTAAGTGTTACATTCTGAAAGGTCAGATACAAGTGGAAGAAGGTTCTTGAAGGTACAAAGACTGCTTTGCATATCTACCTTTCAAAACACAGTGTGTAAGCAGTGATTGCTCTTCTAAATTAATAACTAGGCACATTAACGGCTTGCTTAGATACACAGAATCTGTGTGACTGCATGCGAGTATGATAGTATTGGAAAGTGCCGTTCAACAGGAATCACTGCATTATATCAATGTTCATATGCAAAATATTTTGAAGGAGAAAACTATTTAAATTAAGAAAAAAATAATACTCAATAGAGATGAAAAAATCAGATTTCAAGAAAAACTGAAGGATGTCACAGAACATAATAGCTAAAAATGCTGACTTCTGTGAAGCAGCGCTGTAAAATACAGAAGATGATTAATATTCACTCCGCAGATTACTGGAAAAATCCATAAATGTTTAAAAACCTTAATTGGCTATTCCAGTCTCAAGAGAGAGGGAAAATAAGCCTGCTATTGAAAAGTACATGAGTAAGAAAGAGAGCTTTTGATAAAGTCAGCATGGATCCAAATCGCTCTTTCACGGGCGTAAGGTGAATATTGATTAGTGCCATTTCCTTGCTTTTTGGGTTGTGCTTTTTTACATGTCTGTAAGGAAGTTCTGAAACAGCCTTCAGATGTTTGGGCTTTTTTTCTCATTTCTTAGGATGCACGTGAACAGAACCCATTTCCTTCCCTGGCAATAGCACTGATGCATTACTACTGCCTTAGTTTTAACCAGTTTAATGTGCAGAAAAGCAGAGTGTTGCGCTATGTCAGCAATTCTGCGGAGCAAAATGTTGATGGAAATGGCAGGCTGCTGTTGGAGGCAGCGATGGGGTTATGGGAAGCCCAGGCTCTGTGTGGAAGGAGTGAGTGAGGGTCCCTGGGAAAAATATGGAGCAACATCTGTGTTTCGCTGAGCTCTCGCAAGAGAAAGCATTCTGCACGCTTTTTATTACAGGCTTTTGATGAAACTGAGATGGCACCGTTGAATGTTTCCAAGATTAGAAATGCTAACGTTTCCTTCACCACATTTGGGAGCTGCTTTTGACAGAGTATGGCATAGCAGACACACAGGGACCTGCTGCGCTGCAGATTTTGCCAGGCTCTATAGCAGCCGTCATATGCTGCTTTAATCTTTCTGCTTCCTTTTTATTTTATTTCAGTTTTCCTCTTCCCAAGCAAAATTTCTGATGCATAAAAGCCTGCGTTATTTGTGAAGCAAGAGGTCTGCAGTAATTATAGTGTTTAACTTCTGATGTGAAGCATTCTTCTTTCGGGTATGTTGCAAATGAGATTAGCTGCTTGCCTTTCATATCCTCTGCATACTCGCTCCAGCAGAACGGCTGCGTTACACAGGCACTTGGTTACTTTCCTCCTTGTCTTTCCCTTCTATTGTTTAAGACAGCTTAAAGAAATAAATTAAAACTCCGCCGTTAAGTGGAACCTGTTTCTCTCAGGAAAACATAATAATGGTCATTGAGACAATGGCACACGCTGATATTGTAATGAACCGATGCAGTGCGCTGCATTTCATAGACTTGAGGCAATTAGGTATTGAAAATTACCCATCCACCGAGCTCGCCCACCCACACTGACAGTATAAGAACAGTCCCTGTAGGGTATTTCTAAGTGTTTTGACTGGTCTAGTTTTAAAATTTCAGAAGTGTCGAGACCACCTTGAAATAAGAAAATCCAAGACATATTTCAAATGTATCTCCCTTTGACGTCAAATACTGCAACCATGAGGCTAGAAAAATGTTCTGATTTACCAAAATGCAACGTGTATCTATGCAGAAGGTATAGAACTGCAGCTGGAAAGTATATTTTAATCCTGGTTATTGACTATCAGAAAGGGCTAGGCTGATACAAAAGTAATGAGAATAAGATACTCTCTGCATAGGATTCACAGTGCTGTTTTAAAAATTGTGACAAAATATTGTAAATGGATTGCAGAGGAATGTAATTTGTGAGTTGTTGTTTTGGTTTTTTTTAATCATTCCAGCGTAAAATCTAGAGATCACAGTTCAGGAATGACGTTGGCTACATGCATGTCCAGAACGGGTCTAGGCAATGTGGGCAGTTGAAAGAATTCAGGCAAGTAGGTTTCCACAAAATTATGTTTAATAGCCTTCAAATACACAAGTATCTTCAGTCACAAGCCTTACCTGAGTGGTTGGTGAGTAAAATAAGAAAACAAGGGATTATGTTACAGTACAGAAGGATTAGATTAGATGCCTGGACAACTTTCAGATTTAACGGTAGTGATACAGAAAGAGACTGAATGGGGGTGCCTTAGAGACCCCATCACTGAAACTTTTAAAGACAGGTTACACAAACTCTTTTCAGGTATGACATGGTATATAATTCACCCTGTCAGGACATGAGGATGGATTAGCTGACCACCTGGAATCCCTTCCAGCCATAAGACTATTTAGAAGAACAGAATATGCACCCACTATAATTGATAGTCTGTTTCAGCTTTACTGCTTCTCTTCATTTTTTTGCCTTGTCACCTTTAATGTTCTGTAATAAAAAAACTGACTGAAAAAAGGGTGTTTTTTTGTTGAATTGTCCTTCTGTTGTTTATATGAAGGAAACCTTGAGAGTATACCAAGTCTAAGTATACTGAATTCTTTGGGAGCCAGTGCCTACTTTGTACTATTAGTAACTGCTTTGCACTCACAAAGGCTCCAGGTCAGCCCCATAAATAAGGTAGCAAATACTGTTAAATGTTTGCCCCAGATGTGAGAAAGCACCAAAGAGGGGAACATAGAGGAAACAGAAGCATGCCTTGCTCAGTACTGAAGAAAGCAGTCTTCTGGTCTTACCACCATGCATCTTCAGTAAGCAGTGCAGGCTGCAGCACACTCTGAAGGTCAAGTTTCCTGGTTCTCCAGCTCAATAACCTTACTGATGTCCTTCTTACAAAAACCAAAGCACTGTGAGGTAGGAAGGAGCGATCTGAGAGGCAACTGATGGCACATACACTGTGCTGTAGTCAGGGTGGGCATCCTGGCACAGGAGCCTGAAACATTCCCAACTCTTGTGACTGAGCTAGAGTCTTAATGTGGGAGCTGGTTTTGAGTGGAATTTCTAGACAGAATAACTAATTCCAACTGTTCCCATTAAGTGTCTTAAAGTTCAGCTGTATGATACACTTAAAGAGTTTCTACCTGTTAATTGGACTGTGATAATTTGTCTGTAGCAAATGCTAGCAAGAGGTTTCTATTCTCAGTTCAGATACCCAGAAGTGATGAAAAGAAGCTATTGCAAATCAGCTTGAAAGCAGCAACTTTTTGAGCTTTGGGACTTCTTTATGAGCACCCATTCAGACATCATCCTTACATCCCTCAATCTCTTCACAGTGTAGCTTGTCTGGAAATTGGATAGAAAAAACTTATATAATACAGGTCATAAATGCTTCCTCACTCATTTCACTTACTTTGGGAGCATCTGATGTTCCCAGCTCAGAGCAGCTCAGATCCCATCTACAAGAAGATTTTGCTCTCTGAAATAAAGAGTCAACTGAAAATTGTTCCAGACATTAGAAATGTATCACTGCTCTTCAGCTTCCCAAAAGTCCTCCCTAAAGATCACCTCCAGCTCTGGTTCACCAGTACACCAGAGCCTTCAATAAGGAAGTAGCACACTGGCTGACTGCTGCCTTGCTAAGTCGTAGCCTTTTGATCACAGAGTCATATCTGCTCCTATGGCTTCCTGACCTGGCAAAGATAAGATAGGAAAAGAAAAGAAAAAAAGAAAAAATGACTGATCATTTTGGTCACTTGGTCATTCAGTCCTAACTGCTTATTTCAGCTCCAAACCCAAAAACAATTAAAAAAAAAAGAACCCAACCTGTCAGCTGAGACAAAATAAACTGGATTCTCTTTCTTTAAGAAATGGTTTAACTTTCTTTAGATTGCACTTATTTAAAGTTGGCAGGTATGAGTTGTGTTCTTAAAACCTGGAACAGTGGGCCTGCTAGCTTGGGGCATGAACATGGTCACATGCATGAAGCTTTCCTTTCTAAAGCTTTTCCTCTTCTAATCTTGCAGGCTTTAATGACTTTTTTTGCCATTGCTCTTATTCCAGCCCTGCTACAAAAAAAGAAGACATGAATTGTCCTTCTATATTTTGCTATGTGTGTATGGACACATGTATAAGTGAGAAGCTGGGCTAATGCTTTTTCAGAAGTGAGGGAGACTCCTAAAGCTCCAAGTTTTGCCTTGCTGAACTACAGTGATGGGGAGTTCGGTGCATAACCTGAATCTGGCCATACTCTCCTAAGCACAAATCAGTAACTCCACCCTGAAACAGGTATGCCAGGATCAAACATCATCTGGAAGTCTTCCTGCCTTTCCATAGGTGTCCCGACTGGGCTGGGTGTCAAATTTTCAGACAGCTCAGTTTAAGCAAGGTGAAATTCATTCTGTGTGACAAAATGGTGATTGGTATTATAAAATGAAAGCACAGGTTCTCCTTCTGAACCTGAAACTACTGCGATTCTCCTGATATAAAACAAGTAAATAGTATAAGCATACACAGAAGAAAAGGTTTCTGTGTATCCTGTGTGCTTGTATAAATGCTTGCATGGTTATTTACCTACATCTAGGCAAGGTCTGAATATCTAAAAGGAGCTGGGCTAATTTGATTGCTGCCATAGGCAGAGGGATGACCACTGATTTATAGCAACAACTTGAATGATTTGTGGATTTGTGCACGGTGCCACCTAACAAGTTACAGCCTTGTGTCCTCACAGGGCTTGTTGACTAAAGGACACTTTTGTTGAAGTTCCTCTGCCAGGTTCTAGTCGTTTCAGCTATTGAATCTTACCTGTGTACATTTCAGATTTAAAATACTAGACATCCATAATTTAAAACAAATGTTAAAGAGTGCTAAGGCAATATGCACATGCAGATCTCAAGCTGCAGCTCAAAATTTCAAAATGTCCTGATAAAATATATGCTTGTACTGTTCAGGAATTTTTTTCCAACAAAAAGCAGGAGAAGCAAGTCACCAACTGGTTCTCTGATGTATTTTATTTTATTTTATTTTATTTTATTTTATTTTATTTTATTTTATTTTATTTATTTTTTATTTCATTTTATTCCTGCCATATGTTGAAATGCCCATAAGGTCCACTAGAGGAAAAGTTCTGTCTTTGAAGAGAAATGAAAACAACTGCTTGTGCAACAAATTCAAGCCATTGCACGAAGACACTTCGGAACAAAAAAATCTAAGTTGTAGAACTTCACCTCTGGGAGCAAAGTCCCTGTTTATTAGGCATTAAGGGTATTCATATTCTATCTGCAACAGCAAACTGCTGCAAAGTTTAAAATTAACTATAAGAAAGAATACCCAAACAACGGCTATTTATTAAACTTGGGAAAGTAAGATTATAAACAAATGCCTTGCTTTTTCTTATCTAAAAGAAACACAATCATATGAATGAAAAATGTAAGTTAGTTTCTAGATTACCCTTTCTCGGATCCCTTCAGAGGAAAGGATACTGCAGCACAACAACCTCTGCCAAATGGCACTTTGCGATTAGGAGCCGGGGTCTGGGCTGCTGGTGTCACAGTCCCGAGTGCGAGCAGCTGGTGTCTGGGCTGAGGTGGGCGGGAATGGCTTTTGCTGGAGCACTGCTTCTAACTGAGGCAGTCCCTGTGGGGATTGCAGGATTAAATTGCTTGGGAGGCTGCTCTCAGTTAAAAAGGTCTAAAAGATACCAGAGGCGTGAAAAAAGAGAGTGCTTAAGAGAAGATTCATGCCTGGAATTCCAGGGATAGAAGGCAGAGAAAATGCTTAAAAACCCACAGAAGTCATGTTAATACCTGAACTGGCAAGTAGTCTGTGCTGATAACCTCTGAGAGCATGAGGAGAAATGTTATGCTGCATCCAGCAGTGCAGAGCTCACAGCAGAGCATAGCACTGCCTGTCAGAAGATGGGGCTGGAGGCAGGCTTGTACCTCCATGGGAGTCTGAAACAGCTGGCAAAGGCCTCATCCACTACCCCTTTAGGCAACTGAAGCTGAGGGAGGGTCTTGACCCCCACTCCTTCTGATAAAGGCTACGTTGTTATGGGAGCATCTTTCTCCTACACCCACAGGAGCATCCTTCTCTCTATGTCCTTCTCCTGTGCCAGTCTTTCCCCCCAGCCTGACCGAGGCCTCCAGCAGCTTGTCCTACCTTGTTGCCAGGGATATCCAGAGAGATCAACTTTTGGGTCATAGTGGTGGCCATGGCCATGGTCATGTAGACCACCTGATTCAGAGCTCACCCACCTTGCACAGGACTGAGTTGGACCAGAAAAGGACTGAACCCAGTACTTTTCCTACCTGTGCTGCAAAGTACCCAGCATCAAAGGTCTGGGGCAACAGAGTAAGGCTGCTTACTTCTACGAGCACTGTATGCTCACAGATGAAGGCTGAGCACCTTGCCCTTTGTGGCAGCTCAGTGGTTGCTCCACAGAGGCACCAGCAAAGGAGAGGGCCAGCCTCCTCCCAGAAGGCTGTTGTGGATGCCTGTGTTCTCCTCAGTGTCAGCTTCTGGGGTGGGTTCTTCCCTGCTCCACAATGCTTTCTGGACTTGATGCAGAGTCCTCCCACAAGCACCTTTTGCTCAAGCTCTGGCTTCTCTTGTGAGTTACAACCTCTCTTCACCTGTTTCCAGTCAGGTCTCCTCACACTGTGCCCACACGCAAAATCAGACTTTCCCCCACTCTGTTCCAGAACCCTACCAGTCTCTTGTCCCCATTCCCATGTGGTTCTTCAAGTCTTCAGCCTGGTTCCTCCTGTAAGTCTGTTTTTTTTAATTTATTGCTTTGTCATTCCCACACCTCTGACCTATGCAGAGACACTGTTTTTTGCCAGTTCTCTGAAGAAAGCCTTGATAAATTGTTTTTCCCATTCACATTTCTACTTACTGTTCCCAGGTGCTTCCATTTGAATAGACAGCAGCTAAATGACTACCAGCATTGCTGGGCCAAGAGAAATATGATAGAGAACAGCGAGTTCAAGGTGGATTCGTTGTGCACAGAAGCAATATTTTTCATGACGACTTTAGAAAATTGAGCAGAATACAGAATTTGTTCACATATCAAACCTGGAGATGTAACTCAAGTTTTCACCTGAGTCACAAAAACTTTTGTATTTAGTGGCACAATAGATCCAAAGTGTCTCAAGGTGACTGTTCAGCTGAAAGCCCTTGCTGGTGACAAAGGTTCAGCTATTACAATTCATTGCTAAGAGCGCTGCCAACAACTCTCTTCTGCCACTCAGCAGAAAAGTCTGAACACCAGCGTGCATATTAACAAATTGTCAGCGGGGGTGATGTTGTTTTAATCTGAGGCTGTTGAATATTCTTTTTAGTCCTTGCCCAAGACTCATCATCTGCCACTAACCCCTGTTTAAATGCTTTACCATCCTGCTTTGTGCTTTTGTGGAAAGAGATTTCTTTGTCAGGCCTCCTTGAAAGTTGACCATTGTAAACTTATATGCCATTGACAGAGAAAGAGGGAAATATGCACATATTTATGTCACAGAGATGTTAAGTGAGCTCAGAAGCTATTGTAAGCTCACAGAACATTTACCGTGTATGTATAAATGTTCTCCATAGATATATGTTTATATTAGCTATATGTGTGCACATGCATGTTTATATACATATAAAAGCATCAACTTAACATAGACTGTTCTATCATGGCCTGGACTGGTCTGAAATCTGGACTGGTAACAAAGACCACTTTGCTTGCACACTTTTTGTTCTTTAGAAATTTTGGGCAGCTCCTCAGGGCGCAGTTAGGTGAGCACCAGAAGAGTATGCAATAAGGCTGCTTCTCAGGATGGGGACTGTGTTTCTTGCATTGTTTTGTTTGCCTAGTGACAGTATTCCAGACCAAGAAGAGATTCTAACTGCAAGGGCAGTACAAATCTCAGTGCAATACTTACACATGAACTTGTGCCCCTAGGGATGTTTGGCTACCTTTCCAGCCATTTCCTTTGTCCCTAAGTTTTATCCGGGTAGACACAAGACCACAAGAGTCCCTCCTGCTCCTTACCTGACTGTAAGAGCTGTGATCATCCTTTGCGCAAGGTGGCAGCAAAAGAAAGCTCTGCAAAGTCATTCCTCTCTCCCATGGACACCTCCTGTTAAGGAGAGTAGCTGCTACAACTTCATTAATTGTGTTTTAAAATACACCTCTTACTGATAGTGGTTAATATATATGTGAATGATACATAGACTCACTTTTACTTAGGAAACACTGTCACACTCTTCTCTCCACTTTTTACCAATTTTCCTGAGGGGAAAGGCTAGAAAATTGCATGCAGAGAAAGGAAAAACCATAAAACAAATCCCCCTCTGAATAACTGATTTTCCCTTTCTGATTTTATTTTTAAAAAAGAAATTTTTTTTCAGCAAAAACACAACTGCTTTGGGAGAAAGGATCAAGTGCAGGGCACAAAAGAAAAAATAAAAATAAAAACAAGTGTAAGCTTGATGTTTAATTAAGACATCTCCATGCTAGCTGACTAATTCTGATGGATGTAGTGGTGGTGCACCATGTTTCAGCACACAAATTTTGTATTTCTAGATTAATAAGTAGTCTGAAGAATCTGGCTATGGAAATCCTAGCTAGTAATTACCTAGATGAAGAGCAAAGAAAAAGGTGGAGCCCATACCAATAGTTCTCCTGAACTCCTATTCAGCATTTGCTGCCTGGGTGTGTTTAAGGTTATTGTTTGCTTGCATTTTGGAGGAACAGAGTTACTTTATTCTTCTGAAGTCCAACATATCATGAACGGAGTATTTTACCACAAGCATTAAAACTGACCAAGCTACTTTAAGGTTCATTCAGCCTCAAAATATTCCTAACACATTTTCCCCACATGGAAGAAAAACCTTAGGTGAGTATTTTCTTTAATGTTATTTATACACTTTCAACTCTGTTAAAAGTCAATAGAAGTAGTTCACTCTGTCTGCAGTAAACCTTTGACAGAGACAGTATTTAAACTATGCCCAGAACTGGCTACAGTACCCTATTTTAGTATTTCTGAAATACATAAAAGTAAATGGCTTGCTCCTTCCTCCTGTCTGTACACCAGCTATGTTTAAAATGCAAACCTAGACTGCTGGTTATTTTGAAAAAGCAGGGATTACTCACCTTGCAAGTATGATACAGTAATGTGATCTTTTATTCAGAGACCTGGTAGAACAGTAGCCGGTCGACTTTGGATATGAACGTTCTTCGTTACCTTAAGCTTGCTTTGATGACTGCAATCTTACTCTAAACACACTGTGTTTAATAACAGTTAATTTCAGAACTTGAAGAATATTTTATTATGGAATACAAAAATACTATCTATGTAAAAACAATAAGTTAGTTTATTTACAGTACTTTACACTATTCTGCTCTAGGGCTTCCTTTGTACTGGATTTATTTTCATTGTTTTACACATCTTTTATAATTTTGCACACAGCATTTCCAAAAGCATGTCATCCATGTTCACTGCTCCAATGATGGGCCTAAAGAATAGTTCAGCAATCACATTAGCATTAATGGATCTTAACAAGGACAGAACAACATTCAGCTTGGCGAATCTGGCTTCATCACCTCTGTGAATGAGTCTGACATGTTCGTTTAGAGCTTGTTGTGCTTCCCTCTGGAGTCCCTCGATGTACCGTGTACACTGCAGTCCGGGCAGATCTGAAAAGAAAAGTAAATGATTGTGTTTACATGGGTTTTGTTTATACAGCAACGTTCTTCTTACACAACAGCTACTAACAGCGTGCTGGTTGCGTTTACCACCCAAGGAATGAAGCAATTGCTAGAGGACTTTTGGTACGTGGAACCAACGTGCCCGGTTTTACAGGGCAGCTCAAAGCCATGTTGCTCCTTCGAGCATCCAAAGCTATCCTGCACTGCACAAACTTGGAATAACGACGTTTGCCAACATTCATTTCAGTTTAAAACAAATTAGCCGGTAAAACAAAAGCTTTGATTGAAGAATGGTCTCCGAAACAGCTTTAGGGTGGCAAACGCAACCTGTAAACAGTGGGGAAGACAATAAAACACAACTCCTTCACTTGGTCACGGCTCCAAAACGGCGTCGCTCGCGTTCAAGGCGCCTTTTGGCGAGTGCTCCAGCTCACAGGCGGCCAGAAGCACTGACTCCAAGGTAGGGCAGAAAGTTTCCCGGAGAACCACAGTAGGGATACGGAAAGACAACGTGGAGAATCCCCCCCTCCCCAGTCTAACAACGTGACGGCGGGAGCGCAGGAAGAGCCGCGACCTGCCAGCCACCTTTCAGCTAAGTCACCGGCACCATACTCGTCAGTTGGTAGAGCTGGTGCCTGCGGAAGCCCCCACAAAGAAAGATGGGGGGTGGGGGGGAAGGAAAAAACCCATCATAAATGCCACCCGCCAAGCCAAACCAGCACTTTGTTCCTGGAAGCCCTGAGCCTTGCCCTGCGCGGCGCGCAACCCCTCCTCCCCCCGCCTTGGGCAGCGCACGCCCGGGCCCGCCGCCGGCTCCCCCCGCTACAGCCGCCTCCCTCGGCGGAGACGCCGCCAGGCAGCCAGCGGGGAACCGCTCCCGACTCCCAGTTTTGCCTGAGTGACTGCCTCGGGTTTGCTGTGTGCGCGGAAAGCCTCTGCGGAAGGGGACCCCCCGATGTAGGCGCAGCCGGTAGCGGCTGACTCTCTGCCTGCCAGCCGGGGGCCTGAGGAGGGGACGGGGACGGGGGTTGTGAAACCTTGCCCCACGTTACCCTTCTTCACCGCTTCTTTCCCCCCGAGGAGGAGACGGGGGTGGGGGGAGTGGGGGGTGTCAAACCTTGCCCCGCGTTATCCTTCTTTCCCCCCCGATGAAAAGCCCCGCGTCCACCCGCTTGGCTGGGGATCCAGGCGAGCGCTGTCCCCGTCAGCCCGCTGCCCGCCCGCCCCCGGCTCCCCGCGGGAGAGCCGTCCCCACCGCTGCGACCGGTCACTCACCCGGGTTGAAGAGCACCGTCCCCTTGAGGTAAGCGTACTCTTTGGTGCTGATATCCAGGCTCCAGCACTTGGCCAGGAAGCCCTTGATAGCCTGAATCTCTCCGGCCGAGGGCGGGTGCGGCGTCCCGGGTCCGTGATGCGGGCGTCCCGGCGCCGGTTCCCGCGGCGGGGGCTGCTCGCCCTGCCGCCGGGTGGTGAGGATCCTCTGCAGCATGCTGGGCTCCGCGCTCTCCACCGTTTCGAAGTGCACCCGGTCCTGCGCCAGCCCCAGCACCAGCAGAGGCGCCCAGCAGCTGCGGACCAGCAGGAGCTGCTCATCCAGCGGCAGCTCCTGGAAGCAGGGCACGTTCTGTACGAAGCGCAGCGTCTTCACCAGCACGGCCGAGGCCGCCTTGCACGCTACCTGCGGGCTCTTCAGGGCCACCCGCCGCCGCGACCCGCACGGGCAGCCCCGGGACGCCGGTCCCCGCCTCGGCGCTTGTCCCGCCGGCGACACCGCCCGCTCGTCGCTCCGGAGGATGTTGTAGAGGATGCTGCTGTGCCGCCTGCTATCCGCGCAGCAGCGGCAGCGCTCCACGCACGCCATGGCACCCGAGGTGGGGGGGGGGGGCGGCTGGGATGAGCCGCCTCGGGAGGCTCGGCGGGACGGCGGCGGTCCCTGCCGCCTCGGGCCGCCGGGAGACGCGCACTGCTCGCCCTCTGCCCGGCTCTCGACTTATTTATAGCCGCCGCCGGCGTGTGCGTGTGTGTGCAACCGCGGGCTCCGAACTGGCGGTTCAAAGGGGCAGACACTCTTTACTGGCTGGAAAAGAGAGAGAGGGGAGGGGAAAAAAAACAGAGGAAAAGAAAACCCTCCTCCTTCCCCGAGACGGCGATGCCTGGAGGCAACCGGCGACCGGGCCGCCCCTGCCTGTGGCCGCGGCGTGATGAGTGGCCAAACAAACGCCCCTCTCTCTCCTCGCCCAGTGCGGGGCGCTGGGACGCCCCTCCTCTCCCACTCTTCCCCGGGCCAGGGCACCGTTTATACTATCCCGAGCCTCTTTGAGGAGGGCAGGGCTGGACCGGGAAGGTGCCCCACGCGGTGCCTTCGGTTTTGTGCCCTCGCCGTGTGCCCCCACCGCCGTGGCGACCGGCGAGCGGCCCTGCTGCCCTTCGCGCGTGTGGCCGGGCGGTGTGGGGCAGGAGAGAGGAAAGGGGTACCGGGGGTGGGGAGAGGGCAGAACTGGTCCAAATAACAACATTCCCTCAGGAGGCAAAGGAGATGCCACTAATGAGGCTAAGGGCTCTTGAGGATACCTGTCCTAAGGAGTGATGCCCAATTTACACCTTACTTACTGGTGAGGGAGAAGCAGACATGTTCCTGCACAAACTAGGGTGGCTCTGTGAGGTTGGGTGCAACAGGTGCCCCTCAGGGTGTGCTGGGGCTGGCACCCCTGCAGCATCCATGCGGATCCCCTATGAGAACATCCCCCATGGATTATTATTTCCGCCTTCTGCTTTGCAATGTGTGGCCCATCGTTCTGATCTCGCCTTATTCCACCCACCAATTTGAAGCATTTCCATTTTCCTTTGAGGTTCTGTTTGTCCCAAAGCGAATCTTTCCTTCCAGGCTCAGACATCCACTTTTCTGAGACCCATCTCTTCCAAGCGCCATATGGACTCCAAAGCAAGGAAGAAGTCTTTCAAGCCCTTGATGTTTACATAGGAGGGATAGTGGAATAGTGATTGCCCAAATAGGATTCTACTCTGGAATGAAAAATAAGCACATTTACTTTCTCAGTTGGGCTGAGTAAAAGCGGGTGTGCAGTGGAGAAGAATACTTAATCGCTGCAGAAAGTAAAGAGTTACTTCTGTCTGCTGCATATGGGCTAAATCAGAAACATTTTGTGTTTTGTGTAATCTGAAAGAACCTTGGCACAGATTTAGCAAAAGTAGCCAGTTGCAAGCAACCTTCTGTACCTGCTCCATCAATATCAGCTACCAAGGGATGTGTGAATCACTCCTGGAACGCCAGGTTTTCTTTCAATAAAGCACAGGGGTTTAAAGCAAACAGCATTGAGTGCTTTGGATTTATTAGAAACAAAATAACTTCAGGCTGGATCTTGGCAATTTCTTTTCCCTGTGAAGTCAGTCCTGCCCTATCAGCTTGCTTGGGTACAGAGTCACGGTGTCATTACTGTCTAAGTATTCCTTCACGGTTGGACTCAGAAGGGGTATTCTTTATAAATGGCACAAAAGGCACTTTTATATACAGCTATATAAAGCACTGGTAAGTTATTTGCCTCAATAAACCTACTTTTCCAAATGCAGGCTGTCCAGAATCTAGATTATTATACCTTTGGTATTACCCATGAAATGCATTTTTCTCTCCACAGACCCAAATGCGATCAAGCCCTTTATTGGCTTTGAAAGAGAGAAGAACTGTTACATCGCACCAGTGAAGTTATGTCTGCAGTTTGCAGGCAGGTCAGTTGGGTCCCTGGAGTAGAAACCATGCCATTTCACCAGGCATCCTTCAATGAAAAAAATCCTTTGAATTCCCAAACAAATTCAATAACATCAAATGTTACTAAATTTTTCAGTTGAATGGTATCATTGGTAATGTCTAGAACATTTTCTTGTCATTCTAGATTGCTTCCTGGCATATTCCTCAGTGTTTTCTCATCATGTTAGGATTTTAAAGGGCTTCTTTTTGCATTTTTAGTCTTTTTCCTTCTTATTATTTTTTTATTGGATTGTGTGTGTGTGTGTGTGTGCATCTGTGTGGTGTCCACTAACTTCAGAGATAAATCTTACCAAGTTTTAGAAAATGAGCATGCTTAAGCTTTTAGTTGGCTTCAACAGCACTTCTCTCATGAGATACATATTCCTAGGCAGTCTGTGGAATCTAACTATGCTTTTTATGAGTTTGTAACTTGGAAGGTACCTATGGGAAAGTATTGTACAGTCCAGTCTTGGATCATTGCCTTTCCAGTTTCGACCTTGGACTCCAATTGTGGGAACGTTCTGCTTCTAATGACAGGATGCTGCTTACACAGGGCCATAGGCAAAAGCAATATTTAACTTTTATACCAGGTCTACAGGGGAATTTTTTCCTGATGTAGCAATGTGGGTTGCAGGTGTTTAATTTTTCAAGGAACTTCTCTTTCAACCAAGTCTCAGATGTATGCAATTTTACTACCATATAATGATTTTGCTGACACAGTTCATTTGATAACTATGTCAAAAAGAGTATCCCACACTGAAACTGAAGCTTTATTTACTATGCAGTGCCATAAATTGTGTTGCTGTAGTTATGAGTGTACTTACTCCTCTTACAAGTGCATGTAAGTGGTCATTTCTCTCTTTCTAACTATTGTACCCTAATGTACGTGCACATTCTATTCAGGGCAGATCATCTCTTTCCCAGTTAAAATATTAAGAATGTTCTAGAAATATTTAATAGGTATTTTTCATGTTGATATTTAACAATTTGAACAGGCTTTATTTTCAAGCCTGAATTCTGCCTGCCTGTAGCATTCAAGCTAAATTTAATGCAGCAAAGCTTTCTATTTAAAACAGAAAGGAAACAAAAATCCTCCCAGACAAGTAATTATGTTCTGATGGAAAATGCAGGATAACATTTTTACCAAAAAGTGGATGTGTCCCATTTCTGCTGAAAGGCCCAATGCTGCTTGAGCGAGGTTACAAGCTCCTTGAGGTACAGTCGTAAATAGAGTTACGTGCTTCTACACAGAGGCTTACTTGTTTGTGCCTTTTTTTAGGTTTTTTTGTTTTGGTTTGCATTTTTTGTGGTTTTTTGGGTTTGGGTTTTTGGTTTTTTTTAAACTCAGACAAAAGCCTTGGATATGAAGGTGATACAGTGTAGTCTTACTCTTTAGTGTTGCTTTTCAGTGTCTCGGTATCACTCGTTTGGTAGCACATTTGGTTCTTGGCCAGAGCACAAGATATAAGTTCTAGGGCAAGACCAAACAAACATTTGTTTTTATACTATCAGTGCTCTAGTGCACCGTTGGCTTGAGAGAGACCTTTTTTCCAGTGGGGAACTAGATCCTGATATCCTATAAATATATACTATTCCTTGTAGTACAAGTTCTGAAAGATAAAATTTGATCTCAAGATGAGATGTAAAACTAGGGATCAATTAATTGTCTCTTAAGCTACATCACTGAACCAGGTATAAGCAGTTATAAGCAGTTATAAGTTTCTTCCCCCAAAAATGGTTTGAATGTGGAATATTGTTATAAGCATATGATTAGTATGTGATTTTGTAAGAGAGAAATATTCTGTTAAAACGAAGTTATGAAATTTAAGAATATTGTTGGGTTTTGTGCATTTCTCATTGTGACTGTCCATTTGTTAGACTGACTGCTGTTTGTAGTTCCCCTATTTTACTGGTGTGTTTACTTGAAAATACGTAGGGATTTACAGAGCTCTTGCTCTAAAGTGAGTTTATGCCAGTTAGACCTTGCTGATTGAAAGTAGGTGATGTCTAACCTTGTACTGACTGCAATGATGCAAAATCAACCCTCCAACTTATCTTAAGAAAATCTGAACCTGCAAAGGGGTTTTGGGGGGTTTGGGTGTTTTGGTTTTTTTTGGTCAGAGCAGTGCTTTGCATCCTGTGGCCCTGGCATTTTGGACATTTTGGATACAGAAGTAGGAATACTGAATTTAAATTTACTGTTATTGGACAATTCACTTCACTGTCATGTTTCCACTGTCAGACACAATTTAAGGAGTCCTACACCCATCCCAGACCTTTTTTTTTTTTTTTCTGCCACCCTTATGCTGATTCACCTTAGCTGATGCAACTACATTTCAGGGTGGCAAAATTAGGGGAAGAGAAGCAGGACTGCAAACTTTTTCCAGTGAAAGCCACTCGCTGCTTTCCATTACAGAAGATAAATAAATCGTCAGGCTGTGTAAAGAGCTGTGGGTCCCAGCAATCCAAACCCATACCTTTAGGTATGCCACTGAGGGTTGGCCATTTCAGTGTTTGGGTGTAAATAGCAATTTATGTTTTTGTCCAAAGCAAGACCTCTGCCATGGGGTCATGCTTAAGGGAGCAGTCCTGTAAAATAGGCCAAGCCAGTCTGCTAGCTTGCTGGAGCAGTAGGAGGTGATGCGCTTGCCATCATGGCTTTCGGTGTGGCAGCTCTGGCACTCACCTGACACCTTGGTGAGCCAGATCCTTGTGCTGAGCTGGCAGCGCTTTTTGTAGTAGTCCCTACAAGGAAAGTAGCAGAGAAATGAGACATCTTAAGGAGGCTGTAGAAATGTGGGCAATGGTCTCTTCAGCCAGGTGACAGGAGATGGGACAAGGGGAAATGGCACAAAGCTGTGCCAGAGCAGGGTCAGATTAGATGTTAGGAAAAAAAAATTTCACTGAAAGAGTTGTTGGGGCCTGGAACAGGCTGCCCAGGGAGGTGGTTGAGTCACCATCCCTGGATGTGTTTAAAAAAAGGGTAGATAAGGAATTTAGGGGTATGGTTTAGCATAGGACGGGAATGGTTGGACTTGATGATCTTAAGGGTCTTTTCCAACCTTGTAATTCTGTGATTCTGTGATCTTGAAATGCAGCCTTGCTTTATTTTGCCCAATGATGCTTTTGCAGTTTCAGAGACCCGAATTGAGAAGTTGTGGCGTTCCTGTGATACAGCAGAATTCTGCCTGGCTGAACCAGCAATAAAGCAGTAAACTCCCTGTTTACTGAGCAGAACCGACTCAGCTAGGGTTCAGGTGAGTAAGAAGCAGGTGGAAAGGAGCCATCAAACGTTCTTTCCAGGAGTGGGAGAAGAGAGGGGAAAGGGCAGGACCCCTGCTGCAAACCATTATTCAGCTCAGGCAACTGCTCCCTCGGGGAGGTACAGCTCGACAGCTTTGTTTAAATCAATCTTTTAAATACCATCTGAACATGATCTGTCCTCTTGCTAATGACACTTGGATAAGGGAATCATGTTCCAAAATAGTAGTGTAGAAGTAACTTTCAATTACTGAGCTTATTACATTTCTATACCTTTAGGAATACATTGCTGATACAGAACGAGAGATGAATAACAGGCAAAAAGCTGGTAAATTAAGCTCTTTAATACACTGTTCAAGGTTGTGGCATAAAGCATAAAATGCATTCTAGCACTGCTGTGGCAATAGGACACCAGGTATCCATTACACCAATTCTTAAGTTGAAATTTCTGCATAAATGTGTTACTGCAGATGATTATCTGAGACTGACAAGGTCACATACATTTGTGAGTAATATCCTGAGATATGATGCTAATAAAATTTTACATTCAAATAGGCTTGTAAGTTAGCACACCTTTTATGTGAACATCAATGTGAAAGCTTTTAAAATCCATACATCTTTCCATTGGTTTTTATTTAGACATATTTCAAGCAAGTTGGATATTTAAAAATACCATCCTTCCAGTGAATCGGTGATACAATTTCTCATTGAGTCGGGTTCATGTTATGGTATTAGCAAGTATATTCATTTCCTTTTTACCATTCCTCATACATGTGTTTGACAGATGTGTAAATGATTTGTAGTCTGACCCTAAAATCTAAAATCTCTATTTTAAATATTTACGACCTCCAAATTGCTTCTGCAGTTCTTTGGCAACATTCTTTGCTTCAATCACAATCCACCAGGTTTCTAAATCTATGCACATTCTTTAGGCAACAGGAAAATCATTTGGCATGCTGTTCTGCTGGCAGACAAGAGAGACTACATCTACAGTTTAGTCAAAACGATCAAGTTAGCTTACTCTCGTTAAAGACAGGATTCTCCTAACTTGGGTCATTTCAACAAAACTGGGTTAGGGAGTCACCCGACAGTTACGTTGGTACATCTAGTGTACTTGCAGTCATTGATAGCCCAAAGTACAATGAGGAGTGCTAACATCTTAATCTGTCTCAGCTGCAGCTAGACAACATCCTTGGCTGCTCTGAGATTCAGAGATTTTAAGGCTGGCTGGAGCCATCAGCTCCCCTTGTTGGACTTCCTAAAGGCATTGTTAAACACTGGACTTTTGTTCATTGACGTGCAGCTTTGGCTTGTCTCTATACCTCTGCAGGGAACCATTCAAACTCAACTTGGAAATGGTCCAAGAAATAAAAGCCCACCACTCCACTGGCAGTTTATCCAGGATTTTATCACTTGTACTATAAAAAATTAACACTGTTCAACTACTTTCCAGATACAGCTTTTAACTTCTACACTCCTATTGTGGTTTTGTCTGAGTGGGTAACTAAGCACCACAGAGCTAGTCACACACTTCTCCACCCTGAGGGGAAGGGGAGGAGAATGGAAAAAATAGTTAATACTTGAGATAAAACCAGTTTAATAACAAAGGAAGAGAATAATAGTAGTCATCATCTTCATCATTATGATCCAGCAAGTTATGCACAAATGCAATTACCACAGTGGAAAGAAAAATAAAACAACCCCAAAACAGCAGTAACTCCATGCCCAGTCTGTTTCCAAGCAGCAAATCTGCCTCCCAGCCAGCTTCCCCAGTTCTATGGGAGCTTGACGTTACATGGTATGGAATATCCCTCTGGCCAGCCTGGGCTCTGTCTTGGCTGTGCTCTCCCAGCTTTTATGCACCTGGCAGGGTGTGAGGAACTGAAAGGTCCCTGACTTAGTGTAGGCACTACAACTACCTAGCAACAACTAAAATCATCAGTGTGTTATAAACACTATTCTCATCCCAAATCCAAAACACAGCACTAAACTCGCTGCTGGAAAGTAAATTAACTCTGTCTCTACCAAAGGCAGGACAGTATCAACCCCTTACTGCATACCATCTGCATCATGCTAAGGTCCTATACTTTGCAAACAATTCCAACTACTTACCACCACTTTTCCTGTCTTTCTGACATGTACTCATAGATGTCATTCCCTTAGTCTGTGGGCCATTGAGCCCTTCAAGTTCATTTAGTCCATGATTTGGCTCCATCTCTCGTAACAATCTCTCAGGGCAGGAGTGATGGGGTGTGCTGTTGAATTGTTGCATGCTGCATCTGGAGCTCGTAGGATCATGTATCTGGCATGGTCCATGTTCACAGCCTGCAGGTTTAAGGTGTCACTCTCCAAGAAGTTACAATGCATTGTTGCTAAGGCCAGTTCTGGTTTCATCCCCTCTGCATTTTGCTCAGTGTTCTGGTTAAACCCCAGATGACAGATAAGCACCATGACGCTATTCGCTTGTTCCTCCCGCCCTAGTGGGTTGCGGAGGAGAATCAGAAGAAAGTGGTAAAACTCATGGGTTGGGATAAGAGTTTAGGGATAAGAGTTTAGGATAAGGAAGAGGAAAATAACAGTACTTGGAATATACAAAATGGGTGATGCATGATGCAATTTCTCACCCAATGACCACACACTCTGATGGTCGCAGACCCATGTTGTCCCTCCCGAACTAGTTCCGCTTTTATGTTAAGCATGATGTTATGTGGTATGGAACACCCTTTTGGCCAGTTTGGGTCATCTGTCCTGGCTGTGTCCTGTCAAAGCTTCTGGTGAACATTAACTCTATCCTAGCTGAAACCAGGACATTTGCTTTCATCAGAGTTCATTCTTCATTAGTCTGGGTCACTCTTAGTGTAATACCATTGTTATAGCATATAGCAATCATAGTAGTGATGACATGCAATATTATGTAGCAATCAGTATTATACAATTTAAGTAATTTGCTCAAAATCAGATCCCCTTGAGGTACACTTAGGACTTGCCCATCTTTCTTCATCACCCACAAAATGTTCTCAGGTCCTTGAGCAAAAGCAATCCCACAGATAGGTTTGCCTTTGCCTGAAGCACGGGTAACCCAGACCAGTTTCCCCAACATACTATTCATGTGCACTATAGGGACTTTATCCCCTTCTACAGTGTGTGGAAGTTTTGATTGGGCATGGCCAGGTCTATTGGTACACCTCCTAGTTTTAGCTAACCAGGTGGCCTCTGCTAAAGGGACAAAGGTTATGCTAAGCTTTTCTTCCAGGAATTCTTCCAGATCCTTGCTCCTTGTCTGAGCTATGCTGTATATATGCCTATGCCTTGCCTCTGTACCTTGCTGATCCTGACTTTGACCCCTCTGCCTTGACTCTCCTGGCTTGACCTTAGACCTACTACAAGCTTGACTGCTGATGACTGAACTATGCCTGGCAGGTTCATCATCACCGGACCTGCTCTACTCTACTTGTTGAGATACTGTGGGAATGTACATCTTTTTGATGAGGAAACAACCCCATTCCATCTAGTTGTGATCCTCAGCCTCTGGCTCACCTTTCCTTGCAGAGAAGGCTGGTCCTGCTGCTGCCTGACTCAAAGCTACTTCCCAGGGACACCAGGTGCAGGGATAAGGATAAGAGGAAGAAGTGATTCATATTTGGGTTTCACCCAAATCAAGAGCTGAATGTTCATGATCAAAGAGCTCAGAAGTGCTCTTGGCTCTGACAATTTAGGCATTCTCAGAATTAGCTAAACAAAGACACAATATTTGGATTGCAGGTAGAATATAACTAAGGACAAGCACAAATGCAAGCCTATAGTGAAGAACTTGAATTTTAAATCATCTGTGATTGCTACAGAATGCAGGCAAAGCTGCAATTGTCTTTCCACTTTGTGCTGGGCATTTAGTTGTTTGATACTTAAGCCATTTCAGAACCTTAAAATGGTAATCATCAACTGTTAAAAAGGCAGGTAAGAAGATTCTGTGGATAGTATTGCAAAAACTATTAACATTGATTCAATACTTGCCAATTTTTTTTAATTTTTAAAATACCTTTATAGTGTTGCTAGAACACAGTGGCTCACTACAACAGTTACATGTATGTCTTCTTTACAGTAACTTTCAATAGCTCAAATATTTTAACAGTTTGAGTTCTGCATTTTCTCCTCTCCCCTCCCCTCCCCTCCCCTCCCCTCCCCTCCCCTCCCCTCCCCTCCCCTCCCCTCCCCTCCCCTCCTCTCCCCTCCCCTCCTTTATGGTAACCTGTTCTTAGGGTGTTGGCTAGTTTGAGGTGGAAACAGAATAGGAAGGTAGATTTAGAGAAGGAAGACATGCTCTTTTCCTCCTTGCAACCCATGGAAATCATACTTCATGTAGTACTATGCTTCTAGCAAAATTTCACTAGAATGTTACTATTTCACTACTTTTTCTATCATCTCAAGGTATGACTTTCCAGGTTTTGGCTTTGAAAATGTGGTTGCCTTAGAAGAGAAAGATTAGGAATTCCTGCTTTCACATGCTCATAATATAAAGTGTCCGTTATGCTGGATGCTTTTAAGATCTGGCTGGATGGGGTGCTGGGATGTCTAGTCTATACAGTGCTTTTTTTCTAGACAGAGCTATTGCCAAGAAATGCTGGATCCAGTTGATCTTTGGGGTCCCTTCCATCTTGGTATTTTATGATTCTCTGATAATTTATCTTGCTTACTATTATGCACCATGCAGGGGGTCCATGCCAGAAGGAGATGAAAAAAACCCCTAAAATGTCATCATTGACACTCCATTGTCTCTTTCTCACATCAAGAAACATATTCAGTTTAAATCCTTCACTCTTTTCAAGGACACATTTTCTCTGTGCACCTGTAACACAGTAAATCACATCATTACCTTGGACTTTTAATCTCAGATCTTCAGGAGCATGGTCTGACAATGAGGAATGAGGATGCTGCTGATTGTAGATGTTAGTATCTAAAACCTTTAGCAATTACATGAGGGATAGTTTGGACTAAAACTGCCTTGTTTACTTTTGTTTTGAAATATGATGGCTTGCTTTTAAATTAGCTGGTCTTTACAACAATAATTCCCACATAAACCACAGGAAACTTAATCTGATATTTTGTAATTTCTTTTTACTTCTCCTGAAGTAGAATTGTATGCTTTTAACCAAACTTGACAAGAGCTACTCCTTTACACACACAGCCCGGAGTTTTCCTGAGGACCTCCTTCTCCTCCCAACAGTCTTCCCTCCCACCTCTAAATCCTATGGCAGTTCAGCTCTTGTAAAAGTTTCAACCCCATAACCAGCCTGAGTCTTTGCCAGTCTTTCCTGGTAAGCAAAGAGCAGCTCACTTCAAAACACATCAGACCAGCATCAAAAATATGGAAAGAGGAGAGAGAAAAAATGTCTTACTGTAACTGAAACTTTTTTCCAAGGACTCACTTACTGAAGGATGTGAAGAGTCTGTTTCCCAGCCGTGGTAGATGCTGAAGTCTACCTTGATTCATGGCATTCTTGTTTGATCACGGGAATTACACCAGTGTTGAGGCTGATGTAAAATTGTGGTGCCTTGGACAGTTCAAAGAGAGTCCTCTATCCCCCAAACTTAAACAAGATCAATTTTAGTAAGCCCAGGAGAAGTAGTGATGACATGGTGAAAATGACAGTCACGGCCCAAGTCCTCTAGGCTGTCAATTATATCACCTTCATTTCTGTAGCTAAATTAAAGCTACAGTGGTTTCACATCTTCATTTTGATGAGCAGACATAGTCCTAACATCTTTAATTTGATCCAAGTAATAACTACCTCTCCCTGATGCTATGAAGCGACATAAAAAGGAAAACCCAGGTGTTCCTGGTATATCCCGTCTATGCAGTACTGTGAGACTGTAGTTTGGGAAGGATGGTACACTACTGAAAGGAAATGAATAGTGTTGTGTTTTTCCAAAACATGGAAAAGCTCAGGTGATGTTGCTGAAATACCATCATTTCATGTCTCTTGCTGACACAGCTCATGTTGAAACAGTTTTATTAAAGTCATTACAGGGTCAATGGAAAATATCCATGCATATCTGACGTATTTTGAGTGATTTATGTGAGTGCATGGATATTCATTCTGATGATATGCTTTCATGTTTCCATTGGCAGGCAGAACAATGTCACCGATAATGTCCAAAATAAATTATATCATCATAAAGCCAGACCTTAAATGCAACAAAATTAAATTTAAGATAACTCTGAAAGTTTGACAATTAAGGAAAGTTAAAGGACATATTTCAAGGAGCACTTGTCACACTGAATTGCCCTGCTTTGGGTAAGTGTTGACATGCAGCAGGCTTTGTGACACAGAAACAGATATTTCCTTCCTATAAGAGCAAGGGAAAGAAGGTAGTGGGAGAGCTTATTCTAAACTCTCTCTCCTTGCCTGGTTCGTAGGTATTCTGTATCAATAGACTGTTTTCAGTGCCGTGCCTCTCAGGGTACTGCGGTTTTCTGCATTAGGTGTTTGTTGTTGTCTGCAACTATTAAAAACTTCTCTTCAGCAAGGGCTCATGTGTACTCATCATTATCCCAAACGATTCTGCAACTGGCCCAGTGAAAATACAGAGAGCTCACTGCTTTCCTGGCACCCTCTGCTTTAATATTGTCATTTATGTAGGACAACAATAACTAAAGGCTGAGGTAAGACTGCCTTTGTGCTTAGAGGAACTCTGTAGCTAGTAGGAAGAGACCATAAGCAGTTTGGCACAGGGACTCACAACTCGCTGAAGAGGATCAAAGCCAGAGAGGACAAGCGACAAAGAGGTGAAATTATTTGCATGAGGTAAATTAGCAAATTAAAAAAGAACATAATTGGGAAGCAAATCTACCAGTGGAATTATGGCTTTGCTTAAACCACCACCGTTTCCCCTAGATTGGATGTGACTAGGGTTCATCTCACATACTACAACACCCCTGCTTCATTCCCTGCTCCACACCAGGCCTAGCATCAGCCTTAATTTTAAAATATCCTGGGCCATATTCAATACAGTGTGTTCATTTTGCTGAACATACAAAACCAAATTGGAAACTTGCTTTTCTAATCAGCTGAAACAGAGGTCAGCCAATTTCCTCATCAATGAAGCATTGAGAAATGCGAGCACTGTTCACAAAGGCTTGAATGATGATAACTATTAAATGTTCTGGATCAAAGTGCCACTTTCAGAGAAATAGTGGAAGTTAACATCAATGGAATTGCCAGCAGTTTTAATATCAACATTGGGAACATTGGCCTATTTGTCCTCCACTGATGATGAGCCAAAGCTCTTTCCATGCAGTAAATATTCCAGGGCAGATTAAATTCTGCCAAACTTCCTTTTCTGCTTTCCATATTTTTTCTTGTTTCCTTGCATGGTGGTTTCATGCAGGTATTTGTTCTCTAAAGCCTGAATTTTCCCTGGAAATGTTTGTGTAGCCATTATAGGGCCCCTAACTTCAGGATCCAGTCATATCCATAGTTGTTTTCTCCAAAATATGTGACATACTATTTCACATCTGTGTCACATTTCTTGAAAACAGGCACTGTTCCTGGGTACTGGGAGCTACGGAGAAGATAATATTGTTATAAAAGCTGGACAGGAGGGCCTGCTCTTTCATAATTGTCTAAAGCTATCCGAGTAGCATTTTAGTTCTTTGTGTTAAATTACCTAAGTTAAATGAAACCAAACAGGAAAAGAATATCAAGTGAAAAGAGAGATATAACTCTAATTTTCCAATGCAAAAACCTAGCATTATGCTTTGTATCCTCAAGGACACTGTCTAGGAAAAAAAAGCCAGCATTGTGAAACCTAAACTTAATACTCACAATTGGTGTGCCATTATACTAAATTTGGCTGCACAAAAAAGAGTGAAAAAAATGATGTTCTAATTCAGTGGCAAACGGTGAGTTAATAAAGCAAGAGAGATTTTGTCTTCCCAAATCAAAACTGTACCTACATGACAGCATACTTGCATATGTCACATCTGCTACCAGGGAATGTAGCTCTGCTCAGCCCAATGATTTTAGACAATGATTTTACTCAGTGAAACAGTACAGCTGAAGACAGGTATAAACATAATGGACCCTGGAGTTCTGTGTAGAGAAACACACTGCTCTGTGCTTTAGCAACTTTATATTTGTTCGGCTGCTTCACTGCAGGCCAAGAACCATACAGAAACATGAGTAGAATGGATAGGCAGAGTAAAATTTCTATAGTCTAAGTATAGACAAAGTTTTCCAGTAGATAAGACTGCTGAATATCAAAAGATTTGTTTGGTACTTAACTGTATGTAAGAGATATGGGATTTTCTGTTTAAAAAAACAACCAATAAAACCACCTAATAGAAAAATGTAGGTATTTTTTTATTTCTGTTTAATTCACTCTTAAATGAGTGCTTCTGACTGAATTATTTTGTTGACTCTTTTTAAGTAAACTGTTGTAAATAACTTTGTTACCTCTGTGGTCATATGGCCTTAAAAGCTTAGTCCTTCATTCTGGTGCTGAGAATGAAGAAAATGAAGAAATGAAGAAAATCTAGTTCAGGAAGAAAAACAAGACTGTTTTGTTGGGTTTTTTTTTCATTGAACCAAGAGAAAAGAAGCAATTTCCATAAATTTCAGATTTATATGTCAGGGTTGATAAAAAATTTGCCTCAGAAATATGTATTCATCCATATCACCATATGGATGTGCTTTATTCTGAAACAATGCAGGTGTTTCTGAAAGAGACTGTATAAATAAATTGAAAAGTTCAAAATTTGATGACTGCTGAAAAGTTGATTGCTTTCTTAAAACATTAATCAATTACAGTGAAGATCTTAGAGCAACACAGATTCATTTGATTTGCTATTAGATTTACAGATTTTCATAGAACTCTGTCAGCTTTGATTTACATTTTTATTTAGATCATACAAGTGTGTTATAGAAATACAAATCCATTTTCCAATGGTTACAGGAGTAGTATTTTTTAATACATAAATGGTTTGGACTTGTAGCTCAATGTTCAATTTAACAGTCTTATGCCAGTCTGGGCATGTCCTAAATCCTTTGCTTAAAAAATAACAACAATGAATCAAATACACTAATTTGGAAATTAACTGCAGAGGAGGTGGGGGAAGTGAAAAAAAAATAAACCAACAACTCACAGAAAATACATTATTTTGAGAAGTGATGGAAAAAAACATCAGGATAACTAGAGTGACTGAAAAACAGTTCATGACCTCTGGTGTGATTCAAACAAATGGTTGCATCAGAAAGTTGTTCTGAAGGGTTGTGAATACCTTGATTTACCCTCTGGCTCATTTTAATTTTACTCCAACAGCCAGCCAGCCAAGCCTTCCCTCCCTCCCTTGCTCCCTCCCTTTCCCTCAATAACTAGTATTTTATTCAATGGGTAATATTTTTGATATCTTTGAATTACTTTCTACTTAATCCTCTTGTTATGGTAAGGTT
Source organism: Gallinula chloropus (assembly GCF_964237585.1). NCBI lineage: Eukaryota > Metazoa > Chordata > Aves > Gruiformes > Rallidae > Gallinula > Gallinula chloropus. Next base: position 125,687,494 of record NC_140085.1, on the reverse strand, counting down.
TTTATTCACTTATTTGGAGTCTGCCATAGGTGAGCCAAGTCCTATGAGGTGCTCAGCTGGTATTCAGGTGGAACAGAAACCTGATCAGTGTTCATATAAGCTGCATCCTACCTTTATAGGGTTAAGTTAGTCCTTAGTTTTCCATTTTGCATCCTGTGTTTTACCACAATTGCTAACTGCATTACTTAAGGCCCAAACCTGTGGAAAGTTCTGTCAGTGGTTAACTTTCGGCATATAATCATTTTCCATGAATTCAAAAAATCTAGTCTAAGCACAGTTTGCAAGGCTGTAATGTTGAAGAACATTTCTTTGTGACTCTTGATTAAATTTATCTTCTTTCTCTTGGTTCATAACTTTATCACAGCTTTACATTTAGTCCTGCAACACCTACATTTTGAACCAAAAGATTCAAACATATTTGGATATTTGTCTTGGTTTATTCATAAATTCTTGGTCACATTTCTGCTGTCAGACATTTGCACCAGTGAAATAAAAAAAAATTTAAAAATTCCTGTCTACTGGTCTCTTTCTGCCCTGGCCTCATTCATTTGGGAGCAGATAGGGAAGACACAAGGAGGAGCTTATAGCAAAAGAATGTGGAATCTGCATAGTTTGCACAGTCATTACACTGGGCCATTCTGCTACTTAGAATTCAGAACTACAGAAACAGTACATTATGTTGTATATCCAAGATCACTAATAGATAAACTAGAGACCTAATCAATTTTGCTTTCCTCCCCCCCCCCATGTATACTAAATAATCCATATTCATCTTCACACTAACAATGTGTTAAATTCATTTTTAAAGAAAGGGCAATTTACTAAAGTTAAATAATGTCATTTCTTGTACATTCTCACTTGTTTTAATTGAATGCTCTCCACCCTGCTGCTTGGCAGTATTGATATTTAACTGATAATACATGCATTTCTATAGCTGACAGTTTGCAGCACTGCTGGCAGAGCCTGGGTTTTTTTGCACTTGGTTCTTTTACTTCTTAAAAAAGTTTATCACCCACATGACATACAGGCCTCTAGTTACAGAGATTGACACACAGATTGCTTTGGTTCTTCTACACATTGATCTGATGAGAAATAAAAATGAGATGATAGCTTCAGTAGCTAAACTGAGTAGCAAGTACAGACTCCTTAATCTCCTTGAGTTCTGGTGCCACAAAAGCAGAGCCTAGGTACTGGAGATGAGGGGGTGATTTAGGATGGAAATGTGTCTTGGTAGAGCTCCATCATGTCTTGCATGCAGGGTGCAGCTGGAGTATGTATACACACTTAGGATTTGAAATCACCCTTGGCATCTTGAAGTTCAGATGGCAAAGCCTACAGCTTTTTCCATGTTGTTTGATGTTGCAGGTTGTTTTTGTTAAAGGCAATGTGTCTGTCTTATTCACCTGTCCTATACACTTCAGGATTCAGTCTTGATCCTTCAGCTCTCAGTCTGTCTTCGCAGCACTTCATTCTTCTCACATGATTTTTTGAGTAGACTTTATTTTCAGTTTTCTGAAATATGTTCATATATATCTGGAGGGCCTTTTTTAGAAGGGCATGTAGTGATAGGACAAGGAGGAATGGTTTTAAATTGGAAGGGGGTAGATTTAGATTGGATATTAGGAAAAAATTCTTCATTACGAGGGTGGTGAGGCCCTGGAACAGGTTGCCAAGGGAGGTGGTGGATGGCCCCTCCCTGGCAGTCTTCAAGGTCAGGTTGGATGGGTCTTTGGGCAACCTGTTCCTGTGAGAGGTGTCCCTGCCCTTGGCAGGGTGGTTGGAACCTGATGATCTTTAAAGTCCTTTCCAGCCCAAAGCATTCTATGATTCTATATTTTTTACAAAATTATACATATATGTAAAGATAGATATACATACACTGAAATTGCATATAGATTAACTCCCCCCCTTCTCAGTGCATTTTGTCTGTCCTGCAGAACTCTTGTATTTAAAAAATACAAATTTTCCTTTCTCTTTTTTTAAGGCTGAATTTTGCCACATCTGGTAACCTATGCTCCATGTCTTTCTTCTGAAGCTGGTAATACTACTTGTACTGAAAAGGATCTAAGGGAAGCAGCAGACAGCACAGAATTTGTGTATGCAGTTTCATACTGTATGACTAGTCTTCAGTTTTTATGTCTACACAAACAATTAGTTTTGATCAGCAGATGATTAAATCAGACTGGGATGCTTCATGAGGAAAATTCCCTATTTTTCTTGTCCTCTTGGTTTATAATTATATTCTTTTTCCATTTTAGCCTTTCCTCTGAAGGAAAATATGTACAGAGCAAGACTTTGCCCTGAAGTAAGTAAACACTGAAACCAGATTGCTCCTGCATTCAGGTTTAGGGAGGATAAAGGCCGTATACTTTAGTCAGTCTCTGTGCAAAGAGCAAATGAACTAACTTCTCTTTCCTCTCATTGGATATAAATCTCTGGGCATGATTGTTGCAAAGTGCAAAGATATAAGCATAACTGTGATTTTTCAATAACAGAATATTTCTTCTCTGTGTCTCCACACAAGGCAGGATTTGACTGTCCCACTTTTCTGCCCTGAGCAGGGATTGTTGTATCAGCAATATAGTTGGTATTTTTCTCATGGATTTAAGTAGAAAGCCAGAGGATCTATTCTTTCAAGCTCCTTTACACTTAATTTATTAACTCTGTTACTTATATTTAAGGAGGTCTTCTCTACATGCTCAATCAAGTAAAAGTCTCAGTCATCTTTCCTATTGTTAATGCAATTGGGTTTTTTTGGAAAACCTGTTAATGGAATTAAGATTCTTAATTTTTTCCATATCTAAAAAAAAGAATGCTGTGTGTCATAAATATTGTTTATAGCCTTTCCAGAAACTATTGTGAAAAGCCCCACACATTTGCTTCCTGGATTTTGACTTGCAACATCTAGTGGTAATCAGAAAACAAAGCAAGCCACTAACCCCATCACCAGCCTTCTCTTTTTCACAATTTCTATCTAGTTCAGGCTTCTCTGTAGCTTTCATTATTCAAGCTCGCTGTTCCCTATTTTGTTCTACCCACACTTAACCTAACTCAAAACCATTTGTCTTACCACAATACAGAGAATTATTTTTTTTTTACTCCTTCAACAGAAATTTCATCAGTAAAGAAAAACTCCCAGGGTCATTTTTTGGTTAGTAGACAGTAATATGCTCCTGTCATTACTGAGTAAAGAGAAATGCAGACTACATCATGCATCACTGTTGAAGCAGGAATACAGTATGTGATTCACTTACTGTCTCAAACAACTTAATGTGGTCGTAGGTTGAGAGACTATGAATCTCCTCATGTTATTTCAGCAAGGTTTCTAGTGCTCATTTTCCATTGAATTTATTGGTTTTTCACTTGTTTTTGTTGTTGTTGTTATTATTATTGTTATTATTAATCCCTTACTAAATAACAAGCAGGAGAAGCCCTTTCTCCAGAAGATGTGTGAGATGTGACAGAGCAAATGTGGTTTGACTGTGTCATTTTAAAGTAAACAGGAGGCAATTTTTCCTGATACGCAACAGCTGAGTGATATCAGTTCTATTTGCTACCATTACTATTAAAAGAATGATCTATTAGGACTTTTCTTTCTCCCACAGAAACTTAAGTTAAAGCTCCAAGGACATTTTCAAATAGATTGCAGTAGTTCAGACGTTCTTATCAGCAGCACATTATGAAGCTATGCTGGCTTTCTCTGACTTTCCCTACAAGCCTATGTGGCTTTTCTCATACCATCAGCAAAGGAAGGGCAAATTCTATGCACGTATTTGTAAAAACAACGCTACCAAACTGTATGGCACTAGCATATGAGCAGCTGTAGATGACTTTGCACCTTTTCTGAGTACCCAGGCTTTTTTGCCTGTAAGGTACCTATTGAAATTGATTTGTAGAGAAGAATTGGTCCATACTGCAGTGAAAGATGGAGCTGATTCATTAGAGGCTACCATGCCTGCCAAAATACAATGAGCAACTTATGGTCCTAGTGGTGAGATTAGTAATATTTAGGAATAACATTCATCATGAGCAGTAGGGGGCAAATAGGTTAGTATCTGAGTAAAGACAAAAGAAAATCAGTTTCTCCTTACTCAAACCAACATATCCTGGAATTCCACCACCTCTGTTTTTCTGTTGGTTTCTGTTTGTTGGCTTGCTGTTTGTTGTTTTTCCCACGGTAAATCAGAGCTTCATTTAGCTAATTGCTTGTAATTTCTTATTTACTTGTTTTCAATTAGGGACAGACAAAGCCTTGTCATTAGTGTTTATAACAAATTACAGAAGGAGAAATAGGTACGTGTGGTTTATCTACTGTTCCAAGCAATTCCACAGAATTAAGGATACTGCAGTTTTGTGTTTCTCAGTACATAAACCCTGCAGATACTCACAAATACTGTTTCAGAGTAAATCATTAAAGTCTCAACTATGCCTATAGTCTATTTTGTTTTTAGAAAATAATAGCGGATAGTTTACATTCTATCTGCTGTATAATGGCATAAAACCAAAATTTATCTACCAACTCAGGAATCAGAATTTAAGGAATAGAATAAGCAAGCAAACTCTTATTACATGTTAGAGCCACTTCTTTAATTTTATGTCCATCCATACTGCATGAACTGTGCATAAAATCATTATTCTTTTCTGACTAGTTTGCACAGCTCCTTGTTGGATCATGTCAATGTCTATTTCACCACTGTTTTGGGTGAAATAGACATCCATCGTTTTTATGACACAGTTCTTTGAGAGAATTTTTCATTTCTGTTTACTTGAAATTCACCTTTTTGTATACCCACTTTTGGGACAATGATTGGACAAAAGAAATACAATGCTTGAGAATTGCATTACAGAGCTTAGAGATGGGGAAGGTGAAGGGACATGTGTTATAGCTCTAAATTACTTCAACAAGATAATGTTTCAGCACATTAGCAAAGATATTTTTAGACTCCAGTTTATGGTACATAGTTGTCAGTCTAACGGTTTCAAGTATATGGCACAGACACATACTGTCATATACAATTATGCTGTGAAGGTAAAAGATCAAAGGTCTAGAGATTTGAAGTACACAATAGACTGATATGTTTTATTTATGAAAAAGAAATCACTCAACGCAGAGGCATTCTGTATTTAAAATATGATACTGATAATTTGTAATATGTCGTTCATTTATGTGGTAATTAGTAGAATTGTGAAAGTGTAGGCCACTGTCTGGAGGAGTTCATAGCATCTGTTGTAGGTGTCCCAGGCTGCTCGGAGGTCCATTAACATCAGTAGAGCTTTGCTTGGATGTTGTGCATAACAGCTCCCAAGTTCCTATGGCCTTCATTAGCTACATCATCATAACACATAACAACAACAGAGACTAGGACTTTGTTGGTAATATTGTGATTTGCCTTTTTCCTTGTAATTTGGCAATAAAAAAAGACACATCTCATATCCACGTATTTTATTCTTCATTTTCCTCATTTCCCTTGGTTTAGTGATTGTATTGGGAGTTGAGTTTATTTTTCTGAAATTTAAAACAGTTATGGTCAGCTCAAAAATATAAACAGAACAGCTCTGCTTCTATCTCACTGTCTATGTTTTGACTTTTGGTAAACAAAAAATAAGAACAATTATTTATGACTGTACACCTAAGTAAGGGGATTTTGTCTTAAGAAAAGGTTTTTTATAGTAAGTTCCATCTATGACCTTTAAAAATATGATCTACATTATTCAGAAAGCGAAAAACAGTGACAAGCCAAGTGTTCCTTTGACTAGAAACAGTCTTCTGAAATTATTTCATAATGACAAAGTCAGAAGAGATATCAAGGACAATAGAAATATAATGTTCCTCAGAGAGAAAAAAAGACAACATTGTATAGCAAAAATGTTCTCAGTGCATTCAGGAGTTCAAGAAATTCATAATAATACAATAGTGAATTAAATTTTCCTGTTGTGCTTTCCTAATGTTTCTACCTTTCTTTATTTCTGTTTCCTGCTTGCCATTGGATGCTTAAGTTTTTTCACATGTATTAATAGTTCCCTGGGTAATTGCCATCTTAAAGCATAAAGAGGTTTTCTCTACTTTTTACTTCTGAAGTTTTTTCTCACACACACATAAAAAATTTAAAATTCTGGATATGCAAATTAAAAGTATTATAACTGTTACCTTGATTACGAAGGTATGTATAGTTGGCTTAATGATATGAATTTGGCACTATAAATTTTGGCTTTTAGATCTAACACTTCCTACTATGCTATAGGAATCATGGACCCTGTGGTGTTACATGTTTTAACAGCAACAGAAGGTGTGCTATTAGAGACCACATGTTAGAATTGCTAGGAATTGAAAATAAATAAACTAAAACTTCATTTTATTTCCCTTTTAGCATTTCATTTAAAAATATAGTCTGAAACACAACAAAACTGGATTATTCTCCAACTGAATTAATTATTAATTTTGATTAACTTTGTGTTTTGTACCACTTAATCCTTGATATTGGCCTACTTTTCTCCTCAATTATTTGAAAAAGTTACTGTGTAGAGACTTATGTCCTTGTTGTTTGGAGAAAAAAAAATGCCATATTGTTGTGGGCTGCGATTAAAATAACTCGTGCCTACCAAAAGGTTTAGCTTCAACTGTCTTAACTCCTCACAAGCTCCTTTGCAAGGAGTCTTGCAAGCAGCAGCTTATTTTAATCCAATATCAAGCCTAAATTAAGATCATGTTCAACATAAACGTAATGATGGCGTTTAATGGGATGTTGGCAGAGCACTGGTGTAGGACAGGGGAGGTCTCTGTTCGTTTCCCAGCTTGGACAGCAGATACTGTAACTGACCTTGAACAAAACAGTGTGTCTCAGACTTCAATTTCCCGTCAGTGAAAGGGGACTCATATCTTCCTACCACAGAGGCATGTTTTGAAAATAACGTCTATTCATGAGAGTGAGGCAGCTACTCGGTGATGTTTATATAGATACTTGATAGTTTCAGCAGCTGTAATGCCAGACAGTGACACAGGTTAGGAATAGTGTGCCTAGGAAGGAGAAACTAGAACAGGCTGCTCCTGTACAGCACCTCAGAATATGGCTAAATTACAGCTTTATCATGTTTATATTCTTTTTTTTTTTTCTCTATCCACAGAGTCAATTTTTTTAAAATCTACAAATTAAGACTAATTGTGACTGACCAATAAACACCTACAATGGAAGAAGGAAGATGGGCATAGTGATATGCCCAGAAAGCTCAGGGAGTAACGCAGGGTTTGCCTGATCACAGCCATTGCAAAGGAGATGACTTATCAACACCAAGGGGACCAGAGAGTGGCCTTTGATTTAGGTAAATGCACATCAACAACTGAATCGATCAACTAGTGATGTAAATGTTTCTTGCTGAGTTCATGAAAAGATTGTTTTCCTGAGCTAGCCAGACCAGCACGGTGGGGAGTAAATACTTTGCTCAGCCCAACACAGACTATAAAACCTGAACAACTAACAAAAGAATTTCAAACAGAGCAATGAGCTTGAGCTAGCTAAAAGCAATGTGTGATTTCCTGGTGTTTGGAGATACCCAGTGTCATAATGGTGACCCTATTATGGGGACAAATAATGGGAATTGTGATTGAACTGTGTATTGCAACTGCTATATATGCTTTTTGCTAAGTGTAACTTACATTTGTATTGTGTTATGCAATATATTTTGTACCGCTCTGCTAAATAAGAAATCTCACAAACTTTAAGTAAATTTATTATTAAACATTGCACCATCCATGTGTGGAATATATAAAAGAACATGGTCAGTCAGTAATGGGCTGTGACTCAAATTCATACCCAGCTTCTGAAATAAGTAAAAGTGGTGGCTAACACAAGTAACCAGAAATGAACTTCAGAGTAGGTATTCCTTCGCCTTTTATTAGGCATTAGCCAGCAATTTTTGTCTCTGAACACAATGGCTTTTTTAACATGCAGCGTTTCTTTTGTTTTCAGAACAGTTCTCTGAGCATCCCAGTTTTTAGCTACTGTACAGAGTTCATCTTCTGGCAGTTCTGTTTGCTTTTCCTCATGTTTTGGGTGGCCAGCATCTTGTAGAACAAGAGCTGCAAGAAGATGAGAGATGCTACTGTTGTCAATAAGAAAGTTGCAGCAGTGTATAAAATGTAAATGGTCATACTGATTTTGGTCTCAGCCAGTGCCACATAATCTTAAACAGGTGTTTGATATAAAGACCATATAAAAATGAGTTTAAACCCGAATATTACCACACTGAAGAATTAGATGGTACTTCAAACGTTTATATATTATCAGGCTGTGTTACTAGCTCCTGATCACCAAAATAATCCCAAATGGGATAAGAATATGTGTTATATTTAAAATAACATAAAAGGGCAACTATTAGCAGCTTCTTGTGTCTTTTCTTCTTTTATGTCTTTTTAGAGTATACTCCAGGCAGGAATTACATTATGCTTGGTTGAAGATTGCCTCCAAACAGTGCTGAAGTACCATCTCATACTGCCAAGTACCTGCTGGTCTGTCAGTATGAGTCAGAAATGACCCCCAGTAAAAAGAAGGAAGCAGAAGAGGAAGGAAATGCCTTTTTTTCAAGATATCTTCCTCTTTGTTGACATTAGATATGAACAGTTACAGTATTTTCTGTCAAAAGTTTCAAACTAAGAAATAGTTTGCACCTGGACTTTTATGGTTGAAATTCACTGGTGTCATAGTGAGTTTCTAACTGGAACTATGATTCCAAACTATGCACTAGTTATCTCTAAAAAAGAAAAAAGACACATTAATTATAGAAAAATCCCTACATGCATTTGGGTTTAAGTAATTTTTCTTTTTAAGTATGACAAGCAAATCTAAGTGGAGCTCATATCTTGTGATAGATGATAGTAAATGATAATGTGCTCAAATGCTTAAGATGGCTCTAAATGCAGGTGACAATGGAAGACCTCACCAGAACATATTTTTCATTGCTTTCTTATTATTGTAATTTTTTTTTCCATCCGTAAACCATAGTTTTCTTTCATCAGTAGCTAGGCAAAAGACATCCATGGTTTGTATTGCTCATCAGTTCCCAGTAGGACATCAGGAGGTTGGGATGAAATATTTTAAGTGGTTATCTTAAGAATTTCTACTGTTTAGTATTTATGTACTGTGGCTGGATGAATTTAGGGGTATTTTGCCCTTAGACTTGAGCTTGTAATGAGAAAACCAGTCAGTAGACTTTCTGGAGAAAGCTTAGTTCAAGGTGGAAATCTGCTGTAAAGAAACACTACATTAAAAATAGATGCACTCAACATCTCAATTCTATATGCAGTTACAGACCTGAGTACTAACCTTAATCCTGCATTGCCTGTTGCTCCTAATAGTACTTTTAAAATTGCATATCTGTCAGAGAACATGAGATCTACTACTGCTTTAGTAGCCCTAGTCATTCCCTAAATTCTTGTTATCAGACTCATAATTCACATCTTTTCATGCCCATCAAAACATGTTAAAAGACAGCAGTATTTGCACTGCAAACTGTTATTTGGCAGTGTCAAATATACCATTGTTTCATTAAAAAAAAAGGTATAGGCCTAAATAATAATACTACTAAGATCAGGGGGGCATACTAGGCTTTGAGTAAAAGATAAAACAATGAAAAGAGTGAAAATCCAGATGTAGTCTGCCTGAGCCCACCTTCGTTTCAGATTTTACTTTGGAAATTCCCCAGAACTGGAAAAAAATTGAGTCTGGGATTCCAACTGCTTGCCATTATAGAGTTACAGTTTTCAACATTAAATACTCTACATAGCACAATTTAACAGAGGCAGAGTTAATCTGGGCACTGACTTGATTATCTCTGATAGCACTACACTGAGCAGTGTAATTGTATTGGTATGGTGCAGCCAAGCAGCAGATTGGAAAGCCACACTTTCAAAACCATTATTAATTTATCTGTATAAGGTAGGCCTTTTAGAACTATTCGGTGTGTATCTGTGCACACTACTTCATTCTCTTGTACTCTAGCATTTCTGAAGTACAGATTAAGGTCTACACTAACGAAAATGTCTAAAAACTGCTGAGGGAAATTACTTCTTAGTTGATTAAATTAGTAAATATCCCAAATCTTTTGTAGATAAGGGGTTATGTTTTCTAATTTTTTTCTTGATTGAGGTTAGTTTTATACTCTTAATTTCAAAAATAATTATGATGAAAGATTAGAAACATGAAATCTTAGTTTCGTTAGAGGATTTATAGACCAAATTGATATGCATAAAAAGAACTTTACCTTATTTGGACCAATACAGTTGTGGGATCTTTTGTTTTTAACTATGAAATTTTATGAAGATAAAAAAAAAAACCAAAACCAAGTCACTGTGGGAAGGCCTAGGTCTTGGAAATACACAGCCAGTTTCCTAGCCTTCAATAATTCTGTAAGAGTTATTCTACTGTTGCTATGTTAGTTTCACAAGGATACTATAACAGCATGCCTGACCAACCTTAACTTGGCTGTAGATGAATGAAAACTCCTAGTTAATCACTTCTTTCTGTCAAGGCCAGAAAAACCTTAATTTGGATCCAACAAGGGAAAAAGCTTTTTCAACCAAAAAGTTCAACCTATTATTCTTAGCCTTTCATGACTGAGAGCTTTTGATAGCAAACAACAGCAAACTGACCTCCTCATCTTTTTTTACAAAAACATCTTGCCTATTTATACTTTTTATCTGTTTGAGAAGTGTGTGTGCACTGATGTAAATCTGATTTTGCCTTTTTTTTCCAGTGTGTCTCTTTTGAATTTCTTTACTTCCTTAGCACAGTCTGTCATGAGTGTGCTGGTCTCTGGCTGTATTTATCCACACAAAAAAATGTAGCAGTTATCATGCATGTAAAGCTTTAAAGAAGTTTTCGAAATTTCAGAATCTAAATTGTCTTTTACATGTTTGAACCATAATACCATGTAATTTTTATATTCTAAACTTTTGCTTTTGAATTTTGTATGAATTTTATGAATGAAAGGTAATGGAAGACAGCAAAATTGTAAGGGAAATATTAAATCTCCTGAAATGCAAAGCTCTACTGACTTTATGTAAGTTTAGGTATCATGCATATATTCAATAATGTATCTCTTCTGATGTGCCTTCTACATGATCTAAAGGGTGTCTTGCACTAAATGTCTACGTGTTCTTGGAAAGAAGAGTAAGGAACAGGGGGTGTCAAATTTGGTACCCAGAACAAGGCAGTTTAGTGCAGTACAACCTCATGATGTGTTATTTCCCCCATAAAATGCAAATATGTGATCCTTACTGCTTCAGCTCAGCTTGATTAAAACCATAGAAGGAGGGCTTGAATAAGTAACTGAGTCCCGAGGCTGCTGGGGTCAATAACCTCTGAAAGAAGGAACAGGATGCAGCAGGGAGCAGCAGGCAGCTGACATGGTTGCAACCGGATGTATGAAAAGGATTATTTCTCAACATGGAAAATGCTTCTGCCTTTTCATTCTCCTTCTGCAGGATACTCTTTATGGGCATTATAAAGCCTATCTCTTTAATAAGTAGCTTATAGTGTTGGTCATAGTGCAGGTTGTTCCGGTTTAGTCTTGACTTTTTTTTTCCACAAAGCCATTTTAAAATAAATAACATTATCAAATAAACACACCCCCCCATCAAACCCATGGCAATCAAAAAGCATTGTAATCAAGCCAGTGACATTTATGAGTAAAAAAAAATAAAGTCATCAACTTAATTTTTAACTGATTGCTTTGTTCAGAATTTCTTCCAGTGATTTGAAGTGAAAAATGGCCACTTCACTTGCAAAGTGCCCTGGGATTTTCTTGTGACATTCTCCCTCTCAGGTTCATCAGTGATTGAGTGCAGGTGAAATGAAAAAGTGAAAGCAGTATCTCCAGTAAGAAGGGGTCAGCTTTGACAGCCCTTTTTGAGGCTACAGATCAGTGGTTTTAAAGGGAATATGTTTATCTACATGTCTATGGGCTCTTATTTTTTAAATCACCTTTTCTGTATGTAAACTGACATACCTGGTTTTAAAACTTCTGAGTGACAAGGTTCAAGTCATACCCACTTTTCTCCTTTCTTCTTGCCATGTTTTTCAGACAAAATCCAAATTTTGCCCCAAGAGGGCAAACAGGTATGGATACATAACTACTATATTTAGCTTGCTCTCCTTCTTAAAAAAAATCTAGCTTTATTTAATAGCTAATGCTATTCCTTTCCTTCTTAACTTTTGTGACAGTTATGAGTCACCTATTTTCATTTCTTTTTTACTTAGACAGCTCTGCCAATTTGCTTGACTTCATCAATTGCATTTCTTAAGAAACAGCTAATTCTCTGATAGCAGTGAATAAGCCATCCCTAACAATTCAAAAGTATTCAAGATACTATATAGGCACAATAAATGTCAAATTTAAAGACAGCAGTTGAAATACATTTTGCCTTCCTGTATATACATTCTTTCACAAAGATTTAGCTGTTTTCTCCTAGTCTTATGTGATATGAGTCTTTGTGGGATACCTTTTCAAAAAAAATTTCTTCAAGAAAGTGTTGCAAATATCAAGAAGAAATACAAGAGAAGGACAATAGAACTGAAAATAATGTTACCTCAGCTGTTCTATCCACCATCACAGCTGCTGTTGTTAAAAAGAATACTGTAGTGATTTATCTTAGAGAGCTTTCTTCATACCCTATTCTGAATGATAAAAAGAGATGGGGAAGGAAGAAGAAAATGTTGAGGAAGGAACTTAATACAGCAGTCCTGCTTTATTTTAGCTCAGAATCATAGACTAATAGAATCACAGAATGCTTTGGATTGGAAGGGGTCTCAACCTTCCTGCCCAAGGGCAGAGACACCCTCCACTAGACCAGGTAGCCCAAAGCCCCATCCAACCTGGCCTTGAACACCTCCAGGGATGAGGCTTCCACAACCTCTCTGGACAACCTGGTCCAGTGTCTCACTGCCCTCATAGTAAAGGATTTCTTCCTAACATCTAATCTAACCTCCCCTCTTTCAGCTTGAAGCCATTACCTCTTGTCTTATCACTACACCCCCTGACATTTTCAAAATGTATCTCCTCAATATCCCCACAGACTACATTTTGTTTTGCATTGCAGAGTGGTTTTGGATTGTCCAAACTAGATTCTTCTAGGTGAAGCAAAACTGAAAGGATTTCCCCAGAAATGCAGCTGATGCTCTCCAACTGCTAATGGGATTGGTTCTGCAGACCAAACTGGAGGTAGCCAAAAGCAAAACTCTTGAAATACATATAGCATCAATGCTGAACCCTCAGCTTTAAGTTTTTTATTCTACACATTGACTCCCATTGTGCTGCACTGCAGTAATTTGTAATGCAGACACAGCATCATTCAATTCCTGCTTTATATAATATTGCTTATTGATCCCTCACACAGCTGTCAGCTGAGATTCTTGTAGCAGATCCCAGTATGAGGTGGATGAGAAAAAAAATTTTTCCATGGGAAGGAAGGTTAAGGCTACATTTCAACAATTAAAACTGCACAATGTAGAGGATGCTCTTGGACCTCTATTATATGGGGAACACACGGAGAAAAAGAGAGTAAACTGGATTCCTCTAAGAGAGGCAAACCAACAGTAAGAGACAACTCTTCAGAAAAGGAACATTTTCATGTCACCAGGCCAGGCTGCAGGAACAAATCAAACAGAAGAAACATTGATGCAGACAGAAGCTACCAGTGTCTTTCCTTTCTCCTATATTTTCTATTTTGCTTTTGGAAAGAATAAGGTTGCTAGAAGAAAGAGGCAGTCATAGAAGACCACTGCTTCTTCCTCTGCACAGTTTCTTATATTTTTCTTTAATTTGTGTTTAAAAAAACCCAACTTGGTGTTAGACAAGATTTTGAATTGAAGGCTGGGACCAATAGCATCATCATTTACAGCCACAGGATCAGTCTATGTGGTGACCTGCCAAGCCACAGGTATCACATATGATGAAATGCTTGCAGACCAGTCACAGAGCACTTGCACCACACTCAAGAGCCTCACAGGAAAAACAAACATGGAGCAGTTCTTGAGGAGAGCAAAGCCGCCATCGCTCAGATCTTCACAATACGCTCAACAGACTGCAGTGTGAAACCTAACATTTCTGTTTGGGTGCTTCCATAAGTGCAGTAAATTTTGAAGATATGGAATGGTCAATATGAAAATTACTCTTCTTGGTACTGCTAGTATGCATAGATGAAGCTAATGATGTTTTGTGACTATGTGGATGGAGCGTTTCTGGTTAAATAGCTTTTGGTCCACTACAGCATTCCTTCCTCTAGTTTGGAGAGAGATGAATTTGACAGGTAAGGAATTTTCTGTATGACTACATCCAGAATACTGCAGTCAACAGCTCAATGTCCAAGTGGAAACCTCACACATCTTCACTGGGACCAATAATATTTAGCAAGTTTATTAATGACATAGATAATGGGATTGAGTGTACTATTAGCAAGTTTAGAGATTACACTAAACTGAGTGGTGCAGTTGATAAACTAGTGGGAAGGGAAAGTGCAAAAGAAGTTGACTAGCTTCACTGTAAAGGTTTAGGTTTCACTTAAGACTGTGGTGAAATCCAGAGATATGTACTGTTGACGGATGCAGAAGAGGTCCTTTCCTAGGATTCTCTGTCACAGGTAATTTGCTCTTCACACATCCAGCATGTTACCCAAAACCCACTTCTGATCATCCTAGATGTTGCCATTTTCATCTTGTTCAACTCCTGCCTTAAGGTTTGCCTGATTCTTAAGTTAGGAGGTAAATAAGATTTCTCTTGGCGTTCAGGTGAAAGAAGGTTGACTTGCTTATGTTTGGGTGATGCACTTGTGTCTTACCAGAGGATAATAAGAGCTCAGTGTTTAATAGTAGAAAATTCCAAAAATGTATAAAATCCTCCTGCTTTCCTGAAAGGACATGATGTGCAGTCTTTTCGGCACCTCTTTCTTGCAAGGGTCCTTTTTACACATATAGACTTTCTTTTATTTAGATCTGACAACTGAAGTCATCATGTCATCAACTCATGTCTCGTTTCCTTTGTCCTGTAATAGTGAGGATGTCTGTTACATAAAAATAACATAAAAATGCTCTTTTCTGCTAGCCAGACTCAATTAAAAATTGCAGCTAGATAACAGTATATGCTCTTTTACTTGATGCTAATGAAAAGTAATGATTTTCTAATTTGGACCATCATAAACAAAACAGAACTTCTGCAAATAAAAGTCTTTCTGCTCTTGTCCTGAGAATTAAACTTTTTCATCTTCCATGTATTTTATAATATTTTGTAACCTACTGTCACAGTTTATCCCCAGCTGGCAACTAAGTACCACGCAGCTGCTTGCTCACTCACACCCACAGCAGGATGGGGAAAAGAGAACTGGAAGGCTAAAAGTGAGAAAACTCAAGGCTTGAGATCAGAACAGTTTAATAGTTAAAATTTAAAAAGAAAAAAAATGAATGAAAAAGAAAATAACAGAGATAAATAAACCACAAGAAAGACAAGTGGTGCAAAAGAAGATGATTATTCACCACAAACATTGATGCTCAGAGGCCCTGAGCAGCAGCCCCTCCTGGCTGTCTTTCCCCCTAGTTTACTGCTGAGCATGACGTCATGCCTTTGGTCAGTTGGGGTCAGCTGTCCCAGCTGTGACCCCTCCCAACTCCTCGTGCACCCCCAGCCTGCCCACTGGTGGGGTGGTGTGAGGATCAGCAAAAGCCTTGTCTCTGTGTGAGCGCTGCTTCGCAGTGAGAAAAACACCCCTGAGTTATCAGCGCTGTTTCCAGCACAAATCCCAAACACAGCTCCATACTAGTTATTAGAAGACAATTAACTCTACCGCAGCCAATTCCAATACACTCACCTTTTGAAACCACATTTTACACAAATATAGATAAGAAGATGAACAGTTACTGCTTGTTCACAAGGAATCTACACACAAGAAACACATATACAGGCGTTGCACTGTCTCTTAAGTTTCTTAATGAAATGGATGGGTGACAGCTCTAATGTCTGGACTTGACAAAAGACATTAACACTGTGAAAAGCTTTATCAGAATTCCAGTTATTAGCAAACTTATGAAGAACCAGAATAATCACATGCATGATTCACAATCTGCACTAGTAATGGCTTCCTTGGCATTGACATTGGCCTAACTCTGCATCCATTAGTGGCTACATACAGGGCTGTATGCTGTCCTCTGCAACAGGAGTGGACGGGGCCTCTGCTTGAGTGGTCACTGCCAGTTGTTACCCAGTTGTTCTCCCCATCTTTCCTGAAGATAACAGAATTTGCCCAGTTTGTCTAGTTCAGGTTTCCAGATTCCCAACCATAGGGTTCAGCTTAAAATTTGTTTTAAATTTTCCTAAATTTAATCTACAACTTTATTTTCTTGTATTGTTTGGTAGCATGTGAGTTTAGGTTCACTTCTGGAGAGGACAGCAGTGCAACTCTAGCTACATTTAAAATTCAGAACAGCCTTAGAAGTCTGAAGAACAGATTTTTATGTCACTTGGTATTTTCTCTAAATGCATTCTTCCCCTAAATTATGTTATTCCTCCAATGATTGATCAACAGACACTAACAGTCTTTGTTATAAAGGCTTCTTGTGTGAAATAAATTACACAAAGTAAATTTTTATTATGGCACATTGGAGTAATTTCATTAAACTTACGAGCAATTAAAAATTTTTCTATGAATATCTTCAGCAGAGATTAATTTTAAAAGTTTAAAGTTAACTCTCAAAGTCACCCTTATACTACCCACACTGTTACTTCTTTGAAACTTCTGATATCCCACACTGCACATGTGCTCTTGCATTCTCAGCTGTCCTATTCATTCCTTTTCATGTTTCTTATTGATGCTGTAGAGACCTCTGATGATGCAACAACAATTTACAATTTCTATTTAAGCAAAATTGTTTCTTTTAGTTCTTACAATTACTGCAAAATGAATATATGTATGATATTCCAGAAAGCCCTTCATGGTGTGAAAAATACAGAGGTACTTCTCCTATCCAGGAAATGTACAGGTAGCACAAGGGAATGAAAGAATAAGAGTATTAGATTTACAGTAAATTATGTGACTTGGTCTCATTATGCTTAGAATCTAGTGTTTGTACAAAATTTGCCTTTGCAACAGCATTTCATGGCTCACAAGGCTTTGAAGAACCACTCACAGCTGACTGAGTTTCCAATTCCTTCCCATCATTCATCTAAAAGCTGATCGACTCCTATTGACTTTTCATTAATTTGCACATGACCCCAACTAATGCTACTGCCTTTCAAAAGCCTTTAAAGAGAACAGTGACATCTTACCAAGAATTGTGATCTTTGTATTGAAGGCAAGAACTGTTTCAATTGTGGTCAAGGATTCAAAGAAGAATTCTGTAGTTGAGACAGTTTTGAAATCTGTACGTACTTGATCTTTATTATAGGTGCTGAACAGCACGAAGGTGTTCCAGGGGCCTGTGATGAAGGACTTCTCAAAGTGCTGCTCCAGTCATCTTACACTTCAGAGGATGAAGCTACAGTATCGCCTCTTAGCTCCTCTAATACTGTGGGTATGGTTCTGAAATTGCTGTTCCTGGGAACTGATGAATTAATGCATTTAAAAAATAATAATAATTCAGTAGTGTAATGACTCTGTATTGCAATGTGAAACTCTGGATGACTTCTTCAAAGACTGCCTGAAGAGTTTATTGGAGGACATCCAGATACCGCAGAAGCATTTCCAGGATTATCAGGGGATGAGGCATTTCTGAAATGATCGGAAAGGCAGAAGCCCCAAGATTAAGTATTTAAACACTTCCTGTCCATGGCACAAGCGTGCATCTCACACGGCATTTTCAAGGTCTGCCTTTGGGTCTCAAGTGCTAGTAGAGACTTTTCTGATGTCTAAAGAAAGGAAAACACATCGAACAGCCTTTTTTTTTGTGGCAGGATACCATTATCGGGTTGCCTTTCCACTGTTCCCAGCTTCTTATTTCACATATTTTATAGGAATCTAGTGCTTTTGCTACTTGTGTCAACTTTGGTTGAAACTGGAAAAACAGTTAAAAGTTACTGAGATGGGGTACTGCCAAGCAGACTGGTGAGAAAATTTAAGGCATAATTATAACTTTTTTTCCTTAAGAAAGCAGTTTAAAATGCAGGTGGAGTGAAAGTTGATAATGGACTATCAAATACTTCACACATCTCTCTCCCTGGACTCTAGCCCAAAATTTTTCAACTTTAAAGCATATCAGAATGGAACTGACTTGTAGTGTCCAATTAATACGTAGCTTTAAAAATTCTGTGTGTTGCCAAGCTGGTTTGGATCATCAACTCTAGAAGCTGACATAACCACTCTAATGTGGAAAGCGCTAGCTATTTCAGCATGCATTCAGTAAAAACAGCTGTTTACTTTCTGTGCTACATACTAGTGACACCAACAATAGTACTCCTTTTAGCAGTCCTTCAGTCATAGCTCTCTAGGCTGAGGGAGTTGGGGTAGTTCAACCTGGAGAAGAGAAGGCTCCGTGGGGATTGTATAGCAGCCTTCCAGTACCTGAAAGGTGCCTGTAAGAAAGCTGGGGAAGAACTGTTCATAAGGGCATGTAGCAATAGGATGAGGGAAAATTGTTTTAAACTAGAAAAGGGTAGATTTAGGTTGGATATTAGGAAAAAGCTCTTCAATAAGAGGGTGGTAGGTCACTGGAACAGGTTGCCTAAAGAGCTAGTGGAGGCCCCATCCCTGAAGATGTTCAAGGTCAGGCTTAATGGGACTCTGAGCAACCTGATCTAGTAAAGATGTCCCTGTATACTGCAGGGGGGTTAGAATAGATGGCCTTTAAAGGTCCCTTCCAACCTAATGCATTCTATGATAGTTTGGAGTAATTCTGAAAGACAGCAGAGATGAATCAGAATTATTTTTTTTCTAGTGAATTAACTGAAATAAATGCTTGTTAACCCAGTGGCTTTTCAGCATAGGAGTGTGTTAATTTTAATGCTAAAACCAAAAAGACTAGTTTGTCTTTTTCAAGGTCTGAATGCTTATTTATTTTAGTGTTGTAATTGTTTATGTTGTTGATAGGCCATGTGTCCACGCAGGCTTTGTCAATAGGATTATGTTGCAGCAATTGATTTCCTTTCAAAGAGTAAATAATGAAGTAATTTTACTTTGCCCAGGCCTTAATAAAAATAGCTCTGATATTTTGCTGTGAGAGGCTGCATGTTCTTATCTTTTAACAGGTTATATGTGATATATATATATGATATATATGATAAACTGTTCCTGCAAGCAGCAGTGTCCTTCAAAAGTCACCTGTCCCTACTTCCATTATTCACATATATAATGTCAACAAACACTATAGGGTGCATTTTGCAAGGGTTATACCTGATTACATGCTAGCCTGATAATTTTGTGTTATATCAGGTACTGCCCATTGTTAATGACCTTAAAATAGGCCTCTCTGCTGCGGTAGGCTGCAAAATCAGATTGCCTTCCATTTTAAGGATAGGTAATACTATTTATATGAAAGAAATAACACCACATTATTCCTTCCAATCTGCATGAAATCTCATTTCTCTCTAAATGTCAGTTGAAATCCCTTTCAGTGTCAACAGGAAGCTAAAATAACTTCATCGATTTTAGTGGAACTACATCAGTTTACAAACAAATTAGGATCTTTTCTTTACACTGCCATATCTGAACACAAAAGTTCTTATATTCTTCATACAATACACATTTGATTTTCAGAGACAGACCTAAAGCTGGTGAGGGGAAATAAAATGTAAGTAAAACTGGTGATTTCTGAAGATGAAAAAAAAAGTTACTTTAAAAATAAAGAAGAAGATATTAGAAACAAGAATGAAAACTATAATTAGATTGTAAATATGCTATTTGGTATTTGAAAATGAATGCTGAACACTGTTTCAGTCATAAGCATGAAGAAAAAAAAGCCTCATTTTAGCTAAAAAAAGCTTTTACATTTCTTTATGTAACTTCCTCTGAGAAGGTGACTGAGCCTTTGTTGTCTTCTCTGCAACAATTTTCTTCTGCAAAAGGAGAAGAGGTGAGAACTTGTACAGTCCTACTTAAAATGAAGGGATTGAGTGCGTGTTCTTCAATGTGCTGAGGCAGATGACTGACAAAGATAGGTAGGCACTGAAATATTCTGAGCCACATCTTAGGCTGTGTTTCAGAAGAGGCTTCCCATGAAGCATAAATCTCATTTTTCTTGCAAACCCTTTATTGTGAATTTTCACACAGAATCATTCTTTTCTTGAAAAAGCTTTATTGTGAATTTTCACACAGAATTCTGGCATTGGACAGAAATAACAGAACAGTATTTTAAATGCTTCGCAGACTTCACATGCAACTCTTGTTTGTCCATAAACCTCCAGCCAGCCATTGCTCCTTTTTTTAAAAAGCCACTCACAACATCTGCTATATCCATTCCCATCAGTAGGTTGAAATTCTTTACTAAGCATTAAAAATATCTACAAATTAATGTATGAAAAACTGTATTTCGAAGCTTTCAAAATTACTGACACAGAACTTACCTGCAAAGAGCAGTAATGCCGAGGTCACGTTATGGCATGTTTTCCTCACACACCCATACTAGTCGCCATATGACTGATAATTTTTTGTCGTTTCCGCTCCCATCCAGTCTTCTCTCAGGTCAAAATGCTTCTGTGCCAGGTTTCTCAGCAATCGATGAGAACAATTTGCTAAGGATAGTATAATGAGAAGGCTGAGTAAGGAGAGATAAGACTATATGTAGATTATTATTTTCCAAGATAAATCATGTGTTATGGTCAGAATAAAAGATAGGGTTTTCCTGGGTGGTTTAACTTTATTGCTTTGCTTTTGCAAGACTGAATAAATTCTATCAATGTCACAACTATTTGTATAGACATTCACCAGAGAGAAAGAAGAGAGAGCCACTGTCAAAAAAAAAAAATCCCATTTATCTGCAGGTAAATAATGTGCCTTCCTATGAAAACTTCTCCTATGATTTTTAACAATAGTCTTGCTATTAGGAAGGATCACTGACCTGGTGCTTTTATCAGAGCAAAAGCAGAAGTTGAGCTTCAGCATCTCTACATTTTGCAAGAATGCCATCAAAGTGGAGGAAATCAAAATCGGCATTGTTTGGCTTCTGCTCCTGCCGCTGAGATCCTGTGAGCAGCAGGAGAGGTTTTATTAGAAGTTGTAAAGGTGACTGAAGCCACAGTCTGAGCAAGCAGCAGGGCAGCTGCAGAAAGGACTGGCATCCTGTGGAGAACCATTATAGAGCAGTGCTCTGTTCTGAAAGGCAGCAAGAGAAAACTGCGGCTAGACCAAAGAATACGTGGGTTTGCTGGGGGCAAAGAGATGGAGGAGCTGCCCTGCCCAATACAGGCAGACAATTAGTTGCAAAAATAAGTTTATAGCTGTTACCCACACCTCTCCTTCATTATTTGTTCCCCTATGAATTAAAAATTATATTCTAAGTGGAGCTGACAGTTACTGTGAGATATTTTACCTGAATTACACAGACCAAGAAAATGAAACATTTGTTTGCCCTTAATAATCACATTGTAAATTAATGGAACGCTCATTAAATTAATCTATTTCCTGTCAAACCTACTGTGGAAAATTCCTAGGCAAGGTGATCTAAATAAATATGTTTGCCTAAGCCATATCAGGGTTTTCTATGACTTCCATGTGATGTTTATTCAGCAAACAGGCACAGTACCTTTTCTGCATTATCTGCAGCTGAGATTCATCCAGTCCATCAAGCTCACTCTGTAATCTTTCAGCAGTATGTGGTGTTCCAGGTTTCCTGTGACTTTGGACAGGTTTTTATGCCTGCTTTTAGTTTTGGCCCTCCGACCCTTGCCCTGTTGTAAGCCTAGTCAAATAGGTATAAAAGGTTCCTGAAAAAAAAATGAGGAAATTGCGTAACAAGATTTATTGCCAAAGCGTAAAGGCTGAGAGCAAAGCTGCAGCCATCAATGAACAGGTCATGGGGTGGAACCCTACATGTGAATGGAAGTTTAAACCTTATTATGTTTTTCTGAAAGGTGGATAATAGTGCAGTAGAGACAAACTTGTGTAAACAGAAGTAGATGTCAGAGTATTTCCCAGGTTTGTGGGCTACATGTCATCGGAGATCCAGCAGCAATGAAGACAAGACCAATAGTCACATCACTGATGCCACAGGTGTCTTACACAGGTGAAGACTGCATCAGCCATTTCGAAATATCCACTGAGGTTGTTGCTGTGCTGTTTGTGAGTTCAGTGTGAGCTCTGAAGTTTTTGGTGGGCTCCAGCTCAGAGGCTTGTAATGCCTTTGTTTGTGTGACATTTTGTTTTGATATTGGTTGCTGATTTGCTTTTTTGGTTTGTCAGTCTTTGTTTTTCTTCATTTAATCCATGAGGTCACTGACAATGGATTTGACTTTGTGGGAGAGCTGAAGATCCTCTGGTGCACACAGCTGTAACAGGAATCCCTTTGGATTAGAGGAAATGAAGCATAAACTGATTAACTGGGTGGGAGTGAAAAAGAGTATGAACAGAATGACAACAATCAGGAAACGGGATCAATCCCTGCTCAGGAGAGCTGCCTTTAGGTGAGGATATGACAGGTCATAACTCGGGGATGGGTTGTGCACCAGGCATTGGGTGCTGAGCAAACTGCTTCATGTGTCACCCGCTTATGTATTCCAAGCATTGTTGTTACTTTCCTCTTTGTTTGCTGTCCTAGAAAGCTGTTCTTATCCCAACCTGCTAGTCTCACCTTTTCCTTCCAATTCTCCTCCCAAACCCACCAGGGTGAAGAGGAGTGAGCGAGTGGCCATGTGGTGCTTAGCTGCTGTCTTGGGCTAAGCCATGGGAACTCAGAGTCTAACAAACTGGTCATGTAGTTCAAATTCTTCAAACTGTCCCTTACCCTGAATGAGCCCATAAATTTCCTTTTTCCTCAGTGCCTGATAATACCAGTCAACTGAATATCATTTTTCTTGTATTTTTTTTCTCAAAACCATAATTGACATAAAGGCAGTTAAAATGCTTTGGTTTTGTATTTTTTTTTCTCTCTGAGCAGTACAGTCACTACCAATTTTAAAGCAGTGTCTAACTTCTAACTGTTTCCATTCTTATATGTTTGTTCTCAAGGCTGTAAAAACCCATACTTGTGAAGACAAAGTTGAATGTTAACAGCTGTCTTAATGCAGGGCAATATTCATTTTTATATTACAACATAAGCCTACTGTTCTGAAACCTAGGCAATCCACAGAAGGGCAATCCTTCCACACAAACTCCTGGAGAGGGATGTTTCTAAAACATGGCATAAAATCATAGGGAGCTGACTGGTATAGGGCAGACCTGCCTGTTTCTCCTTATAAATAAACAAGGTACAGCCCTAAGTCTTCATTTGGCTAGGTGCTCATGCCTTGCATTCCTGTTGAGTTCACCAGAAATAGTGGATCCTCCACACCAGGTACAGATGAGATTGTATCACTTAAGAGACTGAAATACTATGGAGATTTTTATTTTTTAGTGTGATGTTCTACAGACCTATTGCCCTACCTTCATAGTAGCTCTAGAAACTGTATGAAATCACACTGCTGATAAGTTATGTCCTCAAAATAATATTTTCTGATTTATTTTTTTCAATGTTCATTTTAGATATTTGAATTAACATTATATATTCATTCCTTCTTATTATTGGAAGTCCAAGGTTGCTGGAAATCTGAAGATCCCTATTGCAAGAGTCTTTATGATTTTCTTGTCATTTGCTAGCTTATTAATATCTTTGACTTTCCTATCAATGACAGTTCACCTTGTCAAAAAAAAAACAATTATAAAACCTTTACAACACCACCTTTATCAGTGAAGTTATTTTGATGTTATTTTTGACCTTGGTGTTCGGAATTCTTTTTCTTGATGTAAATGAACTTTGTGAACATGGTGTGATGAATGTTAATGATCCATGCTAATAATAGTATGAATTACTGTACAGACGTTATCCTCTCCTTTCTATATATAATACAATCAAACAACTGAGTTCCAGTTGGCTTTGATTATATTAACTGTTCCTTTTCTTAATATATTTTTAGTTGTGCTATCAATCAAAGAAATATGAAAAGCAAAACTAGGAATTCACATGGCAATGATATATTTTCTTTTAAGGAAATGTTAAATGGGTGTGTGAAGAGCACAAGAAAACTTGTAAAGCATCCTATTTATGTTACCATATATATATAAAATCTTATTTTTGTAAAAGCCTGTAAATGCAGTTAGGTACAACTGTTTGACAGTTGCAAACAGTGTAGAGTTGCAGACGTCATGGCTGACTTATGTTGTCAGCCAGAGAATAGGCAAGACAAAGTTCTACTACTCATAGAAATTAATATAAAACCAGTGGGAACTGATTTTTTTGTGGTAGATTGCAAGACATCAGCAAACTCCTGCACTGCCTGCTCTCAAGTGAGGTGCTACGTATCTCACAAGTTAACGGCATTCCTCATAAGTAATTAAAATAAATTCTGCTAGCTTTCTGGTACCTGCTTCTGCACTTCCACATAGGGTTTCTTGTAATCTCAGTGGGACTATGAGGGGAGCAGTCTGAAAAAAAGTACTACAAAAAAGAAGGTCATAATAATAATACAAAGAGAAGAAAATACAAAAGATGATGTTTAAAGGAGGAAAAATACTGTTTAAGCCTGCTTCTGTTTTCAATGATAAAAGCTGCAAGCAAGACTGGCAAAAGATGCTGGAGGTATTTGATTAAAAACTGTAAAGAACATGAAATGGAAAATCATAACACTCCTTTTTTATGTATACAATTCATCTTTGTCTCTCAGACAGGTACATGACTGAAAATATTCCCTGTGATTAAAGCAGACTTTCCAGTGAGATTTTCAGTCTCATCTGAACCACAATGAATGATTCAACTATGGGACCCAAGCCGGGTCAAACTCTCCCAATAGTTGTGGGATTTTCCTTTGCAAAAATACTGCATAGGCCTGCCAAGAAAAGGATAAATGATGCTGCTATTTGAGGTCTTTTATTCTGGTTTTAGATCACTGATACAGTTTTGAAGCTCTTCATAATCTATTTTGCTTGCACACTGTTCCAACTAATTATGACTGAAAGCACTGTCTATGAAGAGCTTTTGCTCTCAAAGCAAAGAAGACATGTCAAACTAAGGCCCAAATCCTTCTTAAAAGGTTGTAAAAAGTCCATTTTATAAGGATCTGACAGTCAGATTGCAGTTTTCTGTTGTATTACTGCTCAACACACTGGTCAATGTAACTTCAAGATGCCCTTCTTTTATTCAGGGCAAACCTCTGATAGTAAGGTGAGCAGCACAACAGGGATGAGCTCACACCTCATGTGAGCAAGAGGTGAAACTAATCTCAAATAAAAGACAGTTTTAATCAAAGTAATTTAAGCTTCTTTCAGTAAGAGTCAGTATAGAGAGAGGCGCCCTCATCATCATTCATCTCATCCTAGACTGCTGTCCTAGTACAAGCATGATGAAGTCTATCTCGAAAATTTCATGGTGGGCTACTGTAAATCACTCATGTGCTTGAGCCCTGAAACAGTTCTTCAAACTGGTCTTCAGCCTTCAGGATAGATAAATTTCACCAGAA
Source organism: Gallinula chloropus (assembly GCF_964237585.1). Taxonomy (NCBI): domain Eukaryota; kingdom Metazoa; phylum Chordata; class Aves; order Gruiformes; family Rallidae; genus Gallinula; species Gallinula chloropus. The sequence continues at coordinate 125,661,880 of NC_140085.1, read as the reverse complement.
CAACTCATCTGTCATACAACTGGTCTGATGCTTTGTTCTCCAAGTGCCCCTTCAACATTGTTTTGGAGTGGACAGAGATGGCTTAATGAGTTACTTCTGGCATCAAAGTTACTTCTTGATGTCCTCTACCCTGTTATGTGACCAAAACTCATGCATTTGTGTCATATGGCAGATGCAGCCAGACATTTGAAAGAGGATGTTCATCTGCAAAATACCTATGTTCTGTCTCATCACATCTCATCATGAACTTCTGTCTCTTGATTCACATGTTCTTTGTCCATTTACAATAAAGAACATAATTTTTTGCCTGCCCACCTTATGCCCCAGAAAAATAATCTTTGTGGCCATTTTTTTTCCTTAATGCTTTAGCAGGACCATTCTGGAAAAGTCACCGGGCAAGTTGTGGTATGTATCAGCCTCCCTTTTAAAGAGAAGATGAGTAGCTGTTCACACAGTGAGAAGAAGTATTGATGAATTCAAAAAACTATCTAGAGAGAAAACTCCTCTCTGTATAACACATAAGTACGGTGAGACTTAAAGCTTGATGAAGAACCTGATGCAGCAAACGGTAGAAGATATTTTAAATTGTGCATCAAGTGAAACTACATGGTCATCATGGTCCCCTCAAGTCTCAAAATCTCTATGTCTTTTTTCCTCTTATTCTTCTCTATTCAAATTGGATTTTTCTAGAAGTGGCTAAGCTTCCAGACTGATTGGGGTTTAGGTTAATCAAGAAGTTTGAGCTGTTCCTGGAAATGGAAGTAGCCTACCTGAGATTAAAGTGATTGTTACACCTTGGAGGTATTTATTCTCAGAAAGAAAGAGAAGAAATATGTGAAAAACAGTGAGGTGCCAAGAATATGTGAAGGAGAGGGAAAAGAAGCCTGACATGCTGAGACCTGGAAAAGGTCTGTGTCAGTCAGACACAGTCATGGCTGCATGAGCCTAACGGAAGCTGATATTGTGAGTGTCGGACTGCTATTTAGTTTGTAATCCATATTTATTATTTCTAAAATTATTATTCCTATAGTTATTATAGTTCTGGTCTTTATGGAAGGTAGATTTTTTTTTTCCAAACCTGGAAATGTCAGAGATTTTTAGCTTCATATATTTTGGTTTAGTTTCTGAGTATCCTGAAGTTAAGTGGTAAGAAAAGCAAGCAATCTATCCTCTCAATTTAGCTCTAGTTCCCTGTGACGGAAGATAGAAATATCTCATCAACTTTGCTAATAGTCTGGTGTGTAATTTCTTTCTACCACACTGATAGCAAGAGTTAACTTAGCCTTGAGAAGCAGATTTACTCATTACTTAAGTCAGTAATCAGCTAATGGTAGTCTAAACACTGATACCTGGGTAGCACAGGGGTGCCAAGAATTGGTCTTGTATTATCCAGTTGAAAAGGGAACACATACCCACAGCTCTCCAAGGACAGAGCTCTGAATAATATTCAGCAGCCACAGGGCAATCATCTAATCATGAGCTACCACCCTACTTTGTGAGGTTCTCAGCAATTTCTAGCCTAAGCTTCAGGGTGAGTGCATCAAGAAACCATCCTTCCTTATCTTCCACACTCTTATGCCCTTGTTATATTTGTACTATATTGTCTCTATTTCTCTTTCCTCCATTTATTTCCTTCTAATAAACTTGTAGAAAATACATTTATATGGTGCACTTAACAAACAAAACCAGAAGGCCCATCCATACTGCTGTCATTTTTTCATAGTTGAGATCCCAGAGCAGCACAAGATTTAAGAATACACCTGTAAGATGAAGACAGGTTTCTGCCATCTTTTCTAACCAAAGAACTGAATTATTGATGAACAGAGCCTGAAGCATTTCTTAAAATATGTACTATATATCATATAGTACCAACAGATCATCAGAAAACTGAGTGCATAGCTGAAATGACTTTTGTTTCATGTGACGTCAGCATTGAATAAGTTACAGCCTTGCATTCACTCTGGGGCTATCTATTATCTGATATGTCTTACTTGATTTTCAGTTTCAGGCAGGCAAATTGACCATGTATACTTGCTTGTGTCAGTAGCTAATTTTAGGTAGCTGGTCTAATTGAAGATGTTATGGTCCTTTAGCTTGTCAAATAGAAATTCACATTTTCTGATTAATGTGATTCATTTATATTAGATTTGACTTGACAGGATGACAATGTGTAATATAGAATACAAGGATGACAGGGTTCTCCATCTCCTCCGTCACATTTCATTATGAATGGCCTAGTCAAGGCTGTGGCCTACAGTATCTTTCCTGCAATATGATAAAATTTGAACAGTATTACAGCCATATATGGTCTACACAGTATGTTCTCACAGGTGGCAGTGTGCTTTCAGAAGGGTGACAAGTTAAACAGCTTTCATACATTTGTACCCCTTACATGTAACTGGCTTTGTCACATCCTGACGTGATTGAAAAATGACTGAGAAAAGGTAGAAGGAAAAGACAAAATCCTTGAAGAAAGCTAAACAAACTTCAACTGATATAAAATAACAAAAATATTTTGAAGGGGGGAAATGTGCAAGGAAAGTAAATACTACCTAACACACCAGTTGGTGGAGGAGAGAATAGGTTAGGTGGGCAAAATGGAGCCCTAGCCAGAAGTTGAAAAGTGTGTCATGAAATATAAGTGTGGCACCAAATAAAAGGGTACTGGTAGCTTCAGCACCAAAAATGTTGGGAAAAGCAGTAAATAAGAAAACGGTCCACAGCTGGGTCCATAGAGTAGTAACATGCATAAGCTCATTGGCAACAAGCAGTACCATGTCAGAGATGCAGAGGGTGATGTGTCAGTCCAGCACCTCTGAAAACAGAGCAGCAGATGGAAACAGGAAGCAGAGGGTATGATCTCTCCACAGATCACAGACTATATTAAATATGTGTTTCTAAATTTAAAAAAAAAAATTGCATTCTTATGTTTCCATAGGTCAAATCCTTTGCACACATACAGAGCATACAGAATGCTCCAATTTCCTGTGCCACAACGGTGCACTGTCTAATTGTGTAGGTGGTGTCAATACCATTTTGGCAATTGGGGTAGGGACAGGATTCCATCAGCTTTAGCAGGTTAATCTATGCAGTCAGTCCAGACCGCCTGGGCCCATTGGCGCTACGGCACTTCCAATACAGAACTGCACATGTCCAGCTGTCACTGACCTAAAGCACCTTTCATTTTGGAAGGAGCATTGAGATGTCTGTACTCCAATATCTTTCTCAAATTAGGTCCACACTGAGTTCAGACCAGGATTTTCAGGGCTCTGTACAGTTGGGTCTCTAAAGGACAAACTGTGTCTCCAGAGACAGAAATCCACAACTTCTGAGATAGAATGATACAATCGTGGAATGGTGAGGGCTGGACCTTAAAGATCAACAAATTCGAACCCACCTTCCATGGGGAGGGACACATTTCACTAGACCCCATCCAACCCGGCCTTGGATACCTCCTGGGAGGGGCATCTACCACCTACCTGGGCAACCTGTTCCTCATAGTGAAAAATCTTTTCCTAATGTCCAATGTAAATCTTTCCCCTTCCAATTTAAAAGCACTCCCCCTTATCCTATCACTACATGCCCAGGTTATAAGGCCCTATCTCTATTCTAAAAGTTCAGTTCAAGCTCCTTCCCTATCCTCTGCCAAAGCGGATGTGCTTCCTAGTCCCATACTTACTCATCCCTTCTTCCCCTACTAGCACCTTGTACTTACATTTGCTGTTATGCTGGCTGCTCTCTCGTTCTGTAAGTACCCAACATTTTTGTACTGCCTCTGAAGTACCTGATGGCCAGGGGAATAATGTCCACTGTTTCACAGAGGCAACTGAGGCAGCATAGCTGCTACTGCAGTTTCCACTCACTCATGCAGATCTTGTCTGACCAACAATAACAGTGCATGACTGATTTCTTCATGTGTCTCATAAAGGAGAGGAAATGTTTAACTTTCCAGTGCAGTAACAATGTAAATTTATGAATTTATATTAAGGAAATGTTCTTATTTTCAAACATAGACTTAAACTGTTTTTGAAAACAGGCAAAAAGACATTTTGTCCAGTAGAGGAGATTTACAGAGCCTGTTCTAGAAACAGAACAGGTTCTGGCTGAACTGTCTTATGACAGAGTACCTGGAGCAGCACCTCTCCCAGCATGGCATCCCCAGATGGCTTTGCACAAACTCAGTTCACTATTGATGTTAGCAGAGGTGTTGGAGAGCAGCAGTTCTAGGGACTTGCTGACCATCTTATTAAAACTCTAAAGACAGAGGAAATTTCTGGCCAGTAGAGGACTTCTGCACTGAGATCTTAGTGATCATGTTATCTGCAGAGAAGTTACTGCTTTTCATGGAGTTGTATCACTTTGACATGAAATGGCAGATAGATTGGAGCATGCATCTGTCTTTTCTTCCTTGTTTGCTTCTAAGACTCTCAATAAGGCCTCCTAACATAAGCAGAATTGGCTTGAAGCTTAAATCAAATTTTTAAGACATTTTAGTAGGTAGAATAGATCTAAAATAAGAAAGCCCCATCCTCAGTCCCTCCTCTCCAAGGCATAAGGTGAGCAAGACTGCTGAATGGAGCTTTTAAGCATTTCAAAATGTTTAGTGGAATGAATTTGGCTTTTAAATCGAGCTATTAAACATTTCACGATGTTCAAATGTTCAAAATCATGCTTGGACATTCAGCCTTTTTCAGTGACCTGCAGAGATTCCAGTGTATTTGTGGATAAACGGAAACTGTTACAGCAATAATATGGTTGCACATGTCTACACCTAGGTTATGCTCATCAGATAAAAGGACACTGTACCAAACTATACCAAAATTCAAGCATCAGCCTTTATACATTCAAGGTCTGGGTGGCTAAAAGAAAAGGGAAAACATGCAGATGCTTTGTCAAGATGAAATAGCATTAACACATTTCAAAGTTATTGATATAGTGAGGGATGTATATAGAAAGCAGGAGAAACAATGAAATGAAGCTAAGTCAAGGTGAAGGCTATATTCAGAAAGTAGCAGCATTGTTACTGCCATGATGGATAAAAGCAAGGTAAAGTATAAGTACCCAAGGAGTTGTTTTTTTTTTTTACTAAAACCAACTGGGATGTTTGGAAAAACAAATAAGCTTTTAGGTACACTTTCTTATCAGCCAGCATAACATAAATCTAAAACATGTCCTTCAGAAATAAGACACTTGATTTAAATTCTTTGTTCTTTATTTATATTCTCATACTACCATGACTGCAGTTTTGCATCTGTAACACAGTTGCAGCTGTAATGATAAAAGGAAATTTTATAAAATGATGTTACACCTGAGAACAGTGTTGTTGAAAATTCATGCATTTTTTCCAGCTGTTTTGGTAAAAGATATCCTCTCTTTGTAAACCTTGCCCCTCCTCTACTGCAAGATTATAAAGAAATAAGTGGTACTTAAAAAGTTAAGATTCCTAGCTATCAACTACAATAAAAAAAAAAAAACCCAAAACCACAAACCAAACCATACAAAGAAAGCTATATCATTTTATATAGTGCAGCAAAGACAATCCTGCTGTTTTGTGGCCAGGGAAAATATAAATGAGAAATTGAAGAAGAAAGATGAAGGACACTTAAAATAGACAAAAAATACAAAAATGAGGGAAAGCTGCACCAAATACTCCATATAATGTTGAAATAGCAGAAGAACCAAGAGGATGGCAGGAATCCTTTTTTTTAAAAAAAAGTTTTTTTTTTAAAAAGAAAACTTTTTCTATTTTTTTTTCCAAATAGTAAGATTTACCATTCCCTCTCACCATGCCTCGTTTTTAAAGATAATTTAGAAGAGGGAAAATGTGTAAGCATGTTTTAAAATAAATATTTAATGTATTGTGTATGCTATTTTTCAAAGAAAATTTACCCTCATTTTAGACAGATATTTCAGCAAGTCTTTGCTGATATTGGTGAATGTTAATAAAGATCTAAAGTTGTCTTAAATACAATTGGCAGAAAGCTTTAGATGGGCTTCTGTTGATTTAGAAATATGGGAAAATGTTGCTGTCTTTCGTGAGCAATATATATGATATTATACATAGAACTACAAAAATGAATACGTGAAAAATGCAAAGTGTGGGAAAAACTCAGAGCTTTGTTTTGGTGGGTCAAGTATGAGCAGAATTCACTGTTTAGGAATCCATGGATGAGGATCAAGGTAGGTTTGACATTCATTGTTTTGCTGTTGACAAACAAAAGATACTCCTCTTTTATAAATCCTGCTGTACAGAGGTCTTCATTGTTAAAAGTGCTTTTTCCAAAGAGCTATGATTCAGACTTATCTTAAGAGCACTTCTGTTACCTGCTCTCAGCTTGTCTAATCAGGGTCCTTGTAGCATGAGTGGCAAGGCCAGTCCAATTTTACCCTCCATAAAGCTATAGCACAAGGACAATTATCCTAATTTCATCCTTGAGGTTAACCTTTCATTAATTTCTGGTGCTTGTATCTTTTTTGACCATTAACTAAAGGTTAGTGTCTCACTACATGTTGTAGCTTTAGCACAGATTGTATTTATTTCAGAACTCCTGAGACAATCATGTGTGCAACTATCATATCCCTTCCATAGATATCATTATGGTAGCTGATACAGGTTTGGAGATGAAGATAATGGAACCAGAAAGAGTTTGTGGTAATAATAGACCTCTTTCCCTCCCTTACGTGAGGTATTCTATTTCACGTAATGTTCCTTCTCCACTGGAGGACTGCAACAGATTGCCCATTCTTAGGCTCAGTATTAATTATGCTTATGAGAGCTTCTGTAGTTGAAGGTCCCATGATAAACTCCTATTTTATTTTAAGGGGTTTATAATTCATCTTTAAAAGCCCACTTTGGACTGAAATATGTCACCACCATCTAACACTGACTTTACCTGACCCAGCAGTAATATATGATAGATATGGAAGGAAAGAGCTGCACTTTGAATAATTCAAGGTGATTACCTCATGTGAAAAATCATTCTTTTCATGTGCATGTCATCTGAATGGCCACATAAGCATGCACCTAACATTGACAGGCTATACCTCATCACAGCACTATGTCAATAAGCACAGGTCAGTCCTCTTCCCTACTTTTTTTTCCTGATACAATTTGCATTACAAGAACTGGATTAGGTATTTTTCAGAAGGCGACAGAGGATGTGAAAGAAGCTAAATTCATCAGTCTTTTGACATTCCCAGCACTAGAATACATGGCATCATGATTTCTGATAGGATACCTTAATTTCTGTGTCACCAAAGGGGAAGTCATCTTCATCGATAACTTGTATTAATAGTGTTTTGTGAATTACGTGGTTATTCAGTTGGAGAGCAGAGTTACAGCTTTAGAGGACAGGTGTGTGCATCACAAGACCCCGGACACTAATGAATCTCCAGATGAACAAATTCATCAGACTTAGGTCCGTACTCTTTTTCCAAAATACGGGCTCAACTCAAAATTGAGTATCAAATTATTTTTGCCAAAGAATACAAGTAAACTACGTATCAGTGGAGCATGTAGACGTCAAAGTACAGTCACCAGAACAATGATTAACCTACCCTTTGTATAAAGGAAATTAAGCTCCTACTCGGTCAGTCTCCATCCCAAGAAACTATGAAGTAATGCCCTCCTCTTCTTTTTTTCTTCCCAAAGCGCAGTAGTGATAGGGAGCAGACCAGGTGTGCACTGAGGGTTGAGAGCCATCAACCCAACATAAAATTTACTATATAACAGACTCACCTCATTTCACTGATGTATTCTTCTATGCTTATGTGCTAACCTTCCCAAAAATTCATTCTGTCTGTACACCAGGAAAATGTTAGCTCTCCAAAAATGTAGGCATGAAAATATGCATGTAGTTATAACAGTGTGAATGATAATTCTACAGAATTAAAGGAGAAGTAGACAACTTTTCTCTCTTAGAAACTGTTGCACATATTTTTTTTGTGCTCCATATCCTAGCTTTAGGTAATTTTTAAGTACAATTTAAATTCAGAATGAAATTTCTTGCAATCACCACAGTAATATCCATCTCTTTTCCCCCCTTTTCCTATTATAATCTTCACTTTAATTTTTTTTCCCCTGATACTAGTAGACAGGAATACTTCAGTTAAATATGTCTTTTTATGTATTTGTTGACTGTTTTAATGTCAATCCTCCACTGAGAGTGTACAATGTACTTTGCTCATTTCTGAGTACAGCTGTTAGCACCTTACGTTGGTCTCTACATATCGCACATCCTTCCTGTGGACTTTGTTTTTCAGTCATTCACTGGTCTGATGAACTGCAACATCAATAAAACTGGATTCTTAGAATTTTGCTGTAGAATTGCTGGGTAGGCCTGTAAATGGTATCTGACACAGTAGACTTCACCTCCAAAGCTTCCTTTAGCAATTGGCGCCATAGCACTAGCATTTTAAACGTAGCCCTGCAGTGTCAGCTCTCAAATACACAAGTCATGAGGAGGATCTCTCAGAGAAACAGTAATGGTATAAATTTTGCTAATCCAACAGAAAAACAGGTGTGTGTTACTTACTCTCTGATCAATTGGTTGCCATGTATTTCCATTTTCATTCCTTTTTTTGAGCTGCTGGTGATCAAAAGTACAGCTCCAGTTCCTCAAACCTAACTATGATGAAACACCAGAGAAGGCAATGCATATCTGAGCCACAATAGAGAGGCACTATTGCTTAAAATATTTTTAAAATATACAGACAAATAATAACTTCAAAGGAGATGCTTCAGGATTCTGCAGTTTGCTGGGGTTATGTGCATTGCATACTACTCCATAGCTTCTGCTTGAGGCAATATGACCCTCATAGAGCCTACTTCTGAACTGAACTTGAAATGAAGTATTGAGTATTGAAGAATATTTAAAGAAAGTAAGTTTTAAGCCACATGGAAATGAGGATGAAATGTGAGGTCCTTCTTTATCATGAGACATTCATGTGTTGCCAGTAAAATGTGCTTGGTTTGCTATGAAATCTTTAATCACAGAATCACAGAACAGTAGGAGTTGGAAGGGACCTCGAAAGATCTAGTCCAACTCCCCTGCCAGAGCATAGAGAATTCCTAATTCCTAATTGGTCTTCAAAATGTAAGTATAAGAACACACACTTGTCTTTACAAAGGTCATTTTAAAATCTTTCCCTGCTTTTTATGGAAAATAGCTATGGAACTTCCTGTTCTCTTGTAAATGAGGACATAGGAAAATGAGGGAAAAAGTCTATTTTGCAAAACCTGTACCTATAGTGCACAGCTGAAATGAGACATATGTATATATTTCTTGTTGTATTGTGGTATATGCTTTTCTCTTCATATTAGCAGATTCCCTAAATGAAATAATGACACATCAGGCATGTACATCTAGAGATTATCAGTACTTCTTCATGGTTTGTATTTATAAATCTGATTTGTTGTTTGCTTCTTTTAAGTTCTTTTAGTGCACAGTCTACAAATGCACTTCTGTCCTTTGGTCTTGTTCTTCACTCTGATATGCAATGAGGAAGATGTGACTTTTAATATGAAGTACCAACCTCACTTCTCCTGTTATTTTTAAAGCATAGTTTACAAAACAAATGTTTTGAAATGTCTTGGTTATTCCCTTCTGTTGTTGGAAGATGTACCAACTGCAGCTTCCAAAGTGGGTGTGTTTAACATTCTGAATTGGTGCAAATTCCTCAGTAACATAAATTGTAGAAATCATATTTGAAAACATCAGTGTAAATTGCAGTCTAAGCAAATTTAAAATACTTAAAATAATCTAGAACGCTGAATAAACTTAAGAATCAATATTTAATTAACATTTTAAGCCCCATGCCCATGCTAAATGTGAAATATGCACCTCATTCACTTATTCTTGAAAGTGTGAATTCATATTTCTGGGAAAAAAAAAAAAAACACAAAAAACAGAAACATTGAATAGCACCAAAAAATGCTCTTCAGCAGAGTCCATCATCTCTCTTTGAGACAGCGCTGCAAACTCATGTATCTTTTGAAGCCAATTTGTACTCTTTTAAAGATAGACTAAATGTAAAAAGAGTCACTCTGAATGGCTGTAAAAAGAACAAATGTATTGTGACCTCTATAAGGATTAGTTGGTAGTGTTACTATTGCTACTCTATATTCCTCCTATCTTTTCTCTCTCTTTGTCTGTCCATTTGAAGAAAAAATATGTAAAGGAAAAATAAAAGGAAAAATAATGGCAAGGAAACTCACCACTGCTCTTGTAAAAGAGCTCTTTTTTCCTCAGCTCTTCTGTACATTGAATTAAGACTTACTGTTTCAGAGTAGTGGATATTCTGACTTAATGAAGTTGCTAAGGGGAAAGCATTCAAAGGTAAAGAACTTCGGTTAATTAAGAAGCTTGCCTTAACAGCATGTGAGTTCTAGCTGTCTGTGTCTCTTGCATATTTTGCTTTTAGAGAAATCATGTCCATCTAGCATCGTTCAATGTCATTTTACTGAGGCTGGTATTCAAGAAACTTGTTCAGAAAATTAGAAGTGATGAAGTAGCCCAAGGAGGTAATGTCAGAGGAACAAAAGATTCTGATGTGAAGACCTAGCTTCCTAATTGTTATTATGCTTACAAGGACACTGTTAAAAGAAAAATGAATACCTTGCTTCACACCTGCTGTAAAAGGCGCAGCAACTCTGGAGCTTGTTTAAATCATTCTTCCTGAAACAAACTACCGAATGAAACTCAGGCCATTTAATTTCCAAATACCAGTAATTAAAATGAGTCACATCATCACAGGTTGGCAGGGCTACAGCCTTCTTCTGTTTTTTCATTTTCTCATAAATTTCAGCGAAGGTCAGATTTGTTGGGGGGAGGAGAAGAACCTGCCTGCTTTTGTGCTCACGGGAGGTTAAAATATGACTTATTCACAGTGTGCCTCATAGTTCAGGACTTAATGGTCCTTGACGGGGATAACCTAGAAGTTAATTTTACTTTGTGTCCCAAAAGCAGTCATTGTCACTGTAATCCTTCTTGAAGGCTGAAGGGTATCTTCACCACCTGATCAGACTTTCAATAGCGATTGATGAGCAATATCACCAACTAAGCAGCACTTTGTTAGTGCTTTCTGGTAAAAGGCAAAAAGAAAAAGAAGGAACGGTGCCAGCTTACCTTTTCATAACTTTTCTAGTGTTTCTCACTTTAAATGTCAGCTTTTGCTATTTGTAGAAGTCAAACTCAAACACTGCAAAATTAGGAACTGCTGCTTCTTTCTTCCATGTTGCTTGAGTCCTGCCAGTGAGAAGGATGAGAACATAATGGAGGTACACACCCTCTTTCCAGTGTTGTTATGCAGAGCAGATGGATGCTTGAAGCCAGAGGCAAGCACTACCAGGAAGGCCTGTGCTCTAATCTCAACAGCAGTGTCCTATGCACAAAGAAAATTAGTTTCCAGACTCTGATAATGTCTGATGAAGTCAATTTGGAAACACACTCACATGTGATCTCCTTTTTGTTTAAATTTATCCAGATTGGGGTATGCTATTCATGGTAGGCAGAGGTTTGACTGCAGAGCTGCCATCCAGTCCTTCTTAAAGTCACTGTTTTAAGACCCAAACAACTAATCTTCTCAAGTAAAGAGCTTTAGAAGTATTTTATTACAGGCATAACAGTATGTTTGGTTTGGGTTTTTTTTTTTCCTCTTCCCTGACTTTTGTACTGAAACTGAAAAACCTAATGGTTAATTCTTTGGGCATTAGCATCCACCACGAAACCATTGATATTTGTTGAACAAGAGAAATAAGCTAATGAGAGAAAATATAAGGGTGTCTTACCAAGTAGTAGTACTGTAAGCATTCTCTTCATATGTTCACAGAAGCTAAAACCGCTGTACTCTCCTAGAGTAAGCTCTTACAAGATGTGCCATAGATTCCTTTCTCTGTGCTCCCTATACTGAGCACTCTTAATTTCCCTTTGGCAACAAGTGTGGAATGGGTATAGGTGACCACAAAAAAAGTAGTATCCCTTTAGGTGTAGCCACAGCTGAATTTAAATATATTCTGCATTAAATTAATAATACATAGATTAGAAGTTAAAATTTAGATCTAATAGTGGTCACAAAAGCATTAAGAGTGGAAATCATTTTTGGATGAGAAAAAGTGTGGGGGATTTATAGTTCATGAGGGCATTGTGTGAAGACCAGATTCCAGACACAAGTTTTGTGTTTAGTATTTCATGTAACATACCCATTCCCCAAAGTCATGCCTGAGGATAGGAAGGCAGGAGATCCTATTCACTGGCATGTAGGATTCCAGAGCAGTTTGCTTTACCTATTTCTGGAGAGCAGAGAATATTCGATATGCTACGACACCCTACCGTGTGCTTTTTCTAGCAGATTCATGGACATAAACATTCCGACTGTTGGGCTCCTTCGTGGTGGAAGAGCTTTCTACCCCCTAATCAAGGGGCATCTGAACTCCATGCCTGGGTGTGGGCAGGCACTGTGCAGTCCACTGTAAGCACCAATACCAGTTCAAGTGTCAAAAGCAGAATGGGTAATACCAAATCTCGATTTACCCATCCAACTCCACTTCAGCAACCACCCATGACATACCTGGGACCGTGCAATGTGGGTGGTGGAGGACTGACTGCTGTGAACATCTCACAGATAATTGAGGGCTGCAATTCATTACCAAAAAAGTTCTCCAGGATGCACACGTTTCCTTGTAGTGATACAAGAGTCTTGCAGATGTTATTCATGGATGGTCACAGTCCCAGGACAGCTGCAGCCTTGGCGGAGTTTCTGCCTGATGATACATACACATGGTTGCTCTGTCATTGATACTCTGAAAAGTATCACCACTCCACTGTTCTTCCCTGATCTACTTCCCTAGGTTTTGGCTGCGGGGGGACCTCATTGCAGCCTTCAAGTACCTGAAGGGAGCATACAAACAGGAGGGGAATCAGCTTTTTAAAAAGGTAGATAATGGCAGGACAAGGGGGAATGGACTAAAGCTAAGGGAGGGAAGGTTTAGATTAGATATTAGGAGGAAGTTCTGTACAAAGAGAGTGGTGAGGTGCTGGAACAGGCTGCCCAGAGAGGTGGTGGATGCCCCATCCCTGGGGTTGTTCAAGGCCAGGTTGGATGGGGCCCTGGGCAACCTTGTGTAGATCCAGGCCTGGAGGTTGGTGGCCCTGCCTGTGGCAGGGGGGTTGGAGCTCTATGATCCTTGGGGTCCCTTCCAACCCAGACCGTTCTATAATTCTGTGATTCTATGATCTTTGACTAATGCAAAAAACTTTTAACTTGCTAGAAGAAAAGCCAGCTTGTTGACTAGATGAGCATGACCACTGAGTCTCTGGAGAGGGTCAGTGTTTCTGTCCCAGCAATTTCTATAACCATTATTTTTTAACGAATATTTCCAGAATATACATAATTAAATGCTTCTAACCTAAAAATATGCTGAATTCATACATTTTACAAAAAGCACATGGCCACACTTACTATCATCTCCTCCTAGTAGATCTGAATTTGTCTGATCCACTTAGTACTGGCTTCAGACAAGTGGTTTTCCTGCTCACAGGAAAGCTGAAGGACTCTTGGACTCCACATGGATAGGTACCACCTGTGCATGAAAGATGCTCAGAACTTCAAGCTACAGAGCACTTCCTCAGCAGGAGCCAACTGCAGGCCCACTGACTTTAGGGGAGTTATGATATTTTAGCATCACAGCTTTTTTCTCTACAAAACTGCATTAAAGAAAGACAAGTTATTGAAACAGGTCCAAGGATATCTGTTGCTGTGTGTTGGTTCTTGTATGTGACTCTCTCCTTAATTCTTTGGAGATAAGGCAAAATCGCTTAAATAGTTTGAGTTATGGAAAAGAAACCCATGTTCCAATTTCTCCAATTGTGAAAATACTGCTTCAATTCCATACGTGACCCTAATGGTATTTCCCAAGGAAAATGCCTTTGATTTGTGCAGCCCTGTAAAGATGTTGACATTGTATTTATTCCTACGAACGTTACTTTATCTTGGAAAGATTTACACAGAACTCTGATGGGTGCAGTCATTCTATTGTTTTTTCAAGGGAATGCTGCTCCTGGAGCACCTCTGTGAGCAAGGCAAGGTATTTATTGGACATTTAAAATTAAGAAAAATAAACTAAACCAAAACAAAATAAAATAAAACAGAATTGCTAAAATTGATTCAAATCTACTTGTACTGAAAATCGAACCTGTCTGAATTCTGAGAATCTGTAGAAAGGGTAAAGTGGGGCAGTGGCTGACAGCCCATTTCCAGGGCCTGCTAGACCAGTCGTAAACCTCCCTCAGCTTTTGAGGAGGGGGTCATCTGGCAAATCTTGCACAATAGGAATAAATACACACAAGAATTATGTGGTTTTAAAAGCCAATCTATCTTAAAGAAAAATCATTGATAAATATATATAGTTTTAAATACACCCTCTACTGCAACTCCACTGTTGATGTCATTAGAATAAAAGCCGTTTTGTTTTGTATAATTAATAGTAAACATTCAAAACATAACTCAGATGGCTTTCTGTTACGCACAACAGAAATTTTAGGTTAATGCAACATCATCTCCTAACTGCCATGAAACCTTTTGGCCTTGAAAGATAAGTAAATATGTTTCCCGATCCATGTTACCTTAGTAACTGATAATGCTGCCTTATGAGTATTAGTGGCTGGAAAGGTGAAAGCAGTTTGTATGTTTTGAGTGGAAGTAGGCGACTTTTTTTTCAATTATATGAAAATGACATCTTCTTCACTGTGATCAGCCTGCGTTGTGGGGATCAGCCTCTCTCAATAAGCATCAAATTACTTATCAAACAGCATGTGCAGCTAGAAGAGATTTTGTATGAAGAGTAAGAGAACAAAATAATTTATTTTTGTGCAAAGCAAAGAATATGTGAACAGTCAGCTGTTAGAAAAATTCTCTTTGCTGAGACTTCTCACATGAGGAAGAATTATTCAGCTTCACGGGCTCTGTCTTCGCATAATTTTTTACTGGAGTGATCTCTTGTAGGTTAACACAAAGAAGGAACAAGCAAGAAATGCCAGGAACAATCAAGTGTATTCCCTAAGCTGCGACTTCATAGTAGCAAGGATAACAGACAAATGGTGAAAAGAATAAAAAAAGAAGTGCAGAATATTCCTTAAGGATGCATATAGGCAACATGGAGACGGTCATCACCCTCTTTGACCTCCTTTGGTTTGGCAGTTGTTAAATAATATACATTTCTCCATTTGGATCCTGTTTACTCACCTGCATGTGCAGAACACAGTCAATAAGACTATTACAGAAGTAACAGAACAGCACAAACTGCTTAAAAATAGAAACTGGGGTCTGATTTCATCTACAAAAAGGATATGCTTATGAAGTAGCACTCGCTTCCAGAAGTGGTTTACTTCCCCGCTTTCTCTCCATGTTGTAGGGACACCTCCTAGTGCTTACACATCAAGCATGCGCTTACTTCGTCGCACAGTACTTCTGCTGCACTGGCACTGTCCCCACTGCAGCTGCCAGGTTCTGCATGGCTGCTGGCTGGCTTCTGATTCTGGCACTCAGGTGGAGCAAATTAGGGCATGGGCACAACAGGGAAGGGTGCCTGCACGGCTGCCATGCGCCTTGCGGCTGTAATCATCACTGTGCTGGGCTGCCAGGGCACCCGGTGCCCATGGAGAGACACTTCACTCTCACCTTCTGCTGGAGGTAAGGAGGTTGGCTGTGTGGGGCTGGCAGAGCCAGGTCATCTTGTTAGATGAAAGGAATTCAGATGGAGCAGGGCCATAGGTGGGTCTGGCCCCCTGCCACACAGCAGAGAGCTAAAAGACAAAACTTCAAAAGCTGTTGAAGGTGAAGAAATGGGAAAATACAAGTATTTTTTCAGTGAGTGCTGGGAGCTCCAAATTCTTGCTCAATTCAGGATCTCATGGACAGCAGGTACTTCCATGAGGTCCTGGTAGCTGTCTGCAGGCGGGCATCTGAGCTCCCCTGTGTGAGACTGTCCCCAGGAGCACTCCCAGGCTCTGACAAGTGTGAATTCTCTGATGTCTGCTACAGTGAGGTCACATTGCTGCCTTTCCTTAACCACTTGCTTAAAAGCCATTTATAGGAAACTAATTGTCTTTGAGACCTCTGTCCCTTGACAAATTTAGATAAAATTGGTCAGTGAATTGCATGCTGTTACAAATTGACATATAAGGGTATACAGACATCTACAGAGAAAGGGAGTGCACGTGCAAGCCTTAGGAAACCAAGCTTCAAGAAAAAGGAGTGTGGGATAGTGAATAGACATGAAGGGGGCATGTTTTCCTATTTAAAACAAGATTAAAATTTAAAAAAGATTAATTATTCAGTTTGGGAAAGGAAAGCACAGAAAAGGTATGAGCCGGTTATACAACAGAATGAAAAGAACAGAGAGGGCCAACTGAGCCTTCCTTTTTTGAAGGACAAGAGGGCACTTTATGAAAACACAAGGTAACAAACAGAAAATGGAAAATACTTGAGGCAAATGACTTAGGTTTTTAAAAGGCTCCAGTGTACAAAGAACAGCATCTGCAACTGCCATAGCTGAGACAGCAATTGCGGTAACTATTCATCTTAATACTTTGGAGAGTAAACTAGTTGCCATGATCCAAAATGCTGGTCTGCTAACGATGGCATATTACAGGCTAACATGAACCTCACCACCGAATAAAACACTGGACCTTCACCTGAAGCCTTTCTGGAGGGAGCTGTCGCCGGAGCCAGCACACACTGCTGCACTGTGAAGCTCCTGTAGCTTGGCTGCCACCCTCCCCAACAGCAGCACTCTTATTTTGTATGTCAGTGGTAGTAGGGACGTCTTGCAATGGTATCAACAGCAGCATTGGTTAGTAAAGAATTTGGAGGGTTTGAAGTAAGCAGCACTTCTCCTTTCTAAGGAAGAACAGCTAAGTTTGATTGCTTGAACAGTAAATAATGATTATTCTTACAACTGCATCACCTTGAGTTTATTGTGGATGGTTGCTTGCTTTCATTGTGGATAACATGTACCCTTAAGTATAGCAGAGAAATATCATCCAAACCTCTTATAGGAGAGAGGCGTTTTGGAAAAGTCCTTGTAACATTTTAACTAGCCGCTACACTAGGATTGGTGTTATCTTATTTCATGCTTTGGCTCGACCTTGTTCACCTAGATACCATGAAAATAAGCTTATTGTTATTTTCTTCCTGACAAACATGCTAAGGCCATACTTAATCAATTACAAGTACTAACAAAACTCCCTCAAATGAAATTCTCTCTAAAAGAAATCGTGATTCTTCAGCATATTACGTAATTTGGTTTAAGCTTCTGAATTAAGCTCTCACTTTTATGTAATCTGCTGTTTATTAGTTTCCTGTGATACTCCAAACTTAGCTGTTTAGCACTTGATGTCATTAGAATAAAAGCTGTATTGTTTTGTATAATTAATAGTAAACATTCAAAACATACATAACTCAGATGGCTTTCTGTTACGCACAACAGATGCTTCTGGATTCCATTCTGCACATTCATCCAAAACAGGGTTTACTTGCATGAGTTTATTTTATCAGGACACAAATCCAAATACATTTTAAATTACCTGTGTCATTAGAGAAAATCTTACTTGAGAAAGCTAAAACTGCATTAGGCTACTTCTAAATCTTGATAATTGTTTTTTAAAATTGCAGTAAAGCCAACTTTCATATTTTAAGTGAAAGAAAAAAAACACGAATTTTTCCACAGGTTTGAAAACATAAACCCGTTGTCTTTTTATGGAATTTGTGCTCCCAATTTCTTTACATGAACTAGAAACTCTGAAACTGAGGTTTACTGATTTATTAGGCAATCACCTCAGTGCTTTTAAAGAGTTTCTTTCCTCCTTACAAAACAAGGTATAAATTCACCTACTGGTTTACCTTCATTACCCATCTAATCCCCATCCATTTAAAGCCTCTCAAAATATTTGATGTATTCATTCTCATAACATTCTGTGAACTACAGTGTTCTATTTTCATTTTATAAGAGCCTAAGTTCATACAAGAAGTGTGTTTCAGAGCAAACAACTGAATGAGTCTCCAAATCACAGGGTAGCCTGGTGCCCAAAACATTTGTATCTATGATTTTCATCCTCTCTTAAGAAGAATAAAAATTGTGAAGCAGAGCAAACAAAAAAGCCAGATGATTAACACCGTTATCTATTTAGCTTTGGTAATTCTATTCATTCGTTTCTAGTTAATCTTGTAAAAAGCAGGATATAATTAAAATTGAAAATCTTAGCATAAGCATTGGAATGAGCTGATAATGCATTAACCTTTTACTTTTTACTCACAGTTAAACCAAAGCAAATGTTATTCTAAAGTAATTTTAAGGTCACTGAATTGGGAAAAAAAATAAAAGAAAGAAAATAACAAAAAAGAGAGACAATCTAACATCAATGTCATTTTGCTTCCAGTACTGCAACACTGTGAGGCTGCCGTTAACCTGCCATAAGGTGCAGGGACCTAAGTGAACTATATAACTACTGACATGAAGAACACCAGTAGTTATTGTATGCTTCTTTTCTGCTTTGTTCAGGATTGAATTGTAAAATGTAGCATTTCTTTGTGTCTAACAAAGTCACTGTTAGTGTTCTGTTTCATAATAGGCAAGAAACTAAAGCTTGTGGTCTAAATAGCCACATGCTACCTGTTCTTTAACACTATTAATCACAGAAAGCACAAGATAAATACAAGTTACCAACTATGAATCTGGATTTCAAGATGCAATCTGATGGATTTCAGCATGGGATCAAGGTCCTCAGGTAGTATATGGATGGTTTCCTCACCCCAACTCCATCCTTTCCAATAGCAGTGATGTGCATTGTTCCAGCTTGAGGACTCTTTTTATTTGAGCTTTCATTTTAAAAAAAGGTTATTTATCAATCTTATATACAACTTTGATTTTAAACATGCACGATATTCAGGACTGCTGGACCTGGGAAAATGGGAAAGAATTTCAGGTCCGTCTCTGTCTGTACTTCTTTGTAAAAAGGCACAAGTAGAATTGCAAAACAGGGAAGAAAAAAACCCCAACAAACCACAACACAAACAAGCAACTGAATTCATCATCATATTTCCATCACCAGAGAAAGACTGGACATGCTGAAAAATTAGAGAGAACATTTTGTTATTATCTAACTATACACTTCGCCTCCCACCTGCCTCTCCTGGCCTACAGGGTAATCAGTGTGACAAAGGACAAGATAGGGCATTGCAGCGTATATCGCAAAGAGGAGAACACGCGTCTGTGAGACTGCCCCAGTGTGGCATGACCCACCCCACACTATCTCAGAAAAATGCATCCCCCTCCTGCAGTGACATCACCGGCATTTTCAACATCTTCTAAAGTGTACACAGATGATCCGACCTTTGACTTTGTGTGCTGCAAGCAAGGAGACTTAAACTCAGCAGGCAGACAAATGTGAAAATGTGTCATTTCCTCTGGTAGTTGGGTACTTTTGTTGTTGTTGTTGCTGTTGTTGTTGTAGTTGCTGGATGTGCATTTGAGGTCAGGGAAGCGCTTCAGAGACTTCTTTTTCAGAAGGCTGCAGGAGACACCTTCAGATCCAGAACTCAAATAGCCTCTGCGTTGAAGAATGTTAAACATTTCTCCGGGAGGGATAAAGGGCTGAAGTAAAACCACCTTCAAGTTATGCCTCAGATGCAGTCTGAGTCGTGGTTCAGCACATCCAATTCCACCCAAAAACAACCCAAAACAAAAAAACCCAAAAGAAGGGAAAGTACACATGGGTACTGTATTTTAATTTATTGTAAGTGTAAAAGATATCTTCTACAACGTTAGAGTACCTATTTAATTACTTAGGAACTCGAGGGAGTGAAAAACCACATCATTATTTTCTAACTTGCTGTGGAAGGTCACCTGAATATTCCTCTTCCAAGCCCTGTTCCCACAAAGCTGAGATGATGCAAAATCATATTATCCCATTTCTTTATCTCCCTGACAGGAAAAAGAAGTCATTTCCAACGCCCAGCAGCCAAGCCTCAAGTAATCTTTCCCAGGCAAATGACTCCCAACAAAAGCAGAAATAAATAGTGGAATGCCAAAAATACTTCAAATCAGCAGTGGTAAAAAAAATGTTTCTGGGGCAGGGTGACCCAACAACCACCTTTATTTATAACTGCATATATTAAGCTAAATTAAGGTTATTTATATTGCTTATTGCTGGGCTCTGCCAACACTGGACACCCAAAGAGTCTGCAAGCTAAGAGCAAGTAATTTAAAAAAAAAACAACCACAAGATGATTGGGTCCAACCTGTAAGTGCGATGTTCCTATAATTAAAATTAACAATTTTTATAAAAGGCATGCCTCTCTTAGAGGTAATGACTGAAAATATTTTAACATATTCATTAAAGCACTTTGATTTCTTAGAGATAATCTTCATTACACCATTTTCTTCTTCATTTTCTTGTTTCTACTTCTTTTTTTTTAATAGGACTAAACAAAATATGTGGACTGCCTAGACATGTTTTGGCTTTCATAAGACTTGAATTGTTGTAAGACAGGAGAATAAATAGACAAAATAAGAACTGGGTTTTTTTATCAATTTTAAATTAAGATTTCTGTTTTGTTCATTTTACAAAGTTCTGCTTACATTCAGTAGAGAATGCACATTATTCAAGAATCACCCACACACAAGATAGAGCTATGAGTCTAACACCCTAACAGAACATCAATCCATGTAAGTGATTTGTCTTTTTTCCCACATAATAGTTTGAAAAAAAATTATTGTTGGGGTTTTTATTATTTTTTCATGCCCAGAAGACCAAGCTCAAGGAGCTAAAAGTTGTCCACAATCGTGTTTTGAGTCCCTTTCTCAAAAAGCTTACAATTTAAGTAGGCAGGACAGACAGAGAGGTCTTCTAATACAGATCTATTTGCCCAGAGTTATGCAGAATTTTTTATACTGTTTAATTATTATATTTATTGGTATCTAATCCCAACAGTAGCTCCAGTCTAAAAAAAAAGGAACGCTAATAACTAAATCTTGTATTTGAAGGTGTGAAATCAAAAAAACATTATGCTGAGTCTTACAGGAAAACATTCATGTGGGACTTTTATTTTTCCCCCGTCTCATTCTGGGAGGAAATCTTACAGGAATGCCATTGCTTACAGAATTTCACTCTTTCATTTCATGGCCCAGGAAGCACATCCTGCAGGAGACCAATCAGAAATAATAGCTTGAAACAATATAATATGTGCGCCAGAGACAGAAACGCAACATCTCAGCGGCCATTAAATTTCGATCACTGTCGTTGAAATTGCCCAACATTCAAAAAGAGTTTAAGGGGAACTAACAGAGAGATGGCAAACCCACAACAGCTAAGAAAGTATGCTGGAAAATTTAAAAAAAGGTCCCAAACCCTAGTGTCACAACTGATGGTTATTTTTTGTTTGGTTTGGTTTTTAAGGTGTCACAGGAGCTCAGATCTAACCAGAGTCTGTTAGCTTATCCTTAATCAGTTTATAAGCCCTGCATAGGATGGCTCATGAAGGTTTGTTTATCCCTGTTGAGACTATGCTGGGCTCTATATGAAGATACCTTCACTGATCAGGTCATGGCACGTCTTCTATGTCCAGCTGCAAATGACTCCGTTGGGTAGTCAACCTTTAAGCACTTTAAAAAAAGACTTTTAAAAATCTTTTTTGCATTCAGAGCCACGTGCCTGGAGCAGCCTTATGGCTGATAGGCATGAACTTCAAATAAAGCACCAGCTCATCTTAATAATATTGCATGCTGTGGAATTGTCTACTGAAATTTTAGCTGTACAAGTGAAATGCCTAAAGGCTATGATATACATAATTTCAATAAGCTGGTAGTTCTGTAGAGCTTGAATTGGAAAGTGATTCACTCCTGGATGCCCTTACCGTACAACACACTGCTGATAAATCAGACATGAAAGAATTTGCGATTCAAATTAAAACTTGTTTGAACTACAATATACACTTTATTGTTGCTGAAACCTGAAGATTGGTAGTTTAGCTATGACAAGCCAGCCAGATTGTGTTGTGAAACATATGCAGTAATATTAAATAAATTATGGACTCATGCTGTGTATTCCTGACTCTGTAGTAGGAGGGAGGGAGGGAGGGTAGGAGGAGAGAGGGAAGGAGGGAAGAGAGAATGGGAAGGAAGGGAAGGGAGAAAGGGAGCAGATATGCATTTAGCAGGCATATATTGCCTCCTGAAAAACAGGAGGCATACCAACATGCTCCCAGAGTAGAAAAGGCTAAGAAATCCAAGGATGCCTAACAAAACCTCACCAGAAAACATCTAATGTCAAAGAGATCTCTTCTTTCCCTTCGTACCTCTCAGGCAAACAGCTAGGCAGCAGATATGAGGGTGAAGTGCCCTTAAGATGGATGCACAGTCAGGGTTTGCCAGTAGAGTCTCTGCTCACTTACACCACGCGACAACAGTGTCAATACTGGAAAAGTATCTCAATCTCTAGTTGTTTGGACATTTAGTTTTCATTTAAACACTAGTTTCAAAAACAAGGATTACATAGGTAGAGTTGTTCTTTATTCACACTAACCTACAAAAAAACCACCCGTAAGCTGTTTAAGGAAATTCCAGTCAAGTGTTTTCTGTAGAAAAACAGGACCCTGCGTGTTGGAAGGGACCACTGGAGGCTGTCGGGCCCAACCAGCTGCTCAAAGTCTGGTTATGGCAGATAGCTCAGGGCTGTGTTTCGAATCTCTCTGAGGGATATTTCAGAACCTCCCTGGGCCCCTGTTCCACTGCCTTGTAATGAAAATGTTCCTACATCACATCAGTGTTTTCCTTTTCACTGTTTCATACTCCCATTGCACGCATCTGAGAAACGTCTGGCTCCAATTTCTCTGAACTAGTTGTAGGTAGCAGTGAGATCTTCCCCGAGCCTTCTCTTCTCTGTACTGAACAAGCACAAGTGCTTCAGCCCCATCTGCCATGGCAGCTCTGAGCTGGACTGGGACCAGTGTCCTTCTTGTACTGGGGCCTTGTTGCACTTGTACTTCGCAAAATTGTTCACAGGGCTTTAGTTGTGGCTTCAGCAATGCTCAGAGAAAGAGAGATCCTCTCCCTAGAACCGCTTGGTGCACCCCAGGATGCTGCTGGCCTTCTTTCCTTCAGGGGCCTGAAGCTGGTTCACGTTCGATTTCTTGTCTGCCAGGTCCGTACTGCCCATCTTTTTGTCAGTAAGCCAGGCTGCAGCTCGTACTGCTGTGTGGGGTGACAAGTGCTGCACATTGTCCAGACAATTTTCAACTCACCTTACCATCCAGTCTATAACTCACCAAATTAACTATAAGGATACTACAGAAGACCACACCAAAGGCCTTGCTGAAGGCAAATTAAATAACATCCATTCCTCATCCACACTCCTCAGCCATCTCCTCAGAGAAGGCAATCAAGTCTACTGTCCTCAGTAAATCCATACTGGCTGCTCCCAATCGCCCTCTTGTCCTTCATGTGTCTGGAAATGACTTCCAGGAAGATTGGTTTCCCAAGCTTTTTGAGGGCTGAAGTAAAGCTGAGCAGCCTGTAGTTCCCTGGATCTTCTTCCTTGTCCACCATCTTCCCAATGCAGTCTTCTCTAAAGGATGCAGGGAAACCAAAAACTGCTAAGAATCCACATCCAAAGTCCAGAGCTCAAAAATTCCCACCTGCTTTCAACCTGCCTCTGAGGACATACAAAACAACCAGCTTTCATGAATACTTATTTGCAGGAACATAGAAGCCACCTTAGAATCTGCTGAAAACGACCTTAGTTTGGACAGTACCAAGTAGAAAAATGAAAACTCAATTCAATAAACAAATAATTTCCCAATTGTTCTCCTTTCCAGACACACCTGAGGATGTGAAGCAGACTTTAAAGAACACAGCTCATTCCTTTTCATATGGAAGTTCACTGCTTAAAACTCAAAATGGGAATTGCACAGACTAGTTTTCCTCTCCTGCTGAGGAAACCAAAGCTGTATATGTCACTCCCACAGTGTCTCTCCTGTTCTTAAAAATGTACGTGGACAGAATTCCCTTGACTTCCCAAGACAATTTGCTTTACTGCTGCACAGTTCTCCATCTTGTCTTTTCACTTTTCTTGTGTCAGTTTAAGCTTGTGACTTCTTGTCATTTCCAAAATGGAGAATAATGCACCCACTTGCTTTGTTTTTCCTTACCAGCAATGTAAGAATCACACTGATCATTCTGCTACTCTTCTGCAAACACTCTCTATACACAGTTTATAGAGCTGGATACAGCCACATTACTCCATGCAGACCAAAGAGAAATGAGCCTTTGACATGCCTTAAAAACAATATCCTTGTTTATTCATCCTAATTTGTAGCATGCCTTTTTCACAACAATAGGACATGGCTGACTCACATTCAATTTGTCACCCACTGTAGAACTCAGATCCTTTTTGGAGGATTGCTACTACTCACGTGTTCCCCATGTGAAACATGATCTCTCTTTCTCCCTCTCTTCTTTTTCTCCCACTCTCTCTCTGGGATTTTTTTTTTTTTGGCTTTTTTCTTTTTCTTTTTTTTTTTAGAAGGGGTAGGGGGAAAGAATGTGTTGGGGGTGGTTGTTGGGGATGCCACAGTGTTTGATTTGAAAGGTTAGAGGTACAGTTCTTCAACAGGAATTTCACGCTCTGGAACCCAAATGACTGATAAATCTCTGTGCTCAGCAATCATGAATTACTGACCCAGGTCTATGCAATTGTAATGCCTTCCTCACACCACATTTTTTTGTGTTTTGAAAATAAAATCTTCGAAGGGTCTGAAGACTCAAAGGCTCTGCTGAAGCATTTGGTACCCTTTGTGTAGGTCACCATTTCCCAAATCACAAAGACTGGACTGACTTATGGGCTCGTACAGAAATACGACATTTTGGTGAAGTCCCCATGTGAGTTCTTTTCAACTCTCTCCACTGAAACTTTACTGGCACAAAGAGAATCACCAAAGGTGAAGGTCAGATGAAAACCAGAATTCAAAAGAAAAATACATACACAAACCCTTCTGGATCCTTTGACATTTCCCTTTCAAAGCATCACATTTGACTCGCTATGAATGCTAGTAACACAAGCCTAGTTGTAATGAATAGTAAGCGCCCTGTTTCTATTTGACCTGAACATAAAATAGATTTTGAAGTGTTAGGAAGCAAGGAACATCAAACAGCCTAAAAGTTAAATACCTTACTGCAAAGGCCTGAAAGGAATGTGACCCAACACGGCTTTGTTGGGAGTCAGAGGATTTTTTTTGAAATTATAAAGCTATTCTTGTGCAGATGATACACGCAGTGTGAGAAGCCTGCTACCCAAAAAAGCAGTCTGGAAGCACCCTCGTTAGCATTTTACAGCAGGCTCACTTTATTGACTGAGCAGCTCTTGTCCTAACAAGCAACATGGTCTGTGTGTGGACACAGAGATCAGCGTGGCTGACCTTGTTCCCAGCGAGAGAGAAGGGGACAGGTCCTGTCGTGGGGAGGTAGGAGGACAGGTGAGTATCACCCTAGAAGGACTCCCTGCAGGTGGAAGAACAGCAGGAATCATCCATGCTTTCCCTTGGTTTCTCTATGTCTTCAGCGTTCAGTGTTGCCACACAGTAGAAAGGGTGCATAGTACATGGGTCTTACCCTGTTTTTGAAGGCACATTAGTGATTTGTTTTGGTAAATCTCTGGTGGTTTTGAGTTTAGATGTTCTGACAGCAGCTCCAAGGTGTGTTGGCACATGTAGAGGCCTGCAGGCAGCTCTTCCATGCTCACTGGCTCTCCAAGGCTATGCCACCACTGAAGGCACTCAACCAAAATAAAACAGCTTTTTTGTTCTTTTTTTTTTTAAATGAAGCCGACAGCTATGGTGATGTGAGAGACTGAGTGGGGTTTCAACCACAATTTAATTAACAAAGACTTCAGCAATGTTCAAACTGAGGCATCACCCTCTGGAAAAACCTCTTACAAAAGGGATAGGGATCATTTAAAAAATGACATGTCCTATCTCCATTTGGTACCTGCAAAGACACCCACTGGAGTCTTCAACTAGTTACTAAATATTGGTGAGAATATGAACAGCAACATTAGCTGCATGCTGGGAGAAGGAAGGAGAAGGGAAAAGAGGTTCAAGGTTTCTATGACATCTCATGTACTTCCATGTACACCACTCCAGAAAAAAAATTAAATGCTGATTTCTGTGAATCCTGCCATACTCCCATGAGAAGTCCTGTTACTTTCATACTACCAATACCATAGAAAGAGTTAATATTTTTTTCTTTCTCAATGTAACGAGACAGTCCAGAAATTGACCAGAATTACTGCCAACTGGCATGATGCTAATTCAAGTTCTCCAACTGTGCAGCTGCTACTCTGGCATCCTCTGTTATTTAGATAGCAATAGTTGCATATATTGCTTATACCAGCAGGGAGGGTGCGAGTTTCTGTGAATGCTTAAAGGAAATCTGAATGAACATGACATTTACACAGAAAAGCAAAAAAGGTACCATGCAACTATATTTTCTTTTTACTCATAATTTAAACAGCTGCTCTTGTAAATTGGACGCTGGCATATGATGAGTTGAGTTCACTACAACTAGGCATAATGTATATATAATTAAAGTATAAGTTTAATGCCTTTAAATGTCTTGATTACCCTTGAAAGGTTTTTGGCATGTGTCAGCTTGGATATCAAAGAATCATAGAATTATTTAAGTTAGAAAAGATTTTTAAGATCAAGTCCATCTATTAACCTACTACTGCCAAGTCCAGCACTAAACCCTGTCCCGAAGCACTGCGTCTACATGTCTCTTAAACACTTCTAGCTTGGTCCAATGCTTGACAGCCCTTTCTCTGAAGAAGTGTTTCCTAACATCCAATATAATCCCTGGCACAACTTGAGGCCATTTCCTCATGTCCTGTCACTTGTTACTGGGAAGAAGAGACCAATATCCACCTGGCTACAACCTCCTTTCAGGCAGTTGTAGAGATCCTTAAGGTCTCCCCTTGGCCTGCTTTTCTCCAGGCTAAACAACCCTGGCTCCCACAGTTGCTCCTCATAAAACTTGTGCTCCAGACCTTTTACCAGCTTTGTTGCTCTTCTTTGGACAGACTTCAGCACCACAGAGTCTTTCTTGTAGTAAGGGTCCCAAAACTGAATGCAGTACTCAAGGTGCAGCCTCACCAGTGCCAACTACAGGGGGAACATCTCTTCCCTAGTCCTGCTAGCCACACTATTTCTACTACAAGCCAGGATGCCATTGGCCTTCTTGGCCACCTGGGCACACTGCTGGCTCATATTCAGCTGGATGTTGACCAGTATCCCCGACAGCTTTCCAGCCACTCCTCCACAAGCCTGTGGCACTGCATGAGCTTGTTGTGGCCCAGTTGCAGGACCTGGCACTTGGCCTTGTTGAAGCTCATACAGTTGGCCTCAGGCCATTGATCCAGCCTGTCCAGATCCCTCTGTAAAGCCTTCCTACCCTCAAGCAGATCAACACTCCTGCCCAACATGGTGTCTCTGCAAATTAACTTGAGGGTGCACTTGATCTCATCCATATTGTCAATAAAGAAAGAGAACTGGCTCCAGTACTGAGCCCTGGGGAATGCGGTGTGAGTGGCCACCAAATGGATGCAAGAACTGTACACCCATCCAAGCCCAAGCAGACAGTTTCTCCAGGAGAATGCTGTGCAAAACAGTGTCAAAGGCTTTACTAAAGTCCAGGTAGACAATATGCACAGCCTCATCTACTAAGTGGGTCACCTTGTCACAGAAAGTGATTGGGTTAGTGAAGAAGGACCTGTCTTTCATGAACGCATGGGCTGACTGTGTCTGATCACATGGTTGTCCTGTACGTGCCATGTGATAGCACTCAAGATGACCTGCTCCATAACCTTCCCCAGCACCGAAGTCAGACTGACAGGCCTGTAGTTTCCTTCCAGTCCTTCTTGTAGATGGGTGTTATGTTTCTAACCTCCAGGCAACTGGGACCTCAAGGGTTAGTCAGGACTGCTGGTAAATGATGGAAAAGGGCTTGCTGAGCACTTCTGCCAACTCTGTCAATATTTGGGTAGAATCTATCTGGATTCATAGACTTGTGTGTGTTTAAGTGTCACTAATCTTTTCCCCTTCGGTTATGGGGACTTCATTCCACTCCCCATCTCTGTCTTCCAGCTCATGGGGCTCGGTACCTGGGGAACAACTGGTCTTACTATTAAAGACTGAGGCAAAGAAGGTATTGAGTACCTCAGCCTTTCCCATATCCCTCGTCACTATGTTTATCCCTGCATCCAATAAATGATGCAATGTCCTGCTTGCTTCTATCTCTCTTATCTTGTGAGGATGTTTTGCAGATTCCCAGACCTGGGTCCTTGGAGGTCACAGACTGGCAGTGACTACCTAGAGCACACGTAGCAACAGACTGATTAATATTGACCGCAGGTAGCAATCCCCGCCGCACCACTGCTGCGGAGGCCTTGACAGCTCCATGACCCTCATCCCAACAGCGCTCCCCCCCGCCAGCTCCCTCCAGTTCTGCTGCTTGAACAAAGCATCACATCAGCATTGTTTACTGCAGGAACTCAGCCAAGGAAGTCATAACAAGACAATAGATATATAATCTGATAACCTTGTTAGCTTGGTTGAATCAGAGCTCCTAACAAGTAGAAGAGTTTAGTAAAGTGGAATAAAAATATTACAATATTTGTTGTCAATGGCTTTTCAGCTCTGCCTTTGAAAATGTAGCATTTCTTGTGCTTTTATTTAAGATTAAAGCTAAGCTCAAGGACACAAAACAAAAAACATGAGCAAGGTCAGACATGACTTTAAAAAAAACCCCACAACAAATAATAACTAGAGCAGGCAGGCAGACTTCTTCATTGTGTTCAAATAGCAGCAAGTAAAACTACATAAAAAGATATGAATGTACCATTCCAAAAATCTCTGTGCAGTAACAATCTGCAGTGCATTGTTTCATATTTTTTGGGACTGGGCAGTGACATTGCCAGATACCCTAAATGAAGAGTAGCGTGTATTAGCTCTGTCGCACTGGCAACTGAAGAGCAAATTGGTGACCCCCAACCATGTCAGAGCACCTGTGGCATCAATCACAGCTCAGCTGGGGAAACAATCTGAACTTCTCAAATACTTCCCTTCCCACATTTCTGTGGTCCAATGGGTGCAGGAAAGAAGCCAGAAGGCAGCACTGCCCACACTGCTCCAACTCCTGGGCCACACTTCCCAAGGGACAGAGAGTGTGTGTGTGTGTGTGCGAGTGCGTGCACATATATTGCTTAGTTAACAACCCACAAATCATAAATCACATTTTTCTTCATCTGTGACTATTAATTTTCTCTCAGTTACCTAACCATAATGATTGTATGTTTCATTTTAAAGTGGTCTGGGTTAAAGTTCGTTGAAGACATTTATAAACACTTGAACAAAAAAGTTGTATGCGGCACTAAATAATGTCTATAACAGCTATAAAGGGAGAATATATTATCTGTGGTCTTGACTTTCTTTGCCTGGAGGAATCGTATATCACATGGGATAGGAATGTCATTTTGATTGCACCATTTCCTGGATGCTAAGAGAAGAGTAATAATGTGAGTTGCCATTTAATCATGGGGTGGTTTTTTTAATTAAGGGAATGAAAATTAATGAAATTGGTAGAATTTGTTCTACTTCTAGGCAAGATGAGCAGAAAGAAAATAATTACCATATATATAAATAGTTGGTGGAAACCCTGCAACTCAGATTTGTCTGTCTTGCAGTATTTCTGAAAGTGGCAGTAGTGACTAAAAGGTAAAGTATTTCCTGGGGAATCTGCCGAGAGCTGAGCACTTATGAAAATCAGGTCACCCACGTATGTGCTAGAAAATAGATTTAGGGATCTAACTTCAGGCAACCAGGCTTAAAAGTACAGTGAAGAACAAATCTTGAGGAAAAAAACTTACTGCTCCATCTGTAGAGTTACATCTGTGTAATTTTCAGTGTGGGCACTCTTTTCCTAGAAAAAAAAAAAAAAAAATTGTCTTATTTATCTTAGGAACTGCTTTCCCTGGCAGAAAACAGCTGTGGTTATACTGACAGGTCTGTGGATTGTTTCTATTAGGACAGCCAGCACAGTAAAGCCATGAATTTTGAGTAAAAGGAGCTGTATTTTTAAAGTGCAGATTTGGCATTGCGTGCATAAGGCACGAGGACATCCTGCTGGCACAGCTGCGTTGAAGGTGGCATTTTTTACCCCTTTCAAACTGCACTACCTGTGCTGGCAAGAAAGCATCAGCGTGTGAGTGGCAGGACAGGGTCCCTCGCTGTATCGAAAAGATGAGGAGCTCCAACCTGCGTCACGTATTCAGCAGAGACAGGGGAAATATCCTTGACAGAAGGAGGGAGAACTGGACTCTGTTCCTCTAAGGAAAGAGGATATACATTTCCTGAGAGACTCTCTCAGAGGGCCCAGGCCTGTGGTTAATGGCTAGTGCTGGAGGTAGGCAGATGCCCAGAGGTGAGGTGAAATGGGTACTCACAAATAGACTTGGAGAGGCTTGAGCAACCTGATGTAACCCCAAAATTAGTCTGCTTTAGGGAGGAGTTTAAACCAGGTGTCCTCCTTTTCCCTTGCGGCTTAGTCTATTTTAGGACTGTGTAGTGAGACAGTTCTAGAGAAAGAAAGGAAGGAAGAAGCCAGTTCCTTCTTCTCCCCCTCACCTTCATCCTAAGCAGGCCCAACCAGTGTGCAAGCAATTATTTAAGGCTCGGGAGTTTGTTCTGCCCTGTGAAAAAACAGTCACACAGTAAGACATTTCCTTCACATATTTCTTCCTTGGCCTCACAAACGAGGCTCAAACACTCTTCATATCTTTAAAAATCTGACTGTTTAACAGGAACCTTTTAGTCCTTTTATTTATTTCCAGTGAAACACTTGGATTTTTCTCTGCTGAGCCCATTACCAAAGCCATATTTCAAATCACAGCACTTGGGGCTACCCGGGAAAAGGCTCTTGAGAGGAGTTTCCTGTCTTTTCTCTTCAGCTGCTGTAAATCTGATGGTACTTCACTGGCATCCACCATGTCTTGTCTCTGCAGGTAGCTTGTTGTTATGCATGACATAAAAAGGTTTTCTTTTTTGATTTACATTACTTTTCTTCTGTGTAACAGTGTGGCTGTGGCCTTGAGAGGCATCCAGTTGTTCTGCAGTGGGTGAGATATTAAGGGTAGCACAGAGTAAATAGGAATTGGCACTAATTCCTGCTTACTGTGGTTTTCCCCAGTAATGTGGAAGCGTGACTTACTGTGCAAGTGATACACTGTAGTTTAATAGGATTGTAGGGAGTCATACTGCTCCCACAGTGTTCCGCCGTAGGCATCTTGGAACAACACCTTTCCCGAAGGCTGAACCCCTCACAGCCCCTTGAATGTAGTAAACAGTTACAGAAAACAGCTAAAGAAAAGCTTTGCCGCTTTGCATTTAAAATACATAGCATCATCTTGTTTCAAGCTATCTTTGTAGCTACAGCCTTGTTCTGGCATTGCCATGCTGAGCCTGTAAAGCTTTAGGTGCTCTGTTCTCCTTACCAATGGAAGAAGTGCACAATACCTACAGAATAAGTATTACTCACAAGAAAGGTGATTTTTATCAATAAAAACCCCACGTTGTGCTGAAAACAGACCTTCAGTCTTTAAAATAGAGAGCTGTATCTTATTGTACTTTATCAAACTACCATGTAAAATTGGTAGTTGTTATTTTCATGTCTTGATTCCAGGAACTGTATCGTTTATAATTTTTTTTTAATATTCAGGAACATTATATTCTTTCCAGCTGAGGCAACTTTAGAAGTAACTCTTCATTAAGGGAGGATAATATTCTCTTCTGCTAAGCAATCAGAAAAGTAGGCCCTTTATTTAAACATTTGTGGGATTTTGTTAAATTTTTTAACTCAGTGAAGAGTGTTTGTGTGTTGTGTCCATTGCTGCTTGCTTTTCCTCAGCTGACAGTCCATCTGGGCTTGCAAGCATGGCACAGCTTTCCTCTTTCCCATTAGCAAACAACAATAGGCTGAATTGGAGACAGCGTGCAGTCTTCCATCAATTCTTGAACTGGAGAGTTTGATTTGGTTTCCCAAGCCATTTCCTCTTCTTACTGGGACAAGCTGTCATAGCACCAGTCTGATTCCCCATGCACCTCTGAGCCATAACCCTCTGATGAAGATCAAGAACCCCACCTATGGCTCTGATCCAGCAAACAACGTACATATGAGTACAGGATTTGCTGATGTCTGGAACAGAAAGCATGAAATTCCTGTTCTATTAAGAAACATTTTGAATAATAGAGCTGAGATCTGCCTGGAACCATGCAACTGCTTACTTAATTTGTGCTGCTGGAAGGTGTGCTCTGGGTATTCTGCAGCTGTGCTCTGAAACCTTGTAGAATATGTGAGTTTTTAGTTCTGCTAATGATGCATGATATGAAAGATTAATGTTTGGATAGCTTTTAATCCCCTGAAACTTCTATCGAGAAAGAATAATTTTTCAATGAAGTGTATTAAATAGCATCACAACAGTCTCACCTTTTAGACAAATCCCATAGAATTAAAAGAAAATGAGCTCTTTTTTTCGAATAATTCTTTAATAGACCTACAATGTTCTATGATACTAAGGTAGATATTTTTTTAAGACTAGAGAGAGAGCATTATTTATTATCCAGTTCAACAGTATTTATCATCAGCCTTTGTTTAAGAGTAAACAGGACTCTTCATTCCTACCCTCTTTTTTTTTTCCCCTAGTTAGGGAAGATATGGTGAAACAGTATACCTGCCTGATTTTCACAAATTCTTGCTTACTGTATTCTTCAGTATTTGCAGGTCCTGTGTGATTGGAGGAGATTGTTGGGGCTTTTTTTCCAGGGTGAAACTTTGAATAGAAAATCATTTACTATGTCCCTTTTTAATGAGTTATGTTTCATTTTGTAATTAACAACTTAATGAATTTCAGATGAAAGCAGAAAAGTTATTTTCAGCCTTCGACAGAATTACTAAGGCTGTAAGAGTAGAATTTTTTAAAAAGCATTTTAGTTACTGTACAAATTTGTACCTACTCACCTCTGCAGGTTGTGTCATCTCCTCTGGACTTCAGCAAGATGCCAAGCACTCACATGTCTGCAGGTCTGAAGAGGAGCTGGGCATACTTTGCACAATCTCTTCTTTGATGGCTCAAGACAAGCAGGCTGCCCTTGGTGCCACCTTCTCAGGAAGTGCGGGAACAACGTTTGTGCAGACAGTAGCCATTTGCCCCATTAACCATACTTGGAGGAAGCAGATTATTTTGCAGTGTCTCCTCTATATTTCTTTCCATTATTTTGGCCCAAGATAAAAATCAGGCAGCCAAGAATTTGCTCATATTTTACAGAGGGGTCTCCCAAGCAGGTAGATGTTACTTTTCTCATTACCAGTCAGAGAAACAAGTGTCAGCTTTTGACACTATTCCTTCTCCTAATCTGGACAATGTCACAGGCACTTCTGCTTAAGACACTTGCAGTAACCCTGATCACCTCTTCATCTGTCAATATCCATCAGTGCCTCCCTGATGGCTTCTCAGGGCCTGGTAGCTCCTGCATGCCTCAGTCTCTTCTGTTTTACCACCTAGATGCCTCACTCTCCTGGGCCGTTGAGCTGCCATTTTCAATCACATCCTCAGTTCCTCCACACACCATATGGTTCTGAGGTCTAGACCTTCACTCTTTCTATTTGCCAGAAACTGATCTTACCTGCCACTGCAGATTCCACATAATAGCAATGTGATCCTTTTCTTGGTGCCTATGTGCAGGTTTCAGACAATGGGAATCGATCCATAGGGTGAAGCCATCACAGGTGGAGACTTGGCGTTCACCCTCTGAGCACAGAGCATGTTTTTTTAGACAAACTGTAGTCTAGCCCACTAATGCTCATTAGTGGTTGGAGCACAGTGGGCGTGCTCCTGGATCATTCCTTTGGGTTTGGCTTCAGCTGAAAGGAATCCAGTCCCCATGCTATGACACTGTCCCACGGTGCACACCAAAAAACCACAAGCAAGAAGGCTTGAGAGAGTCTCTTCAAATGTTTACTCCAAATCCAGTAGGCCAGATGAAAGGTGACATCCTTTTATTCTTTCTCAGACAGAAAAGTTTCCAAATCAAATTAGACTGGAGCACTAGAGAACCTGTGTTTTCTGTACTGCAAACTTGCAACTTTCCCACCTCTGAAAGTGTTTGTCTTGTTACTTGCTTATTCTGTCTGGGCGATCCATCAAAGCAGCAGGAAAAGGATAAAAGCAAGCAGATTAAAGCTAAGAAAGACATTTGCAAATGTTCTGATTAATTGAAGGGCTACTAAGAAGGTTGTAGCAACTCAGTTTAGATGTATGTAATTGTGCTGTAGCCCATACTAAAAGGGAAGAGGCAATGTCTGCCAGCTACTTGGGTTTCTCTTTAATGGCTGGAAACTCTGGTTCAGGCCAAAATACAAATTGTCTGAGCAGGAAATCAATTCTTTTTCTCCATCACCACTTTCCTCGGGATTCCCTTGGCCAGGATTGCAGGAGACCTATTAACACAAAACGCAGCTGAGGGAAGCAGCACCTGCCTGGTGCAGCAGTGTGAGCCTTGCCTCCCACACCGCAGCCCACTTCTCCAGAGGTTTGATCCAGCTCCAGGTTATTGTGGTGAGAAAATAAGGCCATAGCAAGCACTACCTGCTAACGAAGCAAAGGCTAGAGAATTTAATGATGCTTTTCCTTGGCTGCAGCTGCAGAGATAAGTCCCTGCTTGGTAGAATCTCGCTCAGTGTCTCATCGTCTCTCAGTAGGATATGAGTGAACTTCGTCACCTCAGGGAGGTCTTCACTGTCATAAACTCTCCAGGAGGTTTTCCAATTAAAATTCAGATTTCTAAAATGTGGGTGGAATTACACTTCAGGTGAACACTGCACAGAGCATTATCATCTATGAAAGAATATGGGGAAGTGGAGACAATTTGGCCCTCCAAAAGGCTGAAAATTGGACTGCACTGGCTTGATAGGACTGTTTTTCTCACTGACTATTCCTCCCAAATTACCAGTCTAGCCACAGCCTCTCCAGCATGCACAGATAAAACAAATATAATAGATATTTTTCCTCTCCACTAGGAATGCCTAAAAATAAGTACTTTAAAAGGGGCAAGGCAGACTTTATTGACTTTGAACTTGTTACTGAATCTACATTTCTCCTTGACTAATAATCTGAAGTTCTGAATGGGTCTTTGGCCAATAGCAACTTGTGCTGCAGTTTTGAATACAATAGACAGTTTCCTTGTGCAGTGAAAGGAGATTAAGGCAGGTTGAAAGAGCTTCTAAACCCCTGAGTTATACTCTACACAGAAATTTTGCGTTATACTCTGCACAGAAATTAACAATATGAAGCATAAGAAACTCTTATCTATAAACAAAAGCAGCATCCCTGAAATTAACCATTGGATTGTGCTGCTGGTTTTCCCCTCTATAGTGCTGTTTGGTATTTATTTAACCATACATTTTACTGTAGTTGCTTTCCATCACATTTAATTAGAGACATTTGTTTATGATGAATCTGAGGTGACTATGCCATAATTAAAAATGAAAATCAAGATCTAGAAAAGTTTTCTCCTTGTAAGCACACAAGCGAACCCATTGTGAAAAGTTAAGGGTAGCAAGACACTGTAATTAGCTTCCTAAAAATGGATTGAGGCATTCAACAAGAGAGGTCTGCAGCACAGTAATTGTGGCCTATAATTAAAACAATCCGTTCTTCTGTGGTAGAAAAGTAAATGTTACCATATTTGGAATATCAAATCTTTTGCTTAAATGGATAAAATAACTAATATTGTTATTGCTATATACTATCATGTTATTGCTCTACACTAGCTTATCAGTACAATAATTACAATTATATGATTGCTATGATCAATAAAACTGCAGACTTAATAGCAATAAAAGCTATGCACATTATTAAATCTAATGAGAAGAAAACCAGTAAACCAGCATAGTTTTATACTATGACAAAAAACCACCCTGTTTTACCCTTGTATATACAGACATTATTGCTGTTATTATCCAGCAAGTATGTCAAGGGCATGCATGTAACATTCATATTAAAGGAGAAAATTCATATTAAAGGGGAACTCTCCATAAAAATCAAGCAAGTGAACTTGCTTTTCATACAGCAGTCACTGAGGTTTATCTGGTGGTGCAATGCTGTTGTGCTCAGCCACGTGTGTTAAGCAATAAGACGTGACAAAGAGTACAGCGCAGAAGGTTAAAATATGGCCAAAGGTACATTATGAGTCACAAGGCTGAGGGAATAGAGATTTCAGTCCGGGGAGCAAAGCAGTCACCTCCTGAAAATGGACTGCCCAAAGTGACTTACGATTACTGTGTAAATATAGAACAAAATGTAAAGCTGCAGATAACTATGGACTGTCAGATCTCAAGTCACATTACTACCTGGCTGGAGGTAGGCGCCGACAAGGGAGACAGCTGCCTGAGGTCTCTGAAGCACTGTAATGCTGGGTCTGTATCAGGCTATTGCTGCACACAACAGCTTTGTAGCTGGCATTGGTAGTGTTTCATGGGATAGGGATGTGCAGAGCCCATGCCTTACATCCTGGTAAAGCTTAACAGAGACGTCCCAGGCAGTGTAAGGGATCCACGGTAAGACTCACATGCTGGAGTCCCAAGAGCTGCCTGGCAAGGACCAGCAGTGATGTCACCCCCAGCCAGGGAGAGAGAAGGTGGGAAGGGGACCTCATTCTCTGCAGCAAACCCTCTTGGCAGCTTTCATCCAGCTTCTAACTCAGCTGCCATTACAGTTTCAATGCAGTTGCACTATCAGTGAAGACATATGGAGAAGCCCATACCTGCACATTGACTGCGAAGTATAGATCAGAGTTGTTTATTTCTTAAAAGTTTCAACCTCTTGAAGTCTGACTAACTGAACAACTTAACTCATCTGATAAGCAAGAGCCTCATGTTCTGCTCCATATTGTCAGGTATTGCATAAATCATATTATTTTGGAAGTAAAGTTCATATTAATTAATGTTTAAAGAGTAGTTTGAAGATATTAATTTCAAGATGAATCATGAAAAAACTCAATTTCTGGCTTAAGATCTAGAACAAATCCAAAGCTAAAGTCTTATTTTATTTCACTGTGATGTAGCACTTATTACAGACCTTCACTTAGAAAAGAAAACAATCAGTTACCAAATTACAATCTAGAAGATACCAGTAAAATGAAACTGTGAGCTGTTACTTAGAATAGGAGAGGTACTGGTTTGGGTTTTCTTCTTTTGAATGGAGCCTTTTGAGGAGGTTCTTCTAAGCTCTACATTGATACGGGAGCATGATTAAGACAGCGTCTCCTATGTATTTCAATATTCTGAAGTCCATTTCTTATTTCCCAGTCAATGGTATACATTTTGAGGCGCATGAATAGATGGTCTCTCCTTATTTATAGAGTTGTTTTTATTTATAGAGTTGTCAGTGCTTTGTGCTTGCCTGCGAGAGCTGCAGGTTAATTCAAAGCTGAAACAGACTCCCCGAGACACACCACTTCAAAAGATAAGAAGCTGACACCTGCCCCATTCATGAATAGTTCTTCAGAAGCAGCATAAGCAGCTTCCAAGGGGAAATTTCTACTTACGATTAAGCAGCTTAAAGAAGCACTCTGAAACTCAAACATAAAACAAAGGTTTTGCCAACTGCATAAGCCTGTGAAGACCAGTTCATGTAAAAAAAAAAAAAAAAAAAAAAACAAACCAAAAAATAAAAGAAAAAGAAAAATCATCTTTTCCCAATGTCATTGTTTTAAAGGGTGAAACACATCATGTGCTCGCTCATTTATGGTGCTTCAGTACAAACAGAAGTAACAACATATCCTAACCAGCATGACAGCAACCACTGGTGAGGAGACTGGTCTCCAGGCTTTGTTCAGGCAACCTAATGATGGAAAACAGGCCAGAGGATCTTTTGAACAGCAGTGATTTTCCCAAGAGGTATTTGTTCTTGCGTAACAAAATCCCTTGTTTTAACCTTTTCGCAAAACTCTGAACTGTGAATCCCACATAATAATTTAGGAATATAATTCATAAAACCTGTTGATCTTTGTTCTTCTCTTCCTGTGATCGATTGACTTTCTCTTTAACGACATTATCTTAGCTGAGGTCTGCAATGCACCATTTCTTACGCTGCTTTGATGAAAAGACCTCAGGCTCCTCTTGCTCATCTCTCAGGTTAGCTGCTTATTTTGCCTCCAGAAACATGATATGGGGCATTTGTAGTTTTATAGACAACAAAGACTTTTTTAAAGCTAATTTAACCACTTTTTTAACCACTAATTTAAAGTGGTTAACAATAAAAAGAAATAGAAGAGATAAGTAGCAAGCTTAACAAGTCATAGAAATACTTCCTTCCCCAGCCTGCACTCACTCTTGCAGTTAGGTGCAAGGGATAAAATTACATTAAATACAGTTTATGGTTCAGATTCAGTAACATGCTCCCAGGCCTGTGTGCAGATTTCCAGGATTTCGTCTGCCTTTCTTCCAGTGTCTTTATTCTCTTAACTGTCTTAGTTCTCTTCTCATTGTTCTTGTCCTTATCAAACAGTTTGAGCTTAAAGCTCTCATTATTATCTGCTTTTTTTATTATTATTTCCACAAAAATGTTCAATTCATAAAGAAGAAAACAGGAAGAGAAAAAAGGCCGTGTATAGTAACCTAGCAGGCAAGCCTCCTATTCAACTACATACCTAGAATAAATTAAGCACTTTCTTCCCTAAATTACACTTAGCCTTGCAATCATACTTTTTTGAGCTTCAGAAATACCCAGGTATAGGTGGGAATGAATGTCACATACATGTGTACACAGGGATGGAAACAGTGATGAAACCAGCTTGCCAAAATGGGTGTGACAAAGACTCTCTGGAGATATCTGAAGACAATGAATACCTAAGGAAAAGGAGAATTAAAGTTTATTTTTTCCTATTGAAAGGCAAAAGGAGAAGTTTCTTTTGTGCTGAACCAGGAAAATAGCTATGACATCATGATACCTGAAAACATCAGGAGGAAGCACAAAACATCAAGCATTGGTAAGTGCTGGGCTGAACTGTAAGGCTAAGATTGTCA
The DNA here is from genome assembly GCF_964237585.1 of Gallinula chloropus. NCBI lineage: Eukaryota > Metazoa > Chordata > Aves > Gruiformes > Rallidae > Gallinula > Gallinula chloropus. The sequence goes on along the minus strand of NC_140085.1, from coordinate 125,622,699 downwards.
CCAGCCTGACACTGACTTGGATAAAAAGAAAAATTGAGAAAGGGTTTGGAAAGAGACTGCATCAGTGATTTAGGGTCTGTAAAGGTCTCTGTGTGATGTGTGATGATGAAACCTTTGGAAGCCTGTGTGCTGCTTCTGTGTAATGGACAGAAGGAAATAACATGAGAAATTCTTTAACTACCTGCATATGTGACATTTCCAAAAAGGTGAGTGTAGGCAGAAAAACTGTTACACATCCACAGGCTGAGAAAGGTCATGTCTCAGATTACCAGATTCTACAATGCTTACCCATGTAAAAGGAAAGAATAATCCTTCTGTTGCAGAAATTCCTTGTGATGTGGCAGAAAGGAAGATTCAATTGTCATAGCAATCCATCCCACCCATTCTTTTTAACGTTAGTCATCTTTTTTTCTCAAAGTATGATCAATGATTCCTCTTCTATTAAGTCTTCAGCCGTTTGTGGAATGTATTTAGTTTTCATGTGATTCCAAAAATCAAATGCTCACATTATGATTCTTTTAAATTACCCAAATCATTAGAGAGGTCCTTCAGGACCTTCCTGTCTTTACAAAGCATGTTCACATATTCTTATGAATAGACTTTGGATACATACACTGCCTTCCAATATTGTTCCTACAGATGCCATTGTAAGTTTCTTTTTCTACTCTTTTCAGATGTTCCTCTTTTTCCATCCTTTTACTATTATTCTAAGTTAATTCCTTTAAGCATTGCTGGCTTTCCAGGATACCCCCATAAACAGTGTCCTATATTCTTTGTTCCTATGCCATAGCAGTATGAAGACTTTCCTTCCCTGGTCACGAGCAGCTCAAGCAATCCAGGCAGCTGTGTACGAGAGATCTATGTACAAAGCACCACCTTCATCTTTGTGACACTGGAAGCAAATAGCAGCAAAGGTTTGTACTTTCTTCCACATAAAAGCACCAAATAGTGCAGGGGCAAGCAGTCATCCTGGTGGGCAGACTTGGGGCAGACTTCTATTCCGTGATCATTTCCGACGGACAAGGGCAGCCGGAGAGCCAGGCACAGTTGTGTCCTTTTTGCATGGACCCGCACCAGTGTTATGTGACACGCTCTCAAATTCTGCTCTCTGCTTTGTAAAGATACTGTTATGATTCCCTTTCAGGAAACAAGAAGCCTGTTAAGCCCTACCTAAGATTAGCTGGCTCGAGACAGAACATAAAACTGAAAAGCAAAGTAAGACAAAAGCAGTATCTTTAAGGTCACACCGCTGTGCATCATCTGTCCATATTGCAGCCTCGTAACCTCCCTGTCCAAATATTATGAAATAAAATGCTTGTTATTGTACTTTTACAAAGTCAGGAGCTGTTCATTAAGAAGGCTCATCTTAAGGCCATAGTCCTTTTGTTAAGTTGCTTCCACGGGTACGTACGCGTTCTCCCGCTGCCACGTCTGAAGGGGTGAATAATGCAGACATTGCTATAGTTATTGCAGTTACAATGTTATCCAGTCCACACGTAACTGGAGTATTAAATGCTATGCTACTTGTGTGAAGGATGGCCTGTACCTTAGCATTTTTTTAAGAACTGGTAATAGTCAGGCTGTTTAAAAAAAAAAAAAAAAAGAGAGAGAGAGAAGAAAAAGATTAACATTAAATGTGTATTTTTCTCTATTGTGCTGCATCTGTTTTCTGTCAGAATGAATCCTGCTGATCTCGGTTTCAAGGTTTCCATTCTGTGTGCTTTTAAACCAAGGTCAAGCAGTAGGCAGCAGAGGGACCTTGAAGGTGTCATTGGCTAGAAATACATAAGCTTTATAGCTACACCACTAATTATTTATCATTCATAGAAAGAAATATAGATGGGAAAAATGATATAGATAGATACTTCTGTAGCTGTATGCGCACCAGAAGAGCAAAAGACAAGATGCTGAAGATTATTTGGCAGTGAATGTGAGTATACATGTATGTTTATGAATCAGTACAAATGTCTATAAGGTGATATGTGCTCAGACCCCTTTCTTCTGCGTCTGGAATGAAACTATGTTCTGTATATGCTATATTGCTCACACATACAGTCTAAGAAGCCTGAGAAATCTATGAAGGGAAAAATCATTTAACAAAGCTGTCTGTCTAGTATGATTATATACTACTATGTGTTTTCTCAAGGCTAACCTTGAGGTGGTTTCTTTTCATTAAAAAGAAAGCCCTTGGAACAAGGCCTTACACCTGAGAAGGCAGACTTTTTTTTTCTGAGTGAAATAAAGAAAATATTATTTTAGTAAAGTGGGGCCTTCCCTGCACTCCCTGTAGTGTTTTTTCCTTAATTTTGCAATTGCCTTGAAGAAGGTACAACATTCTTGTACACATTACCAGTAAATTATGGCTTCCCATACGTTACCTGTTTAATTTGAATTCAAAGCAGAGTTTATAGGAGAGGTTCATCTATGTTCAGAGCCGGTACCCTTTTCATCTAAGGCCACTGTGACTTGTGAAAAGCAGCTGGCATGGAGCTTTACATTTCTCAGACAGAAACCAGGCAGAATGACATGTGGGGCTCTCAGGAGAAATGTTTTCACATAAAGACAAACCTTCTGGCCCCAAATAACTCATCCTGTGTCCTCAACTCAGCAGAGGAGCCGTTATTTCTCATCAACTGTGGCTACACTTCTGGGTAGGTGGTCTCCATTTGCATACTATACCAAACCATCTAGACTCCTGAGCTTTCCAACCCAGGCAGCTGTGGTGCACCACGCTTCAGCCCCTGGTCCAGCTCTCCGCATGGCACCACACACTGCAGTCTCACCATGGTGCCAAATAGGAGCAAGGTGGGCATTGCAGCCATAATTGCACTGAAGTAGCTGATGCCAAACACCTGTAATACGTACTGTGAGCATTTCAGAGGGGGTTATGCCATACCAGCTTTATTCTGGCTTTATGGATTAGTCACCCATTAGCAGCTGAAGTGCCTTACCTGGTGCCAGGAGAATATCTGCGAGTTCACTTCCATCAAGGAATCTAGTTTGTGTCCTCCCAAGACAACTGTCTCATGTGAGGAGCAGTAAGCAGAGACCAAAAAGCAGTCCTGGTTGAAACTAAAATACTCAAGTAAACACACAGGCATTTCATGAGTGTAGTATGTTGCTATACCAGGTCTGTACAGCTTTCTGCATTTTCTGGAGTCAAAGTATGGAAAAGTGTTCAGGCTGCACAGATATCGATACTTCTCATAAGAAAAACACCGCGTTTGAAAAGAGAACATGAGTGTGATTCATACAGTCTATGGATTTTTTTATTTACACTGCCACAAAACATTGAATTCATATTGACTAAGTGGAGAAGTTGGAAGAAAAATTTCTTTATTAAACTTCCTTTCTTTAATGTATGACTGAAAAGCTCTCAGCCCATCTATCAAAATCATCGCTGATCTTGGCAAACTCATATTTCATGGTTTTACCAGGGAACCATGACATTACCCGATTAGTAGACAAAAATCCAGAATTACATTTTCTTCAATAAAAAAAAAAGACACCTAGTGTAGGCCACATGACAGCACACTGCTTTTCATTCCCCTGTTGCCTTATCTCCTCTACACAACTTTGTGAGAAAACAGTCCTCTCCCAAAGATTCTCCTTCTATAGGATAAACACCTACATCTACACCCACCATTTGTGCTGTGTCATGGTTTAATACCTGGTCTCAAGTTTCTCCAAGTTCTTCTCAGATGAGGAGGACATTTCTCCCCTGCTCTTTGTTTTTGTGATTACTTCCCAGGTTTGTCTTCCTATTTGCTGCTTGCTTTCCTCCCACTTTTCCAGAGCTGTGAGACCCTGGAGTAATGTTCTCATTGTTGATAAGGACAAAAATCACTCGTTATTTTTAAGACTGATATATGATGCCTGCATGCAGGTGACAAAGAACACGGTTTTCGCAGACAGGCATGATGTTACTTTGCCCCTTTTTGTCACGAGCCAAAAGCTGTATCATCTGTCACCCACACATAACCGTCTGTGGCAGTGACCCTTCCAGCAGGCAGGCTTGGTAGTTCAAGGACACTGGTGATCAACCGTAGTCACACAGTTCCCAGACTACAGGGACCATTTTAAACCACCTTTATGTAGAAGGCCGTGATGAGTTACCTGCAAAAAATGCAAGAATCAACAGGCCTCATTATCTCTATTATTAGCCTTCAAAAGGGTTTAAGACATCACATCACCAATACTATTTGTTCTTTCATTTCTTCTTTTCATATGAGAGTTAAAACAAGCTTTTTCTGTTTTCCTTCAGCCTCTTTTTTGTCTGGTCAGATAGCAGTTTCGAAGTGCATCACTTTCTATGCCAAATGACAGGAGACAGATGTAGCAGAACAGTGATAATCAGTCCTGGTTCTGCCCAAATTTGGAGACTGAATTACGTGAACTAATGCTGTGCTTCCCACATCTTCTGGATTGTGGGATTAGGAAAGAAGATTAGGTCTGGTGTCATGGACAGAAATGTGCATTTCTTTACAGATGCTACACAGAAAGGAACAGGTTTTCTACTCATGGTGCTCTGCACTGACTATGGCAAAGCAGACGGGACTCCAGGTTCTGCTTGAAACTCAGAAAATAAAATAGTTCAAATATTGGTAAAGAAATAAAGAATGGAAAAAAATAGATTTGAGTGATCCTAAATAAGTATTTTTCAATCTTCTTCCTAAAGTAAGAAAGAATGCATTTGAGATGAAACATTTTCTTTAATTTTCAAGGTATTTTCAAAGTGGAGGGAGTGGGACAGAGGGAGAGATCCATTTAATCTCAAAACATCATATGACACATAAAAATCAGGAAGTTTTATTTAGATTCTTGTCCCATGAAGACTGACACTAATGAAATTTTGTTTCTAAAGGATTAATTTCTTATAGTTGAGCCTTTGAAGTCTAATGTGATGAGGTATTAACTCCCCTGAAATATTTTGTTCCTTTGGGACACGCAACCTGTTTTGTCTGTGTACGAAGCCTCACTTTCCACAAACCTAATATTACTTCGGAGTGGGCCTACTCAGGTTTTTACCCAGCTCCACAGCATGTTAAGATAGAACAACTGAGATTTCCACAGCATGGTCAACCTGAAATAAGCAAACAGATCTAGGATTATGGTGGGAGAAGAACCAGGTTTAAAAAAATTGCGGTTTCGCATGCTAGCTAGGGAAGAGGGGAAGTGCAGAGGGCTAAACTACTGATATTCAGTACACTTTGACAAATTATTTTGATTTATCTATAGATACATTTCAAGAGAGTAATTTATTAATTTGAAAGTTTCCCTGTAGCTCAATTTGTGATGGTGCAGTTTTCTGAGAGGACCCCGCATTCAGGCCTTTACCCATCACCGCCACAGCTTCCCAGAGTACACCAAGAGCTGGGCTCCGTGACCGAACCACAGCATGGGTTTGCATAAGACTCTTTACAAAGGAAAAAAATAAATCAAATAGCATGTTTTTATCAGAAATGGGTTTTGAGCGCTCCACAGGGAGCACATCTAATCTGGAGCTTTCACCACAGGCACTCTCCTTTTATGCACCAACTGTATCTGTAATGGAAATGAGACTCCTAAACTGCTCCTTTTTAGGTGGAGAAAATGGGAGGGGAAAATGAACCCGCAAGGCAGTTTCATTAGTCAAAAGGCAAATGGATGTATATAAGCTTTATAAAGCTTTTTTTTTTAAACTGCTCGTTGAGCTTGTTAATGTCTTGTACTGCTAACTGGGAGGAGACATATGGCATCTGTGTTGCTTTAAATGCTCTCAGAGTTTCCGAGTATCGGTTCTGCCGCTCTTAACCCTGCAGGCAAATTGCTGCTGACGTAACATCATCATAATCCTGGATATAAACATCAATACTTCAGATTAATTGGATTTGTTGGGAATATCACCGCCTGGACTACTCTTAAGATGGCCCCGTCCCCTGGAAAGCTTTAGTTGGCAAAAAATTTCCTTGCTGCTTCTTTTCTGTTTTTTTTTCCCCTTGACAATTAGAGTGAATGCATTCTTAGATTTTATTGTCTTTCATATCAACCCACAGACTAGCAGCATGTCAAGGTTGCTGTTTCTTGCAAAGAGAGTGTGAATTTAATCTATTTCTTGCCAGGAGGAGTGTGGTAGCTGTGAGGGATTCCAGCTTTCATCGCCTTTGTGGGCACTGGCGCTGGTATGTTCTTCCAGCTGGACTTCCCTCCTTCCTCTTCCCCCCCCAGAAGATTCCTTTCCTTCTGGGGTCACCTCGCCCCCCTGCAACAAGTGCCTCCCTGTCCACTCTGTTTCCCTCCCACTGAATTAAATTATGCTTGCTGATTAAGCGTAAAATTAAACTCAACCTGTAGTAAGTACTTTGTCGTTAACCTGCTTTTGTTTTGTTTGGTTTTTTTTTTCCCCAGTCCTACACAAAGAGCATTCTGGCCACTGAAATTGGTGAGGGCCCCTAACGACTACGCTTGTGCTATTATTTCTATAGCTGTAGAAACTGTAATTTATATAGAATTTCACTCTCTAAAACAGATCGCTGGGTTTTTCTGGCACAGGGGAACCAATGAATGACTGAACTATGAACTAGAGACCCAGCTAAGCTGGTATCTGACTGCTGCAGATGTGTGCTGGAAAATTATTGCAGCTGACTAGAGCCAGGCAAAGATTCATATATTTTAATCCATGCTGATTAAATAAATATTTTTCCGGTGACATTTTACATTGCGCAGGCAATCTGGTCTCTTCGAAGTTCCAAGAAACACTAATCATAAAGGGGCTGTAAGAGTCTTTATTAACAATGTAATGTCTCTAGGGTATTTAATTCGGAGCCTTTTAATACTGTGTTTGACCTTCTCTTTTCTTTCCAGAAAAGTTATTTTAATACTGCTCCTAAAACTGATTCTTGAGACACTGCACTTTTAACCTTTCTTTCCTGACTGTGAAAGGCAGCTTTTCCTCATTCTTTGTTTCCAGGAGCCATCTTGGATCTCACAGACAAGACCCTTAAATCTTCGGCATTCTCTCTGTTTCACTAATGTACATACTTAAGCTCCAGTTGGCCTAAAGAATTATATACAGAGTGAACTAAAACCCACAAATGAAATTACCTACCATTTGACATTCCCTACGCTGGGTGTTTAAATGCAGTCATGTGAAATTTAAGCTGTAGTGAAATGTCTGTTTATATATCGAATAGACAAAAAAAATCCTTTTAACCCAGATTTGTCTCCCATAAATCTCATGTTTTTACAACATCTTGCAAAAAAATTGCAGTTAAACAACAAAATTGTATGCATTATATACCACCCTGTGGTGGGTTTAGTACAAAAAAATTTGCTTAAAAGAATGGGCCTCTGTCTCCTCTTATAATATACTGTGAGGATGGAGGGGGAGAGAAGAAGTTAGTATTCAAAAAGACAACGAAATGTTTAAAAAAGTCTTTGAGCTTTCATAAATTAAGTTGTGCTGTGACCTTTTTATCCCATTTATATTTTAACCTGAGTTCTGCGCCTGGTTCATTCTCCCAGCAAGTAACAAGCTGGACACCCCCAAACCCAAGAGCAGGTCCCAAGCCAATACCCAGGTCAGGAGCTTAATCCATCCACACAAAAGAGCATTGAGGCAACCCCCCCACACACCCATCCTTCTCCTCCCTACATTTCCCCCCCTCCAAAGTGAATGATCCCCTGGTTTTCTTTTGAAGCAGGGTACCCCAGGAGCCCTGCCCTGTCCCCTCGGCAATCCCAGCTTGCAGTCTGTGTTCTTTCTGCTGCACCACGCTCTGCAGGGCCCGTGTCCTTGAGGTCCAATTATTATTTCTTAACCCTTCAAGCAGCAAATCTTTGGAATCATCATCGTTTCCAAATGCAGACAAGCATCTCTCTACTTATCTTCTTCCTTTCACACAGTGAAACGTATCCGTTTTATTACAAATAAATGCAAATATTTATTAGCAATGTGTGTAGCCGTTATTATTATTCTCCTGATTAATGCTGTCTCTGAAGCAATGGCATGTGAAATATTGCTTATAGCACCCCCAAGTAGAAGCAAACTGCTCTTAAAATGCTCTTTGCAGAGTTTAATACAAAGAACGAAAATAAATAATGTCAGGCCCTTGCCAGGATCTGCCCATTTTAAACTTTTCAATGGCACAAATCATCATTAATGAAGCACTTAACATTACACTCCCGACAGCACAGCGTAAAAATTACTGCAGTCATCCAAAGGATAAGAAGAAACATGGCAGATAACTTCTGGAGGGGAAAGATTTACACTCTTTTAACGAAACTTTATGGGTTCAAGTTTACATTAGAATAAAGGAAGGGGGCGGAAATGTTTATCTCTTAAAAGCTTTTGGGGGAGACATTTGGAAGGAAATTGTATTTTTGTTTTTCCAAATGAATGGAAGAAAGATCGGAGGGCAAGGTCTCAACAGTAGTGAAATCCGGTTTGCTTCATCAGCTATTTTGATATAAAATACTGTGGCTGGAGTCATAGGACATAGAGATTTAGACTCTAATGCAGAATAAAGTAAATTCTATTACGCAAATCCCCTTGTTACTTAGCTTTAGTCACAGTTTGTTCAAAAATAGCTGACAGTAAGTTCAATAATTGGTACCTAATGCTCAATTTCTTTCCTCTGGATTTGTAAAAGCAGAATACCACACTCTGCCCTAAATTATGGATAGAAAATAACCTCAACTTCCTATGTCTGTAAGATATGGGTCATAAGAAATGATACGACACAGGATATGCAGGGAGGACAGACGAGAGTCTGTGAGAAGCAGGAGGTTTCACCCACCTCCACTCAGACCTATGGGAGGGTTTCTGGGGAGCTGGGAAGGTGGCCAAGTAGGTCCACATGTTGGAGTGAGACAAGCCTTGTGGCACATTTTACTTGATGCCATTAGAGAAGACCACTCAGTCCAGACTTCTCCCTGGCAGGAAATAGGTTGTAAGCCAGGACCTAGCCAAAGGGAATGAAGAAGAACTCTGTAGACAGTAATTAGCATCAGAGGACAGGAGAATGTAAAAAAGATGGTGAAAGCATTTAGCAAATCCAAAATATAGAAATAAAATATTTCAATGCTACATTTCTCCTGCAACAGCTTTGAGCAGAAGCAGCAGCAGAAAAAGGTCATCTTTGGCTTTGTTTCATAATGCATGTATCTGGAAACAAAAGACTTGACTATTATGATGCTTTCCAGCCCCACACCCCAAAAAAAACCCCAAAACAAAAACAAAAAAACCCCAACCAAACCAAAACCATTCTTTAATAATGCTTCATGCTATTCAGTCCAGTGAATGCAGTAGCAGATAACGTATCAGAAATGGGAAACTCTGCAGAGGGCATTTGGTTGTGTTCTCCCATGGGAATTGTTCTGAGGAAAACCAAAGCAATGTACACTATGGAAAGCATAGCTTCGCTCTCTTGAGCTTAGAAAGACAGCACCAATGTTCTGAAACTCAATTTCTTAGCTTATCAGGAGAAACATTTACTCTCCTCATTGAATTCAGTAGATTGCAATCACTTTATTCTCAAAATAAGGCAGCAATGTTAAACTTGATACACTTGACTGAAAATTTGGGATTTTCTTGATTTATAATGAAGGTATTTCTAGATGTAATCCTACTTTATTTTCTGTGCAAGTACCTGATCTATTCAAATCCTGTTTGTTTTGTTTCACACTTTCACAAAAGTTAGCATCATTTGCCCATGTATTTACCTTATTCTTTGCAAAGAACACATTGTATTTGGGGAAGGCCCATAGGCATCTCAAAAAAATCTTCTCTGCCCTCTCTGTTCTATACAGTAGTTCTCTAGAGATTGTCCCAAATGCTTCTGTGATGAAATAAAAGATAGCAGCAAGAAAAGGAATAGAAATCTGTAAGGTATTCACATGTTGCCAATCAAGAAAAGTGATAAAGCAAGCTGTCCTAAAATTAAATTCCTTTTGTTCCTAAATCCATATTTTGCTGTTATATGCACTGTAAATCAGTTTAACTGTCAAATTGATAAAATTTTTTACAATGGTCCAATCAGGAATAACAGAATTAATTTTTTGCATTAATTTCTAGAAAATGCATTGCCAAAATACCATGCAGATGTGAAAGTAGGTGTTGCTTTCCTTTGACCCTTTAATTTTCCTCTCTATTCAATATGGGTCAAGTGCTCCTACAGTATGATATTTTTTTAAAATTAGAATAATTTAGAGGAATTTATATGTAAAACACATCCCATCTAAGCAACTGTGCACCTGTCTTCCAGAAATAAGACTATGACACTTCTGCCTACTATTTTGCCATGTAATGTTATCATTTGACCCATTTTCTTCCAGGATTCCTTATGGTTGCTGTGGGAAACAAAGACAATCCTGGGCTTTGTTAAGTTGAAATGTGTCTCTGCAGTTATTAATTTTTTTGAAATAAGAGCACAGAAACCAGAGAAGATAGGGTTTACTAGGTATGGGATAAATGCTGAACATGAAGGACTTCTGGAAACATATTAGCTGTCATGGACGGAGATTTTCAAAGCCAAAAATAGGAATTAAGTGCCTTTGAACATTAATGAGAAGTTGGTAGATGAGTATCTGTATCTCTTGGCTAATGTAACGACAGTGGAAAAGAACAAAATATAATTTGGTCTCTAGGTACCTGGTTTTAAAGTGGTCTTTGGTAACAGCCTCTTTATGCTGAGAGGAGTTATTTTAAGGGGTCACCTCGTTTTTTCTTTTCCACAGATTATAATCATCCCCTTGACTCACCTGTCCAGTTAAGCAATACAGTCTGGTTGGAGCTGAAAAAGCAGGTTAAACATAGTGAGTGCAAGGCCTGACTGTTACAGAAGTCCCCTTTAATCTCGATGACTTTCTCTTCCCCGTGTTGAAATTAACTTCTATCCTGCCTGTTTCTGCACTCAGAGTACATGCAGCTGTCTTCTAATATTTAGCAGGGCGTGATGGAGTGTCAAATCTGGGCAGGCTGTCATTGTGTCACTGTGACTCACACCGGCCCTCGCCATGGCCAGTGGTAACGGTACAGGGATACATATTTCAGTACAGGGATACATATTTCAGGAGCAAGATCTGACTGAGCATTGAGTGTAGTCGTTGTGTGCTACTGGGGGGGCAGCCTGTTTAGCCTGGAAGGACTCTGGAAAGACAAATAATAGTTTGATTTTTGTCTCTTTCTTTGATGCATGATAGCTTGACTGTACTAGGTGAGTCTACTGAATACCCACTGTGTAAAAAGCTGGCTAAACAACTTGAGAACATGGTAACACACTGCCTGGAATGTATTCAGGGACCAAGCTGCGCCTGCATAAACGGCTCCTGACCAGCTACCGTTAATCTGGCAATTGCAAAAAGCCTTTAGGAAATGAGGTTTGTCAAACCCTAAAATGAACATGAGCCTTTCTTTGCCTTGGTGCTCTGAATGCCAGAGAGGTGTTTCCAGTGAGGCTGAAGCAATGCTCAGACACATGTTGTGGACAAAGAGAGGCTGCTCTGTGATCTTTGCCCAGCAGCAGACAGTGCCACTGGGAAGGGTGCGATGCTGCGGCACCCCAAGGTCCCTCTCCAGAAATCCCCACCATACCTCCTCAGCCCCAGCTGCACATGGTGGCCAGAGCCACCACTGCATGGGTGTATGAAGAGACAAAAGAGAAGGCCTAAGTTCGACCTCTTTCCTAGGCTGAACAAAGTGCATGCTAAAAGCTCCTGGTTTGGTGTTTTATTTATAAGGGATGAGACATTATCTTTGTAACTGTTACATGACATTTGGAATCCTTTCAAGGAAGGCAGTTTCCATCAGAAATGTTATTGCTATTTATTGCTTTACATTTGTTTTGAGGTGCTGTTTATACACAAAGCAAGCTATCTATCTCATGGGAAACAGTGCACAGTTTGAGCTGAAAAGAGATCATTAACACAGTGACATTTGGGGAATCATTAGCAAAGGTGAGAGCAGCTTTGACAGCCAGGGGAAAAGACTTTATGCAGTTCAGAAAGTTCCTACAGTTCCTCCCATCTCAGAGACATGAGTCATGCTGTCTGTCAGTGGGAGGTGTAACCATCACTACTGTAAACACTGGTTTTGTGAGGACTGATTTGCCATTTAAATCCTCAAAAGTATACATATGTTGGTTAGACAAACCTAAGGAAAGAGGAAATAAAAGGCAGGTGAAATCTCTAAACACCCGGACACATGCCTGAGAAGATGTGCAGCTGTGAGAGGTGAAAGCAGGGCCAGGTGAGACACCAGGACCTTGTGCAAGGGATGCAACACTTCTCGCCTCTGCTGCCAGCAAGAGCTGTGTGATGACACCTGCAGAAGCTCCTAGTAAGATGCATTGTGTAAAGAAGTGTGGTTTGTTGTGTGTATGAAATCAAAGAGAAAAAAAATATGCTTGGTACATTCACTGCTAGGAAAAGCAAGTGGTGAGTCCCGGACAGAATAATCTGTTTGCTTTTATACTGCTGACTTTTTGAATATCAATACTGAATTACAGAAAGGATCCTCAGCAAGAGCTTAACTCTTTGACTGCTCAAAAAAGATGCCTCCAACTAACCAGCGCTAAAATTCACAAGTAATGTTGAGGGATCAGAGCTACATTTTCCTCTCCCTCCATCAATCTGACTGATAATGAGTACATAGCTTAATATCTTTCTATAATCCAGCAAACTCCTGTGGATAATTTCCCTCTTTCTATACTTGAACACTCTTCAGAGAGTGTCCCTATTTATGCACAGAAAAGGTAATGATTTAGACAGCAATTTCCAGCAAGCTCTTCACATGCCATTCTGTCAGTACTCGTCATCCCACGATGAAGAAACATTTCCAACAGTTTTGAAGTTTTGGAAGATCCACCAAGATTTCCAAGACAGATTACAAAATGAAGGTTCTACTCACTGCCTTTAACATTCATTTTCAGCTGACAGTGCTGATCAAATGTCTAGGACACATGCTTTATGCTATTTTCTTTTATTTCAGCAATAGGTTGCTAGTTTTATAATCTATGGATACACGTAGGACTAACTATTACCTTCTTAAATCACAACTCATCATCTTTGGTCTCAACAGCAAATACCTGTGCAATATACCAACAGGTTCCTATTAACACATCAAAGTTTCCTACCCAGCCATCTCAGATTTTGCACCTCAGCTTTCCTCTCCAAGGTCCTAAGTACCCAGGCAGAAAATCCGAAGCAATACCTCTTCATCCACTGCACATTTCCTTACAAGTCCCTTGCTACATCCCTTTTCCCACCATTTCCTCCAGCCTTGCAAGTAAATGCCAGTTCTCTCCTGATGCATCTGTGAGCCAACTCATCTAGCTCCCTCCTTTTTCCCCTCTCTCTCATCCCCTAGATTTTCTGAAGGTTTTTACCTAATGAACCCAATTTTAAATTGTGTTTCTGGCTGCCCTGAGAACGGAGCAAATAACGCAGGGGCTGAGCAGCTTCCTTCGTGATTCTCATCCAGAACAGAGGGGAAATCCCAGCTGAGCAGCCAACTCCCAGCACTGCACTGGGAAAACACTGCAGAAGTGAAGGTTCCGCACCATCCTCACCCTCCCACCCACCGCCCCTTCTTTCTCTCAGGAATTTATCCATGTTTTGCAAACCAGGAACCTACCCAGAAAAATCTCCTGAATAGATAATCATAGAATCATAAAATCATAGAATCATAGAATCGTAGGGGTTGGAAGGGACCTCGAGAGATCATTGGGTCCAACCCCCCAGTAAATATTCTAGGGATTTTATTTGGCTGCTGCAGTTGCAATAAAAACCGTTGTAGTACTAATGTGTGAGCCCCTTTGCTTCCTCCATGTGCTTAATAGCAGCATTTCCTCTTTGGAGCATCCCACCAGAGGTCTGTGCAACGGGCTCAGCGTCGCACGACCCGCTGCGTTAATGATACCGGTACAGCCACGCAGGCGCTGGCATCAAGCAAGCAGCGGGGCAGCCCTCCCAGGGCACCAGCCAGGTGGGGGGCTGCACCAGGTGGGGTGTGGACCGACTGGGGGAGTTGGGGCTGGGGGGGAACGGCACAGAATCCTGGGCTTATCAAAACACCACGTGCCACCCTCCGGGCCATCAAAATAGAGCTAAAATAAGATTGCTTGCCACATGGCAAGGCAAGGTGCTCAGATGGCCCCACGGCATGCTTTTACACAGGGAAGGAAAAAAGAAACCGGGCTGAAGACCTTGAAAAGCTTGCTGGTACGTTAATAGGTGTCAAGGAGATCTTTCTGATTTAGTCTTTGACAGGTTGCCATTTTCCACATTCCTCAAGCAGCTAAAAACTAGATAATTATCTGTGCATGTTCCCAAGTTCTTAAAACGCCAGGCAAAGGAATTTTTGGCATATTTTCCTCCCGTGTGGCCTTTAAAAGCTGATACTGGTAAAACAATGACACCTCGTGGCACAGAAGAGCAATCAAACCCATACAGCCACACCGTTTTAGCTAAAGCATCACCAATAAAAAGATTACATTCCCAGGAACTATTTCGAATTATTGATGCACTAAGTTTTCAGCCACCGTTGTTTTCTTACATCTTTACCCTAAAGATGTTGTTCTTGATGTTTACAACGTCTGTAAGTATCTTTCTAAGTCCAGGAATAATTTAGACACCTGTAATTCAGGAATACAGCAGATCTCCAAGTTAGATCTGTAACTGTTCTTCCAATCAAAAAAGTAGACATTTTCACTTGTCTAATACATTTGTATTATTAAAAAGCCCACAGACTAATTGTTCACATTTCAGTCTTCCCTGTATATTGCAGTGGCAGGAGAAACTCTCTGTAGCATTGCTAACAAGAAAGATGTGATGCCTGTTAGTTTTGTGCAGGTTAAAGGGAAGACTCCAGCTGTCCGGAGTTTTCTCAGCAAGGAGAAATTTCCATTGTAATTATTTTAAATGGGCATAACTGGATGGAACAGATGTGGTGCGATGTCATTTCAGAGCTCTGATCAGATTTTTGGAAAGTTTCAACGCAGTGACTTTATATCAACTGTATTAACTCAAAAGGACTGGAGAGCTAATGAGTTGAAGACAGCTCTTCCTTTAATGTGTGGATCTGTTCAGATCAGAAAACATTAACGAGTGCAAGTGGATGAGAATTCATAGGAACCGAAAAAGACTCCAAGACTGCCTCAGCCTCTCATGTAAAATATTTCAAGTTTTATACAGTTCATAATTACTGTCCCATCTCCTGAGTGCCAGCTTTCAGCACCAGCACTAATTGCTGACCTTACCCATGTCTTCCCTGACATCCATTTAGACAAGGTATACTGCAAATTACTGGGATTTTGAGTGAACGATGATCTGATTAACATGACTGGTGAGCTATTCCTGGCATTACATTATGCAACTAAAACAGTATGCCTGCATTCATATATTTTATAACTGTCTAAAAATTAAAGTCTTTTTGTCAGCATAATAACATCATTGGGACAGCACTCCTCAGTTCCAAGGGTATTCTGGGGACAAGAATGAAACCCACAATGTTATATAAAAAGCACATCATAGTCTAAGAACTGATACGCAGGAACAAGGTATATTTGGTGCCTCTGTCATTTATCACTAGGAAGTTTTGAGTCTTGACACCCCTTTTGCATCAAGAGGTAATTTTTTTCCCAACCTGATGGCAACAAACTGTATGTTTTACATTGGCATAGTGAAAATTACAAAATAAATCTTAAATAGTATTCACCTCAGACATTATACAACAAACAAGTCAAATATACCGGCAATGGCATATGACTAATAGCACACTTGTATAAAATGTGATGTGAGGAAAATCACTTCTTTGCTCGTAGAGGAGCCCCTACTATCCAATTATTGCAAAGTCTAATGTTGCATTAACTGATTGGTGCTATGGACAGCGAACAGCCAAAAAAATCCAAGAGCTTACCTAACACACGTTAAACCAAAAACACTACCCTGACGCAGGGCTCAGGACAACAGTACAGGCCTCGGCACGCCCTCAGCCACATCTCCCGCCTTTCAAACTTCATAGCCTGCCATAGGGCTGTACCTATTCATCATCATATTCCATACCATATTCCATACCTAATCATCAACAAAGGGACAGCAGGTAAAGCCTTGCTGGGAGGTTTCTCATCTGACAGCAGTGGTACCATTGGTCAGTGAGGCAAAGATGTGATAATTTACACCTCCTGTTTCCAGGTAAACCTTTTCCCCAGATAAAGACTTAACCCGTCAGCTATATCCCTGCTTCTCTAGCTCCTGTGTAGGTGCAGAAGAGCCAAGGACAAGTTCGTCATAGCCAAGCATCTTCTCACCTCCTTATGTATGCCCACTCTCCACCCACCTGCATCCCACCTCGCCTGGGTGCTGGAACCTTTCTGGCTCCTAGCAGTGCTACAAAGCTGAGAGGCAGGAGAGTTTTCCCACAACCATCACACACGTGCTCTCTGGCCATTTTGTAGCATCCTGTATCGTGGGTCTTCAAGCTGTGTGTGCTCTGCATTCATCTTGGTTTACAGCAGTTCACCGGCTTCAGTGGCGATTTCTGGGTTTGCACTTGCAGTAGAACCAACTGCCTGTGTGCCTGTGCTTAAGAGAACACAAAAAACCTGGGAAATTGCAGAAAGTAATAGTTATTATGCTTATGAACTGTAAAACAGTCAGGCAAGTCCAAAGAAGAGATGCGCAATACCTCTTTCTTACAGTCTCTTGGGATAGAATATGTATGTCCTGCTCTGCAGAGCAAACGAGATCCTTTTACTTTCTTGCTGTCTCAGTGAGTCATTAGAGAAAGTGAGTTGATGAACATTAATTTCTACATTTAAAAAAAAAGTGAACAAAACTCAAACAAATAAGTCTTCCTTTTTCCTTTGTTCTCACCATCTGTTTGTAAAGTCCTAGGAATTAATAAAAAACAGCACTTTCACAGCTCACAAATGAGAATTATCTGTCCTTGTTGTGAGTTTGGAGATTAATTTAACCTCCTTTTGGCCCTGCTGTGAACTACATCTGCGGCTTTTTTCCCCATTTCTAAGAAGTACACAAATACCTCTCTCTCTCTCTCTCCTAATCTTTTACCTTCTTGGGTCCCTATATTTCTATTTGTAGACAGTTCAATCCTAAGGATAGAGCTCCGTCACACAAACCAGAGGTTCATGAAAGTCTGGTTTTGGAACTATCTAGAAGCTGTAAGCTTTGGGCGCCAGTGAGACTGTGTCATCCATTCAAAAAGCCTCCAAAATCTGTCTGCCTAGTAAAACCCCTTTGGGAATTATTGACATTTTAACATAAACAATGTGTGAACAGCATGTCAGGATGGTGATGCGCCCTTTTACCAGCCTTTTGCAATTCATTTGCTACAACTCCTGACAAATGTAGAATCCTAAAGAAAAATAATGAGATCTTCCCTCTCCGTAGGCTGGCTGGCTCTAATATTTGAACTAGAATTAAGGGCTGCTAGAGATCAGAGACCTTCACATCAAAATACTGCCACAGGAAAAGCTCCAGAAAATTATCCTGGGTGAAATTAGCAGGTAAAAAGATGGCACGGGCTCAGATTTCCCTCTTGAAGTGGGACAGAGAAATTGTTCAAAATGTATGGAGCACTATTTTTTCCTCCTTCATTTTCACACCCTTACATTCAACCTGTCATCCCTCTCTGCACACTCACCTTGCAGGCCACACCAAGACAACCACAGAGCACGTGCAACCAGAGAACAGGCGAAGACCCTTCTGTTGGTGGTGAAATAAGCAATGTTGTGCATCACTTGGCCCTTGTCGAGGTGAAAGGGATAAGAAACAAAGAGAGGTCCAACACTGGAGAGATTGGAAAAGTGGACTAGGGCAGCCGGTGGAGGTACTGCCTGAACCCCACATAGTACCTGCAGCACTGCATGTGGACAGGCTTCCCTGGGTTTGAAGCAGCAACAGAAGGGATCTCATTGTGCTGCTCTCTTTTGTCCTCTTTTTCTGTTCTCCATATCACAAATTTTGAAAATGGCTTACACTTGGCAAGTGTCACACTGGCCTCTGTTCAGAGCCATTGTTTCGGACTCTTTGCAGACTTAGACAGATAAGAAAATACCAAGTTTCAATCTTTCCTTCACAACCATTTCATACAAAAAGAATTACTTTTTCATTTAACTAGCTGCAGTTCTTGCATGACCACGTCAGACCTATCCAATCACACAGCTCTATGTTCGTGGACTTCAACCATTCTCTGCTGGTTTTCAAACATTTCTCTTACCCTCAGCCAAACCTGCACATTAATCAATAAATAAATCGTAGCAGCATGCCCATCTCTGTACTTTTCGAATTTGTGCAAAATGAAAAGACATGTGAAACTCATGCAGCTCTTTGGGAGGATGGGGGTTTTGTTTAAAAACTGGGATCCATCTGAGACTAAAGCTTCCGAAGGAAATGGTTTTGAATCACATCTTACAATCAGGACACGTCTCAGCCAAGAAATTTTCCCTCTTTAAAACCTTGTTATGCAATGTGTTGCAATTACAGGAGATGAGGACTAAGGTTATCACTGCACAGGTCAATTTAGCTAGCATGTTCCTAAATGTATTATAGCTTAAACCTTATAAAAATATATATATATATATAAACCCAAATTGGCTGAACCATGAAAACTAATATATTTTTAGATATCCATTCAGATATATTTTCACTGCCCTAAGCATAACCACAAAATCAAATCATACTGTTAATGTGAAGAAGAGTGTTTACATAGTTCCTCAAAATTAGCCATTTGGCATTCAAATTCTCTCATGGCTGTTGCATATATTAATGATAAAATCCCTTAAATATATATTTTTGCATTTCTAAAAAGTACCCAAATACCTCTGTTTCTTATTAGTATTTTTGTCCTTTGTTGAATGTGTTCACTAGACACAAATGTTAAAAGATCAAATCAAGAAATCCGTCAAAGCTGAAGAAAACCAATGTTGTGATGAGAAGGTTTTTCATTTTACTTTGCTCAAACTTCAAACTTTCACAGACTGAATGCTCACTAGTTATCCAGTCACTATTGAGTCTTTCAAGAAGGGTAAGAGAAGATAAATAACTTTGCTGGTTTTCCTTTGTATTTTCTTTAATGATTGCTATCTGGATTTTTACACAGAACTCAGTCTCCTGTCTACAATGGTATCTTTGCCATTGCAATGGTGTGTATATTGAATTAAAACTTGGCCCAAAACTACTTTTATTGATGCAAATTTTGGCTTTTTTTCAGTTGCAGGTGAAGAAAGTGTACAGCAAGTGAAAACTTGTCCTAGAGCTTACTAAAGACAGCAGATGCAATGAAAAGGAAGCAGAAGTGGAACATACGAGATGTGTCCATTGGAATTAGTACCATATTTTTCATTCTAGATTTATTAGCATATGGTTGTAACAAAAATTTTCATGAAAATAAAGCTTTTATAGAGAACCTGTTTATGTCAGGGTTAATATCTAGCTACTAGAAAAGGAAAAGCTAACACCAAACCATCCTATTTGATCAGCTTTCAAATTCTCTTACAAGGTTTATGCTTGTTCCCTTTTTATTTTAGTTTTCTGCAGACAGCAATGTTTTTCCATGTAAATATTTGTGGGAAGCAAGCTGTATGTTCAACCATGTTATGGGACACTGCTTAAGGCAGTTTCAGCCCTCCCCGCCCCTGCCCCCAAGCCCTAGATAACTAAATCATGCTCCATTTAGGTCACTCCCCTGTGCCAGCATCACTGAAGACTTTGAGTAGGTTCACTGAGTTTAAGGCATTGTTGAAGCTGGAGAGCCCAGAGGGGAAGCAGCTGCTGAGGAGCAGCCCGGCCACCTCTATGGCAATTACTTTGGGTGGGAGGGGCAAGGGAAAATTAAATTCCTCATCCAGCTAGTAGATCTTGACTCTGATTTGTTTTTTTTTTTCTGGGAAAGATGTTTCACACAAGGCTTGTATGGCCAGGAGAGGTTTAAAATTTTCTAAACTTGCCTAATTCAATCTGGCTGCTACCTCTTTCCAA
Organism: Gallinula chloropus; assembly: GCF_964237585.1. NCBI lineage: Eukaryota > Metazoa > Chordata > Aves > Gruiformes > Rallidae > Gallinula > Gallinula chloropus. The sequence goes on along the minus strand of NC_140085.1, from coordinate 125,602,722 downwards.
GAGATTCAATGTCCTGGTAGCTTATGGAAGGCCTCCAATCAGGGCAAGAAATCAATGCTATCTGACTCTATTTATGTGGCCAATCAGTATGCACAGCTTCAATTTCAGCGGAGTTCTCACTTGGAGCTGTTCAGACTCAATTCACAAAGGAATAAAAAGCCAATAGGTATTCATTAAGATGTATTTTCAAAGGAATAAATGCAAGAAAATAATGTTATCCTCTCTGGATTTTCTGCAAGCGTAAACAGGAACAGGAATTGTCAAGCTAATTATTTATGGTGATTATGGCCTACATATTTATATGTTCAGCTGCTGAATACTGTAAAAAAATGTGTCCTCCTTTAAAAATTTTATTCAAGTGATCATGTTTAAAGGTCTAATCCTCACAGACAGGTTATTTTACTCCTTGCTTGTATGCTTACAGTAGATATAAAATTCAGCTTCTGAGTCTCTCATTTAATTTGCAATGTGTTTCAAATTTCATTTGGGTCTAAATCATAAGTTATGTAAGGTTTATACAGAGACTCATCTGTGAATAGGTACTCATCACAAATAAAATAGTGCTTAAGCTTTCAAGTATCCCTGACACATAAGCAAAACAATTTGTCCAGCTGTTCACAAGCCACTGTAGAAACTATATTTCCCCTATTGAGAATGGGACATAACATTTAAGATTAAAAAGTTCAGGAAGATAATTTTTTTGCTTAATTTGAATTTGGAAAGGTTCTGATGGCAAGTTAGTAAGTTTTCTTTCCAACTGTGTTTCCTTTGCATTACTTAAACTTTTAGATTCAGTTGAGGATTTGAGTCTGTTTTCATTCCTGTGATTAGACACAAAAAATGTTTAGTGGTTACTGCCCTCCCACAGCCTTCACCTTATAATAATTTTTTAGCTTGTTGCCCCTCATTACGTCTTGTAAAACAAAACTGCACTCACAATTTAATTTAATGAAATTCAGGGAAAATAATGGAGGTCAGTCAGTTTAAACTATCTGCTTTTCAACACTGCAGTGCCCCTTCGAAGAACTGCTTAACAGAATGGAAGACTGTCAAGGCACTCTTCCATTCCCATACCATCTTGTATTTCACTTGCATGAAGAAATTAATTGATGCTTCTAAAATAATCTGCTTTTAATGAGGAGCCATCTATTCTTTTCTCCTCTGGAGATCAGGAAAAGGAATATACAGCTAAGAGATTGTGTATGTTCAATGATCCAAAGTCTTTTTATTCCCCAAGGTGCTATGGATCAGTCTGAATTCCTACTTGTTCCTATAGAGGCTCTAATAGGTCTTCTGTTTCTAGAGAATATTTTTGAACATTTCACTCCACTTTGAAGAAATGAGAAGCTTTCCAGCTGGCATTTTACATTCATCAAAATACGTCATGCTAGATGTAGCACGCTTTTCTTCTGTTAATTTACAGGCAAACTGAAAAAGGAGATAAAAAGTTATTCAAATTGGTTCTAAGGATGTGCATTATAGGGGGACATCAAAACTAAGCCTTAGGTCAAGACTTGGAGAAGGAACAGTATGAAATATGACTTCAAAATATTGTTAACATTACACAGCTTCTCTGGAGCTTATATAAAAATACATCCAGCTGCAAATTCAGATCAGGGAGAAAAAAAGGACAAGACAAGATTCAATGACTTCTGCATGCTTTCTGCCTACAGTGCTTCATATCTGTTCTTTTTCCCTAGAGCTCACAGCTCAAAGGCAATGAATTAGCGTGTTTTCTTTCTTCAGTATCTATAGGAGATAGTTGCCAAGGTAGAGAGCAGCCATGGCTTCTAGTTTTATTGAAATTCAGAATTACTCAGCTGAGTGTCTGTTTCCATCAGGCTTGCCATACAAAGAACACCGAAACTATGACCTTTCTTTCTATCAAAGATACTGATCTTTATTTATCAAGTGCTGTGAAATCTCAAAATTAGGTTAACTCATCACTCAGTCTGAACAATCAAAGAATATAGTGTCAAAAAGTCTTCACTCCTCTCCACAAGCAAATTCGATCCTTCCTTTTGCAGCAGGATCTGGACACGGTGCCTTTCATTTTGTTGGCCCCCAGACTGCATTGCTACAGCTGTCTATAATGTGGAAATGAAGAAAAATACAAACTACACACTTGAAATAAGTCTGTTCCTTCAAAGGCTGTAGAGCAGCATGCAGTCTCAGTAGGCTGTGAGGGCCTGTGCTGTACTGGATTAGGGCCCATGAAAATGGATACCAAGGCCTCTGTGGTGCCTTTCCTTTACTCAGGACGAGCATGTTGGTTGGTTTGTCTGTGTCCTGCTCCCACAGCCAGCTGAAATGTAGGGGCCTGATATACAAAAGTCTTCATCTTTCTGGCTTGCCCTACAGTGGATGCAAGAGATGCTACAGATGCATACCTGTGGGACAAGTCGGGTCACCCAGGCCAGGGTGAGATAATTCAGCAGCAGAGGAGTCAGGCACAGTGCACAGCCCACTTTAAAGACATATAACTAATTCCAAGTCCTTAGACACAGTCTCCAGGGCATTCTGCTTAGGAAAAAGCTTTCCCATCAGCCTAACTGTTCTCTCTTAAGGAATGAGAAATGACTAGCTATTTTGGTTCTCTCCTCCACCTTCATTTTTAAGAGGAAGGGGAGGAGATACCCAGGAAAAGGAGGCTGGCAGGAATGTTGCCAGCTGTCCCTGTCCACCTGTGTGCTAAGAGAGTCAGCTATGAGGGCTAGGCACACTTCCATTGTCAAACCATTGCTGGGATCTAGAAATTAAACTAAAAATTGCAGAAAATACTCATCCCAGAAGACGTATCACTAAGGAATTGCATCTTTAAAATTGGCACTACTCATGTAGCTGCCTTTCCTTGCAGATTTATGCTGTGCAGTCTGCACCAAAGCACTTCCTGGGCTTCCTGGGTATCTCTCTTATTCAGACCTTCCAGTTTCTCTCTTTGCACTCTTTCTCCTCAACTGAATGCAATTTTTTAAGCTTCATACCTCCTGACTCCTCTGATCTGAACCTGTCAGTCTTTTTCATTCCCGTTTCACTTTTTTCTCTCCACATCCCTGCCCACAGCCCCCACAGTAATTATTCATGCAGCCCCGGTGCTGTATGTCTCACCACACCGTTCAGCAGCTCCGGGCAGCCCTGAGGGGCTGTTTTCACCAGATGTTGGCTCTCTGATCTCTCACTGTTTATGCTTTTCCAACCAAGTCATTGCCTGGGCTTCTTTCCCACTTGTGCCTAGCCAACAGCACAACGACCTTTTTGGTGGCCACACAGTTCTTCCAGTTCAATGACATATTTTTGTGTGTTCCTCTCTTTCCTTCCTGCTATAAGTGTAATTCTTGGGGTTTTTCCCTTTGCTTCAGTTATGACTATTCAGTCTTCCTAGCTAAATGACTCTATTTCTGCAACTCAGCTGACCACAGCTCCAGGTAATTCACAACTTTTACTTGCCACCAGACTTTTTCCTATTTACCCCTCCATTCTTTTCTTCATGAAAGGACCATTGAGCACCCCAAATTAAAATTACATTTCAACCTTTTCGTTCCAGGACAAAATACCTTCTCTCACTTTCATTGTTCTCCTAAAATATTTCCTCCTTTTTTAATTTGATCTCCTCCATTTGCCCTCATGGCTCTGTGTCCCCAGTATCATTTCTTTGGCATTTCTCCTGAACTCCTCTGCATCTTCACCTTCACAGCACAAAGATGTTTTATTCTCTTCTGTCTAAACACTCATAAAAAAACCCTTCAATCCTGTTCGGTTTTCCATCAACTACATCTTTTGTTTCTCCTTTTACCTTAAGTTTATTCTGCATGCCATTTACAATTGATGCCCATCAACAGATAATGATGGCTCTTACCCAAGTTCTCAGCTTCTGCATTCTCAAGAACTACAACATCCTTGACAAATTCAGTCCTGCCTTCCCAGCCCTTCTATGATTATTTTACTAATTTATTGTTTTGACCACATCATTCTTCTCTTCTTTCCTCCATTGTTATCCCATCTCCATGTCATCAAACATGAATAAAACCAGAGTTACACCATCTCAAAGTATAATCCTATCCCATCTATGAAAAGAAAAAAAAAATCTAATAATAATAAAAACAAGAATAGACACGCATAGAAACCAGCTACCTCAAAAATTACCAGATTTGGATGTCTCATGTTGAGAACTTCAACCTAATCAGTAGCACCTGAACACACAGCTTCTCTCCAAGTTGCAATCACATCACTCAAACTAATCTTCCTCAATTTTAGACACATTTTCTTTCTTTGTTTGTTTATTAAAGGCTTGTATCTGATGCCCTTGCTAATAATAATTTATTTTGCGACTCAGTGCATTGAACTAAGGACTTGGAAATGAAAGTGCTGTTTAATTGGAGCAAAGATGGTACAAATTGCCTGTAAGTCTTGTAAATACTTTTGGTTTTTAATTTGCGTTTTAAAAAATCACATCCTTTTTTTCTCTTCTTTTGTTTTACTGCAGTTTAAAATATGTTGGTCACGCCTGATAGACGCGGATCGGAGGCTGTGTGACTTCATTAGATAAAAGAATATGTAGCACATATTTTTCCAATACGCTGCTGATCATGTTGTGAGCAGAATAAAGAAACAGGTCACTAATGAACTTCATTTCACAGTATATGAGAAGCAGCATGAAAAGCGAATGCAATCTCAAACTGGTTTATCTTCTTACAACTGCCTTTGATCTTTAAACACAATTGAGTATTTTGTATATACAGAAATGGTTCAATAACCCTTACAGTGTGTGCAATGACAACTCACATCAGATTAATCGACTTTTACATGAGTACCTGATGTGATGAATTCATTAGGAAATAATGAAAGGTAATGTATTATTTTACACAAGGAAGAATCAATTATTCTTATCATTTCGAGTTTCTTTAATGAATGTGATTCTAGCAGGTACCATTCTCTTGTTCTTCACTCTTCAGAAGGATGCTTATAATCAGACTTTCTGTTGTCCATAGGGGTTCTCGGGACTATGTGTCCAGTCTGGAAAATTTTCTTGCAACAGACCATAGCCTAACAGAAATAAAGAAACTTTACCTTTTATATTTTAAGAACTGCATGTTCTTCTAATTGATTCATTTTAAGTGGTTTTCCAATGACCAAATCTCTAGCTTTTTTTCTCGGTTTAGCTGGTCAAGGCCTGAACTAAAAGAAGAAAGAAGAAAAACAAAGTTATCTTAGGGCGGCTTAGTATATCATTAAGCCACTTGTCTAACATCCTTGTGATATCCTTGTTTCCAAGAAGAGCACACTAAAAGTTGCCAGGGTGAAAGGGGTATATCTGAAAGGCGAAGTAAAAGTAGAGGAAAATGGCAAGACTAGAGGAAACAATGTCGAAGGGTATCCAGGATGAAGGATGCTGCATGAGGGGAGCATGCATTGAGCAGGTGGGTCTCCACACAGACTTCCAGTGATGAACACAGACAAGGAAGGACGCAGCACCCAGGGATGCCTATCCACATCCCTGCTTGAGATGTGCTTGAGCCAGTAGCCAGCAGCACGGGAGCTCAGCAAATTAGATATAAATATAATTATAATTATATATATTTATACTTATATATATAAAGCGCCCATCACCACATTGACAAACATTCTTTAGAACCACTCTGACAGCAGAGGTAAGAAAAGGAGTCAGCCTATCAGTACCTCAGTGCTGCTGCTTCCAACTGATTTAAAAACAAAAGAAAACAAACAAACAAAAAACCAAAAAAGCCACAAGACTGCTGCCAAAGTACTTGTGCCAGTAGCATGGGGGCTGAGCACCACAAACTGGCAGTGGTTTGTGAACACCTAGGGAATATGAGCTGCCACACGCTGTCAAAGTCAAGAATCTTTGGTTCATTTCTTAAAGCAGTGAGAAGTTTGGGATGGATCCTTCTAGTTGTACAGTTTTGATGTTTCTCATCCATGAAGCAGCAAAAATTAATCTTTGAAGCACAGAAAGAACTGTCCCACTTCCACCAACTCCTGATCCATTTTTCTCTCACAAAGATGGATGCAAAAATAAGGGTCACTTTCAAAACTATACTGTATACTTTCTGATGCTCAACTCGTAATTCACACTGATTTGTGATTGCTTAGACCCTCTCAGGATCAGTTGTTGGTCCTTTCTGTGCTGATTGTTGAAAAATGTCTTTTGATAGACTAACCTTACCCCACCTGTTAGATTATGCTTTCTTAAAATAATATATTCTTGGTGCATATAATCAAATAATCAAATTTCTGCTTGAATTATTGTGACTTCAAAAACGTGGCTGTGCATTTTTAATATGACCTTATGAATGAAAAAACTGACTGCTCAGCAGGTTTACTTTTCTTTTTTAACTTCTAAGCTGTACCTCTTTAGTCAAGCATTGTACTTCTGAAGTGACACTTCAGGCAGCTAAATAGATCAATAACACCTTGAAATTAATTGGTTTAAAGTGACAGAACTGACAACCTTTAACCTCTTTTTCTTAAAACTGGTTATCTTACTGTCACTAAGCCTACTCCTAACATGTTTAATATGTTTCTTTCTTTTGATAGTTTTTCATTTAGAAATGTATTGGAATGTGTCACCTGTGTGGTGGTATTCAAATGATTATGGGGTTTTTTTCTGTTCAACCCCTTCAAGCAGGATCTGCTTTTAGTCCAAGTGGCTTGAGTGCAGAGATGCAAACAGGAGAGCTGCATCAATGAAAACACCAAAGGCAGCCCTGCCATCTATGATTTTAGTCTCATAGATCTAGCTCTGGTTACACAAAAATTAACCTGGAAAAAAGCCACTGCAGGGCCTGTCTCTGTGCCTCACTTTTGCCAATCCCACTGCCTGCTCTTAAGAGAGCTCTCCTATTCCAAGCAAAGTCCACCAAAGGAGTGAAATCCTTGGTGGTCAGTGCTGAGCCAGACAGTGTGGGGGGTGTCTGGGGAGGGCTGCAGAGCGACAGGGTGGCTGCTGCTCCAGCTGCAGCAGTGGCAGGTCCCCTGGCCCCTGGTCCTGCTGCCAGCTCCCAGGAGTAGAAGTCTGTGTGGGCAAGTGGCTGTTGGGCGCATCTGGGAGGACGCTGCTCTGGACACAGGTCCCTCAGCTGTGGCTGCAGAGAGAGTGAATGAAACCCCATGTTGGATGCTACAACTCTGCAAGCTTGAAAAATGCCACAGGTGGAGCTACCAAAACTATTGTCCTTTAAATATGGAGGTGCTCCTTCCAGCCAGGGAGGGTGTGAAAACGCTTGCCACACCTCAGACTTGTCTTCACTAGGAAAACCGTGAAACCTCTTTCCTCAGCTCCCTGCTGTCTCCCAGCACATTTCACAACCTCCTGCCCACTGTAAGGGCTTCCTCTGCCTCCACAGTGGTCCCTTGCCTCTGTCACAGTTTTTGGCAGGGCAGAAGTGCAGGAGCACACAGTGACCAGCCTTGTGGAAAGATAAAGCAGGGGGACAATGTTGGGGTGAATGGCAACACATGGAGTTCCACACTCAGATGGAATGAATTAATCAGATGTTAATTCAAAATGAGGCACTGCTAATATTCCTTAAGGGGATTTCCACTTCAGAAAAGGTAGGCTGTCCAACATTTGCTTTGACAAAGATATAAGAAGGTCTTAGAACAAGCCTCAGCAAGGTTGTTCCCTTCAACCCTTAGAAAGCCTGCTTAATATTCCAAAAAGTGACCCTAATCCTGTCAGCATTAATGCCGAGGTGACAGCAAGCCAGCTCTTTCCAGTACAGCAGAAGCAGACGCAATGCTGCAGTGCACAGAATAATTCTGTTTTGACCTAAAATTCTGTTCCTTTACACGTTACTCATTTTTTGCTATACATTTCTAAATTGTAAAAGGTCTTCTAAGATGGTGATGGTTTTACCCAGCTTAGCACAGCTGGGGAGCCAAGTTTCCTTCAGCATTAACTGCCGTGGCTCCACTGACCAGAGGCCAGCTCTGACAACTTGCACCAGCGGATGTCAAAACACCCATTTAATCTGCCTGTTATTTCCATGCTGGGTGTAATTAATGGTGCTGGAGAAACCCCTGCCCCTTCTGAGCGCTGTCCGTAAGCATCCTATCAGTCTGTCAGTGGATGTTTGCCTCTGTGGATGCAGAGATGCCAAGTGGACACCCACCAACTGTCACAGACCCGCAGCTGCCTGTCTGAGAGCAGCAGGCTGCCTTTACCTAGGTGTGTGGCAAGTTACTGACTTCATCAATTAGTGAAAGTGCAGCAGGCCTTTTGTATCTCAGGGCTGGTTTGAAACCTGTAGTAAATCCTCACTGCAATGCAGCCATTTCCCTAAATCAGTATCGTCCCTCCTGCCTCTGTGAGAACAAGGGGTGCCTCCCCTGTCTACATTAGCAATAAATGTATTTTACAGTGATTCTGATTGATAAACATGGGAATAAAACCTCCTAGTCCCTTTGCCCTGCTCCTGCCCAAGCCATTTATACGGGCAGCTGGGTACATCCTCCGCAGGTCCTATCTCCAGGAGACAGCTCCTTAACTGAAAGGAGCTCAGTAAAGGGATAGTCCTAAATAACTCCCTGTTGCTTCAGCCCTTGAAAGGACAGTAGAAGGGGAAAGATCTGTACCTCAGGTTGCCTCATTGAACCCACTGGTGCCAGGAGGGTCCAGCCTGATCCTGCCCTTTAGCAGCTTCCCTGAGGTGAAACCCCAGCAGTGTGCCTGGCTCAAGTAAGTGCTGGAGAATTTAATTTATTTCAGTTTCAGGTGCTTAGCTTTTTGCCTTCATCTGAACCCAGCAATCAGAGCTTGAAATGCTCACTTCAGCATTCAGCACAAAGCCCAGCCTGCACTTCATATCCCTTTTAAACCCCCTCACCACTTCTCGGTACAGACAAGAATTCAGAACCAGCAACGGGTTTAAACCCAAATGCAGGAGCTACAGGTTGCAACAAATCTGAGAGCCTCCTTTCCTGCTCTCTTTTCTCCCCCTGCCAGGGATTTTTTCCATCACAAGGTACACTCAGCCTTTCTGGAGACATGCAGGTACTGTTCATCTGCCACAGTGATGGGCTTGGACTCTTGGGGGCACAGTCACACTACATATAAACAATAAAACTCCTAGATGCTACAATCGGGTTATCAGCAGTGAGTATAAAAATGCCTAAGGAAGCTTCTAGAGTATGCTGAAGGTGGTTATAAACTATCCTTCTCGGATTAGTTTCTTGACAGTTGGTGAAAATATCAACCAGTTACTGAAATCATCATTATAATCTTCTTTGCCTTCTTAAGTGACCTTAGTCATGTTAAAGCAGCCACATTAGCCACAAGAAGCATTGTGAGGGCAGAATTCAAACTCTCCAGCATGCACTCCCCAGCCATGGGGCCTCCACCAGCATTTTGCTAAACTTGTGTTAAGAAACGACTCGCCCCAGGCTAAAAATGTGTTCTTTAAGGAGCTACTATAAAAAATGGGATCTCTCTCTTTAAACGTTTGACCCTGAGGTGGAACAGGAGAGGAGGGAGAAGGAGAAAGAAGATGGTAATCGCTTTAGATAACCTGAGTCATGCTAGTGGCAGCCTAATTGCTATCCAAGAGCATTTGCATGAAACAGCCACACCTAGAGAAATACCTGTGCAGAGGAAGATTAGTTTTAAATGGAGGAAGGAGAGAGATATAACTGAAATTTCAGCTGAGCACAGTGAAAAGTAAGAAATAGTTGTTTGTTTATGTAGCAGCTGCCTTAAATCCATGAGATAGTTGGTACTGCTTCAGATAACAGGATGTGACTGGTATGTGATATTTGTGAGAAGAAGGTACACTACAGAGCTTGAAATGAAATGGAGATTTATATTTAGGCAGGGAAAAGAAAATAACCATATGCAGGGAGGAAGTGGCTGATGCTGTCTTTCCAGAATAAGCCAGGTTCTGCAATTTGTAGGACCCTTCCATGAATAAAATTTACAAAGGTCAGCCTGGCAATACAAAATAAGACCTTTACTTGAAGTAGGTATGATTATATAATCTGCTTGGAAGAAAGCTGCATGAGAATGGAATGATTAATCAAATTAAGTACCAAGCATGCCCTCTGTAGGCACCAGCCATGCTTTTGTATATTTAAAATTTGAGCATTGCTGTAACAGCACTGTCCCCCGAGCTCCCTTGCAGCCCTCTGGCACAGCAGCTACGGGGCCAGGCCAGGAAAGGAGGTTTTCATGTGGACCTAGGTCTGGGCAGACCTCTCAGCCCCCGTCCTCCAGATGCCCTCACTGGTCCCTGCACTATCTCCACTGAGAAGGGAGGCTGAGGCGAGCAGGAGCTGCCTGTGGGGAACGTCAAGATGGGGATTTCTGAGAAACAGACAGTAAAATGCTGTTTTGTTTGCCAAGACATGGTCTGTGGAGTTGGTAGAGTTGAGTGTATGAATCAGTTGTGGTCTCTGGTGAAGTTGCCAGGTCTTTGAGCAAGGGTATTGATTTATGCATGCATCTCTGTGAGTTGCTTTCTGCTACACCTTTTGCTACTAAAATTCAGGAATATGAATGTCAATAGGCATGAACAAAATCTCCATGACTTGAAAAGCCTGAATCTGTATTTGTAGGATGTAAAAATTACTATCTTTGCTTGATTTTTCTCTCCTCTGCAACTCATTTTCATAGATTCTAGTGTATCCTTTTATTCTGGAAGAGTTTCAAGAGACTTGAGAGATCTATTGGTAATGGATTTTGCATGCAGAACACATGTGTGTGCCTATGTATTACCATGAATGTTATTTTCTCTGAAAAATAGCATGTTTTTTCTATTTGTAAATTGCATTTGATCACAGTCTAGAAATAGTACACACCAGAAATTACCTATCTGGAATTGCTGAATAATAGCATTTGAGTAGGCTGCTATGGCAACAGATGTACAGCCTCTGGATTCACACATCAAAGGTTCTTATGGCAACTGTTTTTTGGATACCCCTTCATTGTACAAGCAGCAAAATCTCTGGAAAAACAACAGCAGTAGAACAAATTGATATGTTTACTACTTTACATTTGATTTTGAAATATACTCAAAGGTATGACTTATATAAAAAGAAAAAAAAAAATGGAAAAAGATAAGAAGCTACGAAGGCCAAAACAACACTGTAGAATCAATAACGTGAAAATATTTTATGAATATTTATTATAAATTAGTATTTTTATTATCCTGATACATAGAAACCCAACCAGTGATGGACTGGCATTGACAATGTGTTATACATTATATACATATATATTACCTCAAAGTAGGTAGCCATCCTTGCTCACAAGGCACCTATTTTTTTTTTCTTCTTCTTTTTCAAGGCCTAGTGAAATTTTACAGAAAAGAACTTTCCTATTGGAAATCCATCAGGTTCAAATGACCTTGACCTATGACACACAGCACAGCAGTGAACCTTACACAAGAAGGGGTTAGCCACGCTGCTGAACAGTCCCTTTTGGCTTTCCTTCTGCATTCAAAGGAACTGTTCCCACTAATGAAATGGGCTTTGGGTTGGCCCTTATTTTCCAGTGTAATGGAGGTGAACTCCTCTTTCTCTTTCCCCTTTATCATCATCATCGTTGCCGTCCCTACACGACCACTCCAGAGCTGCGGGTCTGCAAGTAGCTTACAAAGGTGCTGTCTGCCTGTGATCGGAGGTCACCAGCATCCACTGTAATAGTCTGGTCCAGTGCAAAACACACCGGTATATGCAGCAGAATTCCCACTGAGGAAGTCTGTTTGGAAACAAAACTTGTGCTTCAAAAAAAGGAATGGTAACTTTTGAACTGAAAGGTGCAAACTAAATAATTAGGGTTAATACAGAAGAAACTGTGGAGTGTCTATCCCCTAATATCTTTAAGAACAAATTAGAAAAGCTTCTCTGAGGGATGGCATAAGTATAGCTGTTTGAGGTAGGGAGATGAACTAGGTGGCATCCTAAATTCTGCATTTCTGTGGCTCTGCAGTCACCATCCTTGTGCTTAAGTGCGTGTAAGCCATCACTTCATACAGACCCAGGGGTAGGATGGCAGACTCCAGGAAGAAAAAAGTTGAAATGCCATGTCAAGCATGTGAGGGAGAAAGCAAACACCATGGAGCACCTGGAAGAGTGTCATATGTTCTTAGTAATTTTTCTAAAAAACTTTTTGAGTGTCCAAGGCTCATTAAAATAAGACTTTAGAGAAGAAGCTTCTGGGTTGTTTTTTTTTAAAAAAAAAGCCAATAAATCATCTGGTCCACAATACTGCTGCACAGTACAGATATTTTTACATATTTAATATGTACTGGAAGGTTAAATTGAAGTGGTAGATACATTTTTATGAAGCAGAAAAATGTCTTGAGAAACTAAAACTTCACTTTGCAGAACATAAAAGCTTTCTTATAGCAGACATTCAAATACTATGCATTAGTGTGGCTATATTGGGAAATATGCAGACTAGGTGTACTAATTTCTGAAGATATTTTTTCACTGGCTATTTGTAAGAAGCGGCTAATGACAATGTCTTTGGCCTTGGTTGTCTCCATATTCCTCTCCCGTGATATCTGCATGCTGATTTGATCTACGTTAGTCATGATAAGCTCTGAGGCCAGGATCTGAGTGGGGGATGCCCTGTTTGCTGTGCTATCCATGATGTACTGCTTGTACAGTTCCACCAGCTTCTGTTCGAGGTAGTCGTTCAGGGCTGAGTCAGAGAGGGGCTGCTGGTGGGGCACGAGGCTCGCCAGCCGCCAGCACGAGGAGTAGCCTTGGACTGGTTTGCGGATAGTATCACTGGAGGGGGGGACCCTCACAGACTCCATGGCGGGAGGAATCTCTGAGGACTCCAAGAAGGGGCCTATGCCGCTGTCGCAGGTAAAATCTGTCGTGACTGAGCTAATCGGCACCACGTAGTCCCCGGCTATGTGCAAATCATTGTAGTTCTTGCAGATGCTTTTGCAGGAAGATGGAACCAGGTAGGTGTCTTTTCTTGTCATCCCCTCGCAGACATGCATAGCTGGAGACACCTGCCCAGCGAGCCCAGGGTGCTCTGTAGGCTGTAGGAGATTATCCTTCTGCCTTCTGCTGTGCTTGCTGCCTCTAGAGCAGACTGAGGAAATGCACTTGCCAGCAGATCTGCACCTCTGAAGGAGGCTTTTCCCCTGTGCTTCATCCGTGGAGGAATAATTAATGGACCGCATTTCATACACCACTTCCTCAGACGGACTCTTGCTGTAGAGCTCAGGATTCAGGTCTTCACAAAGGTGGGCAATTCTGTAAAGGTAACCCTCTGACAGCATCCTTGACCAAGAGAAGGGAACCACCAGCAGACAGAACAAAAGACAAGAAGAAGCAGTTAGTTCATTAGAAACTCACTGAGTGGCGACGGCACTCACAAGCCTGTTTCTAGCTGCGGAAAGATGTTTCTGATTTGGGCACGAACAAGAGCATCTCTGTCTTTCTGGAGGATTTGAGTCAATGTGTGACTGGCTAGGCTCCCTGTTGTACTGTTAACTCAATCACACCAAAACATATTCTGTGTAACATAACATAGGCCATTTCATATACATCCACTGAAGAGAGGAACAAGTGGTTTGTTGTGGTAATAGTTGCTGTAATATCTTGCACGTAAATCCGTGTATTTTTGCCCTTGACTTCAGTTAGAAGCTAAGGGGTTTCCCCCTTTTCCTCATATGCTTTAAAGCAGTTTTTGTGGTTTGTCAGCTGCTTCTGAACTATATTTGAGCTTCATATTAAGGATATAATGTCTTCTGGTCCAGACTGATCAATGACTGTAGGTGTGGTTCCTTTCTCATTAAAAAATCTCAGATCATTAAATTAGCACTTTGTACTTCTGTGTGCCAAGCAGGATAAAATTGTCTCTAACTTTTAGACATTAAAATGACTGTGGCAAGCACAAGGCTTTCTGGGGGCATGATTCATCTGGCCTGTTTTAGGCACCTAAATCAAAATGAGATGAATTGTGCCCTAGATTAGCTTATCACTCCCCAGTTACTATAATAGGATCTTAAACTGCTACCCTAGATGTAGAAATCTGCAGTGTACTTTTGACAAGATGTAGTTCAGAGTAATGCATAGGAAATGTCACATTTTGGAAGTGCTCCGGCTCCTTCACTGTTGGATTAGTCGTGAATGCCACCAGCTCTGAAATCAGTTCCCACTGCATTGCTACAAAGGCACAGACAGGCCCCTGCACCCTCTGAGCAGGCAGCTCAGTCTCAAAGGCTGAGTAGATGTGCAAGTAATGAAGGGCAGGACTCACTAGCAAGGACACACATCAGCACATCAGTAAAGGTTTCTGCCCAAGCTTTAGTAGCTCCTTTACCACTTACTTGTGTCATTTTTTTGTAGAAGCCAAGGAGATGATCAATGGGAAAAACATCCTAAAGAAATTGTGTGGTCCAGCAAAGATAAAGTAAATCTTAAGTAAAAATAACTTAAAATAAAAATCCGTTTCTTCTTCCTATAGTACGATACAACTTCTGTACTTTTCTTCATTTACTATCTAATCCACTTATATCATTTTAATCCCCAGCAGATACCATCTCTGCAGATATAAGCATATGTTCTACTTATCCAACAGTTTGCCTGTCTATTTCAAAACACTCACTCTGACAGAGCCCCAGAATGGGAACATCTTTGGGACTTGGGCTCCATGATCCCTATGGGTCCCTTACAATTCAGTACGTTCTGGGATTCTGTGGTCTTTCCACAGACCGTGAATGGGGAGGTGGCATCTCTCTGGCACACGCTGTATTACCCCATGCTGCTGTCGAATGCTCAACTTATCTTTTCAAGAGTGAAAGAGCTCTCATTTCTTAGTAAGTATTGTATGTATCACAGCTGCTAGTGCAAAATGCCACACTGGGAGTAAACGTTGGCTAAATCCTGTCTAAGCATGGTTATGATGCATCTTTAAGAAGATGTTAGGAAGGAGGCAGAATGAGAAAATGCTTTCCGTGAGGGGAGGGGGAAATCACTTCCATGCTGTGAAGAAGAAGGTTGGAGGGAAAATAAACTTCCTTCAGAAATTAATATTCATGGAAATTAAATATGTCTAAGCACTTGCTCTGCTGACCCTGGATCCTTTCTGCAGCTGCCAGTCGCGATTTCCCACAGGCAGGTAGCATTCAACGAAAAGTGATCTGTTCACACAAGAGGGGGGAAAAATAGCCTTCAGGGCCTGGCACTCCTTGCAGCAGGCTGCTGTTGTCACAGGTTTTAGTTGTGCTGCTGCAGAAATCTTAGCCAAATGTTAAGCTTACCGACTCATCCCCCTCTCTTCTGCTTCTGTTCCCTATTTCTGCCGAGCACAGGCCCAGATGGCTTTTACTGCAAAGTCGCCACTACCTTTGGCTGACACACACTCGTAATCGCTTCACATTTATTCCTATGCTGATTTTTTTAAATGGGGATTCTGAGAAATGGGTGGAAATATAACATATGGTCTGGTCACTGCTCAACGAACGCACACAGAGGCTGTTGTGTTCAGGTAGCATGTGACACCCATGTCTTTCCTGCTACCCAGATGTACGTTGTTTCTGTCATAAGGTGAAGCATTAAGGAAATGAAACCACTGGTTTCATTTCTTTGCGCTGCATTCTGCAATGCTTATTTTAGGTGTTTCAGAGCACGCTGTCTGAGGCAGGAGTGGAAGCAAAAGAACTGGCAGATTTGAAAAGATTAAGCTCCCGCCATGCTTGGGAGTTGTGTATTTTGATGAATGAGTTACAAGCTTTATCCTCCAAAGTTGGCAAAGGCTGTTGCACTAATCTGACTATTCCCAGCTCCACCAGGAAATCCAACTGTAGTTTTGGTAGGCAGTGCCGAGAGCCTGAATGTGAAAGAGAAGTGCGTCTATCTCTGATCCTCATATTTAATGGAATATATACCCCTGTGATGTTGTTATTCCATCACAACCAAGGGGTAGCCATGCAATTAGGTCACCTTTACTTCTTGCATTTGATGTCTCATAAGGATGAGTTTGCCTCAATTCTTCTTTCTCCTGGTCCTTCTCATAGTTTCCTTTCCGTGCCACAGTCACACACATACAGCAGGATTCCAAGTGCACAGGGGTAATATCTAATGTCTGAATATTTTGGTTTTCATGCTCCTTAAATTCAGATTTCACTTCCCTCTTCCTGAAAATAACTGCACAATTATTGCTGCACAAGGAAAACCAGTCCCTTTTACAGTTCTGATCTGATGGCTTTTTCATGTGAGATGAAACCTCAGATTTTTCCTTATGTGTCTACTGTCCTGGTGACAGGGCCTGACTGAGTTCTACCTGAGTCTAGTGGAGACAGAGGGAGAAGACTGCCTGGTTTACACTCTCTTTTCTATCTGGCATAGTCGTTGCCACTGTCAGATGATCTTAAAACCTCATATGTCTTGCCTGGGGTTTTTTGTTCAGTTCAGCAGCAGCAGCAAAGCTTAAAGGCAGCAGCAAAGTTTAAAGCCACATGGAGAATTTAGCAGTGTTGCCAGTATTTTTGGAGTGGCAGCAAATTTCCTGGGTTATAATGCTTGAGGATGGTGCCAATGTTTGCATAAAGATCTCAGATACCAGGCTGGGAAGCAGGCAAACAGAACGGGAGTTCTTGGCTCAGGGTAAGCAAAAGGCTTAAGGAAAGCCTGAGAATTGTACACAGAGATATGATAAATCGTGCCCTATATAAAAGCCTGAGCAAGACGAAAAGTTGCTAGGGAGAATGGAAAGAAAGTGGTGCCAGCTGGGATCCTGGGGAAAGGGACATTCTTTTGCATTGCAAAAGGAGAGGATGGAAACTCATAGAAGAGACAAGCTTGTTTTGAATATGTCTGGCTTTCAGATCCCTCAGCAAAGCTCTGAATGGCACTAAAGTTGTGTTGCTGGTAGTTGGAGTTCAAGTTTATCATGGGATATACCTTAAGTTCTAGCTGACTTAATAGATGGGACCCCAGATGACAAAGTCTCCCTGTCTCAAGGAAACTCAAATCCTGTGGATCCATTTGTAGTATATTTTCCCCATTTAAGAGACACTCCTCCAGGCTGTGGAGACACAGATAGATCCCTTCAGTAAGGTTTGGATCTACCTCAGATTGCAGCACATGCATGCAAGACTTCACCTATCAAGCAGGGTAAGCTGAAGAATGAGCTTGCAAATGTTGTAGGACCCATATCTCACCTTCCAGAGAGGCTGGTGTGAAACAGTGCCCGAAAGCCTTAGTACAGCCAGCATAGGGAAATTTGGAGAGTGAAGAAGGTAATAAAATGAGTTGTGCATATGCATGAGTATAGCCTCTCCTTAAAGCCTGAAACCCACAGATCTTTGGTATCTGAACCCTGTTCAAGGATGGCTATGTCCAGTGGCCATGGCTTGCTTGGGTAAAGGCAATACTGATGACACTAAACTGTGTGGTGAGAGAAGGGAAAGACATCTTACAGAAAGCTGGCCAGGCCAGCAGTGACTGTGTGAGGTTCAGCAAAGCCAAGTGCAAGGCCCTGCCAAATGAGCCAAAGAGCCCAAAGAGCCAAAGAGCCCAGTACAGGCAAGGGCCTGTGTGTCTGGGGAGGAGCCTTGCTGAAAGGGACCTGGGGGTCCTAGTAGACAACAAACTGAGTGGGACTCAGTAGTGCACCACTGCACCAGCGAAGGCAAATTTGGCCTTGGTCTTTATCCACAGGGGCACTACAAGCAGAGACAGAGACATGATCATCCCACTCTACATATCACTAGTCAGGCTGCACTGGAAGTGTCCAGTTCTGGTCCTCACAATTCAGGAAAGATGTGGACAGACTGGAGAGGGTCCAAAGGAGGGCCATGAAGATGATCAAAGGGATGGACAACCTGCCCTATGAGGAAAGACTGAAGGAGTTAGGACTCTTCTCCCTGGAGAAAAGAAAGCAGAGGGAGGGGGGTGAAGGACGGGTGCTCATTACAGTATTCCCATACTTTAAGGGCAGCTACAAAGAGGGCAGGAGGTCTTTCTTCACAAGGAGCCACATGAAAAAGGCAATGGGTACAAACTGCATTGGGATAGGTGTCACATCAGTATAAGAAAGACATTTTTTACAGAGAGAACAATTGATGACTGGAACAATCCCCTCAGGAATGTGGTGGAGTCCCCATCACTGGAGTTTTTCAAGATGCAATTGGACAGGGTGCTAGATAATCTCAATGCAAGGCTAGACTAGATGATCTTCTGTAGTCCAGTCCAACCTGGGCTGTTCTATGACTCTATAATTCTATGATAACAATGGCTGATATTTGAGATAGGAGTTGACCCACTTTGCCCATTGCAGAAGAGAATAGGAGCATCCAAGAAATACTTTTGCACAAGCATCCAGACATTACCTGCTGCATGTGTAACTTCCTGCTGCGGCTCTGGGAGATCTGGGAGCTGTGTGACTCTGTGTTGAGGCTCCTTCAGCACTGGTCATGAGTCAAACGCCTCTTGTCCACTCCCCACAGCTCTCTGCTCTGAGCTTTTGGCCTTCCCATGGATGAAAGGATGAGCTCTGCTTATCCTCTTTATTTACATGTCAACAGTCCAAGAGATGCAGGAAAGCTAGTAGTACCTCTCCCATGGGGAACTGTCAGCTGTCTTGAGGGAAACAACTAGAGTGGGTTCGAGAGGGTAATAATCCTGTATTTCAAGACTTTGAGGGAATCTAGTTGAAGGGCAGGCTGAAGGAAGCAAGGGAGGAGAGACATCTTCCCCAAGAACACATTATACTTTATAAGCCTATTGTACTGTTGAATGTTCTCATTACACAAGTGTCTGCCCAGTTTTAATCATGCTAAATGGATGGCAGTGAGCTTCAGGAGCAGCTGTTCCTTTCATTTAGAAAAAAAAATTAATACACTCTTAATGTATGTTTGAGAGTTGTGGTATCTTTAAATGGAGCTTAGGGGAACAACTAAATCCATAAAAATACAATGAAAACTGTATGTGAGTAAATATAGCTTCTTGAGCTCTCAAATAATTTCCCATCCATTTTATCAGTTCGAGTTTCTTGAAACTTCATACAGAGCAAGCCTGGTTCTTCATTTTCCACACTTTTCTTCATCATCTATATCCATATAGAGGTGTTTTAGGAGACCAATCCGGTTAGATAATATTTTACATCTCGTATCCACAGCTGTAAGCAACAACATGAAATGTAATGCAGGAGAAGACTGGGCTCCACATTCATAAGGATGATTTGACTATGTGATATTTCTAC
This sequence comes from Gallinula chloropus, assembly GCF_964237585.1. Taxonomy (NCBI): domain Eukaryota; kingdom Metazoa; phylum Chordata; class Aves; order Gruiformes; family Rallidae; genus Gallinula; species Gallinula chloropus. Next base: position 125,583,536 of record NC_140085.1, on the reverse strand, counting down.
ACTGAGATTTTATGTCTGCCTGGGGTGGAAATCACCTCATGCTTCTGGATGCCTGCGGTTATTTTGATGAGTTGTTAGTTGCTGTCATGGCTGAACTCTATGGAGTGCACTATTTTGTACCTAACCGGTTCAAGTAAAGAGGAGATAAAGTAATGTGCACCCTTATAGGAGAGAATACACTTTTCTAGAAGTGAAAGGGATAAATGGTAAAGCAAGAAAGATGGAAAAGCCTGAAGGGGTTTCCCAGGAGGACTGAGGGAAATGGTGTGCTACCAAGCACCCAAATGTTAGCCACAGGTGCTGTGTGGCATAAAAGAGGGGGGAGGGTGCATATCATGTGTGCACACCCATGTCAAGCCCTCAGTTTGCAGCAAACCAGGGGGTTCACTGCAAACTGTGAGGATGCAATGATAAAGCTTCTTTGATCGTCCTTTTTAACAATGCCTCGCTTTAAGTGAGGTCTCAACTCTTTTCCCATTAACTTTTTTTTAATATGATGCCGACATTTATCCATTATGATGCCTGATTCTATTCCACAGCTACAAACAGAGCACTGTGAAGACATTAATTTAGGCAGTAAGCTAAAATGCACAGAAAGATGAATAAACCCACCATAATTATGATAAAAGCGACACACCTGGTAAGGCTCCCTTTAAAATTACGCTGGGAAACATTTTAGGTGCGATTTTATGACAAACTTTATAAATACCAGGGGAACAATTTTCTGGTTTGCATTTGGAAGTGGCCCTGCAGCCACAGCCGGTCGCAGCTGTGGAGAGGGCGCTTCAGAAACGGTCTCATCACTTCAGGCAGCTGGGGCTGCATGTGGACAGTGGCTGAGACTCTCCAAGCACGCACACGCCCTCAGAAGAGAAAAGACACATCTCTGCTTTACCAGCTGCCGGCTGGGATCCCACACAAACAGCAATGAGCCACTTCGATAAGCAAGAGCAACTTTTTCATACATTTATATAATCCATAATATATTTTAGTTCTTACCTCCAAAGACAGAGCAGCTGACCAGGTACAGGAAACGGCTTGTCTTCTAACCAGTTTAAAGCTTCCCGTGAGTCTGACCTACCCCAAAATGCAACGTTCTGTTTTTATTTCCGTTTTGAATACACTTCTAAGATGGCATGTGCTTTATTTCTAATCCTCTATCGCACAGAAGTATAGAAAGAAAGTCCCTTAGGAGACGAGGGGGTTTTATAACTAGCTGAACTGCAGCATGTTGAACTCGCTTCCTCTTTTAAGCCTAAATGAAACTTTGTTGTGAAACCATGTGCTGCTAAAATAGCTGATTGCAACACACTCAGTCCAGGAAGACAGACAGACTTCTTTGTATTAACTGTTTATATATATATGTATATATATATATATATTAAAAAAGAAAAAAAGAAGACAAAAAGAGGTCAATTGAACAGCTGGTACAACAGCTCGTTTGTTGACAACTTATAGTGTTCTGCACTTCAACCACTGTTGTTCTCCTTTTCACTGACAGAGCAGGGCACCTAGAGAAGTCAAGGCTGCTGTGCCAAATAGGTAGGAAGGGTGAGATGCCAAAGCAGAAATGCATTTCACAGCAGGCCTACTTTGTCATCTGCAGACCTTCATACGTATCAGCTCCCAGCAAACAGCAGAGCTCAGGTGGCTTGTCAGGTTTTGCTCATTATCTGCAAAACCATTCACGAGGAAAGTCAGACGTGAGGTGCACTCTGCACCACAGTGCCTGCCATACGCAGACAGGCAGCTTGTCTTAGCAGGGGGAGTCTTTGGGCAAGTGGGAGTTGACCTTCCAAACTTGAGGTGCATGGCAGTGGATATGGTATGAGATTGGCGTTGGAGTGTTCCTTAAGGACAGAGGACAAGTACTGTTGTTTAACAAGGCCTCATTAGACATCCAGACATTGCAATAAGAGAAATCTATTTTCATTTTCAGTGTGTTTAGCTCCCCTATTGAGGAACTATTTGTTAATTTATTTTTTTTTCTCAGAAGCTTCCAACCCTGCATGCCAGAATATATGTTGCAGTACAATGCTTCTTTTAGCATTATTTTGCTAAATAATTGCTGCAGTATGATATATGCTGAGGACTAATATCCGAAGTCTTCTTAGCCATAGACATGGAACAAATGCATATGTCAATCTGGCAATACCTACACACCCTTAGCTAATTCATACAGCCCATTAATCAAATAATACTGTACCATATCATATGCTATGCTAGGATCAACAGCATATAGAAAGCAGAAAAACTGGAAAAAAATAGCAGTTCGATGCAAATCTCAACAGGTATCTTTGCTGTAAAAGTGCTCCCTTTAGAAACAAAACTACTGTAGTAACACATTTTTTAATGCTTTACATTAAAGTTCAAATTATTATATTTATTTTTTTTTTCCGATCTTTCATCAGTTGTATGGGCCAGTCTTGGGCCTTTTCAAATTTATGCTGGTCCAACACTTTCATTTTCTTGTTTCTATATCTGATTGAAATAGTATTGAGGAGAGCAAGAAATAAATGACGAGGAGGTTTTGTCTCTGCTGTACATCCAGAGAGCTCTGTATAGACCACAGCTCAATATTTCTAGTTAGACTGTTGGGAAATAACTTTGGTAGTACAAAAAGCATTTTTGTAAGGGTCCTCAGAGAGTTTTCAGAATACATTTTAAATCATCTAAATCCATGTAAAACCAGCAAGATACAAATGGATGGTCTTTGAAAATAAAAAGTGCTTCCACGGCTGGAAAAGCACAGCTATCCAGAAACACTGAAAAAAATCAATCTATGTTCACAGAGATACCTAAATATGGATTTAAGACTCAACCTTCAGGCATCTAGATGTCTAAAAAAATAAGTGAGCTGTGAGCTTTTTTTTCCCCAGTCACACACATGTAATATTTTTAGTGCTCTAAAGGAAACCAAACACTGTCTGTATTTCAGCACAGTAGCTATATGTGCCTATGGAGGCAAGATGTGGAATTGTCATTTCTTGTATGTAAGCTGCATGTTAACATCCTTATGGTCTAGGGAAACTTGTTTATTCTAGTGTCCTCCTCCACATTCACTCGTGACCTTGGAAGTGTTACCCTCAGCTAAGCAGCATTGTCCTGTACGAATTTCTTCGCTGTGGCTTATCGACTGCTCTCAACGTTCTGAGGGCCGAATTCAGAGCAGAATGAGTTGGGAGACAACAGAACACCGTGGTACTGACCCCTTTCAGAAAGATCCCCTCACGTGCTGTGCCTCACACTCCTGGTGGAACAGGAGGGAGAGGAGAGGGAAAGCTTCAGCACCTCAGGGAGTCATTCAGTCAGTCTCTTCATCTGTAAGGTAGCTCAGGCTGTCTGAGGCCACACCTCAGTGTACTTCGCTATGGAAAGGCCAATGCACCAAGACCTTGCTAACCCCACCCTCAAACAGAAAAGAAAAACATTTCAAGTAAATTGCACAGTTCCCTGTTTCCTTCTTGACCCATGGAGTTTCCTCCATTTTGACCCTAAGCATCTATCTTTAGCTCTTCAGTTCAGTCCAAAGAGTTTATTTTCATAACAAACCTTCCTGTTGTAAGATCTCCCTGTGCTTTGGTTTGCCTCTTGAAGCATGTGAAGCAGATTCCTTTTGGATAAAGCTCAACCAGGACCATACTTGAAATTTTTCATGGGCTTTCAGGGGATCTCAGTGGCGCTAGTCCAAAGCATCCTCCCCAGCACACGCACACCATGGAGGCAGGGTTTCAGCACCAGCTGTTCCACTATCCGCATCTGCTCCGAATATGATGTACCACTGTCTGTTGTAAGCAGAACAGACAAATGCTGTTAAGGGACTCATCTACAGGACAGATACTAGGCAGTTTATCACTCCTTCACCAAGTAACCCTTGCCCGCTGATACCTTTCAGCTAGTGTGTCCCAATAACGCTGATAAGGCTGTGCTGCCATAAACACAGGGGAAAGCTGATGTTCCTTCTGCAGGGCTACAGGCTCTACCACAGAGGTTCCGTATCGATAGATCCTGGCACAGCCTGGGCCTGTTTTGTCTAACAGTGCAGAAGCAACTGCCCGACACTAGTAGGCAACATGTTTGTATTCTAGAAATTATAAATTGGCAGCCTCTCAGGACCTATAGCCCATTGCTTTTTCTTAAAATTAACAGTAGGAAGAAGTGCAGAAAAAAAATCAATTTTCCTGTACGTATATTCCAGCAGGTGTGTATATACAGTGAGTTCCATCAGGTTATTAAACAGTTCTGTTTCAGCTCTATCCCCATCCAGCTTGTCTATACCATTACTGAAGAACTTTGAAATTCAAAAGGTTAAAGGTAAATCCTTAAGATTATCACCTAGTTTATAATTACTGTGTGCAATATGACAAAGGGGATATTTTGAACCCTTTTGCTCTTTGGAAGGGAAGAGGTTACGGGAAGGAGATAAGCACAGTACCCGGTACTTCACCATAAAGAACAATAATGAATTATTTCTGTCTCTTACAGCAGCAAAATCAGTTATATTTCAAGCTTCCCAGTACGTCACACTTGATTAGAGCCTGAAACTCAGTTTCCAATGTGTTAATTACACCAGTATAATCAATTATTTGAGTAAAACATCAATCTTTAAACAGGTAACCCTCTATCATACAGAGTTTTCTTTCTGCTTTCTTTATTGCTGCTAGTAGTTTACAATTTTCTAGGTAAAACATGAGGATTCCCACCTTACAAATGAGTGCCAGACAAATCTGGTTTCGAGATATCTCAGGCTGAAGGGAGTTTCCTGGATTAATTATTCCAGCCCACTACCTGTTACACAGACAAAAGGTGGAAAAAAATGGGCATGGACAAACAGAGAGCCTTACCACTCTGGAAAAAGCAGGGGAGTTTTGGTGCCCACCTGTGTTTACTGTGTCCAGCTGCCCACAGCCAGAGACTGCCCACACAGCATCAAGGAGTCTGGCTATGCCTGGAGCCCAGAGCCTTACCTCCAGGAACCCAAGTCAAAGAGCACAGCATCTTCCACGTGGATAAATTGATCAAGATTTGAACCCAGAGTTCAATACTTCCAAATGAAATATTTCATCATACAAATAACGACTAAATCTTTTAGTTATCTACAGAGGCAAGGGCCATGAATTTCCTGATTTCTTGATGCATTATGATATGCTTTTCATACTTCAGGTGACAGTGTAGTAGGGATCATTTGCTGCATTACATGCTCCATCTCGTCAATAAAACATACAATTTAGTCTCGTGTTAAATGTTTCTCTTTTGTGGATCACATAAATATTCTAGGTATATCCAGGCATCTCTATGGCTTTGATCTCTGTGAAAATAAAGAAGAAAAGGCAAGGCATTTGAGATGAGGAAATTATAAGAAAGACCACTGCATCCTCTGATAAAATCTCTGTGGTCAAAAGGAGTTTTCTATGAGAAAAAAGGGCAGTATTTGCTGTAGCAGACTGAAGCTGCTCTACATTACACTCCCAGCATCAGTCTTCTAGTAATGAATAGCCAGTTGATGAAGTCTTTTCAGCTCATGTTCTTTTCTCCTCTCGCTAATTTACATGAACTAGGAGACTGGTCTTGTCACAGTTCAGGAATCTTTCACTTCAGTCTCAACCTCTCTTCATTCATAATCCTTTATTTATCTTTAGCGGTCAAAACGTTCTGCCTGTATTTTTTCAACGAGGGTCAGAAATAATGCTGCAACAATGTACCGGGAATAAAGTCCCCCAGGGTGCAAAGTGAGCCCACTGACAGCTGAGAGCACGTTGTGGTTGCTGTGCGGACCCAGGCAGGGGCAGGGAAGCACACAAGCGCTGCTACTTGGTCTGCAGTGTGTGAATCACAAGCGGCCTGCAAAGCCTCAGCGGGCAGTGTGAGGGGGCAGGCTGCCCTCTCTCCCCTGCCAGGGCCCGGCCAAAAGCTACTGCGGTAACCTAGAAATGGCTGGTTTTAAACACCACCACCACGAACAACAACAATCTGAATGCCACCTACTTTTTAAACCCCCTCCAGCCCCAAATAACAATGAGGAACTGAAGACGGTCCACAATGCATAGATAGATAGATAGATAGATAGATAGATAGATAGATAGATAGATCTTTACTGAAGCACTGCTGCACACCGTAAGTACCACGTCCAGCTCGCGCCCTGCTGCTGACTGAAATACCACAGGCTATGGTGCGTTTCAGGCAGCAGCAGCGGGGAGCTTGATGCAGCAGTGCTCTGGGCAGGGTGCAAGCTGCAGGTACTCTTCAAGCGACGAAGCGTATTCTACTCCCTCTCACCAATCCAGTTCGGGTCAAGGGTTTCTCGGCAGCTATAACCCCAGTTATGTTTGCACTTTCCAGATCTTTTTAGGGAGTCTTCTGGGGTAATTTTTTAAGCTTTCCCGTAGTGTGGTGGTAGGCTTTGTCCATTTCTTCAAAAGTCCATTTTCAAACAGGAAATTTAGCAGTGACTTCTTTCTGGATTCTTCCCCAAGATGCATTACTTTGTAAGCATCTAAACTTTCAAAATTTGTATATATATTCTGAAGGGCTGGTGGTTTCTCCCTGGTTTGGCTTTATTTAATGTGTTTTATATGTTGAAAACTTATTTAAGCACTTGAAATATATATAAATAATTTCAGCAAACAATATAAAGAAAAACTCTTTATTATTATGTATTTGCAAACCTCAGTGTGCATACTAAACAGGAGTGGTCAAAATTCCTGTTTCCAGTGGCAAACAAATAAAGCAGCCATCCCTGATCCCTGCATTTCAAAGTATCTCCTGCAGAACAAAAAAAGTACTTGAGCCCCTTCCTATGTCAGTAAGGGGCTGACATGGAATCCCCCAGGGATGTTATGATGCATTCTTTGCTTCACAGGTCCAAAGTGGTAGCTCACTTGATTAAGCAGCAGCTAATGATGTCCTACCAGAAAGAAAGGCTCACTGTCTGATTAGTGATAAAACTAACCAGTACGTCTGGGAGGAAATATTTTTGCTGCTTGGAACATGGTTGCACCTTTTACCAAAGGGGTCTTTTTATAGATGCAGTATCTAGAGCTGACTCCAGCAGCCCACACCACAGTCCTAGGAAGAGGGCAGCAGAGCCTGAAGCTGTTCTACCCATGTTGCCAGAGCAGGGTGCAGCGTTATCTTTCTCTCCTCCCTTTGGCTTTCATCCCCCAAGAACCTTTTTCTGCTTTTTTGCCTCTGGGTGAGCTCTGGATTCCCTTCTCAGCAGGTCTGCAGATTTAGCAAGCTCTAAGCCTCAGCAAATCCCAGCTGAAAAGAGGAGGAGCTGGTTTCACCTGTCTGTATCTTAAGGACAAGGAAAGCTATTCATCTCTGTAGGACTAACTCAGTAAAATATTGGCAGTTTTCTTCCTGGCTTTCTGATAGATTCCCACTGTGGCTAGACAGACTCTCTGGGATAAGACAGGGTTCTCTCTGTAATTCCAAAGGAGGAACTAGTTATTTGTATTATAAAAGTTTCAAATGCTGTTTCCAAAGGCACGAGAGATTGGCTGGAACGCTGCCTACCTGTATAAAACCCTGCCGTACGATACACACTCTAATTCCAATGCTTGCATTGAGTCTTTGTTAAAAATAAATCATGCGTCACGCTGCTAATGTACTTCTTGGTTCAGTGACAGCTCAGGCACTAGCAGCGAAGCTTTAAGATCAGGCAGAGAGGCTCTAAGCTGAAAACAGGATTGAACAATGGATAGGGCTGTTCTTCTTTTTCCGCGTTGTACTACATCTCGGCCTAACGAAGTAAAATCAAAAGCAGTCAGGCTTTAAGGAGGGCTAGTAAGAAGGGAATTTTTTGATAGTGTGTCAAGATGCCACGGCTGCAAATTGCAGAAACAAATTGCAGAAACCCAAGAGGTTTTATAGAGGTCTGGTTACAGTGGGGGTACTGGCTCGTCTGTAATTTCCAAGTAGAGCCATCCAGTGGTAATTGGCTGAATTTCACATATCTTTTTCTCAAGTACTGGCTCTTTGGCTCCGATTTCCACATTCCTCACTTCTTATACTTTCATCTTTCCAGCAACCAACTTTTTTTCAGGTATTCCAAATTCTCTGCCAGTAATGTTAAGTGGAAAATCATGTCTGAATTAAAACACTGTCTTTAGGGGTTACACACCAGAGAAGATCCTGGAAAATCTGGAAGCGGCAAAAGAAAAAGCAGAGGACTTGCTGAGTACTTGTAACAAGATAAAAATAGAAAACCCTTCTGCACTTTTGTCTATACAAACCAGATGCCAGCAAACCACTGCCTGTGGCTTTGTTTGAGTTAGGTGTTCCTGGGCACCAATGCCATGAACAATTAAAAAAAAAAAAGCAGCAAAACAGGAAATGTTACAGGCTGGAACAACCATGGACAAATCATCAGTTCCATCTGCTAACAATGAAAATGTCATCGCAGTTTGCTGCTGAAGCAAAATCCAGGGGCATGAGACCTGGCAGAGGGGGTGAGAGGGAGCAGTGGTGCCAAGGACAAGTTTCTGAGAAGCAGTTTGAAAGCTAAGCATTGCTGTGTTGATTATTCAAAAGAGATGGCTGCTGGTAAGGGGCAGAAGAACATTACATCAAGCAATGATACAGGCATGGAGAACCAAGGATGATTTTTCAGATGGAGGTTCAAACAGATTTTGCAAGCAAAATGATAGAAAAAGGTTATTTAGAGGAAATAGAGGAAAACAATTTAAGGAAAATGGGTCCAATGTGGTTTCTGAAAACAGTAAATATATTTGCTTTAAGGTGGGTTAATGCAAAGTGTATGTTTGATGTGGTACGTGGAGGATTACTGAAGATACACATACATATTCAGCAAGACTGGGACAGAAGGAATACAAAGATTTAGGAATGAGGTAGAACATTTTAAATTAAAAAAAAAAAAAAACCAACATTAAAATCATGAGCCACCAATGTGTCCTTGTAGAAAGAAAGCCAATATCATCTTGTGCGACATTAGGCAGAGCATTGCCAACATGGGAACTGATCTTTCTCCTCTGCTCAGCCCTGGTGAGAGACATCCAGAGTGCTGGGTTCAATGCTGGGCTCCCCACTTTGAGACATGGACATACTGTTCCGAGTCCAGTGCAGAGGTACTAAGGTGATTAAGGGACTGGAGTACTTGACCTATGAGGAAAGGCAGAGAGAGCTGGGACCGCCCAGCCTGGAGAAGAGAAGGTTCAGGGAGATTTATCCAGGCACATAAATACCTGATGCGGGGACTAAAGACAACAGAGCCAGACTCCTTCCTGTGACAGGACAAGAGGCAACAGAAACAAATGGAAATATAAGAAATTTTATATAAACACAAGACACCTTTTTGCTGTGAAGGTAGACCAACACAGGGACACGTTGATCAGAGAGGCTGTGGAGTCTTCATCTTTTAAAATACCAAAATCCAAGTGGACACACCTCTGAGCAACCTGTTCTCACTGGCTCTGCTCTGAGCAGATGTTTGGACCAGCTGATCTTCACAAGTCCCTTCCAGCCTCAGCTGGTCTGTGATTCTAAATAGGAAGGAGGTGAAAAGTGCAGTATTTTGTAAGGCAGACGACAAGTACTTCTCTTCAAATATTTGTTGCTGCTGCAACATACAGAAGCAGTGATTAGTGAAAGCACCTCTACAAAATATATCGATGTTGTAAGCACAGCACAATAGCTAAAAGCTGGATATGGAACTAGACAAAGAGGTAACAGAATAGGATACAAAGAGGTAACAACGGAAAACAAGGCAATCTCCTGGATTTGTTTACACAAAAGGGATATAAATTCAAGTGATTTCAGTAACCACTAAGCAAAACTAGATAGTATGTGAGAGAGCCAATCAAAGGAGGAGGCCACGGGCCAAGTAATTACAGTAAAAGATATTACTGGAACAATTTCAGATGCTGGCATCAAGAATCCCAAAAGGGCAGAGAGATTTCTGAAAATCAACATGAGGTAGGGAACTTCGAGAGTTCAGGACGGTGTGGAAGACACGGGGTTTTGTTTGATTGTTTTTAAAAAGCAATTATGAAAGCAAGAAAAGTAGGAATAGCACCTAGTAAACGGAAAAGTTTAACTCCTAAGTCAGCATTAAGGAATGTGTGTCTCTTTCTGGGCATTCTAGAAAAGCTGAACAATGCGGGCCATGATGTCAGGCAAAGTTGGTTACTTCCTTTTTTTTGTTTTTTAAATCTTTAAATTGTTTGGCTTTTGTTTTGTAGTAGTTGGCATCTTTAATGACTTGGTAAAGATTTTTACTAGGAAAGAACTAAATAACCTATCAGAAAATAGAGATGTTTAGTATTCTGCACCATGTCTACTTCTTTTTTATCACATATCAAAACAAGCTGCACCAACATCGTTACTTACAAGGCGGAAATTGTAACTTAAAAATGACAGTGACCCTACAGACATCTGTATCGTCATGAAGCCGAGAAGCCATTCATGCTGAGTCAGCCAAGGTGAAATACAAAAATAGTAGAGGTTTGTAAAAAAAATTATACACACCCAGATGCCACGATAAGATGAGGCTTAGCCCCAGTGCATAATTCACATTCTGCTATGGATTTACTGTTATAAGTAACTAGGAAGCATTTCACAACATCCCTGACTCACCCTTCTGTGATTCATGATGCAATCAGTGGCCACAGAAATTTGCATCTAGCCTCCTACCACAACACAGCACTTTGAACCCGCTACTACTACGCCCAGGCAAAATTCAGGATTAAGGCTGCTGGTGCCTGAAAGCAAGTTGTTCGCTTCTAACTCACAGATTTTACACAAAGAGGAAAATGCCCTATTATAATGTTCTCTGGCAGCCCTGAGAAGCTCAAGAGTATGACTGCCAAGGGCAACTCTATGAACAGAAGACCTGGTCTCTGATGACAACCCTGAAGGGTTAAAATTTTCTTTTTTTTTTTTTTTTTTAAACTGAAGCAGCCAGGTCACTCTAAAGAAAGGACTGGGCGAGGGCCATATTTCCATACCTCCCCAGTTGCATCCCACCACTTCTCCAAAGACCCAGCTGTATATCCCCTCCTGCTCCCCAGAACAGCAGAAGCTCCTTGCTGCCTTTCAGCTCTGGCCAAGGAGAGGACAAGGAGGGCAGAAGAGAGATGTTCAGCCATTCTGTTGCTACCTTTCCTGCCAAGCACTGTCTGGGAGGAATGGAGCAGGTCTGACCAGCTCTGCACAGCAATTGAAGGGCAATTCCCACCCAATAGACAGCTTCCAGAGCAGCCCAGGAAGGAGGAAAAACTATCAGCACCCTGATTCACAGCCCCTGCAGCTACAAATTGATCCAATCTGTGCTGGTAAGCTTCCGACCACACCAAAGGAGAGGATCTGCCTCAAGGCACCTAAACTATCCCCTTTGCTGTTCTAAGTGGTAAATCCAATTCCTTAAGATGAGGAGGTTGAAGGTAATTTTCTAAATCATGAAATGTTTGTTAGTGCAATGAACTGAAAGGAGGAACAAACACACCCTCTTTGTAGCACAGGGTGAAAGGAACTTTGTCCTCTAAAAACATTATTGCTATGAAGCCGTTTGGGAATTGAGAAATTCTTTACCTGCAGAGTGGAAGAAATCGTTATTTTACTTTTTTTTTCCCCTCCATTTCTCTAGTCTTGACACCCACAGCCACTGAAGATTATTGGACTCTTCTGCTGCAGGTGGCATAGCTCATATTTACTGGCACAAGGGCGAGAGGAAGAGTTTGGCCTCTTGAGATGTGCACTCCTGAGATAAGATTTACAAGATTTGCTAAGAAACGGACACTCCCCTTGAAGCACTTCTCTGTCAGAACACGTTCCAGTTTCCTCATTCTTTGCTTCCTGAGGTAAATGAACTGAGTGCTGCTCATAAAATTATAGAATAAACTTTCCCATGACCAGTGAAATTAGTTATAAACAAAACAGACTCTGAAACCGAGTCAACAAGAGAAAGGTGGAACAACTGTGTTACAAATAGCAGTAGGCACACACCAGCTGCTCTACGTGCAGAAGGACACAGAGCATCCAGGGAAAACAGCATCTCACCTTTCTTCAGCAGCAACCTCCTCTTCAGTGAGTGACTGGCTGCCTATCAGCTTTCTCTGGGAGGCTGGCTGTTTAAAGTTTCCCTGATGAAAGCTATTTGCATAGCCAAAAGAGTATGCAGGGTGCTTCTTTCAGGAGATATTTTCTGTATAATGGGTGATCTTCACACTTTATGGGACTGGCCTGGAGAAAAGCCAGTGTCCTGAGCTAAAAATAACTTCCTGGAGTTAATACATTTCAATGAAAAAAATTACCATTTGCTTTATTTGCCAATAAATATAGCTCTGAAATGAGACTTTAGAGCATCTGAAATGTTCAGTGCTTAATTCTGTCACGCAATTCTTAAATCCTTCCTTTCCTGCCCAGCAAGCTGCCATGAGAAATATGGTTTGTTAGCTGGGATCACCTGTTTCACGTGCATGCAGATATCAAAATGATAACAAGTAAAACCTTCTGCTGATGTGTATAAGGAAAACACAGCACTTCAGCCACAGAAGAGCTATCAGGCTTCAAATTATTACAAAATTCTAAAGAGGAAAAGGGAAAAAGAAAATAAGAATCAGTCCTTCCAGAAGGTATTAAAAAAACAATCCTTTTATTTGGTCCTCTGGGAACCCGATTCTCTAGGAACAAAAAAAGGAAAAAAAAAGGTAGTTTAATCTTAGAAGAAGGTAATGAGGTGACCTGAGATCCCTCCCAACTGCAACTAATCTATGAAAATGAGCAGCTTTAAAATCTTATAAAAGCACTTACTACTTTATGCTATCAGATTTATATTGTGGCATTATTTTAATATAATATCTGGAAATATTTAGTTATTATACAAAACTCTATATCTGTTTATATTACATAAATGTAAGACAACTTTTGCGAAATCATATGTTATATACATATGTAATAATTATAATTCAGTATTAATTACATTTATTTTCAAAGTTCACCTTATGCTTTAAAATGCTGTTGTGAATTAATTAGAACCCTACTCTCCTACATTTCAAATGCCCCTGAGATTTGTAATACTCTCTGTCCTCTTTTTTTTTAGCAGACTCATATGCTCCACCATTCATCATGAGAACTTTGTACGAAATACGTGATGGAAGTAGTTTTTTCTGTTTACTCAGTTTTATCTTGTTTACAAAAGTACAGCAAACAAAGATAGTAAGTAAAGTTATCAAAGAGAAGTGTATTTTGATGTTAAAATGTTAGTCTAGTTTCTTTCTTAAGTAAGCAGTGCCAAAGCAAAGCAAAGCAAACACACACACAATCATCAAGCATATTTTAGGGCATCCACAGGAGAAACGCACGTCACCTTTCCTTCTTAAATTCACTGCAAAAGCTTCTTTCGACTGCAGGGGGAGCAAGAATTTTCTTAAAGTAATTTTGAAACATTAAGCTGCGGTGCACTCCCTGTGCACTCTCTTGGTCATTAGCCAGATAACTATTTCTGCATAGAACAGAAAGAATAAACCACATCTACAGCATGTGAAATCAAACTGAGCAGTGCTTTGCCTCAGGCTGACTCCCTGCCTCAAACGATATGGTAGAAATTAATGTATAAAAGAGGCTAAAGTTAGCAATTACATTTCTTTGTACTATCATACCAAAAATATAATCTCATACAGAATGAACAGATAGCTATGAATTTATCTCAGAATAATAGGAACCTTATAATGTCATTAGAAAGGTAATTTTTCTACTTCTGCAATAAGTAGATGCTTTTTACCACTGCTGCACTGATACTCATCATCTGAATGTCTAGCATTACAGTTTTATCTATGTGCCTATTATCTTTTGTCCGCATAGTCTGAACAAGAAGTGTACACAGGCAACTCAGTCTTTTGTAGTCATTGGAATGTTATTAAATCGCACAGAAGAATCAACTCAGCCTCTGGAAGTTAATGTACTCATCACGGGGATGACTCACGACGAAGGCAGCTGGAACAGTTTCCACCCTAGCTCTCAACTCTGCCCCTAAGGAGCTTCTGCTTCTGCAGAAAGAAGAGTGTTGTAAGCTTGGAGAGAACCAAATGCCTGTGAGTGAGCTGTTCTGACCAGGAGCCTTACTGGAATTAGACAGATCTTAATAACAAGTAGCTGCAATATGAATGTATAAATACATTCTGTTAACAGACCTCTGCTGGGTAGACTTCAATGTCAAAGGCCCTGGAATATAAGGGAATAATATGACTGCAGTGAGCTGCTCTTATCAGGAATTTACCTTAGGGAACACGAGCAGGAAAGTATGGTTTGAGATATATTAAAGACAAAGAGGAACCTGCTGTTGGAAAACCATCCAGCCAGTGTATAAGATTCACATAATTTGGCCACGTACAGAACTGCACACAAACCTACTGATGGAGCCATAACTGATGCCATATGTGGAGTTATCTTTACATTGCATATGTGAGACTTTAACAAGCACCTTCTGTTGCACAAGCACCCGTGCTTCAGAATTCAGTACACAAATCTGACCGCCCTGGTTGCCTGCAACACCACCTAAGTGTCACTTTATGGTCACTCCATGGGAAGACACTCCTCATGTTTTCCCCTGGTCTAGCATCCTGCCCTTCAGGCTTGGTTGAAACCCAGCTGGCTCTGACAGAAGCGAGCATTAACACTAGCACTACCTCAGGCTTCTTGGGCTGCAGCAGGCTGGTTCCTGTGCTGAGCCAGGACTGTGCCACAAGCAGTTCTGTTCATCCTCACGTTCCAGGAGAGGAGCAAGAGTATCTGAACCAGTCACTGCTTTTCTTCTCTTTGTGTGTGGTGCTCTTCCATCATTGCACCAGGAAAGCCCGCTCTTTAGATTAGCTGCCCTGAGTAACAGTTAGGATACGTACTCCCAGCAGATGCTCAGAAAGCATCCTCAACTTGTAAGATTCAGTCTTTGAAGATCAGTCCACATGCCCACTTTCTCTTTGGGCGACTGGGCTTGTTTGCCCTAATGATATCTACTAGGTATGTTTCAACATTCTCATGGTTTTTTACCTCACAACCTCAGTTATTCTGCACTGCTGAAGAGCATTTTTCTCTTGGGCAGGTTCACTGATGGCTTCATTGATAGCTTAATTGGCTTTCCCCCTGTCTTTTTTCTTGTACTTTATTTTAGTTGTTTCCATCTGAGAGTTCCTCTTCTTTCTAGAGCTGGGTTGTTGTTTCTTTCCCCTAGAAGGGTTCAGCTTTGGCAGTCCTGTAAAGAAATATATGCAGTATCTTCCAAATTTATTTCAAATCCAACCAATTCCCAATTCAAATGCAGCAAGGCATCTTTTATGAAGTTTGAAAAAGTTGGTGTTCATTTTGGTGGCCACAGTGAGATCTATTTGCCAGCTCGCACAGCAAATGGGTTTTCTGACTCAGGAAGAAACTTCTGCCTTATGTGTGTCTGTTTCTATTTCTTTGAATCTATAACACTCTAAAATAGAGAGCACAAGCTTCAGGAATATCTCCTGCTGATGCATGACATCACATCAATGTCAGAACTTGGCATGAAATAGTGTCCATTACTCCGGAGCAGTCCTTTTATACTCTGGTCCCTGGAAGCATCAGCTGAACTGAGACCTCCTCACTTGACATCTCCCACAACTTCTCCCAACTCTTGAATGTTGACTAAAGAATTTGAAGGAACTTTGGTTTCCAATATCAAGTTGCCAATTTTGGAGCCCTAGGCTAGTCCTCAAAGCCCTTTGTCAATAAGGAGACATAAAAAGAGAAAGAAGATCCCAGTTCTTGGCTTCATTCAGTCCCCAGAGCTGTTTACATCTCATGCCACATCAGGCAGTATTGCTGAAAGAAAAAGAAAGAAAAAGAAATGTTTACTAAGAAGAAAACTTTCTAGGTTTTCTGCAGGACTTAGTCTCCAGGAATCTTTTAGAATCACACTTAGAACCATAGAATTGTGTAGGTTAGAAAAGACCTTTATGATCACTGAGTGCAACCACAAATCTAACACTGCCAAGTCCAGCACTAAACCCAGTCCCTAAGCAAAATGTCTACATGTCTTTTAAACACTTCTAGGCATGGTGACTCAACCACTTCCCTGGACAGCTTGGTCCAATGACAGCCCTTTCTCTGAAGAAGTGTTTCCTAACATCCAATATAATCCCTGGCACAACTTGAGGCCATTTCCTCATGTCCTGTCGCTTGTTACTGGCGAGAAGAGACCAATATCCACCTGGCTACAACCTCCTTTCAGGCAGTTGTAGAGATCCTTAAGGTCTCCCCTTGGCCTCCTTTTCTCTAGGCTGAGCAACCCTGGTTCCCTCAGCTGCTCCTCATAAAACTTGTGCTCCAGACCCTTTACCAGCTTTGTTGCTCTTCTCTGGACACCCTCCAGCACCTCGATGTCCTTCCTGCAGGGAGGGGCACAAAACTGAACACAGTACTTGAGGTGTGGCCTCACCAGTGCTAAGTTCAGGGGGACCATCTCTTCCCTACTCCTCCTGGCCACACTACTCTTGACACACTTGAAATTTTACATCTCAGACCAAGCTCCATTAGTCCAGATGTTTTGCCTCTTCTGCCCTGATAGTGCTGCTGATCAGACCTGGATTCTGCAAAAAACAATCTTTTCCTGCACTTCCATACTTTTCTTTTTGAGGAAAATGGCCCATTTATCCCCAATACCAGTCAGAAAGGATTTCTTACCCTACATACAGAATCCTTGGATTCACAACATAAATTCAGGGTATTTTCATAATCTCTTGTGGAAGGTATTCCCAAATGTTGTGGTAGTGTTGCAGGAGTCAGAAACACTGAACAAGGTTTACAGGACAACATCCAACACCCGGTCTCTCCAGGATGTCTTTACCTATAAATCAGGTTCTGCTGGACTCTTCTTACCTAATTAATGGTCTTCTGCAGAAGTAGTGGACTATAAATATCAAGTCCTTGCTGGCATTACAGTAGTTTAAACACCTACCCTCTGATTTCTTTCAGGGAAATTGCTAGAAAACTCAAAAATACATAAAGAGATTAGAGACATAAAAACAGGAGAAAGTTCTTAAGCTCTTAAGTCTCGGTTATCTACTTATCGTATGAAGTTTTGCTCCTAGGTCTTAATTTTACTTTGTGTATGCTACATACATGTTTAACTATTAATCTAGTAGCAATTTCTACCCATTCCTTAGGTGTCAAAAAACAGATGCAACAGTTAAAATCTGGAGCAAAGGTCCATCCCACACAGCTCTTCTGAAGAAAATCTGCGACCCTGTGAAATCTGAGGTTGGGATTTTCATTACTTCTGAGTCCCTGATGACCTGGGTATGGCAGAACCACTGCAGTTATAAGCAGTTCTACTTGCAATGTAGGTGACATTTTAGTACATACAGAAGATCATCTTAACAAGCCCATTTTTCTGATGGGGGATCCCTTTGCACATGTACCATTCTCCTGAGTAAGATGCTGCCAAATTTACTGTCAGATTAACTGAAATTGTATGTTTTCCTAGTTGCACAGTCTCTAAAATAGAAGAACCACCGTACTCCTTGTATTTCCACAGGGCTCTGCCTTTTTGTATCTCAAAACTTGCAGATTATCTCCCATTGCATTCATGCTAACACACAGCCCCACAGAGCCAGGAGTCTTGTGTGGAGCCAGAGGTGGGACTTGATGATCCCCGTGGGTCAGGATATTCTGTGATTCTATGATTCTATGATTTTTCATTTGGGTGTTCAAGGCAAAGGTGGCATCCATGAATCATCTTGGGACTGTCTCCATCTTCGAAAGCTATAGGATGGCCCCCTAAAGGTTCTTTATTAAACCACAATGGACTGTGAAGCACCACACAACAGCTAGATCATTTGGAATGATGGTAGTGGCAGAAGTCCTAAGACCATTGTTTGCTTGAAGGGGTTTTATTGTTTCAGATTCTGCTTGGAGATGTGTCAAATGGAAACTGGCATGCAATACTTCCAAAGAAAAGGAAAGAGGTTGTTTAGCTGCAACTTTAAGTTTCTTGAGAACTGTAACCCACAAGTACACTAGCATCGTGCTCTCTTCTGCCTGTATTTCATATTCTAACTTGTCTCTGTTTAGGTTACAAAGGGAGAAGAACTGATAGCATGTCGCTGGTGTCTACAGACAGACTTCTTGTGGACTTAACAGGAATAGAGCTGGAGCACGACTCCAGGTACTCAGTACTGAGCGCTTGTTGCACTTACTCTCAAAAGAAAAGTCACAGAACCACAGAAACGTGTGCTGCAAGGAACTGCTGGAGGCCAACTGGTCCTACCTCCTGTTCAAAGCAGGCACAGTTAGAGCAGGTTGGGGTCCGGCGTCATCCAGTGGAATTTTGAGTATCCTGAAGGATGGAGATTTTACAGCCTCTCTGGGCATCTGGGCCACTGTTCCACAATTCTGGTCGTGGAAGGGGGGAAGTTTTAAAAAAATATTGTGCATTTCTAGGTATTCTTTACATCCAAACAGAATTGCATGTGTTCCAACTGGTGTCTCTTCCCTCTCATCCTGTCACCATGCACCCCTGAGAAGAGACTGGATCCACCCCCTCTATAGCCTCTCCCTAGGAAGCCATAAGCAGGAGTAGGATACCATCTAGGCCTTCTCTTCTTATGGCTGAGCAAACACAGCTCTCTCAGATGCTCTTAGTACATTACCTACCAGTCCCCAGGAATTCCAGCTACTGGTAACTAACTTAATTTTGCCTTAGGATATAACCAGAGCACGAAGAATCTCTGGAAGACCTCTGTATGGCTGAGCTCTCCCATCAAGTTTTATGGGATACCCTGATTTTGTGACATAAAATTGGAAACAGCGCTGCATTATTCTCAGAAACAGATACTGTAGTTCAGTCTTCATGACAATAGCCTAGCCATTAATATCTCCAGACTTTCCCAACTGATAGCTAACATTTGCTTTGATGATATGGAGGCTGAAGGTCTATGAGCAGCTGAGGCAATCTTAAGAGGTTGCAGTTGCTGAGTATTTCATGCTGCTCTTAGTCTCCTCCTCATCATCTCCTACTTATTCTTAACCTTTCCCATGCTCCTAGCTGTGGAAAGTTCTGCTTTGCACCAACTCTGGCACTCATTACAGTGAGTGAGTCAATTCAGCTTCTTGGCAGAAAACAACCCGATTTTATTTTGTCTGGGTATGTTTTCTGCCATATTAATGAGCTCAGACAACTCAAGAAGGGATCCAACAAAAACCAGACCCATTGCACAACAAGAAGAAACTGTGCACAGCCGGGGTCTGGTTGGTAGTAGTAAAAACATGGTCCATTAAGACCTATGTGTGTCTAGCTCTGCTTACTGGGTAGAATCCTGCCTCTGCTGGTTATTATTAGATAATTCGGTCCTGTTCTATTTGAGGTCGACAAGAATGCGGTTAGTGATTCCTGAGAAATGCAGTGGCTGAGGAATGCAGTGCCTTTGGACCTGAGGGAAAGCTGTCCTTTACCTCTGCTCTGCTAAGGGCCTGCTCCATGACCACTGGCCAGTAATAATACTGCAGCCCCGAGCCTTTCTCCATATCTGTAAAAAAATGGCTGGGAGCATTAGACTTCCACAAGAGGTTCGGTAGAGATAACACTTCAAAAGCTTTTGAAGTTCACAGACAAAGGAATGTACAGATCCTCGGGACATCTAATTACCTGGGGAAAATGACTAGACCACTACATAATAATTGGCACTAAATTCTTGGTGCCCTTTCTGAGGATGTCACACAGCAACTCACACAGCATGTAATAACCACACTGAAATAGAAAAATTAAACATTGGGAGATATTTTCTTAAGGATACTAAATATGGATTTTCCTTAATATAATTAAATATATTTCTATAAAATGAATTTGATAGTATGGTCTAATAAACACTATCCCTCTGTACACTCTCTGGATATATGGCACCTCTCACTTGAAACATTTTTCTTCTGCTTTGCTTTAGCTCTTCAGTGTGATGTAAGAGCTCAGTTTCATGCAGGATTAAGAGCATCTATTTATCCAGTCTAGTGATAACCTCAGGACTCCCATACAGTTCCACAGCTTTTTCTCTGGTTTAGTATCTTCACCACATACGGAAACCAGAGCCTGGAGCGTGTATCACCCAATTTTCAATCCTGAGCCAGGACTAGAGACAAAAGTGTCAGACATCAGTATTTAGAGCAATTCGCCTTTTTTCTAACCCTACTATCACACATAGCAATTTTCACTTAATTTTGGAAATATCCCATGCAAAGAAAGGTACATGTGAAAAGATGCCCTGTATGAGGAGCAGATGCCTTTCCGCTGCTAACGTGATGTCAAAAGTACGTGACAGAATGAGCCTGTGAGAATTGGTCCCATCATCTGTTTGTGGAGCATAAACTAGATTAAATAACTTGATAAACATACGTTTTTTTAAAAAAAAAGAGAACAAAAAGCTAACAAACTGCAGCTGCTACAAAACCAGTAGAGGAGTGTCTCTGTTTTAATGCGTCCCTTCAGTGCCGTGTACATTTTCCTCCTGGAGTAAATTTTGCAGTAAGGTGCCATATTTTTGTGTGGAAGCTAGAGGCCCAAGTATCTCAGAGTTAAGGTTTCTGAAGCATGGAACATCCACTATACCACTAACAAATATTTGTATTTCTCAGAATTACTTATTTTAATTCCCAGGAATGCTTACTTTAATCTATGTGAAATTAATGGGGATTATTTTTTCCGATTTCCTCATTTTTGTTTGAGTAATACTATGCATGCAAACATTTACTGGCAGAATGGCTGCTTTTCAAAATACTTGGTATTAGTTGCCTTTACAATATGAATTTCTTTAATCTGTTCTAATTTTGTCCACCAGAAAGACTGCAACGGTTGCTCAGGGCTTGAACAGTGTGAGAGTGATTCTAAATATAAAATGTCATTCAGGGAAAACTATTGTCTAATATCAGGTCAGAAGTAAAGCACATCCTGCAAGACATTCATTGCATCACAGCAGTCGTGGCTTCACAATAAAACTGTTCTTGCCAAATGGTGACAGAGTACTGCACGTGGACACCTTCCAAAACAAACCAAGAAGAGAGAACACAGAATTGTGGGTTCTAATCTCCTTCCTTGGGATCTGTGAAGAGGTTCCCTGCGTACAGGTGCTGCAGACAATCTAGACAAATGAACGGGCATTGCCAGCCAAGGTCATGATCTGTTTGTGTCTGCCCCCTGAGCCAGCGAGGGAGTCTGAATTTATCCACATGTGCCCCCATACGCGCTCTCACACATACCACTCATCTTCCCAGTAGGCAAAAGGGTGTATGTGACAGCGTGACTCCCTATCCTGGCACACCGCACACTTTGTGCTTACACCTGTTCCAGGCTAGGTCAAAATATTTGCCTTTGACTCTTCCTGGGCGAGCACAAAGGCCAAATGTCAGTAAGGAAAAGCAGGATCCAATAGCCAAGCCCCCTCTGTCACTAAGAGACAGAAGGGAAAGACATGTGGGCCACTGGCATCCACTCTTTAACTCACACAGTATCACATGCTTGGAGTAGCCTGACACAGTCACATTTTGTCCTTAACTTGAGGTCAATAAAAAAGAATCAGCCAGAAAGAGCAGAATTTAATCACCAACATCCCTCCATTTTGCTGAGATGGGGGAACAAAACCAAAACCAGAAACCACAAACCAAAAGCAAACAACTGGGTTAGTTTAATACTGAAAATGGTTCTTTAGGAACCATAATGTTGTCTCTGAAAAATGTGTTGTAAATATTCATGTGCTTAATGAATGTGTTTCAAATGTGTTCACTACCTTAAAATATCCCAAAAGCCAGGGGGCTATATTCAGAGGTTGAGAAAACTTCCATTCCAGTTCAGTCTGCAGAACAAGAGGTCAATAACTTTCATGTGGATAAAGAGCACCGTTGGCAGGAATCCGCAATGAAAACATTGCCATCTTCCTAACGTATTATTTTGGGGAACCAAATTAAAGTTCTCCAAAATCAATGGGAGCTTCCATGACTTCTGCCAGGCTTGAAATTGTTATAGGAAGTATATAGTAACTTCTAAAATCTCTCCCTGTGTCACAAATAATATATATACTAGGCTCTCAACTAGCACTTGCTAGATATGAGCTTGACTCCCTCCGTCCCCCCTTTTCTCCTTCCCCCCCCCCCCCCATTTTATACATTCTTCAGTAGGGGTACAGAATAGCTAACAACTTAAGCTGCACCATTTAGACTTGCCTCAGTGAGATCTGAGCCAGAAGCAGAAGAAATTAGTTCACACAGGTATCCATGTTCCTTCCTTCAAAGGAAGATAGAAGTCATTTAAAGCTCTCTCTTGGCAGAGCACAGCCTCACGCCATCTTACTGTAAAGGTATGGACACCCTTCCTTCCCCTGCAGGCAGACTCCTTGGGATGGCACCCACTACCTGTACTAATAACTCTGCAAACAGTAACACTCAGGTATTATATAATAAATGCCACAGGGAAAAAAAAATGTTGTCTTCAAGGTCTGAATAGAAATGGAAAAGAACAAAGAGCACACTGTTGAACAAGCTAGGAAGAACAAGCTATTTTCCCTGAGACTATTTTCTAGTTTCTGACAAAATTCTTCCTCCTTCTGTCTCTCTTGCTTGCGTGTCTGTTGCAGTCTAAAGAAATGGCATAGGTTGTCTCTGCCAGCCCTCCTCTTTCCTGGTCTAAAGAGCAGGCACTGCCAAAGAATATCCAAGAAAATGGTAGATCTGCACCTCCTGGAAAATTTCTGTAACTTGGTGATCTCAATAAATTTTACGTAAGTGCAGTACTATTTCATGTTCTTCATAAATATCGGTCATGATACTGCTTCCTCCCTTTGTGGATCCTGAGATAGCTCAGCCTTCGCTGAAAATAGTCATGCCTTACCTTGAGTTAAAATACGTTCAAAACACCATACGGTAGTTTTAGAAAGAAAAAAAGATAACACAAACCCCACACTTTTCCTAGCAATTATACTAATGAATTCTGACCTAACTAAGATCCCATGAGATTAAGTCCTTGACTCGCTAATCTACATGGAGATGCTGTAGTCTTGCATAAGATTTTAAAGTCAGCTGCGGTTGTTCCCTGTGTCTTTAGAGTAGAAGCTGCCTGCACCGTATACTGTGACAACTGAAGTAGAGGATGGGGGTCTCCTGCAAAATTGGGAGGAATCATTACAGGCATTCTAGCATGACCAGCCATGGATCATTCTCTATAGGTTGCAGCACATCCCTGAGCAAACTGATCTCCGAACTACAGCTTAAGTTCTAAGAAAAAATACCAGTCTTTGCTACAAAGTTTTAGAATAATAGAGAATCCTTCGTAACACTTGGTAAGCAGTTCCAGTGTTTCATTGCTCTCACTCTTGAAAAAATGGATCTTATTACTAAACTGTACTTGTCTCATTTCAGATTTTGTAATTATGGGCTGCAACTGAATCCCTTGCTATCCATTACACATTAGCAGATAGCGCTTGTCACATCCCGTCCAAGGCCCCCAGAAGCTAGCTGAAGTGCTAGCAAATAAAAAAATGGCATGTCAGAAGCGTTGGGTAAGATGTCACGCAAGAGACTACCGAGAGGAGGCAATCAGATTTTGCTTATCAGGCAGCGGTGCCGGCAAAACGCCATGAGTTCAGACAGCTACCACTAACGGGGAGTTACAACAAAGACGAATTTAATGGTGTCTGTGGGGGCTGACTTGCTGGCACCGTGTGGCACAAGGTAACATCTCATGTGCTTTAGTCAGCACTGCTCGCTTTTGCAATTCTGCCACGGGTCTTGCAACACCAGCAGTTTTTCTTGAAGCACTAGTTACCAACATACAACAACAAAGGAGGATCAAGATGTTTGTGCGGGGTTTCTTTAAGTTAATGACCATTTTTGCTAGGCGCAGGGTAAAGCTTTGAAAGACTGGAACACGCCCCTTTGGGGCTGCAAACGGTTTTCCAGCCGATGCCGTGGCTAGGGTGGCTCAGTTTTCAACACTTCCTCGGCAATTCTGGCTCCGAACAGGAACGTTTCCAGCGGACATCCCGGCTTGGCACCTCCCGAGCGCTCAACCTCCGCGGCTGGCTCCCGCCTCCGGGCCCGGGAGGAGCTTCTTTCCGCGCTCCGAGCTCGCAAGCGGAGCAGGCTGCGCCCGGGGGGGGGACGCCGCCGCGAGGCACAAATGACCCCCGACTGGGGCTGCCGGGACCCCGTTCAGCAGGCTCTGCCCTCCGAAGACCCCCGCCAGACGAAACGGACTTCCCTCAGGAAACGCCTCAGATTTCCCGCGCCTCCCCTCACGCCAACGGCTCTCAGGGGACGGTTGGCGGGGAAGGAGGCGGGGGGGAGAGGGGGGGAGCGAGGGCGACGGGGGACGGGGACACACGACTGATACGGCCGCGCGCCGCCCGTCACGTGACGCGGCCCCCGCCTCCCGGCCCCGCCCCCGCCACTCCGCCCCCGCCGCGCCCCGAGCGCTGGTTGGCTGCCGCCTGACAATACGCGCGGCAGCGCCCCCCGCCCCGCCCTCCCGCCGGTTTCACCCCGGCCGCCACGCGCCGCTGGCCGCGAGCCGCCGCGGCAGCGTCGTTACGGGAGTTACCCGCCGGTGGAGGGTAGGCTGAGGGGACCCAGCGGGCGGCTGAGTGGGGCTCATGGCCGCGTCCGACCGGATGGTGCTGGGGCCACTGGTGGGCTCCATCGATCAGGGTACCAGCTCCACTCGCTTCCTGGTGAGCACATCGCGGGGCTCGGGGCGGCCCCGGGCGCGGAGGAGGGCGGGCGGCAGCCCCCACGGCCTGAGGGAGCCGCTGCTTCCCGCTCCTTCCCCCTCCCGCATCCTCGCGAGGTGCCTCCGGCCCCTCCTGTGCCCTTGGGGAAGGGCAGGGGGAGCGGGCCGCGCCGGGCCGGCTCGGCGCTGCCTCGGCTCCCGTGTCCTGCCCTGGGCCGGCATCCTTTCAGCCCCATGGCAAGCCGGGGCTGCCGCGCCGCGGGGAGAAGCGGGCGCCGGTGGACACGGGCGTGACGGAGCCGCTGACCGGCGGCGAACCGCGGGGGTCAGTCTGCCGTCGCCTTCCCGTCGCGCTGGGGAGCGGGCAAGCGTTCGCCGTCCCGCGGAGAATGAGGGGAAACGGGCCGGGATCTGATACCGGCAGCGCCCGCCCGGGCCCAAAGAGACCCGGAGGCCGGGGAGTCTGGCTGCTGCCTGAGAGGGGCCGCGAAATCCCGCAGCGTCGAGTTGCGTGTGTTGTAAAGCTGTCGGGTATCTTGTCCTGAATGAAATTAAATGGACAAGGTGCTCGGTCGCTGGAGGGATAGATTGAATGAGCTCAGTGTCTGTGACTCGGTGCTGTTCAGACGATGCAGTGACTGCTGTGTCCCCCTCTGAAATCTGCTTGGGCCTGTTGGAGTGACGGCTGCAATTCCAGATGCTGCCACCCTCGTGTCAGTGCATCCTGGGCACTGTAGGTATTCAGGTGACTGAGCTGGTACACCTTGTGAAAGATGAGCCAGTTGAAACTCTGGAGGAAAATAGTTTGTTTAAGGTTGGGAGGATTATTTTATATATATATATGTATATGCACCTTTAAGGATCTAGTTATTTTCATATTATGCAATAGGCAGTAATTAATGTTGTTAAATATTAAATTTACTATATAAACTTCCAGTTTCAAAATCTCTACAAATGTCCTGTCACCTAGTCAGTAATTTGCCTCTAATCCCAGTGATAATTTCTGCTGTGGAAGTAGAATAGAGATAATGACTAGATACAAAATGTTGTCAGATATGCACATTTTTGAACTGGGATGATGAATGTTTTGGCTTGTCCTTGTTGGGGCTTCTCTCATGTGGAATTTTCTTTCATGAAGCAGGACACTAGAATATCTTCTTGACCTGTGTTACCATTATTACTCAATATCATGACCTTCATGGGATTGTCAAATGACAAAACACAGATCTGGGGGTGGAGAGAAACTCCAAACTGACAAATGACACCAGCAGGCTATCTTGAGTGTCAGTCAGGAGTCCTTTTTGAAAAAGAATTTGGAAAAGTTCCCTGTAACATCTGAAGATAAATATCTGGTGTACTTATATGCCATGTTAATTTTTTTTAGCCCGAAAGGATAACCCTAGTAGAACTAAAAGAGATACTGTAAGCTCTATTTTACAAGTATTTTTGCAAGTTCTTCTAACAAGGAATTTTTTACACTAGATGCATTCATCAGTGAGGGTTTTTTTCTGTCTACATGAGTTATGTTTCCTGTGTTTGAGGATTCAGGTGCTCACACAAATAAATAAGAGGCCATAATTTTTACCTTCATTTTTTTAAAAAAAGTGTATTGTGTTAGTCAATTTTAAATTCTTATTCTATCCATCTCAGTTTCTGTTAATTTGCTTCAAAATACAGCATTGACTTAAACTTGGCAGTGTCATCAAGCTATTATAATAATAAAGTTATGTGAATTTCAGTAAAAAAGATATATCATCACTGAATTAAATCATAATGCAGGATATGGGAGAAGAAGAGGTCAAAGTGTGCAAAGTGTCCAAGTCACAACAGTCATTCAGATAACAGCATATGTATCTGGATAATTCTGTGCTGGAAAGAGATTGCCACAGTTAGAAGGGAGACTTTGCTTTGAAATATTTTAAGCCAAAGTTTCCACCTCCACCAAGTCACCAGTCAAAATCAAATTCATGGCTACTTTGTACATGTCTATTCAGTAGTACAGTGCAGCCGTTGCCTAGTGTTTTAAGAAGACATGCAATTTTGAGCAGGTCAAAGATATCTGGGTGAAAAACTGGCTGGTCAAAGGGTAGTGCCAACAGTTCAGAGTCTAAATTTACAATTACAGGTGGCCAATTTACAAGTGGTGTTCCACAGCAGTCAGTAGGGAGGGCTGATATCTCATACTATTTGTCATCAACAGCCTGGAGGGTGGGTTGGAATGCCCTCTCAATTTTGCAAATGACCACAGACTAGGGGGAGGGGCTGACTGGAATTCCAGTTGGAGAAGGAGCCTAGCAGAAGTTCATGAAGTTCAGTAATGTTTAGCACTTAGGACAGAAGGCTACGAAACAGCTCAGGGAAAAATGACCCAGATTCCTGCTGAACAGAAAATTGAATGTAAGTGAGCAGTGTGTCCTTGTGATGGTGAAGATTAATCACATTAAGAAAAGTGCAGTCTGTGGATCAAAGGAAGCAATTATTGCCATTTGTGGCACTCAGGAAGCAGCAGAAAACACTGTGTCTGGTTTTGGTCCCCTCAGAGGAGGAGAGAGTTTGAAGCACTGTATTTTGTTCAGCAGAAGGTCACTAACATGATCGCTGTGCTGCAGCAGGAGGTGTGCAAGGAGAGGTTGGGAGATCAGGGATTCGTTCATCACAGGGAAGTGCCCTCAGCTACCTAACCAGTCGGTAGGAAAGACAGAACCAGCCTTTGCTCAGGTGTGCACAGAAGAAGTAACAGGCAATGAGCACAAATTGTGACAAGGGAAAAGTCAAATAGATGTAAGGAAGAAATGTTTCATTATGAGGGGCTATGGATCAGGGGCCCAGAAAGCCTGTGGAATGTACATCCTTGCAGATGTTTAACAGCTGGCAAGAAAAGGCCCTAATCAACCTGGTTTAACTTTAAATTTAATCTTACATTGCAGCAGGCTGGACTGGACAACTTTCAGAGATTCCTTACAGAATTAATTACTTTGTGTACAGGCACAGGTTTTGAGAGATTCTCCTGCTTATGAGAATGAGGTTGTATAAGCACAGATGATAAAGGAGCATCAGAACTTCAGTGCATTTCTGTTACTGTGACTCCTTATTTATTCTTGTCTCTCACACTCAATACACATACAGTTTTACCTTATGCTGTAGGTTTACCCTCTGGGGACCTTGATTTGGGTCTTTGCTAAGCTACTTGCTTTTGCAAAGTAAGCTGACTTTATTTTTGAGATCTGTTAAGTTGGGTTGGACCTGGATGACAGATTCAGAGTTACCAAGGAGAGCACAGTGCTTCGAGTACCACTGCAATTGCTTCAGACTCATGTTCTTGAAAGATACTAAGCAGGAAAATAAATTGAGTAGACTAAACAAGTGTACCCAGATGACTAAATTCTGGTTGAGATGTTTTGACAAATGGTTTCATCAAATACTCACATCTCTTGTGTTTCATTTTATGTTATTCAAGAATCAGCATAAAAATCCATTGTACCTTCTTTTGCTAAAAGTCTTGGGATCAGGAGCTGATGGCCAGCTGAACCACTGCCACATCTCTTGAAAGGTTATTGCTGGGTGAAGTCTTTCTGCCATTTAATCCAGGAACAGCAAGAATCAAAATATTTGGTGAAGTACATGTACAATGAAGCACATACACATTACTTGAGGTTCTAGGTTTGTCAGTCAGCCGCAATTTTGTTTTCCATCTCAGTGGGATATTTCTTTCTTCCTTCACTTTCATAATAAATATCCCAATAAAGCTATATCACATTGTAACCATTCCTTCAGTAAACAAAAACAAAAGCTGGCTTTAGATAAAGAAAAACTTAGTAGCCATTGAGTATACCCTTCAGTGGGGAATCCATTTCACCCTTCTACTGAAGTAACATGACATTTTGGGAAAAAGCAAAACTTGATTGTATAGTTAACAAGAAGGGTTAAAATATTGCAAATACTTTGATTTTTCCTTGAATTTTAGCTTTTGTCACTTAAAATACACGGTAGTTTTTTTCTTCCCACAGTCATAAGCACCTCCTCGTTGCAGGGAAGGAGGTCTGGTCATCTGGTCACAATCTTACCATCAGACATCATTCCTAGCAGCTTTGTTAAACCATGCTTCTTCACAAAGTCTGCCTGCCTGTCAATCATAGTTAAATGCTACAGGTGGAAATACTAGTCTGCCCTTCTTCCCCCGTGGGGTTGATTTCAGTGCAGCTTCTGAGCCCAGCTCTGAGCTCTGTCTGTAAATCCGTAGATGTTCCTTCGGGCTTAACAGAAACTCACAAAGATGCAGGGTAGTTTTAACAGCAGGCAGTGTTACCTGTAAAAATCTTCTTGCATCACCTCCATGAGCCTCATGTTTCTGTTAGCCTCATATTTCTTTTCATTCTTTGAAAATTGTTACAGCCGATGGATCTGAACTCTTTTTCACTCAGTTGATAAAGGCTCAATGCAATTCCATGCGACTGCATCCTTTCGTGTGATGTCTTGTATTATATTAGAGACCCTATAAAGCACTTGAATTAGGTGATCAGCCCTTGCACTGACTTTGATTCCCTCCCACCCCCCACCTCCACCCTCGCCTCCCCTACAAAAAGTAAGAGATCAGTATCATAATTTGGAACCAGTTCTTAATGAATATGAAAGGAAGGAAAGCAGTGACAGAAGTGCACTTCAAACCTGTTTCAACAGGAATGTATTGACTTTATCTGAATTACTCATACTTATTGTAACCTCTGTTACACCACTGTCAGAGAGAAGCAAGGACCATTTTGGGGGTATCTTTTTGCAATTTTTTTTGGGGGGGGATGGTGTAAAGAGGGAATGTCCCATTTGTTCCATTTATTCTCTGCTTTGTTTATCATTTTGTAGTTTAAATTTAATGACTCATTTATGTTTGGCATCCTTTTGTGTTCAGAATTCCATTTATCACTGTAGAACATGGTATTGTTCTCAGTGAAACTTTTTAATCCCTTGCCCTGAGGTACAGGGAGTGTCTGCTGCTTTTGTTGAGGATGTTATAAGCTTGTGGTTTTGTTTGTGGTTGATTAGGAGAGTGTGTTTGCCTGGTTCTTCTCTGTGGGCATGAAAAAAAATCTGTGCGTTTGTAGTGTTCTTGCTTCTGTTGGGAATTTATTACCATTAGCACAGCTTGCTTAGAAGGAGGCAAAAAGCCTTGCTGTGTTCAAGCTTCACCCTTTATTATCTGCAGGTCACACACTCCAGGTTCAATGAATGACCTTGTCTCATTTAATCTGTATTTATTTCCTACTAACAGTAAGAATCTTGATGCACTGCCTGCTGTTTCAAGGAATACTGAATGCTGAATGATTACTAAATGGTATTTAACGTTGTTAGTAGGTCAGATACAGACAGGTTCCATAAAAAGTCATCTATCTTTATCATAAAAACTTAGGAATGTTACTATGCTTTTTATGCTGTGTTAAGCAAAAAACCATTTCTGTAGACATGCAAAACTTAATCTCTCCAATTAATTATGTTGTATAGCATTTTAAGAGCCACATCCCGTTATATTAGTTCCTTCCAAACATGTGGTATTGACAATCTTCTCCCTTTTGTTAGGATAGCTACATGTTAAGAGACTAAGCTGGTATATGAAACACAGATAAATAAATATGGTAAAAAAATACATCAGTGCTTTTTTAATGTAATCTTTCCAACTGATAACAGAAAAGGGATGAACATGTACCCTTTTAAGGTTTCTTTTCTGGGCAGTGGAGGGGGAAAATTAGCTTTTAGTATTTTCCTGAGAGGTTGGGCTGTTCCCATACTTGGAGGTTTTCAAGACTTTCCTAGAAAAAGTCCTTGAGCAACCTGGTCTAATCTCATAGCTGATCCTGCTTTGAACAGGAGGTCTTACTAGAGATCTTTCAAGGTCCCTTTCAGCATGAATTACTCTGTGATATGTGACTAGAATGTTTCTAAACTTCAAAGTTTCACCCAAAAGATACACTTTCAGGTTTCAAAGAAACTGGGGGAATCAGAACTTCATCTGCTCTTTGTCAGATGAAACTATTCTAATAGTTTCAGAGTAAACTGTACAGAAATCAAGAGTTTATGGATTAAAAGCTTTAAGAGAAATTCTTAACATTTGTGGAATGAGAAGAGAGTATTACCAAGGAATTCTATAAAAGATTTAGTTATATCCTAGGGTGGACGGATACAACTAAACTTTTTACCATTAGCACAAGAGTGGTTCCTAAATCTGACACTCCTCTGCTTGCCATAAAAAGATAGAATGGTGACCTACGGGCACATTCTGCAGTCACCAGAGTGCTGTTAGGTTCTACTTTTTTTCCCAGTCCCTGAAGATTCTGCATGGTGCTAGTGAGAAAGAGCGATTTTAACAGCAACTTCATCACTGCCCAGTCAGTTACGCTGGTTTACTTATTGTCCAATTAAGTTGGGTGTTTTACTGGGTGTTCTCTTAGCTTGGCCACAGCAGATTACTTTTGGAAACCGGCCACTGATGGTTAATGAAGATCGTTGTGTATTCTAGCTGCAAGGCAGAGCCTCTAACTTGTGAATAGCCATTAGTACAGTCCTCAGGATTCTCTACTCTGTTGGTTTCTATAGCAGTATATACAAATCTAAGTCACTTTTCTGCATTCTTCTATTTTTGAATGTGTTATGTTACTGCAGTGATGTTCTTTTCTTGTCAGACTGTTTATGAGCTCTGTATTAGTGGTTTGTTTTCAAACAAACTGGGTTCTGCTTAGGTGCTTTTTCTTTCTTCATGGTTTGGTCGATTGTCTCTTAAAATCACTATTCCTAAAGGTGAGCTAACCAAAGAAAAGGCATAAGACAGGCATTAGAGTATTAGAGCAGGAACTAAAGAAAAGTTATTGTGATTAACAGTGGGTATTTTACTGGGAGGTATGTTCTAAAATGCATCATTAGTTTAATTTCTGCAACTTCCACAACAAAAAATGCGGTTCTTTCCCAGTCCATCAACATTAAAAAGCAGTTAATTTATTATAAAAATTCATATATCTGAATCAAAGTTATATAGATATTTGGGTTGATGATAGAAAATGAATATCAATTATCCCAGCACTGTATTTGTTCAAAAGAATAAATGTTAACTTACTGTTGTTTAAACGTCTGTGTTGATAGAAAATTCTGTTGTGTAATTTATTTGCAGGTTTTTAATGCAAAAACAGCAGAGCTCTTGAGTCACCATCAAGTTGAGATACAGCAGAAATTCCCTAAAGAAGGGTATGAATTTTCTGTGGGCCCTTTTTGTGTACATTTTGGTAAAGCTTATGTATTCTTGTCTATGAATGATCAAAACTGAGGTTGATTAATAGTTATTAAGAACATAGTATAAAACCACTATAAAACACTGTGTGGTAGGAAAAATGTCAAGAAACCCGTTATAGCTGGTGTCTGGTATGTGTTCTGGAGTTACATAAACTAAAAATACTGCTTTACTCTGACCATTCATTAACATATTACAAGTTTAAACTTTAAAGCTTAAAACTGAAGTTTAAATGAGATTTACAGTGGTAAAGCTAGTAAATTTTTGCAATTTAATCATTGACTCCAGTTTAGTCCATAGAAATTGCTTAGTTTATTGTATGAGATGTTTTTCTGGTTTGTTTGTTCTCAACTGACCTATCATTTGCTGCCAAAGCCTTCTGTATAGAATAAAGCAAAACAAAAATTTTTCGGTTTTGTTGTGAAAATACATCTTACTGTTTAAAAAGGGTTTGAAAATCATTATGTTTTTTCTAGATATGTAAAACATACTTTGTATTTATGATTGTGTCAAAATGCTCAGCTGGTTTTTCAGACTAGAATTTCTTCTTTTCCTTAAATGATTTTTTTTTTTTTGTCTTTTTATTAACTGATGTTTACTATTTGTTAAAGATGGGTGGAACAAGATCCAAAGGAAATACTAAAGTCTGTCCATGAATGTGTGGAAAGGACCTGTGAGAAACTGCAACAACTGAACATAGACATCACTAACATAAAAGGTATTCCTGGTACTTACGGGTAACTGAGGGCTTTAATATACCTCATGGTTGAGCAAGTCAGATTGTCTAGTTTTTAAGTCAGTAGAAAGGTCTCAGCATTTCTGGACCTCAAAGAAAATTTTAAAATGGAATTGAAAGCATTCTGGGAAGAATAATGAGAAAATAGGTCCTTTGAGTATATTAGCAATTCAGAATCCACAAAGTAGACTTAACCTAATCTTGCAAAATCAGAGAGACATTTAAATTAGGACTTATTGGGAATAGCTAGTTTCCCTGTCAGTGTTGTTGCCTCAGTGTGTGGCCAAAAAACAAACAAACAAAAGTGCACATAGGTTAAGCAGCAGAAGTTGAATAATGAGTTTAAGAAATAGTATTTCTAGATTGTGACATGAAAAAATTGGAAGCTTTTTATTTCCCATTTACTTTCCTCTTCTCCTTACCTGTTCCTCCCTCCTCTTCACCTCTCACTTCCCTCCCTTACCCCCCAAAAGGGGAAAACAAACCTTCTGAAAAGGATACTTCTTTCTATTTTGTCCTGAAGCCATTGGAGTCAGCAATCAGAGAGAAACAACAGTGGTTTGGGACAAGACAACTGGAGAACCTCTTTATAACGCTATTGGTAATCACTATGGTTTCTGAATATGTAATATCCTAAAATGAGTGTGTTGTAGAAAAATGCTTTCCCAGTTTTCTGTGCAAATCTCATTTAATACTAAAATGTTAATAGATTGTGTTATGGGCTTTTAACAAAAACAGTGGTCCTCAGGGGTTTTGTACATCCCTTACATATAATGAAGCTTCTCTATAACTGATCTTACTATATTTTCAAGATATTTTTGATTTATTTTTAAAAGAAAAATGTAGGTTTAATGAATACTTACTGATTTTTCAGCTTTATTTTTAATTTATCTTGGCTTTTCAGATTATGTCAGCTGAGAAATGGTAATTGTCTAATTTGATCTCTTAGGCCATGTCAAATGCCAGATTTAGTTTCCAATAGTATCACTGAAAAAAACCCAGGACCCTTCTGTATTCAGATACATGTTGTTTATAGCTTTATCCCAAGCCCAGCTGTACCCTGATAACTGAGACAGCACTTCAGTTCAAAGTTTTCATAGTGTTAGTAAATAATCAACCTATTATTTGTTTTAACTTCCTAGTTTAATGACAGTTGTCTGCTGTAAACAAAGTAGTATTAGTCATAGAGGAAAATATATATATATGCTATTGTGTGGAAAATCTCAAATTATTTGTTCTTCTAAATCAAATGAGTTTATCTAACCATTTTTAATTAACAGTGCTTTAAAAATACAACAGCAATACCATATTGTTTCAACTGCATGAAAAGCTAAAAGTAAAGACAAGAATTTATTGTGAAAAGCCCTAGTTTTGTAGAATAAGCTTGTACATGTCACTTTTCATGTATTAGACTAGTTGATCAGTTAATTTTGTGATTTTAGTGTGGCTTGACCTGAGAACCCAATCAACAGTTGAGCGGCTTCTTAAAAGAATTCCAGGAAAAAACAAAGCATTTTTTAAGGTAAGAGATATTTCAGAGTTTTTAAATAGTGGCTGAACTGATACTGCTACAGTATATAATGTCCTGGAGATGTGCATTTAAAATTCCCCAAAATAAAGTACGTCAGTTACAGCTTCAAAAATGTTTTTCAAAGTAACTGATTTACACTCCTTATATATCTCACTAGAGAAGTTAAATGAGTAATCATTAGTGAGACTTAATCATGTGCCACCTATCCAACGATCAGTAAACACCACACCAAAAAAATTAAGAGCAAGTAGAAAACCCACGATTTTTAAGTTCTGGTGGAATACAAATTCAATCTTTCTGGTGTCATGCTGCTCATTTTTGTTGCCATTACAAAAATAACAAAATATTGTTTAGTCATCTGGAGATAAGACAGGACTTGTGCAAACAACTATTTCCACGTAAATGGTCTTTGAACTACATTTAGATCAGCTTTGATCTTTATCCATTAATGCACTGGTCATTTGGGTTTGATAGTTTCAGACTTGTGTCTTGATGCTTGGTATTCACTTAAATAACGAGCTTGTGTAATTTCTCTTGAGTTATATGTCTTTGTATTTTTCACTTACTATCACCATTTATTATACATTACTACACTATTCATGGAAAAAATACTTGCATGATCTTTAAATTATTTTTTTCAATTGATTTTATTTTACAGTTTAGGACTGGTCTTCCACTTAGCACCTATTTTAGTGCAGTGAAACTTCGATGGCTTTTGGATAATGTGGAAGAGATTAAGCAGGCAGTTGATGATGGAAGAGCTATGTTTGGGACTATTGATTCCTGGCTTATATGGGTAGGTATTTGTGTGTTTATTATTGCTGTTTTTCAAATTCATTTCCATATCATGCAAATTTCTGTGCAAAGTACTGTGATACCCAGTGCACACTGCTTCCACAGTGATGTCAATACAAGCCACTAAAGAAATTTCATTAAAGTTCCTTACAAGATGAACTTTTACTGATCTTATATCACTATTATTATAATATTTTTTTTAGACACTTATGTGTGGTTTACCGTGTTTAGGTTGCTATAGAATTTTGCTTATGCTTTTGAAAAAATTATGGACTTTGGAAAGGTTAATTAGCTACTTCTACAATATGAGAATCCATGAGGTACCACTGTACACTCTCTCATGCCTTTGTTCCACTATATCAGGTCTGCTTCATTAGTTGTTGCAGAAGTATCAGAGTTCCCAGTCCTCAGCTGAAAGCTTTGTGAATGTAAAAATAATCTGGGGGGATTTGATGAAGTAAACCCCTTTTTTGGTGGTGTTTTTGGTTTTTGGGGTGGCTTTTTTTGCAAATACTATTGATTTTTTTTTGTTGTTGTTGTTCAGTGCTTGACAGGTGGAAAGAATGGAGGTGTTCACTGTACGGATGTAACCAATGCCAGTAGAACAATGTTGTTCAACATTCATTCCTTGGAATGGGATCCTGAGCTCTGCCAGTAGGCTGGGGTTTTTTTGTATAATGTTATTTCAATAGATTCTATATGTAGTGGTTAAAGAAACTCATTTAATAGTAAGAATTTCTTGTCTAGACTAAGATTAGCAATTACTGTTGATCCTTATGGGCCCCTTCCAACTCAGGATATTCTATGATTCTGTGATTTTATGATTTACTGTTAACATTAATAATTAGGATTCATTGTTCTCTGGATGTCCAAATTACAACTCTGTGGATTAATTAAAAGTAGCACAGCCTTGATTTTTTTACTGTAGATGGAAGGCTGGTTCCTGGAAACAGTTACATTTAATAGTTTCTCTATTCCTTAATCAAATTTGTAAGGCAGTTACAGTGATTGTGTCTGTATTTTAAATATAAATTATTAACAACAATCTTACAAAGATATTGTTGGAAAAGGAATGGCTTCCTATATGACAGAGTTGGATATGTCTTCAAAATACCTGAACATATACTGTTTTACATATATTTAAAAAGTATTTAAGTATTTGCATTTGCAAAATATGTCCTGATTTAAAACTGACCATATATAAAAAATATTCTGTATTATGTTCAGGTTCTTTGATATTCCTATGGAAATACTTCCAAAAGTACGAAGCTCCTCTGAGATTTACGGCCTGATGGTATGTTTTCTTGTGTATATGTGAAGTTAATTTTGTAAAAATATAACTGTATCAATAACGATCTGACAGAATTTTTATAGATAAGGACTAATGGCTTTTTCTATGTCAATATTGTTTGATTTATGATTAATACGTCATTAGCTACTGTTGTGTAATATTACATGAGATTGAATATCTGTTTTCTCTTTAAAGTGTCAAAGAGACAAAACAAGACGGGAAAGGTTTTTGATAAGGTTAAAAACTTGATTTTTTTTTTTTTATTACAATTACGTATTCATTTAGAAACTACCCATCAAAATGAAATGTATAATGAGTAAAAGAATGAGAATGCTATTGGTGGAGCACAATATTTTTGTTCATGTACAGTTGAATAGATGAAAGTGGCTATGGAAGTCTGCATGATCTAAGAAGACTGGACAAGATGTGTAATGTCTTATTTCCACATAACTGATCAATCAATTTCTGTGCAGTGAAAAATCACAACTGACACCTTAGATTGCCTTCTTTTTGAAAAATAAACTCCCCTTGCTCTGTATACTTATGTAGCACTCAGTAAAAGAAAATATTTTGGAACATTGTGATGTCTTTTTAATCACACTGCTTCCAACACATCTGTGAATATTACGTAGAAATACATCATTAGTTGTTATCATAGGGCTGAGGTTTCCAGTTTACTTTGATATAGCACCAACTCTTCTGATACAGTGGCATCTAACTTATTCATAAAAGCCTCAGAATTGGATAAACTGGATGTTGTGATTTTGCATTCCTTTTACTCCCAGTTTGCCCTATGCTAAGAACATATGGATATTTTGTTACTAAGACAAGTTCTGAGACTTTTATTTAAAATATAACTCTAGCTTGCCTGAACCGTAAGTATTTATGCAACTCTGCTAATGGTGATTCCATTAGAAGCCATTGTTCACTGGCCAGATGATAGTGAGTTGTATTAAGTGAGTGAGATGAAGGGAAAAAGATGCTACTTGGCAACTGAAACAGAATAGCTGGTCACTTGAAATTTGAACTTTTGTTTCTCTTCCTCTTTCCTTCCATTTTGTTTCTTTTTCTTCCCTTTGCTGACTGTAGAAAATCTGTCCTAGCCTGGTGAGTAGAGGCTTCCATTAGGCTTATCCATTCTCTTCAGATGCCGTGCATTTCCATTGGTTTCAGGATTAGTAAAAACATACCTTCTAGGCCAATAAATTTGGCAGGTATTTTCAAATTTGAGATATTACAATTAGAGTTTGTGCCAAAGTTGTTTGTAAAATGTAACCTTCATGTATGTGCCTTAATTTGCAAGCTGTTGAATATTTCTTTTTGTAGTGCTAATAAATGTTGGCTGTCTCATCTTATGAAATCATGAGGAAAGTGAGACATTCTGTTTACAAATTTTCATTCTATTAAAGTGAAACCTCAGAATCATGCTGAGATTTTTTTAGTGAATTTATAAACTCATTCACCTTAAATCCAGTTAATTCAAATGAAAATGACAGAAAAAAATTCAGATTGGAAATGCACTTGCATGGCTTCACTGAAAATGCATTTTCACAATTGCATAAAGAAATTTAAAGAAATAAGTAAACATTGTCAGGGTGCGAATTTCTTATGATACGTGTTGGAAGGGTGCAACTGAACAACCGTGTGGTGGTGTTTGAAAGAAATTCTCTATGAGACATAAAATGCTGTATCTTAACATGAGGCCTCTGTATACGCTTTGTGTGTCATCACAGTCACGTTTGGTTCCAGTCACTTTACCACTTTTGCACTTTCATGGTTTACACTGGACACTGACTGCACAGGGTTACATGGAACCTGACTTTCTGTACACTACAATTTCAACAAAATTTATGTTAAGAACTGTTGAGGTGACGTAAAGTATACCTGTACATTTCCTGCTCTCTCTTTAATAGTGTATTAGTCATGAGCTAACTTCTAGTTTAATGTACACCTGAACTGAAGCATGTTGCTTCTGTGACTCTGTTTTGTCTTCTTTCAGCATACAAGTTTAGCTTCTTTTTCATTGCCTTAAATTGTTGCCATGGAAAACTAATCTGGAACTTTTTCTCTCCCTCTTTTTGCATATCAGAAATCTGGCGCTTTGACAGGTGTACCAATTTCCGGGGTAAGTCCTACTTCAACGCAGATTCTGGCATGAGAACCTGGTACTGCATGAACCTATCTTTACTGGCTTTAAGATGGGTGAATCCTGATACAAATTACATTGATGGATATTTACTTCATGTTAAACCCAGAGTAAACTTTTGAAGTTGAATTATTATTTGACTGGATTCTTCATTATTAAGTTATGATCTAGCTGTGCAAATACAGCTCACAGCTTTAATGCATGTATGTAGTGCTGTTTCAAACTTAGGAGTAACATTACAATATGGAAGCAATCTGCTTTATATGTAGAAAGAGTTCAGTATATACATACTCCAGAAATGCTGAGCAGATTCTCAGCTTTTCCCAATAAAACATGCAGATAAAGATAGTAAATTTTAATTTTGGTTTCTTTGAATTGTTCACCCTAAGTAGAACATCTTTCATTTGCAGTTTTTGTAAAAGAAAAATGGTAAAAAGCACAGGTTGTATCTCTAGATTTTTTTCTCACTTTTGGTAACCTGCAGGCTCCTAAGAGATTTGAATTATAGTTAAATGTTACAGCTCACATTCCTTTTTTAATGTATATGATTCATGGGCAGACATTTGCTAAAAGGTTATAATAAAAATATCTCTTTTCAGTGCTTGGGTGACCAGTCTGCTGCTCTTGTTGGGCAAATGTGTTTTCAAGATGGGCAGGCAAAAAATACGTAAGTTATTGTGAAAGTTTTAAGATAAACACAGTGTTCTGTTTTGAATTTACTCTTACGTTCTCTTTCAAGCTGAT
Organism: Gallinula chloropus; assembly: GCF_964237585.1. Lineage (NCBI taxonomy): Eukaryota > Metazoa > Chordata > Aves > Gruiformes > Rallidae > Gallinula > Gallinula chloropus. The sequence goes on along the minus strand of NC_140085.1, from coordinate 125,544,341 downwards.
TGCCAAGTGCTTTTCTAGTTACCGCATAACTACAGCTCTACCTTTTAACTGTGTTGACCTACAAAGTAAACAATGTCCTGACTTTTATATAAAATAGCAAAGATATTAAAAATACATGGTTTGTGAGGTATGTTTTGAAACAGAGTCACTGTGAGGAAATATCTCTGTGTGACAGGAGGGTTTTTATTTTTAAACTCTGGAAAACACAGGTTAAAACAGTTTCAGTATCATTAAAATTGTGACCTAAAGTCAAACAAATACAGGCTGTGTGAGTTAGACCGCATTGACTTGAATGACAAAACCTCCCACAACACTGCTACATGGGAAGGGTTCTTCTCAGTCGCACTGCTTTGTTTTGCTCCTGTGTCCAGGTCAGTGTGTAGAATTTTACATTTGTGGGGTGTTTTTTTCTATTTCTTAGTCTCAGCGTCCCTTGTTTAAAATAGCTGATCAGTTAAATCGGGCAACTGCTGTAATCAAACATTCATATGAGGAAAAGCTCTCTGCTTAAACGACTTGCCGTTCCATTTACAGCCATGTGCTTAACTGAGCATGTAGGTATATACACAGTATGGCTCTTTCATGGATTTAATTACATATAAATCTATTCTTGTTGGTAATTAACCTTCACTTTATCTTTTATGCTTGTACACAAATTGAATGGATAGTGGCCTTCTATTTTAGCAAAACCAACATTGTTCTAAGTAATATTGTCACAAAGTGTGCTTATAAGGAATACTTTTATAACCCAAAGAGATTTTGAAAAAAACCAAACAGCTAAACCAGAAGTGCGATTTTTTAATCTATTTATGTTACTGCTTTACCCTTTTTCTCTCTAAATATAACCAAAGACTATGTCAATGCTGTTTTAAGATATTGATTTTCAGGATATTAAAAAGGTAGGGAACTCATAGTTTCTTAAATAGAGTGGATTTTGTGCTCCTTTTATTAAACTTTGTCCTTTTATGTGTGCATATGCACACATACTTGTGATGTGGTCTTCAAATGAGAAACATGCCATTTTTAGAAATTTTTGAACCTAATACGTTTATAGAAAACCCTCTTTGTGATAGGAACAAAGGTTCCTAAATTTTCCCCTTAAAAAGCTTGAATTTAATATTGTGAAATATTGATTTTATAAAGTAGCTTTCATAATCAGCTTAAATTGAAGTAGGTAAACACTGCCACCAAAATGGAATTCACTTGGTTTTCAGTCCTTGATCAAGTATTTTGCAAGCAATAGCCAGAGAGAGATGTAGGACTAAGGTTGTTTTCAATTGCAGGCTGCATTTAAATTAACTTTTGAGCATGGTTTTATCATTAGTTAATGGCAGCCTTCAAGGGGCAAAAAGTGGTCATGGACTCATGAGCTGCAGTAACAGGTTATCCTTTAAACATCTTGGTTTTAACTTTGCTTTCTTGCTAGGTATGGAACAGGATGTTTTTTGCTGTGCAATACAGGTCAGAAGGTCAGTTGCATTTTTCAGTTGTTCTTTTTTTTTCTTTAACAATCTTTTTTTAAGTTCTTGAGTACAACCTTTCTTAAACTTACTAATAACAACTATATTGCCAGAGGTAAGGAAAGTGCATACTGAAATCTGAAAGAATAGAAAGTAATAATTTGTTCAAGGTCTTTCACTAAGTCTTCATTCTGTAGCTCCTTAGGTTTCCAAAAAGAACATTTCATAGCAAGTTTCTTTCTCTTTCCTTGTTTATGTTTCTTGACCTCACCCATAAGTACTGCATGTTGTGTTACCTAACCACATGCTTTTTCCTTGTCTATTTTATTTCTGCCCCTCATTTTCTCCCATTGTTTCTTTATAGTTATTATTAAATTAATAATAACTATAATTGCTTTGGCTTCCTTCTCATTCAAAGACCTCAATTTTTTGCTCTAAGGAGACTGGAAAAATCTGAGGCAGATTGTGGAAATGAGAATTAACACCAGCAATCTGAGGGTGTTTATTTAGGGTGACTGATAATTTACTTTGTTTCAACTTTCCATATTTTATTTTCCAGTGAAGTTTTTGTCTCTTGTTTCTTACAAATTGAATATTTGTATTTAAATATTTTCTGCCTCTGTTCATGCTTTACCTTTTCTTTTCCCTTTCCCCATTTAGTCTGTGTTTTCTGAGCATGGTCTTCTAACCACAATAGCTTATAAACTGGGCAGAGACAAACCTGTTTGTTACGCACTAGAGGTAAGTCCAGTGATTTCTTCCTTTTACAGTTCTTGTTTTGTAGTATCCTTACGTTATCTTCAGTTGCATGGAAATCAAAATTGTGTTATAGCTTGTGTGCCTCAAGGCTTATGTGTGGTTTTGGTTATTATTATCTCCAATCTAAATCACATAATCTAATAAAACTACTTCTACATTGCATCAGTTATATTTTCAGGGCATGATGGATAAAACATTTTTTCTGTTCCACAGTCTTTCAAATATTTCATGAATGTTATAAATAAATAAGAAAAAAAATTCTAAAATTTGGTTCAAAAAAAAGAGGTGAAAAAAGAACTTGCATTTCAGTTATCATCTCATAATAAAAGTCATAAATTTATGTGTTTGGTTTTCATTTAATTCTAATGGATTTTACCTCTAACTTCAATCAAACTTCTGGGACAAGAATCCTCTAACAATTGAGCTTTTTTTTTTTTTTGCCTACTAAGGTGCCTACTTCCAGAATTTACTACCTCCATGTTCCACAGAATTCTGAGGGCATCCAAATTCCATAGAAAGTTGGATTTTTAATTTAACTTCAGGATTCATTGTTCTAAAGCTGTGCTTCTGTGAAGCACAGATCAGCTGAACACCTATTTGGCACCAAAGCTTCATCAGGAAAAAACAGAATGATGATTCTTCCATCTATGTTGCTTAGTGGGCTCGATCTACTAGTTACTCTCAAAACAGGCATACTGAATTCTCTGCTGCTGTTGAGCTTTTGTAGAGAGCCTGTGTTTTCCATGTGAACAGGCAAAGACAACACATAGGATTTTCTTCACTGGGGGAATAGCTTGTGGCTTACACTACTATACTGGGATGTGGGAGGTTGTGTTCATTGCCTTTTCCTTCTCTAAGAAAAGTGGATCTAGCATTTGCCATGTTCTGGCAAACTTTGGGGTGTTCATGTTGTGCAGGTGTGTAAGAGGTGTCTTTTATTTTTTACCCATGTTCTTAAAGCAATAACTGGAACTTTCCTGAGAGTGATTTGTATTTCTGCATGCTGAAACTTGTGCATGTGTACTTTGCTTTTTCCTTATCTCCAAGTCTTTTAATGATATTGTCTGAAGAAGTGTCTTCAACGGAAGATACATTGTCCTTTCTCCTATGCCCATGCTAGAATCATCTACAGTCTACTGGTTAAGACACTTTCCAGAGAGGCAAAAAACATGAATTCATCCTTTTCTTTTAATCAGACTTGTATCTTGTTACTGTAATAGCTAGCTGGTTAGAGAACACCCCTGCTCCTTCTAGCAGTGGCTTTGAATGAAAATACAATGCTGCTCCCATTTTACTTGAAGATTAGTCTAATAGACTTAAGACCGGCTTGTAGACAAGTCCCTTTGGACTTTGGAGTGAGAAGGGAGCTGTGTCATTTATCTATGATATGATGGAGCCATTCAGGGCCATTTGCTGAGGTAGCAGAGCAATTTTGCTGGCAAATGCAAACACGTGAATTTTCTGTCTGTCTGTATGTAGATTAACTAGACCTAGTCAATCTTGTTTTATTAAGTCAAAGCATAAAATGCTTAAGTTATCAGCAAAAGAAGGATGAGGCTACTGGAACACATCCCTTTATATGCAGGAGAAGATCTAAATTAGACAGACAAGAAGACTGCTTACAAAATGTCATGGAAACCCCCCACCCATGCAAAAAAAAAAAATTGTGCAATATGCCCCTTTTCTACCTACAGCCTGTGTAACTGGCTACCATTTTGACACAGCAGTATCCAGCTGCACAGAAACTTGTGCTTTGGTTGTGAGCATTCTTGGGAGTACATTAAGATTGTAAACCTGCAATGGGAGGTTGCAGCTACCCCTGCTCTTCAGCCTTCTAAAAGGGAAGACAAAGCTATGAGTTGTTGTCTCCTAATGCTGTAGTGATTTTGTTTCCTTCAGGGATCTGTTGCAATCGCCGGTGCTGTTGTTCGTTGGTTGAGGGACAATCTAGGTATTGTTAAGACTTCACAGGAAGTTGGTGAGTATTCACAGTTTGTAGCTGTTCAGGTTTGTTAAGTCACTTTTTCCAAAGTCTTGATGCCTTTAATGTTGAATGAAAGCTCAGAATATTCAAGTAAAGAAAACCTGGAAGATGCATGCATTTTGCAGTGTTTGAACAATTCAATTTGCATCCATACAATCCCTTTTTATTGATATATGTATTTAATACAGCATATCAGTAGAGGCTTTTAAACCCTTTGTCAGCTTTATTCTATTGCAATCTGTACTTTTTAGTAGTTTCCATAGCAAGCTGCTATTCCAGAATATGTTATACTTACAGTCTATTTCCTGCTTTTGTACAATATTGAATTTTCCTGAGCCAAGAATATTTTAAGTTTCTATTACAGAAGCCAGAACATATTTGATCCTAAAATTCCATATTCATTCTCATCATCAACATCAGACCCTGAGGCCCTATAAATGCAACAATTTATGTAGAAGGCTTCATATCCATTGAGTTTGGGACCTCAGTTTGCAAAGCCACCTCATAAAGGAATTGTGGGGAATGGTAATCTCTTTTGGCTAAGAACAATAGAGACAGACAAGAAGTAATCCCTTAACATTGGGGTAGCTGATGTTTTCTGCTTGAGCTGAACTAAAGCTGGTGTGGGACGTTATAGAAACTGGGACTATATCTAACTTCAAAACAGAAGAGAATGTCAGAAGCATGCAAGTGCAATAGTTTGAAAGTGACTGGTTTAATGAGATTTAGGATTTAAAAGGAATTTGTTAATAATTTGGTATTTTATTCAACGGTGGAAAAACTTAGAATTAAAATTTTATGTAAAAGTTGAAAAAATAAGTAAAAAACTTAAAGTGTCAGCCTGTTTTTCTGTAAGAAAGCTTCACTGATCACGTGAATTAGCCAGCTCTCACAACACTGCAGTAACTCCTGGCTTCACAAGTCTGACTACACATTTGTAAGGTTTGAGTTTCAGGAGCTTTAATCTCGCCAGTGTTGTTAAGGTCATGTGGGACTTCCATCATCTGTTTGTCTGAACATGTCCTTCACTCCTTTTTTAAGTAGAGTCTATATGAAAGAGCCACTTAAAAAAGGCTTTTTGAGTAAGTTTTCCTACTTCTTTACTGCTGTACTTCTCTAAAGAATGCAAACACAAGAAATTTACAAAATCAGAAAAAATTTCTTTCTTGCTATAGGAAGGAGCTGCACATTAGCATTACTTCCTTTGCAGTTCTAGATGCTTTAATAAAATTGCAAATATTTTAATATTGGGGAATTCAGATATCCAAAGGTATTACTCAGATATTAAGAAACTTAATTCCTTGCAGCTGGCCTTGTGATTATATACGTAAGCTGAGAATTTAGAACTCTAAATCCATTTGAAATTAATGGGAATGTAGTTCTTAACTCCCTTTGGTCTTGATCCAGTTTCACTCACTTGCCTTGACTCAAATTCAAGTAAATCATGACCTTTTGGACTGCTTTGAGGGTTGTATTATTTGCCTTTTGAAAACCTCACAGAATTTAGGTCAGAATATTGCGTGCATGATTTTGGTTTTCAGTTTTATTTTCCATTTTCCCTTTCCTCCAGCTCCTTGTGCCCATCTCCCATTCATATTGTTGCAAATGGACAACTAGTTAATGAGGAGCAGAGCATCAGTTTGTTGCGTTTTCTAATCCTGAGTGGCTTGATTATTTTTGTAGCTGCCTAACATATTCTGACTATTTTTCCCTATTCGAATAATAATGCATTTAATTGTCATGTTCAAGTGCTGGTAGAGTTGTGAAAAGCTAAGAGGAGACTGTTTGTGTTTGTGCATTAGAAAAACTGGCTGCGGAAGTGGGGACTTCTTATGGCTGCTACTTTGTGCCAGCATTTTCAGGACTGTATGCACCATACTGGGAGCCCAGTGCAAGGGGGTAAGGATCTGACTAATAAATAGAGATTTAATGATTTTATAAATATTATCCCTTGTTCTTCCAGGTATGTGAAATTGTTCTTTTCGTTCCTTTGATGTGTCTGGGTATATCATTCCCCATGGTATCTTCAAGAATGACTGTTTCTTTTTTGTATTTAATCTGTTCAAAACAGCGATTACTAACGGGAGAAAAGGCAGGATTAGCTAGCTCAGCTGCCCACTTTCCTCTCTCTACCTACTTCAAAACAAAGGGGTGCAGGAGACAGGGAAAGCATTTGGTCTGGGTTGTGCCAGAGGCTAAGTACAAGATAGTTCCATCATTCTTGCCAATAATAGGGCCAGCTTTTTTTCTTCACACATTGCTGGTTCAGAAAGGATTTTCATTTCACTGAGAAGGAGATCTGCCTATCTGCAAGCTGTCAAGCAATAAAGGTAGAAAGTGAAGAATTTAGTGCTGATTAGGCGTTTTTTTTTGAGCACAGTTTCCCATGTTTGCTGCATTTCTCATATGATACCAGCTACTTAATTCCTCCTCACTTGTCCTCATTCTTTTTCCCCTTAAGTCCAGCTTGCTTTCCGAACACTTTTTTTTCCTCTCCTTCCAGTCCCTTTCCTACTTGTTATGACTTAACTACTGGTACTAGTCAGAACTACTAGTTCAAACAATAAAAGCCTATTTGGCTTTTCTGCTATTGTGTGCTTGCCTGTAGTTGCTGGAATCACAACATGCCTTGGGAGTCACAGAAGCATATAAAATTTAAATATAAAATAGCTTTCCTAGAGTGAGAAAAAGAATCTTAATGCCTAATTCCCAAGGCTTTGAGAAGTTACATGTTTAGAATTTAGATATTTTTGTATGTAAAAAGAAGAAAAAAATAATCTTAGTTAGGTGCTTATATTTTATAGATCATAGTGCTTAACTTTTTAACTGTTAAAAGCTGTTCTTTGGAATGAACTAAATGAATGTCCTTTAATATCTTTGAATTTGCATGCATCCATAACCAAATACAGCAGCATTTCTCTGTAGTATGCTGCTGTTCCTCATAGAATAAAATGATTGTTTGCTCTGCAGTTCAGAGTACATTGACAGAATTCAGTTCAGTTAGATGTAGCATGATTTCCATATCCAAAAATCTCTTTGAAGGTGCAGAAGTGCTTTTCCTTAATAACTGAAAGCCCTAGAGTATTTATTAAGATTTTATTCATAGATGATATTATTTTTTTAAAGAAAATGTAGCCTTGATTGTAATTTCCTTTCCTTAAAGGAAGACTAGAATTCATGTATGTGTTTGTGTATGTATAGGTGAATATGCATTTGCATGCAGATTGCCAATAAAATTCTAATTTCTGGTAATGGTATTGATGGGACACTGAAAGCATGTTTGTCAGGAAAACAAGGATGGGAGAGTTTAGAGAGAAACAAGCTTTCTAATATTAAAAAGCAGTCCGCATACAGTGGAGCTTTGAATTAGAAGACCTAAATGTGAATTAACAGTGCATATCTGGTAAAGAAGTATGTTTTAACTCTGTTTTTTTGTGTGCTCTTCAACAGCATTATCTGTGGCCTTACTCAGTTTACAAATAAAAACCACATCGCCTTTGCTGCACTAGAAGCGGTCTGCTTCCAAACACGAGAGGTAAAGGCAAATCGGGTTCTGAAGTCATTGTAAATTGCTGTGGTAACAGGGACCTTAGCTCTTCAGGAGGAGGGCTGAAATGATTTAATGAAGATTAATCATACACTTTGTATTGTACTTGGATGCTATTCCTCTATTTACGTGGTGCTAATGTTGAAAAATTGCTCCTGTGTGCTCAGTTACAATGATGTGGTTGGGCGGTACATTCTTTTGGGGTGGCAAAGCTCCTTCTTATCAGCACTTAAAATAAGGCAAATGCATTCTGCAAGTATTTTGAGAGGCAGAACATAGAAACAGTAAAATGACAATGACAATGCCATCACTAAAAAGTTGCATTAGTGTAGCGGACCCTATTTTATATTGTCTGCTCTGACAGAGACAGCTTATGTTGCTTCCAAATAAAAACAAGGTAAAGCAAGACAGCAGCAGACATATCAAGGGAAGTCTGGGTTCACTTCCTGCCCATTACAGTTTGTATTGCCTTAGCTGTCATTCTGCGACAGCAAACATGAATTCTCACAGAAGAAATGAATCCTCCAATAAAATCAAATATGATATCAGTATGTTCTCAGTGTTAGAATCTTTATGTCACCATCTAGAATCAATTTACACTCCCCATGTTCCATACAAATACAGTAGAAGGTTAAATCCCCAGACCCCAAAGGGTGACAGTCAAATTTTTATTTGATTGCATGTATTTAAAATGCTGTTATTTTAATGTACTGAGTTTTAATAGAACACCCAGCTAAAACTGTGTGAGAGGAGGAAAGCAGCTGTAATGACATAGAGGAAAAAAGTACTCATTTGGAAAAGACAGACTGAAATTTCACCCAGACATCTGCTTTTGAAGCTGTGCTAACAGCCTCATAAGTTCCCAGAAAGTCATGAGGGAGCTTGAAAGTAGCATGTATCTGTAATTCTGGTAGTACACGTCAGGATAAAGTTAGAGGAAACCGAACTGATATGATAGTCCAGTTTGTTGTCTGCTCTTCTCTTTCCTTGTCCCTCCTCCCACCCATTCCCTTTCACGTGACAGCTCAATGAACTTTCCAGCAGAAAATTATCCCTCTTTTTGCTGGGCTTTTTTTTTTTTTTTTTTTTTTTTTTTTTTTTTTTTTTTTTTTTCTGCTGGATTAATGACCTCAGCTGCCTCACAAAGGAGTGTAGTAAATGTCAGAAAAAGGGACAGGGCATATGGCTGGGAGTAGGAGGAAGGGGAGTAGGGCTCTTGCTTTGAAGGATCTAATAGTTCTTCATGCTTTAGTCAGTGTGCTTTTATCACTATGGCAGGAGTGCCTGATCAGGTCTCTGTGCACTCTTAAATTAACAGATTAAGTCCTAGTGACACAGATAAAATATATCTACATTTTTCAGTGATACATCGTTAGTTCTGTCCTGTCAGAAAGAAAGTTCTTTTGCTTTAGTTCTAGTTGAAATGTAAGTCTTTCATATCCTTCAGAAAAATCCTCAAATTATATGTTCATTGGAGTTTTTTCCTTGTTTTATTTTGCTATCCAATCCTTCTAGTCTCTGTTCCTTGGTATCCAAACAGATCCTTCCTTGTGCAGAAAGGTGACCCCTGTTACATTTTTACTTCCAGCAGGCATTATGGAAAAATAAGCATTTCTTCAGGTCGAAGTGCTGTACAATGCTGTCATTAGGCAACACTTAAGTACTTGGATACCTTGCTCTCCATCCTGCCTCAGTACAATGGAGATAACAGCAGCATGACCATGATTTGCTTTATTCTTTCATCCTTTCTTGATTTCTAGCATTCTTTTTGTTTTTTTAATCTCTGCTGAGTGCACAGTATGATCCAACATGGTCTTGCACAGTGGTAAAGAAAGCCACTGTTGGAGGAAATAGTATGTGTATGTAAGGCTGAGAAGAAGAGGCGCTACTGAAGTTCTGAACAGTACAAAAGACAGGTGAAATCACCACAGACAAACGTAAAATAATACATGTGAAGGAAACAAACAGTGGAGAGCAGTTATAGCTTCGTGCTGCTGCCAGCAAAATTTGCTGCTGTGCTGGTGAACCCTCTTCCAGGTTATTTGTAATATATTGAACAGTCCAGGCCCATGGACAGATGCTGTCAGCATGAAATCTGGCCCTTAACTTCCTAATTTTTAACCATTATCTACCCTGTGTCTGTTCTTTTAGTTCCTTTAAAGATTTCTCTGGTGATAAACCTTGCTGACTTACTTTCTGGGAGTAAGTAGAATTTTCTGGACAATTCATGTCCATATAGTTTTTACTACCTTACAAACCTACAATTTTTTTCTTCTTTTTTAAAAGTGTGTTGGCTTTTTCCAGTAAGGATTGCATAACTGGGTACTTGGTGAACTACAGACCACACAGAATGTGTTGTAGCTTTGGTCTTTTTTGGCAGTCTTGGTCATTTAAAGCTGAGAAAAGCACACCTCTTTTTTATTCAAATAAACTGGAAAATTACAAACAGAAAATCATTTTGCACTACCTAATGGCTAGTTTTGTCAACAAAATTTATGCACTAATCTTAAAAACTGGAAATGAGACATTTAATTGAGTGCTTTTACAAAATCTGAGAAACCCCACTATTCTGCTTTTACTAGGTGCTTGTAGGGTAATGCCATGGTGTTACCAGTAGCTCAGGTTTGAGCTAAATCTTGTATTTTTAGGAAACCTTCTAAAAAACATGTTGATAGGTAGCAGTTAATTATCCCTTACAAACATTTAAACACTTTTCATTTATTTTCAGCTATCCACTGTGCCCAAAAGAAGCAATACAATTTTACAAAAAAATTACACTATTATGTTATTTTTGCAATCTGTCTTCTGTAAAATTCTCAATTTTCAACAACTACATGAAAATACATCAAGTGTCTGCTCTTTCAAAGTGGTTCAACATTCATCAGTTCCTACTGAAGTGTCTTCCAGATTGCCAGTTCAAACCTTTTAGAGAAAGCATCTAGAGAAACTGTAATCAGCTGAAGGACTCTACTTATTCTTTTGTTAGCTTTGATAAATGTCATCAGCTTCTCTCAAGATTCTTCCTCTCAGACTGTATAGGCAACAGATAGGCTATATATAGAGCTTCAAAGGAGAAACATCACCTGGGATGATGGGATTTCTGTAATAAATTGAATGCATTTACTGTATATTAAACAAAACTGTATTGTCATTGCCCCTGTTTTGCTCTCTTGATAGGTAAGGGAGGGGAATTCAGCAAATGCTGAAATACCTCAGAGGGTACCGTGATTTCTCTGCAATTAACATATATTACTCTGACTTAAGATTTTAGATGCCATAAACAAGGACTGTGGGATACCACTAAATCAGTTACAAGTAGACGGAGGAATGACCAATAACAAAGTCCTCATGCAACTCCAAGCAGACATTCTCTGTATTCCAGTAGGTAAGAGATGAAATTACAACTCCTGTTTTTAAAGGTGAAAACAACGTTGGTTTGTAATGGCTGAGGGCAAATTGGATGGCTTGTGTTGTTGTTGCTGATCTTTTGCTACTCCTTGAGAATGTTGGGGTTTTGTTAGAGAAAGTTTTTAAGTCTTGCATCCAGTTTTGAGATTTACTTTCAGAGAATCACTGACTTTTTGTGTTGAAATATTACAGCACCATGATGGTGCAACACTGATATTCATCATATCAATTTCTAAGCATCTATCAATTTTTAAATCAGTGAAATTAATGCTTTCTTGCAACTTTTTGGTACTGAGATTTGTGTTTCAGCAAATACCCCTTTTTCTGTTTGCTTTGCCTGCACAAACCTTTGATTTCATTTGCCATGTAAGAGACAACCCACGAAGCACAACTGCCCGTTCTGTTTCCCCCACAGTAGCAACGGGGAAGGGAATAGATGTTACCAACAAAGGGGGTATCTTGCAGCAAGTTTTCTTTGTGTGCAGCTAGGAAATACAAACCCAAATGAGGTTGCTCCTCTCTGAGGCAAATGGAAGTTTACATTACTGTTTTCCTGATCCAACAGCAGTGCAGCCATTTTAGAAATGATCATGTAATGCTTCTTTCACAGAAGCCTCCTAGAATGATAAAAAGGGTTTTTAGCTTTTGAAGGATGTGTTTCAATAAAGTAAAGCTCTTTAAGGACCTCACTTGAAATCAGGAGCATTTCAGCATCAGTGAAAAGGGTTCTTCTTTTGGAAGACATGTTTTAACACCTGTAGCAGATCCAAAGTTGCTGACTATAGTGAGCTATACATTAGCATTCTTAAGGATGCACTATCTCACTGAGTAACATCAGGATATTATACATCTTCATCTATAGTGAAGACTGATAATTTGCTGCATAAATGTAATAATTTTGCCTAATATGCAGCTTCTAGTAAATCATTGAGAAAAACATTGTGTTGTCTGTTATGCATCAAAGTGAGACACTTCAGTGGAAAGGTTTTAACTCCAGAGATATTACAGAATGCATAATATATACATAATTAATAACACATAATACACAAAGCGCATCCTATCAGCGCAGATGCATAGTTAGCAGATGAAAAGATATGATCAATAAAATCAGATTTTAAAGGATCCTTTGCCTGAAGCACTGAGGCAGGCAGCTCTAGAGGGAACAGCTTTACCATTGACATCTTGGCGGTGAGATGGTCTTCTATAGGCTCTGTGGAAGGCAAACAAGGTAGTAAGGACAGGTGTATGGCCTCTTCCAAGATGCCTTTCCTAAATAAAAATGCTTTTAATAGCACAATGTCCAGAGCATGCAAACAAGACTGATAACTTAGCAAGTGATCACAGCTTTGGGGAGGGAGAAGACAAAAAGAAATAGTATATTATTAACAGAAGTATTCTAAGGAAACTGATGGTTGAGGTCAGTAGCCTTGTAAGTGTTATGAAAATGGGTAATTGCATGACTCAGGCTTGAAGGAAGTAGTGATCTGAGATATTTCAAAGGCTTGGATGACTCATAGGTGGTTAGCCTCATAACCATGTGAATGGCAATAAAGTGGGATTTGCAGTCAGTAAACTTAAAGGAAACATACAGCAGTTGTAGAAAATATTTATCATTCCAGATATATATGTAAACCTTTAGTTCTGATGTCATCAAGGTGACTTTCGTTAGAAATCAACATGGCCTCTCATTTATTTCAGTAAAGCCATCAATGCCTGAAACAACAGCTCTAGGGGCTGCTATGGCAGCAGGAGCTGCAGAAGGTGTTGGAATTTGGAGTCTGAATCCTGGAGATTTGACAGCAGTGACATGTGAACGATTTGAACCACAGATCAACCCAGAGGGTAAAGCCCTTTCATATTATCTATGACATTGCCAACCTAATATCTTATGTCCAACGGATGGGTTTATTCTTTCTTGCACTCTAACGTACTGATATGAAACCAGTTATATGTGAGTACCCTCACAAATGTTGGAGATCATCATCGTAGTATTTGGTTTCACTTGCTGTTTTGTCCATTTATTGACTTAGAGTAAGATTGGAAAATGGTTAAAATGGCAGTAACTCCACAGGGAAATGTGGTGGAGTTTAGGGTTTTTTTTCTTTATTCTTTTTGAAAGAAGCTTGGCACTGGGCACTGCAGAAAGTAGCTTTTGATTTATAGCAAATAAAATCAAAGAAATCTTGAAAGAGTTTTACTGACAAAGATGTTTCCCAAAGCTGCTGTGCACTGGTGAGTTTTCACAGATGTAGAATGGACTGACTTTCTTGGAGAACTTTTTTTTTGCTTTAAAAAGCCTAAATTAATCATTGGGATTTAGCTATGTTTTTCATAAGTTCTTAAGTGCTTCTAGAGTTGGAAAGCATGTACATGACGTAATTAACCCATGTGTAATACAAATCCAAATTGGGGGGAGGGTTCAATTATTAATTTCTGGTACAGAATTTTATCCTACTGTTTTGATTATGATTACGGCTGTAACCCCTCCTTCAAGACAGTATTTCCAACACTGAAGAGCTTCTGCATGAGTAACAGTTGCTTCCTTTCTTTCCTACTTGTAAATCTTCTTGGTGAACATGCAGAAAATTGGTTGTAAGGTTTCTTTCTCCTTCCTGTGTATAACACTGGGATTAGGGGTTGTTTTTCTTTTTTTAAAATTCAAAACAGCATTTGATAACCCTTGCTTTGTGTAGATAAACTACACTGTGCAAAAGAGTGGAAAGCTAATATTGTAGTCTTTGCTGCTTAAGTGCTGGTGGTTGTATTCATATGCATTGAGAGGCTTTTCTGTTCCCCCATTTCTCCCTTTCAGAAAGTGAATATCGCTATGCCAGATGGAAGAAAGCTGTAATGAAATCTATGGGCTGGGAGACAGCTGAAGCTCCTTCAAATGGTAAACCAGAAATTAATGCAGGTCGAGTTTATTTGGTAGCCAGTTAGCCTAGGTAGTTAATCTTGAGTTCAGTGACTATTTCTCTTCATACCATATCCAGATTATGCTGATGATTTTAAAATTATTACTTAAAATCACTGTGGAAACAAAGCAGGAAAACATGATAGGCCTTCCTCTTGAAAGGAATTCATGAGCAATATCTTTTAGGGCTCTAAAAACAAGGGACATTAAATCAAACCTAACTGCAGTTTTTGCAGAATGGCTTACAAAGAAAAAAAATCTTACCTGGAAGAAGAGATACAGCATAAGTGTAAGGCAATGCAGGGACTTCATAAACCTTCTTATACTATAACCTCATGTTGCAAAGGAGGAAAGTTTCATCCTGGGATTTTTCTTGTTATATCTTGGCTTTATTATTTGCTGTATAGGAAGGTGAGAGTGATAGCCACATCAAAATCTGTGAAGCTGCCATAAAGTGAAGAATTTCATAGGCCTGTTGTTCACAGAGAATATACATTCACTTTTGAGGGACTGAACAAAATATTTCTTTCAAAGGAGCGGGCGTTTTCATCTGTCAGGTTTGAGTTAAATAAAACCTGCAGTCTTCTATGCTCTATAATTTGAATTTATATTTCAGCACTATTTCAGGATAGGTTTTTAGTCCCAAATCATCCTACAACACATCATTTATGGGCCTTATCTTAATTTCATTTCCCTTTTATTGGAAAAACTATTAGAATGAAAAGTATTAAAATGTAAACTGCCCCCACAAGCCACAGTTGCAGCCCTCAAGCTACAAGAAATCTCTTACTTCAATTTAGTTTCTTGAAAACTAAAGCAAAAAATTTTCCTTTTACCATCCAGTATGTTGTCTTCAGCATTTTATTTAACACCATGGTTATACACACACATCTGTCAAGAACATTTGGAAGGGAAATAGGTAACTTACCACGATTAACAAGAATCACTTCAGTATTGCCCATTATGACTTAGTTGCCTTACATCTAAGCTCCCTATTATGTATCCTAAAATTCCAAGTGCTTGATCTGTATGATATATCTTCCTGTTGAAGGATGGAAAATTCTGCCTTGCAGAAATAAAACCACATCTTGTTCTTCAGCGCATGTAAAAAGGGAGATTATCTGGTTTAACCCTGGGAGTGGAAATGTTGTTTTCCTTTGTTCTTGCTTTGAAACTTTGTCTTCTGCTGCTGGGAGTATTTAAGATTGAAGAATACTAGAAATGGGCTGAACCTAGGTAGTAGTGCTAACAGTGGAATTTGGATTTGAACTCTTAGATTGAGAGTCTGTTTGGAATTATTGTGGGGGTTATGCATAATCTTTTTGAGTTTTTCTGCAAATGTCACTACATTTGTTACTTTTTGCTGTTCATATGATTTTTAACACATATATTGCAATTTATATATATTTCTCTTTTGATTTGCTTGACTGGAAACACCCTCCCCTGGATGACATCAGGTGACACTAGTATCTTCTGTAGTCTGCCTTTGGGGTTTTTTATTATGAGTAGCATGATAATGTTAATCGGAGCAAAGTACGTCTCAGGTTAGTTATTATTTGAACTAGATCACTTTAAAAGCTGTCTGCACCAGTTTAAGTGTTGGGTTTCTTTATTCCATCTGTTTATTTTTAGCAAAAATGACTGATGCTTTTTGTTGTTCATGCACACAAGTGTTAGATATGTGGTGCCTAAGGGAACCAGGTGGACGCCATCTCGAACCCATCCTCATGTGCCATGAAATTCATAGTTACTAGGTGCACATGAAACCTTGAACTCTCCCCTCCCTTTGACCTGCTATGGAGACTGTACTCTGTTCATAAAAGGGAAATAGGTTGGAGCAGCCTGGCAGAGTTTGGCATTGCCTTCACTGCAGTGTGCATCGCAGTTAGAATAAGGTTCCATCCTTTATCCTGTATTTCTTCTCATAACATTTAAAATTATGTTGAGGATCTTGTTTAAACAAAGTGAAAACTTTTCTTCTGTCCCTGAAAGGCTTCATGCACCCCTGTCATTTTTTCTGGTCCCCTTGAAACTATTGTGTGGTTAGAAATCTTCATCTACTAAATCTATAGAATATTCTTTTTGTTCTTTGCTCTTGATGGATAAGTGAATTCCCTTTGTGTAAGAGAAGAGACCCTAAAAGGCCTAACTGCAATACTGGGGAAAGGGACTGTGTGCATATGCAATGAAGATGCATCTTCAACCTATTAATGTATGTTTTACTTAAAAAGAAAGTTCTTAGTATGGATGATGGTGTTAGTTACTTACGCCTGAAGTAAGGCATTTCATTAAGATACTGTTACCGTTAGAAAAATAAGTTCATTTGCTGATGCCACTTGGGTTTTGTTGTTGTGTTTCATAATTTCATTCAGAACCCCCCACATTTACAGTATAGCCATTGTTGCTGCTTAGTAAGCTTTTTTGGGGTGGTGGTTTAGTCTCCTTTGTTTTGCTTTTGGTGGGATGGGCAGGGGGTGTTAACTGAACAGACAGTTGAGGACTCCTGCATGCTTCTGTGATGATGTGTTTGTATTTTGTTTCTACTCATTCAACCTGAATTAACCATTCAATTGTAATTTTCCTTGCATGGAAGAGACTGTCTGAGTCTGTAGGAGAACTAAAATCAAGCAAACAAATGCTAGGCAAAAATCTAATTGAACAAATGGATTTACATTGATTCACTAACTCTGGAATGTATCTGTGAATGAGAACAGTCTTGATTATGAAGAATAAAATAAAACCAGCTGTGAATAAATGGGTAAATTTTTAACAAGCTGAACTAAGCAACTTGAATATTAATTCCAGGTCAGGTTCTTCACCACATGGAGGATACCTGAAATAATATGAAGATAAATAACAAGCAACTTAAATTCTGGGTTAATTGCCTTTTAAAATCAACTAATCAGTAACCTGCATATACATATCTAAACTTGTACTGCTGGAAATCATTAAAACATGGGGTTTTTTTCTCCCTTCCCAAAGCTGTCAGTGCCTTTCTGACCTGCAAGTGGCAAACGTTCATCTCAACTCACTCTGCCCTTCAGAACCTATTTTTGCCCTTGTTTTCTGATAACAATAACTATTGGTAGAGATACTCTTACTGTAGATACAGTTACTGTATATGCCAATGTAGTTACTTTATATACCAGTATATTTGATATACATACTGGTAAGCTTTGGGACAGGAGAAGTTACTTCTAGCTCTTAACTCTTTTTAAAAATTATGTACAGGTTGTAGTTTTGTTCACCTGCGTGTAAGGGTAGGTAGAACACGGTATGTATAGAACTTGTGCTGCTGAATGGAGCAGAGCTGCTTCCCCCTTAAACATTTACTCAGGCAAATAACCTTTTGCTTTTAAAAGCCAGAACTAGCTGACCAGACTTTCCTCTAAATTCAGTACAGGAAGTCCATCAATTAATTTCTTACATTTTATCTTTTAATGAAACCCTGGAACTCCAACGCAGTCATCAGTAGAGTAGGTTTGAGGATTGAATCTACCGAGGATTGAGTTCATCCTTCATGTGCTGAAACAGCAGTAAGTCTTGCATGGCAACAGTGCTGTTGTTGAACGGGTCTCTGTAGGGCAGGGCTGTGATTTTACAGCTCCTGAAATGCGAAGGGAAAATCTGCTGTGGCAGAACAGGGAACCACTAACGTGGCAAAACCCCATTTACCGAGCTGCTAAACTAACCGCCTTTTCATGTGGCACCTGATGACTGGGTATAAAGAACAATACAGTATGTCATACCACATCAAAATCAGGTCAATTATTTGTACCTTATTTTATGATCTTTTTTGTGGGGTGAGAATTAACTGAAAGTGATACCATCATTTATTAGACCCAAATTTAAATAAATGCCTTTGCATTCTTAAATTGGCACCTCTCAAGGGGGGTATAAGTGAGGACTCACTATATGCAGCATACATGACATCTGGGGTATAAAGTTCTTTGACTTTATTCTCTCAGAATAAGGTGTCTTGCAGTTCTGCAAGTTAGTTGCAACACTATTTCCTAAACTTTCAAAAGCTGAGCTTGTATTCAGGAAAAAAAATAAAAAAGCTTTGAGTACCTTCCTTCTACTTGTTAAAAATTTACCCATCTCTTGTCCACTGCTGTATGCACACCCCACACACTTACGTGCTGGCTTATCTGGTGTCACAAGATACATCTAATTTAGAATTGCATTTATTGAAAACAAAAAATAGTTATACCAAACTCCTTTTACAGCTCAGCTGTGTTATAGAGTGTTATTAATGTTTTAGAGTAAATTCTATGTTACTAATACACCTTCTTTGTCTTTTAAGGGAAATGAGACTACTTAGTGGACTCTCTGGATGAAGCTGATTTTTCCTGTTTCATTTTTTTCGTTGTCTGAAGATATTCCACCACCAATGTGATTATACTGCTCGTGTGACTAAATCCATTCATGAATGCAACTGTTGCCTGTCCCTGAGTAACCTCCCAGTGGTACACTGAAACCTAAGTCTTTGGCCCTTCATTACACTTCCTCCCTTCCCTATCAACCCCAACTGCACTGGAGGCCTTTTCATGAGCTGTCTCACACCATCCTTTAAAATTTCACAAGCCCTAGCTTTGTAAAACAAACCCCTGCAACTTCTGAGGTGCTGCCAGATGGTTAGCCTTCCTTTTCGGGGCTGAGGTACTTTACACAACACACTGCAGAGAGTTAATGATGCGCTGTAGAAGTTTGCAAGCATCTTAAGGATTCTTCCAGCTGCTGTGAATTACCTATGGTATGTCTGTGGTTGCCAAAGATGTTCTGTTGCAGTGGCCACTGGTCTGAAACACCTTCAATGGTACAAACCCTTTAATGTATTCTCAGTAGCACACATCGCCACCGGTTTGGCAACGAAGAGGTTGCTGATGTCATCAACAGAGTAGTACTGAAACGGTCAGTCACAGAGTTAAACAGTTCAGTTTGGCTCCTGGTGTACGCAGTCAGTTTGCCTGTCACAAGTATGTACGACACTAAGTCCCGCGGCGGTACCTTTAAGGAGATAGGAGCGAGTAGAGGTTTTGGTTAGGGCCATGTTTCATGTTCCTGTGCTTTTGTGTTAGCTTGGAAAGGCAAATTTGATACAGTGTGCTCTTGACAGGACAGCTTCTTGGCCCTCAGCAGGCAGTAACTTAAACTGCTCTGTACAATGCACTTTTCTTGACCAATACTGCACATATTCTGTCATCCTGCTTAAGGATATTTTAGCGATTACTTGTTAAATCTTTGAAAGTTGAAGCTTAACTTAGTCTTCCTTCAAGAGGGTCCACTCCAAATTAAATATTAGTGTTTTAGGTTTTTATCTCATTTAGTGTATCTCAGGGACCAAAAAACCTGCCTTTCGGTTTCCATGTCCGTAGTTTGAACAGGAAGTTGTCGCAAAGTGTGCTGGGACAATCCAAAACCCTGGCATGGAAGGGTAAGCACTTGGCCCCTGAAACGGGCCATTGGCATTCACAGGCAACATGCATGACGACTGAGTTGCGTCCACTTTGAGACTTTTTGTCCTCCACAGGTAAAGGGGCGATGCAATACCCTTACCTTCAGCTTCCCCCTCGGTACCCACAGCGTGAGGAGCGCCGGCCTTGCTGGTTAGGCCAGAGAACACGTGTTCTCACCTAGTGTCCTTTCATTGGCAGAGAACAGGTTAAATGTGGGAGCAACACGGAGAATTTCAAGGATGTGTTTAAATGCACTAGGAGTTAAAGGGAGTGGTTTTGTGTGTGCTGCTTCTTAAAGATTTTTGTCTTTAAATAGTCTTTAACAAAGTTGGTTTGTCTCTGTTAAACTAGGAGTAGAGGCTTAGTTTCTAAAAAGATGTTAAATGTGCGTGCGTCTGAAGCAGCGGATTGCACAGAAGTTCAGGTCTGTACAATATATTTAATATCCAATGCATATTAATTGCCTTTTTGTTTTCAAGTGCAATGACCTTTGAAAATGTGACTTGTAAGTTAGAGGTTAGAGGAGGAATATTTTTTGTCCTGTGGTTGCATGTAAAAATTCAACAGTGGAGATTCTTGTGCGCAGGGGACAACACAACATCCTTCAAATCCCCAATCTCTTAGAGATACTCAGATGTGAGGTTTCACAACTAAAATTGCTGGGCTTTCCACTTCATATCAGAGTGGTGAAGAAACAGTGAACCCACAGGAAAGTCTCTATACCCCTTACCTTTACTGGGAACCATCGCTGATCCCACCTCACCCCGAGAAACGGGAGTACCAGCAGCCTTTGGAGCACACAGGGCAAGGGCAGCATGCACCTCAGACTCTGCACTTCTGAGTATCACTTCTTGCCAAAGCCACTGAAGCACCGAACCCGGGAACGATTAATGTGGGAGTGTTGCCTTTGCCAGTGCTGCGTGTGGCGGGGCAGAAGGGTAACATGTTAATAGGTAGGAGGGGGCGTTTTTTTTGCTGCTTTTCTGATTTGTCTTTTATTGGGAAACACAAGCCCTATTACTTTTTCACAGAGTAAAAATCATTATTTTATTTTCAATTGTTGGTGCAAGTATTTTTTAAGAATTTCACAGCACTGTTAACTTTCTACCAACATAGCTGAAATATTGTAAACTGCGTGTTGGGGGGGGAGGGGGCAAACTGTTGAAAGTTAGCTTTTTTGTGAAGCTGTGATTTATTTTTTTCTATAAATTGCCAGATTTATAAATTCTTACTTGAGAAATGCATTAACTTGGTATTAAAATGCTGTAAATAAATGGATGTAAGCTGTCAGTTTGTTCTCACACGTTACCTTTCCAACCCGTTTGCAGTAGCGTGCTTTACAGGAGGCATTAGCATGCATGGATCCACCCTCTTTAGGTAACAACAGAGCACCCTCTTTGAGTATCACAGGTCTACACTTCAACTTCCTCAGGTGTACAGACCAAACACTTGGAGCGCTGCATTCTGCTCTTCAGTGACATACTGGGAAATTGCATGTCCTCAAGCCCCTCCGTGGCGAGGAAAAAGCAGAACACAAGTAGAAGGACAAAGAGGGACTCGGTCGTAAAACAGGCTTGATCCAGAGATCCCGAACGGCTCTGCCTGGTGGGGCCAACAGGCCCAACATTTGATCTTACACCAGGGGCTGGTAACTGCTACAGATTACAAAGTCATTCTGAGGTGAGGGAAGGTTTTCTGTTCATGAAACAGAAAACATAGCCAGGAGTGTAAGGTGCTTGTCTTGTTTTGAGAAGGAAGCCTGGGGGAGGGTGCATGTGTGCAGCACGCCTGCCAGACTCCTGTTTACTCTGTCTTGGTGTCAGTTCTATTCTGCACCTCTAGCACTGCCTAATTTTACAGAGACAGAGCCTTCTTCATCCACAGTCTTCAGAAAGTCTGTAGTGCCCTATAGCAAAATCAGTCATGTGAGTCAGGAACACAACACACACACACACCCACCACCCCCCCACCACACACACACACACACATACCACACACACACCCACCCCCCTGAAACAAACCACAGAGAAGGCATTTAACTATGCCGTGCAGAAACCTTAGGCAACACATCACACCAGACTTCTCCCTCCGCTCGTGTGTGAGACTCCAGAGTCACACAGCAAAATTAACAGCCTGCCCGTCTTCGTGCTTCACAGGAGCATACTCAAATTTCATGTTTCATCCAGCTGGAATATTATTAGATGAGAACTTTATTAATGTAATTAGTACCAAACATGTATATGCATAAAGAAAGGTAATACAGTATCTAGTTTTTCATTGGAGCTCAATACCAACAAGCTTCTTAACATCTGTATCAGCATCCAAGCCAAAAATCTTTCTTTCCTTCTGAAAAACCCTAGATTTGGAGCTACTGGAATGCTACATTACGAGCTGTTACACAAGCCCACTATGTTTCGAGGGGTTTTTTAATTATTATATTTGACTAGCATTTATGGAAGTAGTACTCATCAGTCCTAGAGAGAAGGGCAGGCACGTGAGTAGCAGCTGCCCTTTAAAGCTCAGGAATCCTGTGCCATCCAGGGGGCCCTCCGCAGGCTGGAGAGATGGGCTGGCAGGAATCCCGTGAAGTTCAGTAAGGAGAAGTGCCACGTCCTGCCCTTGGGAGGAACAATCCTGGGCACTGGGGCATGCAGGCAGCCAACTCCCCGGGAAGCAGCTTTGCAGAAAAGGTCCTGGGGATCCTGGTGGACACCAAGTTGAACATGAGGCAGCAATTGCAAGAAAAGGCCACCAGCACCCTGGGCTGCATCAGGCAGAACATCACCAGCAGGCTGGTGGCACACCTGGGGTGCTGGGTCCAGCTCTGTGAGGGCCAGTATGAGACACAGACATGCCAGAGTGACTCCTGTGGTTGGCCACAAAGGTGGTTAGAGCATTGGAGCACCTGTCATATGGGAGAAGCTGAGGCATCTGGGAGTGCGCAGCTTGGAGGAAGCTCAGGTATCAACACCTGATGCAGGCAGTAAAGGCACTGGAGCCAGACCCTGCTCAGTGGAGCCCAGTGACAGGATGAGAGGTGATGGGCACAAACTGCAACACAGGAAATCCCATTCAAGCAAAAGAAAAAAAAAAAAAAGTATCCTGAGGGAGCACGTTGCTCAGAGAGGTTGTGGAGTTTCCATCCTTTGAGATACTCCAGACAGGATGTGGTCCTGCTCTTGCTGACCCTGCTCTGAGCAGGAGGTTGGCCCTGATGATCTCCAGAGGTGCAGTCCTGCCTCAGCCAGTCGGCGAGTCTGTGATGAGGTCAGCCACAGCTTGTCTCCAGCACAGGCAGAAGGCTTGAGCCAGCTAATAATGGCCAGGGACACGGAAATGCTGGTTTATTTGGGCAAAACCAGCTCACTAGGTATGAATCAGCTTTCTCACACTGTTGTGTTTCAGCATTATTAAACTGGCATGATTACAGTGCTACCTAGGTACAGATTTGTTTTGGAAGAGTCAGCCCTAATGTGTGGGCTTGCTATCTTGCTCGGTTTCGTTCTGAGGGAAAGTCTTTTAAGCAGTTCCTAGTCAGAGTTTAAGCAGAATGACTGTTTCTCAGATTCCTAATTGCCCCAGTCCAATACTCCAACTTGTGTAGGGGATTGTGCCACCAGGTACTTCAAAGCAGCCCAAAAGGCGAGCAGGGGATAACATGCTTCCATAGAGAACACAGTTAAGTTGTAGTTAGCAAAGCCTAAAAATGTGGGTTCCTTAAATGTTTGCAATGGGAAGAAATCCGTTTGGGAGCCTTTTCTTTTTGCTTGTGGTGTTTTTTCATTTAACCTGTGGGCTGCTGATCTGAGGGCTCCTTCTCTGACAGTCCTTGAACGCATATCTGCTTCAGTTGGATGGATCATCACTTCTCAGTTCCGTGGGGCTGGCACTCTCCGAGAAGCGAAGATCCAGCAGCTCCAGCTTCCTGATCGCCTCATAGACTTCAGCAGCTCCAGCTTCCTGATTGCCCCATGCACTTCTTGGGTCTTGCACAACTAGAAAAAGAGCTTGCAGATGGGATGGCTTTGGAGATCAGCTGTCGCTGTCTAGAGCGAGCATTTTCCCTCCCAGCTCTAAAGAAGTTGCAGTTGCCTTCTGTTTGTTTTGACAACAGGGTGGCTTAGTCAGTGTGCTCAATGGCACCCACATTTCCTATCCTACTTCATAAACAGCTTCAGGAGATTTGGGTATCTCCCTGTTGTCTCGCAGGTGAACAGATTACTGAATACCTGCCTTAGAGCTTACTGTTTGACAGAGAAACTCAAGATGAATTACCTGTTCCCACTGGCTTTTATGAGCACAGAAATCCCTTCTGTATTACTGCTCCATGTCAAACAACAGGATGTTGTGTAACACAAACAGTGCCCCCCCCTCACATGAAGTTTCGGCGTCAACACCACTTTCTTCCACAAGTAACAAAGCTGAGTACGGCCCCATTTGAAGGAAGGCTACTTGAAAAAGCTCTGTAAATGCTTTCCATCTCTGTTTATAACTAGAATCTAACTCCAAGTCTTCTATGGACAGCACTGTCTGGAAATGAATGTGCCACTGCTGCTTCTCAACCTTGACTTTTCAGGGAGAATTGATTCTTCAGTTGTTCAGTTCCAAATAGCTGACTCTTTGGCAAAAGAAACTGCTTTTACAAGAAGAGCTTCTAGAGCTACACATACTGGAGACATCTGGTATTCTCCAACTTTTTTGTTCAATTTTTACTAAGGAAGAAGGGGAGAAGGGGGGGGGGGGGTGGTGACCTATTTGGACCATGGAAGAACACTGTCTTCATGATGAAGAAAAATATGAAATGGCAACTTTAATATTGTTCTCTACATAATGATTCTTGTGTCTCAGTTAAACTTCAAGACAGGTATTGTTAAGTCTCTTGAACACACTGCCCCACAGGAAATAGGTCTGTATTCCCAACACCAGCTATTCTTACTTGAACCATTGTTAGTTTACAACAAGACGCAAACCACTTCGTGTGCAACATGATGCCTCTACTTTGTGACCCTCTAATGCAAAAGCCTTAAAGTAAATAGATTTTTCCTTACCTGGGTTTAAATTTGAGCTCACTGATGAACCTGCAAGTGAAGAGTTGCCAAGGGCTGTCGTACCCAGCAGCAGATTTCAGATCATGCGATCATTTCTCCAACTGTTACCGGCCTTTTTGACTGCCGCTGTTACACCAACAAGCAACAACATTGCAAGGTTTGTCAGACTACCAAACGTTAGGTAAGGTTAAGTGAAATGCACGTTCATGTAATTAATTAATTAAATTGCACATGTTGTAATAGTGCTGAAAGATTTTATTTGCTGAACTTGAAATAGGTTACATCTTTATGCATGAGTATGTGAAATACCAAATCCCACTTGATGTGCAAATGAGGCATGTTGTATGTGGGAAAACTCAGGTTTGGCTTTATTATTTGGTGGGTGAGGTAAGCAAAGATAGGAAAAACATACCAGGATTTTAGCGGATCAGAAGCCAGTCTAATGCATAGATCGGTATAGCAAGCAACGGGATGGCTGAAGGTAGTAACAGTAGGATGATACAGGTTTACAGAATATCCTTGAAGATCTGAAATTGTTGGAAGATTTTGTTGTAGCTTCATTTAAAAAAAGAAAAAAATTAAAAAATCAGTTATTCCCACTTGCTGTTCAAAGTAGCATCTGTTGAAACTGCCACAGCAGCACTTGGCACAGTATTCTCAAAATGAAAATGTTGAAATGGTAATTTAAATATTTATGCAAAAACATGAGTCACAGCTGTGCTGCCTTACAATAGAAACAGAGATAACATCAGCACACGAGCGGTTCGTTTACACGCCGCAGATCAGCATTGCCAAACCCGCTTGCAGTAGGTGCGTAGCGCTGAACACGCGTGAGGAAAGATGGCGAGCTCTTTCATCACAGAATGTAAGAAAACCAAACCAAACCAGAGATGTGGCGATGCCTGGTTACAGAAATTCACTTAAGACTGTTAATGTCATGGATTTTCACCCAAAAGCCATGAGGTTGCAGAATGGAGGTTACATGGGGACCTAATAATCCATATGCACAAAGTAGCCATTAAGGTGTAATTAGGCAATTTCTTTCTCTCTGTGGATATTTAATCTCAGACACTGCCCAGACTGAGAAAGGAACCAATGTTCCATAGTGAAGAAAATGGATATAAGTGGCATAAGTCTGGGTTTCGTTTCTTTCTAAGTTCTTTCTAAGTTAGAGGTTTTGCAGTGCACAGGGCAGGGGTTCTTCTTATTCCGGCACTTGAAATTACTCTGAACTACAACCTCTGCACAGGCATCTCCAAGGTACCTCTGCTAGCAGTTGTTGGTTTATTATTTTGGGTTTGGTTATCTGCAGCATCACTTTTGAGTCTGGACTCCTTGTCAGTAAAAGCATGCCCGTTTCCAAACAGGAACGGTAAGCTGGGTTTCTCCATCTGCTTGAGTAGTAAGGTAGTGTCTGACCGTCTCAGGGCACATGTGATCATACATATAGATGCCAGACAGCATCATACTTTAAAGATACGTTCTTCAGAACATATACTCCTTCCCCACCCTTATAGAGGGCCATCTGGATGGTGGCCATGTAGACAGTCCAAAAGAAACACTATGCAGAAGAATGAGCTAAATGAGTTAAGTTACACTTAAGTCCACACACTGAGTGTTTCTGAGATTCAGAGCAGTACCTCTAAGGGGTTTTATGGAGCTGGTTTACAGCATGACAAGAACAGAGCACTGCTGCTGGGAAACAGCATTCGAGAGAAAAAAGTTAAAAAAGTATTTGATGCCCTGTATAGAACTCCAGACTGGTCTGGTATGGGAGAGACCTCAAAGTCCATCTAGTCCCACCCCCAGTCATAGGCAGAGACACCTGCCACCAGACCTAAAGCCACATCCAACCTGGCCTTGGACAGCCCCGGGGAAGGGGCAGCCACAGCTTCTCTGGGCAGCCAGTGCCAGGGTCCCACTGCCTTCACGGGGAAGAATTTCTTCCTACTATACAATCTAAATCTGCCCTCTTCTAGTTTAAACGCATTACCTGTTGCCCTATCAGCACACCACCTGATAAACAGTCCCTCCCCAGCTTTCCTGTAGCCCCCCTTCAGGCATTGGAAGGCTGCTATAAGGTCTCCCTGGAGCCTTCTCTTCTGCAGGCTGAACATGCCCAACTCTCCCACCCTGTCTTCACAGGAGAGTTGCTCCAGGCCTCTGATCCTCTTCATGACCTCCTCTGGACTAGCTCCAGTAGCTCCATGTCCTGCTTATGTTGGGGGCCTCAGAGCTGGATGCAGTACTCCAGGTGAGGAGGTCTCATAAGAGCAGAGAATGTATCTTTGTATAAATTCCATTTCCCCCTCTCCATCCCAGCTTCAGTGCTGAAGTCAGGCCCACCCTGTGAGCCTTTGCCAGCAGAGCTGTGTGACCCATGCCTATCAGGACACTTTGGTTGACGTCTTAGCACCCACGTACATCGGGCACAGTGGCAACGCTGTGCCTTTACTGCCTTGGTTGGTGCCGGAGGTGGGGGCTGGTCTGAAATCTCTGCATTACTGCAACAAAGCTGCTTTAGTGCCAGCTTATTTCTCTGCATTAAGAAATGCTTTTGCAGACACAGCCTGGGCACCTTGGTCTTCAGCTAGCCCAGGCTGTTATCAGAGCGATTTTAATAGCTCGTTTTCCAGGCCGAGTCACGTAATGTTTCTCATTTAAACAAAGCAGAGTAAATACAATCTATTCCAAAGTAATCTTTCTTCAGTCAAGACAAACTTTTAAAAGATATAGAAAGGAATTAACAGTAAGAGTTTATAAAAAGCCTTCAAGTGACAGCATCACTTCGTTTGGGTAAGTGCATAGGTAAGATCAATTGATTTCCTCCGGTCCCTTTTATTCCTTAGACTGATCTTTGCGAGCATCCCATAGGGTGGAAATTCTCCAAAGAACATAAAATCACATTTGTCACCACTTTAATTTTTCTACCAGAGCAGATGTTGAGGAAATATTGTCCTAACTGTGAAAAATTAAATTCCTATTTCAGCAGCTGGCCCAATGCATGGGACTCTTCGTGTTTAATCAAGGCAGCTCTTGTACTCAAAAGCCATTCGTACAGATCTTTATTAGGTAATTTATGATCTTCGCTTTCAACAAACACACATTTGTTTTGCTGCTTTGACCTTTCCATCATCTGCTAGTGCCACCTAAGTTAGCATTAAGTTAATGCCACAAGAGACTTGAGACAAAATTATAAATCATTAGGCCGTTTATAAGCAACTGAAATATGAAAAACCCCTTCTGTGTGATCATGCTGAGTTCTGCTGTGAATCTGAAGCTTTTGATTGATTAGAAGTTTAAAGCATAAATTCTATTTTCTGAACAAAGGAGCTTTCTTAATTGCATTTTGCCTTTGCTGAAAAGCACCATCTGTTTATAATTTTTTAAAACCACACATGTAGACCACATTCATTTCTCAGGAAAGCTGCATTCACTTATAACTGAAGGTATTCACTACAGAAGCCCTTTGTTTATTCACCAACCAAGCCATGCATGAGCAGCAGGGAAATGCTGACCCTTGGTGCACCTCATACACAGGTGGATTCTTGTCACTAGTTAAACCTGGGCCATCTCTTCAGGCATTACAATCTCCCCTGAGTTTACCCTTTGTCCTTCTGTAGCCACTTGTCTTGTAGATACCAAAGGAGTTTTACAGAATCATAGAATGGTTAGGGTTGGAAGGGACCTTCAAGATCATAAAATTCCAACTCCCCTGCCATGGGCAGGGACACCTCTCAATAAATTTGGATGCTCAAGGCCTCTTTCTAACTGGGCAACGAAGTTTTGAACCCTCTTTGTCAGTAAGTATGCAAACATTGACCAAGGTCACTGGTTTTCTGTCAGTCTGGACCCCATTCAGCCATCATCTTTATTTTTCTTTTCTTAACTCAGCTGGTTGGAGTGGGTTTTTTGTGGGTCCCCCCAGTGTGTTTAGTGACTAAAAATAAGCCTTAAATCCAACTAGTCATTTCTTAATACCTGTGCCAGGCCACTGCAGTGTGGTAAACACTCAGTGACTCACTATTCCTTTAAAAATACCACATCATATATCCCAGCAGAGATGAAAAAGGGCAGGGTCTCTTAGCCTTAGTTAATTACGGATGTAATTATCCTGTTTGGCATGTCCACAGTTGTACATAACTTTAAGCCCAGCTCTTACCCCATCAAAACCAGTAAGCCTTCTGGAGTTCATCTTGTCAGGCTTGTGGGTGTGTCTGGAAGTCTCCTGGCAGCAGTACTCCTCCCCCTCTACTCTGCCCTGGTGAGGCCAGAGAGAAATGTTTTGCAGATGCTGTCACCTTTCTTCTCACTGTTTCTGTGTTGGCTTTCGCACATGAAGAAACCCCACTGGTTTCTGAGAAACTGGAGAGGGGGGGAGAGGGTCTCTGCCTTTTCCAATAGCTGCTGTTTGCTGCTCTCCCCAGGAAAGAGACACTGTCAGGCCCAAAAGGGGTTTCTTTGAGGTAGTCCAGTCTGTGGAGAGCAGAGTTTCCAGGAATAGCTCCAGCTGAAGTCTGAGCACCATTGCTGAGGTCACAGAACCCCAAGGGAAGGATTCCCAGCCTGCTGCATTCATTCCCTTGAGCAATCAGGACCTGGCGTAATCTGGGTACCACATCCAGCCCTGCAGCAACAACGAGCTTTGCTGTTCTGCCCCTTCACCCCACGCAGAGGCCTTCCCAGTGCACATCCACGCACCAGCAGGGCATTCCGCTGCTCTCTATCCGTGCGTTAGGAAGACCCATGGTCACACTCCCAGGTGGCTGAGAAATGAGATCCAGCATTGAGTTATTTACAGCTATATCCAAAACGGGATTTGATGGCCCACCCATGACTCTGGGCCAGAAGGTAAAGAAAGCTCTTCATCAGGGAATTACTCACCCCAGCAGGGGTGTGAGGATGAGGATGCTTTTCATTGCCACCTGCCTCTCTGTTGCTGCTGGGCTTTTAACTGGGGAGGAAACTCATGGTGTCCTGTTGCTGCCCCAGGGACTCTGTGTGTACCAAACAGAGGCAGGCATATACCCCCCCGAGGGGCCTGGGCAACCTATTGCCTTCCTCCTGGGGACTGCAGATGGTATTCTGGCCACCAGCTCTTCGCTTTTCCACTTTCTCCCTCCCTAAGGATCATTTTTCACAAGAGTTCTGGATTAAAATTATTACTTGCATGAATGGTTTTATGTGTATATATATATATAGGGGTGTGTGTGTATGTGTGTGTGTGTGTACATATGTAAAATATGTGTGTGGATATACATAATGTATGTGTGGATATATATATCCACACACATATATTAAAACTTCTAACATTCACCTTTTCAATCTTTTCTCTCTCAGGCTGAAGAAGAAGACAAAAGTAATGATATTTTTCACATCATGCAGTGTTTGAATCATTGGACTTGGCAGCATGTTTCTGCCCTCTACCTGGGCTTTGGAAGGCAGCTCTTAGACAGAAGGGCTGTTGGGTCTGCTAGAACATTCTCTTCTCTTCCCTTTATTTCTGTGTACCTTTTATTATTTTTTTTTCTCTGTGCAGAGTAGTAGGGGCACATCAGGAATATTTTACTTAATGTTTATCATTTTTCCATTACCTCCCTTTCTTAAGAGAGGAACTTAGACTGCAGCGCTTCGTACAGTCGCAGGATGTCAAATAGCTGATTTTAATTTTCTAGACTCCCTATTTTAAATTTAAATGGTATTTTCTTCTTTTTAATGCATTATTCTCTTAATTATAGCCTGATATTGTTTTCTGGTGGGGGGGGGAGTGTGTGAATACAGGGGTTTATTATTAGAATGTAAGAAGTTCACACACTCCTCTAAAATGAAAATTTGAGTGGGTGGATGAATATGTGAAATCCTCGTAATTATTGTGCTTTCCAGACTGCAGGGTGGGACCTGTATTATTTATACTGTATCGCAGATCCATTACATATCAGCTGTGGTGACTCAACAGCTCCAGCTTAAGTTTTGAGTCAGTCTTTGTCTCCTTGCGTGATCATTTTCATTTCAAAATACCCTTCATTCTGTTTCTGTTGTTCCCAGTGAGGCCAATGAGCGATGCTTGTGTAAAATACACCACAAGCAGTTGAAAACCCAGAACCTAAGTACTGCTTAGAAACAGTTTTTGATGAGAGCGTTTCTATTCCGAGCCATGATTAGCCTTTTAAAACCAGCCAAGTGATTTTTAGGGAGTTCATCTGGGATAAATACCGTATTGAGAGCTGTTGATTGGGTCCCTAAAAGTCTGTGGGGACTGATCAGGTCCTGTTTGCACATTAATGACGTTTTCAAACACTTAAACTTCTTCAGAGCGAGCGAAGAAGTTTTGTGGGTGTGGGCACAGTGGCTGGACAGTGACTGTGACTGAGGAGGTGGTTTATACCTCAGCACTTACCAAGACTGAACTGGGATGGAGAGAAGGCAGGATGCTTGCACTTTGTTTTCTCCAGTAGAAGGAGCAGTTTGGCAGTGCCCAAGGACCTGTTTTTTATCCTTCCCGTAATTAAGCAATGGGCAATTAAGTGCAATTACTGGGAATAAAATGACTTGAGTGTCCAATGGGGTTTTTAGGAGCTCAAGGGAAGCTGTTGCCAGAAATCACTGTGCTGTGGCTGCTGGCATAAGAGTTGCTGCCTGCCTTGCCCAGTGCAGGGCATTCCTGGGGAGCCTCTGGCTTCCCCTGACTCTGGCAGCTCTTCCCACCACGGCAACCTTTGCAGAGTCATCTCAGGGCCTTTGCTAGGCTGAGGAGAGCGGGTTGTGGGGTTGTCACCAGCATCTGCACGTCCTCTTTCACTGTTTCCTTTATGAGTGTTGGAGGGCTGCTGGTTGTAGGGTGATGACTATGAAATGAAGAAGCAGCAGCAGTCAGTCACTTGCTCTGGTCACCCTTTCTGCCTAATGCAGATCTCTCAAGGGAGTGGTGAGTGGGTGGTCCACGCTGCCCTCCCCGAGCACAAGCTTCAGACAAGTGCTGCACACTGCTCACATCAAGGGAGACTTGTCCTTACGTTAACCTGCATGGGGAGATCTTTTCCTCTATTTCTTCTTGTGCTTTTCCCATCTCTTAGCTCTAACTTGAAGGATGGTGTGGTGGTTTAGCCCTAGCTGGAGGCCAGATGCCCACCAAAGCTGCTCTATCACTCCCCTTTTCAGCTGGACAGGGGAGAAAATATATATTGAGAGGTTTAGGAGTTGAGACAAGGACAGGGAGAGATCATCTCATAATCAGTGTCATGGGCAAAACAGACTCAGCACAGAATAAAGGAAAGAAAACCCAGCCACACAAAACTACAACAGATAGGCAGGGATTTCAGTTCCCACCAAGAAATGTTAAAAAAAATATATCTTAAAATAAAAAGTAAAAAAAACCCAAATAAAAACAGTAGGAAATATAAAAATTAATATTTTTTTTTAATTAAAATTAGTAAAAAAAAATCCCCAGGACAAAGTGCTGGATGTCATAGTTCTCATCCCGAGAAATGTCTCCACTCAGAAAAGGTGTTTAACCATATTTCAATCTTAAAGGAAAAAGAGGTAGCTGTGTGTGTTTCCAGAACAAGAAACACATTTGGAACGATGTGCACAGGAGCAGGAGGTCTGGGTTCCTTGATGAGCGAGAATGACAGGCGTGCAGACCCAGCCCAATATCCCTTTAAACAATCATCCTTTCAGGAGACCCAGGGAAATACAGAGAACAAGACAAAGTAGGGAAATCTTGGTGCGTCCCTCACAGCTCACACCTTTGAATTCCAGGGGGCCTGAAAAGCGAAGGGAAATCACCAAGTGTGAGGACAGGGAAGCAAAACTGGAGTAAGAGCTTTTCAGGGAAAAAGAGAGTTTGAAAAAGCAAGAAATGTTTCCTTGCCTTACATTCAGAAAATAGTTTGATCAGTAAGAGGAAAGGCACCGACCTTTCTGTAACTCAGTACTTGTTTTGTGTTACATTTACCCTCTGAAAGGCAGGTCATTGCTGAATTAGGTAGTAGAACCTTGGAAAGTTAAGGACATTTGCCACCCTCACAAGCTTTGTATAGGTCGCAGCGACTGTTTATTTATTTTGGAAAACTACTAGCAGTGTGTAAGGAAGAAGAGTTCCAGCTGCCAGGCGGCACACCTGAGGCTGTGAATACCGTGTGAGGGCTCACACAGTCACAGAATCACAGAGTCCAAGTCCAGGTTGGACTTGGTGATCTCAAAGATCTTTCCCAACCTTGTGGTTCTGTGATTCCCTTGCAGTGCCCTGCAGGAAAGCTGGAGAGGGACTTTGTCAGGGAGCGCAGAGACAGGACAAGGGGCAGAGGGCTTAAGCTGAAGGAGGGCAGGTTTAGATTGGATGTAAGAAAGAGATTCTTCCCTGTGAGGGTGGTGAGGCCCTGGCACTGGCTGCCCAGAGAAGCTGTGGCTGCCCCCTCCCTGGCAGTGTCCGAAGCCAGGCTGGATGGAGCTTTGGGCAACCTGGGGTAGTTGAGGGTGTCCCTGCCCATGGCAGGGGGTTGGGACTAGATGGCTTTTGAGGTCCCTCCCAACCCAAACCAGTCTGTGATTCTGTAACTGTATTCTCTTTACATGGCTGTAGGGAAAACATTGGCTCTAATATTTAAGGCCCATTTTCATTATGAGGTCACAATCTAGACCTCATAGCTTCATAAACAGATGAAAAGAGATTGCTGTTTATTTTCCCAGTTGCTCCAGTTCGAGGCAGTAACATAAGAGGGCATGCCTGTGACAAACTGGATTTTGGCAGAAGTCTCAGAGGAAGGGAGCTCTTTTGTATCTGAGGTTTGAGACATTCTCTTTGTACCTCACTCAGACTGAGTCTTCAGTCAAATTGGGTTTGTGCAAGAGGCTATTTTTCAGTATGAAAAATGGCATTCCAGCTTTGATATGTAAACTAATGGTTTCAATTAATTTATTTTTTGTGAACAGAAACTCATGCACCCAACTGTAATAAAATAGCACTTGTGTCAAGCCTGAGTCATAGGGCCTCAGTCCAAGCAATCTCACCATCATTTTTGTCTGACTTGATGTGTATCCAACCTGAAGGATAATTGGGTTTGAATGGACTGAAGGCAAACATATTTTACATTGTTCTTCTGCATTCTTAACACTTTGTGTTTACCTACTTCAATTTCACAAGAGCTGTTAAGGACCAGCTAATGCTTTGTACCTGCCTGTGGGGAGTGCTTTATTTTCTTTTATCTTGGTGCAACATGGTTTGGGTCTTTTTCCTATTTTGTTGTAACTAAGGGCGCTCCTTTAATCTTGTGGGGAGGGGGTTAACCTGTATTGAACTATTTGATTGTGCCCTGGTACTCGGCATTGGCGAGGCCACATCTTGAGTGCTGTGTCCAGTTCTGGGCTCCTCACCATAAGAAGGACATTGAGGTCCTGGAGCGTGTCCAGAGAAGGGCAACCAGGCTGGTGAAGGGGCTGGAGGGCAAATCGT
Organism: Gallinula chloropus; assembly: GCF_964237585.1. Classification (NCBI taxonomy): domain Eukaryota; kingdom Metazoa; phylum Chordata; class Aves; order Gruiformes; family Rallidae; genus Gallinula; species Gallinula chloropus. The sequence goes on along the minus strand of NC_140085.1, from coordinate 125,510,311 downwards.
ATGAGGAGCAGCTGAGGGAGCTGGGGATGTTTAGCCATCGAGTGGGGATGTTTAGAATCGAGTGGTCGATTGAAACACCAGCCTACCCGGAAATCTGTGTAAATGCCATTTACCAAACAGAAGGCAAAGCTGAACACTTATACCTCTGCTGACAGCCCAAACCCAGGGTTGCAGCAGGCTTGTCACACCAGAACGTGTGTAACCACTGAAGCTCCACGTGAACAGAATGTAGCTGTAGCGCAGCTGTAGAGCTGTCAAGCCTTAGGTACCGGGAGCTGATATAACGGAGAGGCCAGGTTAAGAAATTGCGTGCATACTGACGTATGTACCTAATGCTCTCCACCCTCTCCCAGAGCCGTGCCCCTCTGCAAGGGGTTAGAGCAGAAGATGGACTTCTGCAATCCACCCGCCACTACGGAGGAGAAGCAGGTGCCCCCACAACCGAGGCTACAAACAAGCCACCATCCACTACAGTAGATAAAACCACCCCACTCCCAACGCCTTCCCGCTCGCAGGTAACAGTGACGAGCTCAGCGTCGCACTCAGAACACCCAGCAGCCCATTTCTACACCTGGAGCTGCATGGATCATCCATCACCTGAATGGGACTCCTGCCCCCAGAAGCTGCCCACACCTGCAGGAACAGGGCTCAGAGCCCAGCTCAAGGTTCACAACCGCCCAAGAGAATCGCGTTCACCACTGAGAACAGGACCCCAACATCCCTGGAACAAGCTTGCTACAGCTACGGGCTCAAGGGAATACCAGTGGCAACCAGATCACGAGAGCACAAGGCTGTTTTTCAAGTGTTCCCTACCACATAGAAGGACAAATGCAGGGTGTGACGTTTGCTTAGTTTTATTAATTTATTTTTGCAGGAATCTGCAACTCGGAGTATGCACTTTCTGGAGGTACCATGCATGCATAGCCTCTGAATGCTTTTATACAATTTCATCTCTTAGTAGTAAGTTCATTCACAGCATACACAAATCTAGAATGTAGACACCATATATACAGGATTAAACAAGATCGGGTCTTCTTTTTCTTTAATGAAAAAATTTAACAGGGTTTCACACAGCAGGAAATATGAATTAGATACACTGGTGCCACCATAAATAAATAAGTTTCAAGAGCACAGTTGTTTCTGTTTCTTTTCTTTTTAGATGGGTTTCAAAGGTACTGAAAATCCAGGATTATAATATTGCATTAACTCCATTGGCTTCTGATTATCCGAAACCAAGAAAAAATATCCGCGTTAATATTTCTGGACACAGACAGCAATGACAGCCCCAAACTGGAGAGACCTGGGGAAATTCAGCAATAGGTAATGTTGACATTCTGAAAGGAAACAAACGCAGCAGCACACAGAGACAGTACTGACTATGAGATGTGATACCTGCACGCGTCGTCTTTCTCTACGGGACTGAGTCGCCGCGGTGCAGAGCGCGTAAATTCTGTGGTACCAAACAAGCTGACGAATTGTTTCTGTCCAGCTGTCCCCTTCTCCTCAGGATCATCATTTTCACATTCTAGGGTACACCACTGAATTTTAAACCAAAAGAATCATCATCCTGATGACAAGCTTGTTTTTAACGCATTTAATGTTCTCACATTCTTCTTAAAAACATTCTCTATTGGTTTTGTTTTGTCCCTGTTTGAACTCAAGTATTTTTATTTCAGTTTCAAGGGTTGGGTTTTTTTTTTTTTTTTTACAATCAATATTAAAAGTATTTAGAAATTGAAATGAGAGATGTATAGCTAGGATAGATAAAGTAACTGAAGGAAAAGGTTGGGTTTTTTGTGGTTTTTTTTTTTTAAATGTGATTTAGTAGCATATCATAATCAGAAAGTACTGAGACCAGCTCTTTTAAGAATTATTACACCTTTGCACCACACCTCCCATTTTTCAAGGGAAACACACACACACACCACAGACGCACAGATACACAATTCAATCTGATCTAAGACTACATTTTACAAAGTACTTCCTTTTGCTTGGCTCCCCACCCCTTTCCTCTTCACCCAAACAAGACCAATAATTACAACAAATTAAAATTAGATCCAAAGTTCAGGATTGCTTTAGGTTTACTATGTTCTGATTCGGTTTCCACAAGCCCCGCTCTAAATAATTTCTTTAAGAACTACAGCAGTATCCTATAATTAAAGGGAATTCATCTTAATAGCACAGTAAATACAAAATAAGCTTTATAAAATTTCAGTGAACAGTGAAATAACTTCTGAATATCTGAATGTCCAAGTCAGCCACGAACTCTACCACTCCAGTAGCGTGGCTGAGGGAAAGCTCAGTCATTAAGGAAAAAAAAAGAGAACACAAGTAGTGCATTAAACTCAACACGATGGCGTCAGCATCCCACCACTCGCACACGCACACAGACAGACACAGAAGTTTTATACAATACAGTGCATTTTGTATGCCAAGCTGACATAAGGGTTTTATGTGCATTCAATAAATATTACATAAACCAATCTTTTTGGCATAATCTACAATTCAGTTGGGGTGTGAACAGCGTCACCTGCTTTCGGAAGGAGAAAATGGATCTTCCAATATTCGAAATACAGTTTACATTCTAACAAACTAAAAATATTCAAGCACCATGTAAAGTCTTTACTATTAATGTTTGAGTACGGGCATTTACAAGTAAAAGAATACGACAGGAGGGTGGGTTTGTTGGGTGGGGTGGGTTTTTTTTTTGTACAAGCAACAAATGAGAGCAATTGAAAAACTGGAGCAAAATTAGCGGTACGAAGGAATCCGTTTGCAATTTAATGGCACACATTCAGTTTTCCTAAAAGTATCTTGCTGTCACAGTGCAGCCTTCCTTCTCTTCCTCTGGTGAAGCTACGACTAGGATTATAGCAAGGCTCCAATTATGTTTATGACAGTTCAGGGATCCACTGGACTGCATGCATTTCCCCCCCCGCCCCTTCCAAAGCGGTGTGTATTCTGCCTGGGAACGGCACAACTGTACTGATGTGCGACACACCTACTCTCATTTGCTGTCACTTCAGTTGCTATCATTTTGCAATTCCAGCAAAAACAAATGCTTCTAGAACCTCAGCAGAAGTCCAAATGACCAGAAAATTGAAATAGTACAAAGGCAAAGGCATCACGATAGAAAAGCCATGAAGTTACCGGTGTTGTTTTGAGGAATTCATTATACAGCTGATAACAGCAATGGCACTGCTGACCCCAGGTATAGTGCTGCTGCTTATCTGCTTTCTAGTTATCTCCATTTTGTCAGGCTGTCCACTTGCATGAAAAAAAAATTAATATGTGCCTTCTAACTTCACGTGACAGCAGTTTTTTGACCCCTTTCCATATGGGAAGGGTCAAGTTCTGATGCCTTTGACTTTGTCTTGCTCATCAGCGGTGCACACTGATTGCTGGAGATCACTTAGCTTATTTCAAATTATGCTGAAGATTTAATTAGTGCAAGAACATATTGAAAAAAAATGCCAGATAAAAATATTGGTTCCTCGTCTGAGATCACAGCTTGCTTTTTACTGTTCTCTTAATAAACTGCAGAGAGAGAAGACACCAGATTGAGAAACGCAGGCGAGATGAGCTTTCCTCCTCCCACCCCTTAACAAAGGCTGCTTGATTTTCAATTGGGATTCGCACACACGATTGTTCTGCCACAGCCCGACACGCTGGCACACGGCAAGGGAACTGCGGTAACCGACCCTGCGGACGTGGCTGCCATGAGCCAGCAACAACTGAACACGAGGCAGCTTAAACCTCTCCTGGTCAGGTTTAGCTAGCACGTTCTGCCTCACAGCTGGGGAGTTGGCTACTGTAACTCTGCTGGTGTGCTGGGCTGCCTGACCGAGTTACGCCGCCAGAACCCCAGCGCACACCGTGCCGGCTTCTGACCAGCACGCAACAACGTCCGGTTCAGTCGCCCGGTTGTGTAACAATCATTCAGCTGCCCAAACCCAAGGTCGATTTCACAAGTATCGAGTGCTTTATTACAGCAACCTGAAGCATCCAAACAAATTGAACATCACCTTTATAATACAGTATATCATTTATGCATAAAAGTACCAGGATGATTTTTCAGTTGCGAGTCTTGTGTTCTTCACCCTACAGCAAATATTTCATGACCAAAACAAAAAGAATGCAGTGTGTCATTTCTCTGGATCTGGCATCTGCTCTTTTATGCAGGCTGGTTTATCAACAATGTGCAAATAAACCTTTACTGAAGAGCTAATCGATTTATTGTTTTTCAGCTAACTTTGAACTGGGGCACAAAGTACCTTCTGTGCTGTAAACATCATGAATTCTTCACAAATTGGAAGCTGAAAAGGCCTAAGGAACTGGGTACAAACTCTTCCCGTACACAACCATGGCTGAGCTCAAGGCTTGCCAAACGGAATCTGGAGTAGTCTGCGTTTGGCATATGTCACTGTGCTGCTGCGGAGCACAGGCTTAGAAGACTGTTGTATATAAAAGCATACTTTCAGCTTTGAAACACGACGGCCTAATGACAGCATGCAGCAGTATTTTCATCTGTAGTATGGTAGAATTCATTCTCAGTTTATTACCGGTGTTGACACAGCCAGGTGAGCACTGTACAAGCAAAAGGGATTGTAAAAAATTCCTCTGATTAAACTCTCTGTAACACTCATACGGTATCTCATTTAGTCACCTTAGGCTACTATTTCAAACAGCAATTTTTTGTAGACATAAGTTACCCTGAAAAAAAGCAGCAATAACAAATACCCTTCTCCTTGGATTTTTTTTTTTATACATTGCAAAATTTATCGTTGCATTTACCTGTCTTCTTTTTCAGTAGCTTACAATCTAGAAGCACAGGGAGCCTTTGTTTTCCAGCTAGCTGTGGCCAGGTTAAGTCAGCTCTGGCTCTTCAGATTTTCTGGTTAAGTGTAACATTTCACACCATTACTAAGAGTCCTATGATTTGAATTTTTCTTTTTTTTTTTTTTTTTAAAAAAAAAAGGTTGGTTTTTTTTTAGAGCCACTAAGCAGTATCTATAACCACAGGACTAAACACCAGTAGTTATTTGCTTTCCGGTATACATTCTTCCCAAAATTAATCCTTTTACATTTTCAGGTTTCTTTTTCTGCTTTGCTCACTGCAATGGGATGAGAAAGAGCTTCACCCTTTCTTTATTTTTAGTGTAGCACAAGCAGAAACATCTTAACACATTACTCCCACCCCTTGCAATATGAAGATTGTTGATTGGCAAAGGCCGGGCAGATGGACTGAAAGGTTCCCCATGTTTCCTCCTCCCACAGCTGTTGGCTTGAGAGCCTGTTTTCAACCCGGTGCAGCCCTCTCCTGATTTTCAGGTGTATCGCGGCATCTCACACTGCTCACAGCGGTTTAGTGCTGGGTGGTTTAGGAAGGTGCAGCTATCGCAATTCCATGGAGCCCCCTCAAAGTCTTCATCTCGTGGCTGAGTCCGTGGAGTCTGTTTGGAGCTGGTTTGATGCTCTAAAAAAAAAAAAAAAAAAGCCAAAGGGAAACAGTTTTTCTCATTTCAGAAGAGAAGGATCATAGACAAGACCATGCTACTGGTTTGTCACCTCATTAAGCATTCTTAAAATGAACACGGAAACCTTTCCACTTCGGTAACATCAGAGGTCCTTTGCTAAAGCCCTTCTAATTCATCTTGTGAAAGCTGAGTATTTGAAGCATTTCCTTGCTATGAAGAGTCACATAACCACACTGCATTGAAAGAAAAGGAGCGGTCACCGCTGTTAGGTCACCGCTACTGCTAAAGGTTTAACAGCTTAAAATGTGCTGCTCATACGCAGCAGTCTCACTGAGTTCTAAATTCCCATAACCCTCCTTTACCTGAAGGGAAAGACTACTTCCAACTTAGTTCCTCCTAACAGTCTGGCAGGTCACATATATTCTGCATCTTTTTCTAACATTTACCCAGGCTGAAGAAAATAAGAGTATAAGTGGTAGACCTGTTTCGAAACAAGATGACTGTTACGGCTTTGCAGCAGAGATGTGTGTGTGCAAAGCAGCACTTCAGTCTGTTTTCATTCATAAAATCAGTATGTGTGCAAATCATACATTAAGTATTAACCCACAGAAAGGCTCGGTTTTCTGATGTCTCCTACCACCACTTCAAGACCTCAGGTTATCTACTAAACATGACAAATGCCGTTAGCACTTGAAAGAACATTACAACACATACCTAGAAGGTAAGATTAAGGTAACCATCTGCTAAACAAACATCTGTAGAATAATTTTAATTAAAGAGAATTTCAGTTGTAAAAAAATAAATGACTGCAATTTGCAATTCAAAGCGCACCCGCTGCTGTCATCTGTAAGAAATCTATCAGATGGCTGCTGACAAAGTCACTGCAAACAGCACACAGGGAACATATCCCAGTATTGGGTGGTTTGGAGTTTTGTTTGAATCACTAACAGCAGCTATGGGACTTCAACTTCCTTTTAAGTTGCCACACACTAAATATTTTATTTTATGGAAAGGTAAAGCGCTTTTTTTTAAAAGAGGGAGGGGAAATTTCTTGGGTTATGAATGTAAAATTCAACTGCAAAAAGCTTTAAGTGCTTACCAGCAAACTAGAACTTATTTTCAAAATTCAGATTTTCAAGCAGACTAGACAATTACTAATTCAGAAGAGTGACTTTTCCACTAAGAGCTTTAGTGCCTGCTAGTTACAGTAAGAGGAAACACACACAGCATTTCCAGAGAAAAGATCACTGTTCTCTCTGTCTCAGAGCACACAGGATCCTAGTCTGGCTATTGCAGCAGAAAGGTACAAACAGCTTAAAAACTCCCACTAACACTTGAAGCCGTTCTTTTAACAGATTTCAGGAAGAAAAGGAAAAAGCACCCGAGACAAAAGGTAGGATTATGCTCCCAAATCACCACTATCCACAGTGGAGTTCAGAGAGCAACTGAGCTACGCGGCCACTGGGTGTCTACCGAGGGTGAGCAGAGTCGCCCCGGGATCTACTGACTCAATCTCCACGGGGCAAGAACCGAGAGTCACCGCGTCGCTCAGCGGGGTATCAGTCCCAGATGGGGTACCATTAGCACCTCAGAAATCAGTAATGAATTTTTACAAGTGCAACGCTGTTATCTCTTTAGACTGATGTGAAGAAACATGTTCTGTCCTGGTCCTTAAAGTGTCAGAAGCTCTTTGCTGTGCTAAAACTTCGGGGCTACTGTGGAATTGACACTACATGTATAGGTGAAGTCTGACCCATCAAGTTAAAACATAATTAAAAATATAAATGCAAATTTTAAAAAGCTGCTGAGACCAGTTCAACTTGCATGAAAGATCCCAACTAAACTATAAAATCCTAATTAACATATTAGATGACAGCTGAACAAACCTGACATAGAGCTTTTAACCTAGAACTATAAAAGCCAAACAAACCCCACACAGTCGGAAGCTCGAGTCAACATGCCACAATCTGGATACTGTCAACTCTTTTTCCAATAGTGAACAACAGCATTTGAACCAACATATTAATGCAACATCCGTTTGCAACAACCTGCTGGATTACAACAAGCTGTAGCCAGGATTACCACACCTAAATAAAAATGTTCTGGTTTAGTTTGTATATAGTGAAAAGCTGTAATAATTAGAATTGCTTCTTGCTATCACAGGGGGTTTTAAATAAGAAAAAAAAAATCCACAAAACAAAAAACAAACCCCAAGCTTTTCTCAATGCATATTATAGACAACTTGACGCTTGTTTGTTGACCTACCCTTTTTATATGGCTTTGGTGGCACAACTGGACCAGGCTCTATGTTATCATAGAAGTTACACGTGGCTTTCGGATCAAAGTTCCCTGTCAGAAGAGAAAAGAAAGAAAGAAAACTCCAAGGTTATTTACATGCCTATGCCAGTGATGTGAACTTCACATCCCAACCTAGAGACTTGTAAGGAGTGATAGAAGTTTCTCCTTGGCCTCCTCTTCTCCAGGCCAAACACCAACAGTTCCCCCAGCCGCTCCTGATAAGACTTGTGCTCTCGGCCCTTCACCAGCTTTGTTGCTCTTCTCCGGATACACCTCAGCACCTCAATGTCTTTCTTCTAGTGAGGGGCCCAAAACTGAACACAATATTTGATGCTGGTTCATATTCAGGCAGCTATTGACCAACACCCCTTGATCTTTTTCTGCCACGCAGCTTTGTTGTGAACCAAGTGCAGGATGAGGCACTTGGACCTGAAGCTCATACAGTTGGCCACATCCCATCAGTCCAGCCTGTCTAGACCCCTCTACAGAGTCCTCAACACCCCTGGCCCAAATTGGTGCCCTCTGCAACACTCCCATCAACATTTATATTAAATTTTTAAAAAAACTATCAATTCTTTACCTCTAGATTGAAGGAGATCAACTTCTTTCAGTGTACAGTCAACATTTATCTGGAGTTGTCTGTTGAGACTTCTCAATCTGGTCATTTCCTCAGGCTAGAAAGAAACAACCCAAAACAGTATTTGTGGGAAAGTCAGTATCTTCTCTGGCACAGAAAAAGCATTCCTATTCATTAACAACTTCATTAAAAGCTGAGTTTTATGTTTTCAGTGCCTTTACTAAAAGGTACTGAAAAAAACGGACAATATTTCATTGTCTGTCCTTTCCCCCTTACCTAATTTATTCCATAAAGAACATTCCTGTATTGGCATTTTGAGGAGGAAAACAAATCACACCAACAAAAAAGAAGTTGCTTAATATTAAAATGCATTAGTAAGAAAAGATAGCTGAGCTCAGGTTTATAAAAAACACACACCTTACAAAATTCTGTATAAATTGATGACTTGCTACATGAGTTTACATCAAGAGGATTGGGAATCAGAATATGAGCTGCAGTTCACATTAATTATTACTTGATTATAACTGAACACGGTCAGAAGTTTATTTTCTTGCACCACCTCACGGAGCTCCAACATGCCAAGCCTTCCAGACCAGTATATTTAAACTGCTCAATGCTGCAAGACAGTAATTATTCTTAACAGAATAACCAGTTAGTTAAGTCCATATATTTGCCTTGCATTAAGTAGCCCCAGGAATACAAAGTGTACTCAATGCTAACAGCAGTGATTATTAACATGTATGTAGGAATAACTACCCTATCCTAGGACACATTCTAGCATTAGAGTCAAAAGCATCACAGAATGGCTGAGTTTGGAAAGGATCTCTGGAGGTCATCTGGTTCAACCCCTCTGGCCAGACAGATGGCTTTTGATTATGAGTATGAGCCAGCAGTGTGCCCAGGTGGCCAAGAAGGCTAGCAGCATCTTGGCTTGTATCAGAAACAGTGTGGCCATCAGGTCCAGGGAAGTGATTGTGCCCCTGTACTAGGCATTGGTGAGGCCACACCTTGAGGCCTGTGCTCAGGTTTGGGCCCCTCACTACAAGAAGGGCATTGAGGTCCTGGACCGTGTCCAGAGAAGGGCGACCAGGCTGGTGAAGGGGCTGGAGATCAAATCCTATGAGGAACAGCTGAGGGAGCTGGGGATGTTTAGCCTGGAGAAGAGGAGGCTGAGGGGAGACCTTATCACCACCTACAACTACCTGAAAGGAGGTTGTAGAGAGGTGGGCGATGGTCTCTTTGCCCAAGCGACAGGCAATAGGCACAGGGGGAATGGCCTCAAGCTGCACCAGGGAAGGTTCAGATTAGACATTAGGAGAAAGTTCTTCACCAAAAGGGTTGTGGGGCACTGGAACAGGCTGCCCAGGGAGGGGGTTGAGCCACCAACCCTGGACGTGTTTAAAAGACGGGTAGATGAGGTGCTCTGGGATATGGTTTAGTAGAGGACAGGTATGGTTGGACCCGATCTCAAAGGTCTTTTCCAACCTTGTGATTCTGTGATTATTTCCAAAGATGAAAACTCCACTACCTGTGCCAGTGCTCAGTCATGTTATGGGGCACCAGTGGAAAGAGCCTTGTTCCACCTCATTGCACCCTCCCCTTCAGGTATTCACATACATTAAGATTCCCCCTTGAGCTTTCTCCAGGCTCAAGTTCCCAGCTCTCTCTCCCTGTCCTGATAAGAGAGATGCTCCAATCCCCTAATTACCTTTGTGGTAGTCCAGTTAAGTGCCCTTCACTGGATTCTCCAGTTCAACTCTGTTTTTCATAACTGGGGAGCCCACTCTTGGAGACCATACTCCAAGTGTGGCTTCACCAGTGCTGAATCAAGGGTAACAACTCAGTCCTTGCTGGCAACACTCTGACTGCAACCCGTTAGCATTCCATGCCACATTACTGGCTCATACTCAGCTTGGTCTCCACCAGAACCACAAGGCCTTTTCTGCAAAATCGCTTCCCAGCTGTTTGATCTCCAGCTTATACTGGTGCCTGGGGCTGTTCCTCAGTGCAAGTACTTAGCACATCCCCTTGCTGAATGGCACAAGGTTCCTGCCAGACCACTTTTCCAGCTTGTTGAGATCCCTCTGAATGACAGCCCAACTCTCCCAGTTTTCTGCCATCAGCAAACTTGCTGAGGGTACACTCTGCCAGGTCACCCAGAACGTTAAGGAAGATGTTAAATGGTTTCAGATCCAGCATTGACCCCTGTGGTACACCACTATTTAATGGCCTCCAAACAGACCTTGTGCCACTAATTACCATTCTCTTGGCTTGGTTGTTCAGCCAGTTCTCAATCTACCTCACTAGCTGCTCATCCAGCCCACATGTCATCAGCTTCTCTGTGAAGATCTTACAGTTACAGGACATAATGTTCAAAGCCTTACTGAAGTCTAGGTAGATGTAGTTTTTGCATGTCTGGGTTCCGGTGGATGGGGCGGGAATGCAGGGGTGGCTTCTGCAAGAAGCTGCTAGAAGCTTCCCCTGGGCCCAACAGAGCAAACACCAACCAGCTCAAGGCCAGACCTACTGCTGACCAAGGCTGAGCCCATCAGCAATGGTCACAGTGCCTCTGGGAATCACATTTAAGAGGGAAAAAAAAAGGAAGCAGCTGCTATCTACCACCAGAGAAGGGAGAAGATCTAAGAAACTCTGCAGGCACCAAGGTCAGTGAAGAAAGAGGGGAGTGGGGGAGATGAGGTGCTCCAGGTGCCAGAGAGATTCCCCTGCAGCCCATGGAGAAGATCATGGTGAAGCAGGCTGTCCCCCTGCAGCCCACAGGTGATAATGACGAGCAGAGATCCCATCTGCAGTCAGTGGAGGACCCCATGCAGAGCAGGGTGGAGACACCTGAAGGACGCTGTGACCCTGTGGGAAGCCCATGTTGGAGCAAGTTCCTGGCAGTGAAACCTGCTGCACGTGGAGAGACCAACCCAAACCAGAGCAGGTTTGCTGGGGGACTGTCTCCAGTGGGTGGGACCCCATGCTGGAGCAGGGGAAGAGGGTGAGGAATGCCCCCCAAGCTGAGAAGGAAAAAAACTTATGAGGAACTGACCAAAAGCCCCATTCCCCCATTCCCTGCCCCTCCCTGTGCCACAATGCAGGGTAAGAAGGGAGCAAAATCATGACTAAAGTGCAGTCTGCTAAGAAGGGAGGGGTAGGGGGAGGTGCTTTAAGATCTGGCCACACTTCTCATTACCCAACTCTGATGTCACTGGGTGTGCAGGGTAGTATCATCAATTAGAGACTTTTGTTTCCTTTATTCTGTGCTGAGTCTGTTTTGCCCGTGACGTTGATTGTGGGATGATCTCTCCCTGTCCTTATCTTGACTCCTGAGCCTCTCAATAGGTATTTTCTCCCCTGGTCCGGCTAAAAAGGGGAGTGATAGAGTGGCTTCGGTGGGCATCTGGCCTCCAGCCAGGGTCAAGCCACCACTGTAGACAATAACCACTTCTGTTCCTTCATCTATCAGGCTAATCTTGTAATTCTAAAAAATTATCAAATTGGTTGAACCTGACTTCCCCTTAATGAATCCATGCTGACTACTGCTGATCACTTTTCTTGTCCTTCATGTGTCCCAAAATGGTCTCCAGAATTAGCTACTCCATTACTTTTCTGGGATCAAGGTGAGGCTGAGCAGCCTGTAGTTCCCAGGGTCCTCCTCCTTGAAGGAAGGATTGACACTTGCTCTCTTCTAGTCTTTGGACAATTCTCCTAAACACCATCATCGATTAAAGATTACGTAGAGTTGCCTTGCAATGATACCTGCCAGCTCCCTCAGCATACCATGAGCTCATGTATGTCCACTTTACTTAAGTATTCCCTGAGTTGATCCTCTTTCACCAGCCTTGCTTGCTCGAGATTCCTGCAGGCCTGTACAGACTGAGGCAAAGGCAGCATTCAGTATCTCACCCTTTTCAATGTCCCATGTAACCCAGTCTCAACCCAGCAATGGGCCCACATTTTCACTATCCCTCTCTTTGTCACCTATGTACTAATAGAAGCCCTTCTTTCTGTCTTTGACTTCACATGTCAGGTTCCACTCCAGTTGGGGTTTGGCTTTCCTAACCTCATCCCTGCACACTCACACAGTGCCTCTGTATTCCTCCCAGGAACATACCTGCCAAATGCTGCCCTGAGACAGGCAAGACATACAGAGGCCACAGTAGTTAAGCAGCTAACAGCCCCTGCTATGCTTCCAGACCACACCTCTGTGCATCACTTACGGCAGTACAGTAAGTCTGAACTGACTTGGCTAACAACTAAAGGAAGTGTGAATTCTCTCTCTAAGAGCCATACAGATATTTGGGCTAGAGTCACTTGCAGGTGGAAGTCACACAGATAGGAAGAATCAACAAGGAAGAGAGGAGAGGGAGGTGCCAGCTATTTGAACCAACACCACCACTGAAAAGTTATTTGGCACACCCTGCGCATATCAAATGGGAAACAGATTATCCAGGAGATGCAGCTACTCAATCAACAAAACACTTCAGTATGTAAAACCTTGTTGCATGAACACCAAGCTGTATCTGGCTCAGGGTCTTTAGTCAGACTTGGACACACACTTTTATAGGTTAGGAAAGTAACTATCTGTTCAGTTTCATGGTCCCGAGAAGCACAAGTGTACAAGTTTCAGAAATTTCGTTGTGAACACTTAGAAATCTGGACACATACCTGTTTCTTAATTTATAAGAACTGTCTTACAAGCCAAAAACTTACAAAAAACCATCTCCAAAGGCTGAAAATTTTAAACTCCCAAATTATTATTTTATTTTAGTACATGAAAACATAGAACAAACCAAAAATATTGTATCTTGAATTAAAATACTAACAAATTGCTTACTGTTGGAGTTGCAGTTGTACAGCTAACTCTCCGAAGCCGCCTCTGCATCAAGTCATGCTCCATACCATTGACTTCGGCTTTCAGGCGTTCGAGTTCTTCTTTCTCAAGCTTGAGCTCCTTTGCTAATCTCTCCATCCTTGCTCGCTGATGTAACAGCAAGGCTAATGTTTTACATGGAAGAAACAGTTACTGACAGAGAAGAACCTGGGAAACTCAATTCTTAACTTACGCGTAAGAGTCATGAGTGACCTCGCTGGAAAACAGAGGTGATCGTAAACATGCAGCCGAGTACCAGTGTGAAGATGCTTTCATGCCAAATGAACCACAATTCAGAACAAAGTTCTTCCAGAATAAAAAACACATTTTAGACAGTAACTTGAAGTTGGTATTACCATTTTGGTCAAAGCTTCGTTTTTTGTGTTTTTGAGACGAGAAAGACCAAATCCCAAGGCACCTGTACAAGGAGACAGCTTCTCAGGATGAAACCGCACCCTGGGTATATTATATAATACTGTACCGACAAAAGAGATAAACACCAGAGGTGAGGTCAGAAGGTAACACACACTTCCTATCTGCTGCTCAATAGCAGCTGATAAACTAGCCTTAAAACATTAGCCACATGTCAGTCCTGAATTGGTTTTTTCACCCATGGATTATGCTGTGAAAAAGACAAGTAGTCTTAGCCTGTCATAGTGTGCTGTAATTCTCAGTAAGTTCCCCAGTGCCCAAAGGCAAAACTACAGAACTTAATATTAACAGACTAGAGAATCCAAAAAATAAGAAGCAGGAGTAGCTCATGTGCTTCAGCATCTTTAATTCTGCAACAGAGCTGATCTGTTGTCCTCTAACCTCTCTCTGCTGTTAATCATTCCCTTATATTTTGCCATGGTACTGAAATTTGTGACTCTCCCTCACAAGCTGATGTTGGACTCCCAGAGCAGCCTGCGAATGAATTTTGACAAGCTGGAAAATAATACCCAGTTTCTGCAGGAAGAGCACTTCTCAGTATTCCATCGTGATGCGAAACTAGCCAAGTTCACTAGTGTGATGCCAGGCACTTCCTGATCTGGGTCTTTTTACCTGATCAGAGTCGACTAGGCTGGAGAAAAACATGAGAGATTTGCTGTGGGCATTCAGTCCCTCGTGCTGCTCATACAGCAACGTTCCAGCAAACTGTTCAAATGTATGATGACACAGAATCTGCCAAATGCTGTTTCATACAAAGCACCAGCCAGCACCTGCCCTTTTCTTCACCCCCATCCAACACTGGCAAAGAAAAGCCACGTAATCTCTTGAGAGTATTTGCATACTAGCTAAAAAAAAAAAAAAAGTTAGAAGAATAAGCAACAATATGACACAGCTTACTGGGGGAGGATAAAAAACCCCAACAGTCAGGAACATAAAAATGAGAGTCTTTTTTATCAGACGTCAGTAGTCTGTGAAAAAAAGCATCACTATACTTCGGATTTTGCATGGATCCACCAGTTCAAAGCCAAAGAATAAACACTGAAAATCTTATCCAAGAATAAAATCATATGTTTTCATAGTATAGGCATCGGTATTACTGAACAGAGCTGTTCTCTACATTTGAGGTAGCATGTCATCCAAGTAGAGTTTAAGAGATCACTAAATTTAAAAAGTACAAATACCAGGCTGTGTGATTTTCCACTATTAATGTCAAACTCTGTGTGACTCCTCCAATTTAACACCTGACATGGCTGTATTACCCAGCTCCACATTATACTCTCATACAACTCATCAACCATGACTGACACCACAAAGAAACAGTGGAAGCAGAGCGACTGGAATTCAGTTTTGGTAACACTATTCACATTGGTTCCTATTAAAAAAGAAAATTAAATAAGCTTGGTTCCCTATATTAAGCTGTTAAACATACTATTCTCTAGGACTCCTTTGTGGTATTAAGCAATATTATGTTTATTCTTCTACAATTTAGTTCTATCAAGAGTTCAGAGTGCAGAAATACCAGAGGCTATAATGATGTCCCAGCTGTGGCAGGTTATTGCCAGTAAACCCAAGAGCATATACTAACTTGTTTTACTGGGTTTGTTCTCCAGATGAACAAATGTAGTCAAAGATAAAAAGGCAAAACCAGATTTCTACATTTCAGAATGGTGGTTTTTTTGTTATGCAAAGCCACTTAAAAGTTTTCTCATATAACTACTAATCTTTAATGAAACCACAATTGGAACACTACCAAAGTGTATGGCCAGAGAGTTACAGACCTACTAATGTTTGTTCCCCTTAAACAGCATTTCTAGCTGGGGCTACCAGGCACCAAACCGCTCTCCTGTTGGTGAGTTTGAATGACTCACAAGACCTAAAGTGAAATAAGAAATCAAGAGCTACAGCACAGCTCTCTAAAGCAAAAGGAAGGCCAGAAGAAGCAGTGGAGGAACAGACTCTTTTCCAAACACAACCCCGAAACAAAGCAGATTCTTTAAATAATCACTGCTGATTATCATTCTGTCATCAGCCCAAATGATTGGTTTGAATGTTTACAGACCGATTATTGGCTCAAATTTCAATGGTTCAAATCCACAAAGCAGGTTACTCTGAGGAAAGCAGTTTTCAGCTAAAGGTTACATTTCATCATTCATTTATTTTTCATAAATTTATTTATTTATTCAGCTAAAGGTTAGATTTCATTATTCATTTAGTTTACAGTTATACATGTAAGACTAAGTAATTTAGTCTTACATTTATAAATGTATACTAAGTAATTTAGTCTTACATGTATAAATGAAGAATTAATTACGTTCTATCCCTATGCAACAGAACACACTTCCTAAAACTGTCTGCCAAACTCTTCCTCCTCTATGAAAATTCTCAGTGGAAGTAGTAAACTTCTGAACCAGTTCTTCAAAACAGTTACTTTTAATACCATTCAACACAAAAATATGACTTGCATTGACACCCAAAGTGATTTCAGCTGCAATCCCCCTCTCCCCTCTTTCACTTAATACTCCTCAATCTAAACCTATTAAGTTGGATTAAAACTCGCTGCAGAAGTTAGTGCTGCAGGTTTTATAAAGCACCTGAGTACAGAACAAATATAAACCCCAGTGAGGTTCACATGTAACTTTATGGCACAGTTCTCCAATGCAGAATTTGCAATCGGGACGCACAGTGTATGAACAAACCACCGACTCTCGTTAGCTGCAGTGTTTTCTTTTAGGAAATTCTCTTAACATCAAAAGCATAGCAACTTTAAGAACCTCAGAAATTCTTTATGTGTTAGACTGGAATTTGGCAAATTTTTTTTGAACATGAGAACAAACTCTCTCATTAGTGATTTTTAGTGCAATTTCTATTCTTCTCTGCACAGGTTCAAGAACTCCCACAATACTAAGAAGCAAAATCAAGCTGAAAATGCATTTCACAATATGACAGTTTGCAGGGTGAAACATTTACCTTGAGTGTAAGCATAGTCATCTGATCCAGAACTAGAACTTCTCTGAAACTTATGGCTTCCTTTTTCTCCTCCAGATCCTGGGATTACAGAAATAGGCTGAATAGGTTCCGGTGCTGCAGAACGCTCTTCTTGGTCCACTAAATTTAAAAGATTCTCAGTCGGTGCTCGACCTACTGTGATTTTAAAAATGGTTGGGTTTGGCTGAGATACCATTACCCGAGGAGACTGTGTTGGTGCACCTGTAGGTCCAGTTGGTTGAGTGTAGGTAATATATACTGGATTAACACTAAATGGAGGTTTGGGCTGACCCGACATACCTCTTGATGGAGAGCTTGAAGGAGGAGTAGTGGCTGCATACAGCTGGTGCTGGTTTCGTTGAGATGGTTGATTACTTATTGGTGACGGACTTCTGTTCATTGCAGTCCCAGGCCTTTGCGGTGGCTCAACTGTAATTTCTATTTTATTCATGGAACCTTTGGATAAACTAGGTCCAGCAAAAGGAGGAAGATACGATACAGAGTGACCGCCTTGTTTTTGGAAAGTCTGGGATGCTTGTTGATATGGATGGGGTGGAACAGTTGAAGGACTCGGAGGCATGAAAACGTGTGAACTCTGATGACCCAACTGAGGAGGCTGAACCTGGTGCTGAGGAGAGCCAAAGGGGGAGGGACACTGGGATGCGGGTGGTGATCGAAAAGCTGTCTGAGGGATCTGGGGTTGTTTAGGAGAATACTGAGAAGGTTGGTAGTTCTGTTGATGAGGATAGACAGGTAGAGGACGGGGAGTGTAATGTGGAACTGGGCCCTGTGGCGATGAATGCCACTGTGTATTCTGAGGAGTCTGTCGTCCTGAAGAACTTTGAGATGTTTGTCTTATATAAATAGAGCCAGGAGTCCCATAAAGATTGCTTGGAATCTGTGGAAGAATTTGTAGAGCTCTGGGTACACTCTGTCCAGAGGGGAGGTTTTGTGATACTGTAACAGTAATGGGATTTGTACTGTACCGAGGTATGTGCATATACGTGGGAGGAGGGCCTTGCATAGCAGACGTGTTCATTCCTGGTTGTATGGAAGATGGCTGTGGAGGTGGCTGTGGAGGAGGAGTAGCTGCATTTCTATTCTGGTCATTCATGAAAAACGGATTGTAACTAGGAGAAGCTGCCACAACAGCGGGAGCAGAATGTGGTTCTTGGACTAAGCATATCAGCTGTTTACCTGCTGTGCGTTGTGGATCAATATGTCCATCGCTTGAACTGTGTACCAGTGTACGACCACCATTAAGTTGAGCTCCATCCCCTGCATGATAGCTGGTATGAGGATGAATACCCAGATTAATGTGCAAAAGGCTATTTCTATTCATTCTGGTGTCATCAGGGCTATGGTACTCCATATATAAGTATTTGTTGCTCTCCTGTGCGAGGGCTCGACAACAGGCATCCAGGTTGTTGTTGTTCTAGGAGTAAGAATGGACAGCTATTATTGTCAAACAGCAAAAGAAGAAGCCACTCACTGCTCAGTGTTCAGCAAGCATTCAACTGAGGCTGCAATCAAGCTTAGCTTGAACTCAACTAGGGATAACATTTCACAGACGTGAATTGTGAAATAAAGGTGGTACCTACTAGGTCATAGTAGGCAAGTAGTGGAGTCTTATACCATTTCAAAATAACACATAAGTATGAAAAAACTATGTCTCACAGATACTACTAAAAAGACTTTTCACACTACAAAAATAAAATACACAGACTCTTAAAAACTGGTTACCATACCTGAAGCATGCACTGAGATACCACCCCTTCAGGTATCTCAGGGAAACGTTGTCGGAGATCGTGGAGTACCTGCATGTCGAGTTGTTGGCTGCCCTGCGCCATGCCAGATTGATGATGTTGCAGATTACCAAACAATGGAAGTCAACAAGCCTTCCAATGATTATGGTCTTCTGAGGCTTCTGGCATTTTCTGTAAGAAAACACAATAATCCATCTTTTAAATCATAATAATAGAATCATAGAATGGCATGGGTTGGAAGGGACCCCAAGGATCATAGAGCTCCAACCTCCCTGACACAGGCAGGGCTACCAATCTCCAGGCCTGGATCTACACAAGGCTGCCCAGGGCCCCATCCAACCTGGCCTTGAACACCCCCAGGGACGGGGCATCCACCACCTCTCTGGGCAGCCTGTTCCAGCACCTCACCACTCTCTCTGTAAAGAACTTCCCCCTAATATCTAATCTAAACCTTCTAAACCTTTAGCTTTAGCCCATTCCCCCTTGTCCTGCCATTGTCTACCCCTTTAAAAAGTTGATTCCCCTTCCATTTATAAGCTCCCTTCAGGTACTGGAAGGCTGCAATGAGGTCCCCTCACAGCCTTCTCTTCTCCAGGCTGAACAAACCCAGCTCCTTCAGCCTATCTTCGTAGGGGAGGTGCTCCAGCCCTCTGATCATCTTCGTGGCCCTAAACAACAACTTTTCCTCCTTCCCCGGCTGCATGTGTAAAACAATGACTGTATTATATTTCTAGACATCAAGAGAGATGATGGGTTAAACACAGGAGTGGGAATCCTCAAGTCTCACATTCTGATATTGAACAGCATATCACAGATACGTCTATCTGCCATTTCACTGGAATGTGCTAGTTCAGGTCTGTGCACAGTTCCTGTGCAGGACCATGTAGGCATAACTTTATCAGGTCTGCATAAAATTAACTGCTACATATTTACTCCAGTGAAATTCTGAAAAGTTTGTAGAAATGTCTGAAGCTATTGCAAAGAATCCACATCTGCCAGAAAACTAAGTAGCAGGATTATCCAAAAATACTCCTCTAGTAATAGAGCTTAAACTCTTTCCTCTTTACATCACTAAAAATCCACTATGGTGAAAACCCATCTTTGTGAAACACAACAAGAGTTAAAGAGAATTCACAGAATCACAGGGTTGGAAAAGACCTTTAAGATCAATTCCAACCATTCCCATGCTAGGCTAAACCTAAGTACCTCATCTACCCTTTTTTAAAACACATGCAGGGATGGTGACTCAACCCCATCTCTGGGCAGCCTGTTCCAGGCCCTGACGAGTCTTTCAGTAAAAAATTTTTTTCTAATGTTTAGTCTGAACCTGAATTTAAAGAGTCCTTTTTTAGGATTATGATAAGCACCCATTTAAGATTTTTTTTTTTTTTTTTACCTATTACATTCACACTAACATGATTAGTGACAAAAGCCCCTAAAATTCCATCCACTTCAGGATTCTTGCTTTCAACAGCAAGCAAAAGATTCAATCTGAACTTCAATACCCAAGGACTACGAGAAGGCAAATACAGTCTGAGTCAACAAATGCCTTTCTCACTTGTGGCTCATGATCACAGCAGTAATCAAAATGTAGCTGAAATCTAAGCAAAGATTCACAAAGGCTCCGTGTGAAGGTGGAGCATGACACAGCCCCTGTAACACGTCTGTTACTGCTAAGCTTCAAAAGCCTTTCCAGCATTACGACTCAGTTGAACACTTAACTGCAGAGAATGTAGCGCTGCGCTCAAAAACGGAAATGAAAGTCAGATACCAGCAGAGTTGGCATTCAAGTAACATATTAGATATTCAAAGCTCTAAGTTTAAATCATGCTTATCTCAACCTCTGCCCTTGTGGGTGGCAGACAGCACAGTTATTCCAGTCAGCTTTCACTTGTTAGATCAGCTTCTAGCAGCAGCCTAGAGCAGTACAACAGATCGGCACAAACAGATGCAAAGCTCAACACACTAATGAACTCCAACAGCTTCCTGTACCTTTCTTCAGACTCTTAACTTTCATAGGAAAGAAAACAGCACATACATCTTCAAAGAAATAAAAAATGTCAGCATTTGGGAAAATAAAAGCTTTGGTGGGTGGTGTTTGGGTTTTTTTTTGTTATTTAGAATATTTAATAAGCATGCCTTTCTTTCGTTCACCTCTTTCTAAATACTCCTTCCTTTCTTTCTTAAAGACACCTAACAACCACCACAGCAACAAAA
Organism: Gallinula chloropus; assembly: GCF_964237585.1. NCBI lineage: Eukaryota > Metazoa > Chordata > Aves > Gruiformes > Rallidae > Gallinula > Gallinula chloropus. The sequence goes on along the minus strand of NC_140085.1, from coordinate 125,489,683 downwards.
TCAGAAGTTGATTGCACTATCTGGGCACTTTGTATGTGGACAGCTGTCAACTGACATTAGCATTCATTAAATAGCACACATGCTTACAGGAAGGGTTGCTCTCTGTCATATCTAATACATTCTCGTATCCAGTATCTGTCACATTACAGTCTCTCAAGATAAACGAAACAAGTTTAAAGAACAGTAAGATATGCAAATTATCCTGTTGTGATTTAAGAAACGCTACAGTAATTTACACTGTATAATCACAATGCAGTTCTGTCCACTGCAGTAATGATGCAGATCCCTTTTCTTTTAAAGGGAAAACAAGTTACCACTGCCTACAAGAGCCAGCTGAAGCTTCCTATACAGCAGGGAATCTTTCATAAAACTTGTTTTTCATAAATGACAAATATCACATTCTGAAAGGCAGACCACCAGCAGAAGTGTCAAAGAAAACCCGACAGCAATCTAAGCCCTGTTTCTAGACAGCTCTCCTTTTCCCAGGAGGCAGGGGGTGAAGTGCAGTAATGGAGCAGTACCCTACCAGAATAAATCGCCATTAAAATCCTGCTGAATAACAATAGTCCCTGAAAATCTGAAACAGAAGATAATAATTTTAAGAATTTGTATGAGTAAAAGCCTTTGCATCACTCCTTAAATCAAATGTAATACGGCTGAGCAGACTAGAGATCCACCATCAATACACGCAATGTTTTTATACAATGATTTTATAATAATCTGCACTAATGATTTCTCTGATGTTTTCTAAAGCTTCCTGAACCTGTGGTGAGTAGAAGTGTAGCCCTCAGTAAGTGGCAGTTACTGGCCAACTATGAATTTTATCAAAGTTCTCTTCTCAACACAAATAATGGACAACTGACATTTCCATTTTCATTATGAAGAGATGAAGCTTCCAGCTGCTACAGTTACACAGCCAGCCTTGAGCAGTCTCCAAGAAACCCAAAATAATTGTCTTGACAGGCATGAACACACAACCATTCAGGACTCCTTAGATTCCATGGCTACACCACTGTGGAAACTTGCTATTTTTCCGCCCATACCCCAGAATTCACTAATGTAGTACCCGGGAGCACAGCTTTTTGTCCTGCCTGCTCTGCCTGACCTGCCTACAACTGACTGCACGCGTTCTGCCCTGAGCAGGCAGGAACTGGCTGGAACACAGCCCTCGCTGCCTGTGCTGCTCCACAGCATCGGGCAGGTGGAGAAGCAAGCTGTTCAGAGAGCCAAGGGTTTGCACTGCAGATGAGCCCGCTAAAGGTGCTTAGACAAGAGCTCCTACTGAGCCACAGGAGACTAGGAAAGCACCCTTGAAAGGTTCCTCCCCTCACCGCACGCACAGACCAGGGGACGTGCCGAGGCGCACTACCACGCTGCCAGCCTCACAACTGCTGAGAGTGCAGGGAGCAGAACACACCAAGAAACCAACCCAAAGTCCCAAGGAGAGCAAGCCAGCTCGTAACTTTGGAAAATGCTGATGACACTTTTCACATCAAATTTCACCAGGATGGAATAAACTAACGCTGCCACAAAGGCAGCAGTTCTAATGGCAAAAGCCACAGGACACTGTTGGTCCCACTGTATTGATGCACAGACGTGACCTACAAGTGAATCTTTGGGATTATGCAGAATGCGACTCAAGTCCTAAACAACTAATCAGCTTTTCATGCCTTTTACATGCCAAAATTATACGTACAGGAAAACAGTATCCCAAATTCAATCATCCCTACTTAAGTCATTTGTGTACCTGGCAAGTTAAGGAAAAAGTCAACAATCCCATCAATCAACTGATGCCCCTTTTCTGAAAGAAAGAACAAAAATTAGAGCTACTCGGTACTCCTCATAGCTGTGTTCAAATATGTACAGAAGGAAATCCATTTCCCTACTATTATTTCTGAAGCACTAAATCATCTAAAATGAAGATACAGAAATCATCAGTAACGAGGTCCAATTGAAAAATAAATTAGGTTGGTACATAACACTATCTGGAAGTTGATAAATGATGTACTGGTGTACACTTATGCAATTACAACATATGCTGCAACTGAAACAACTTCTGAGTGAATTTCCATGAAACAGGTTACCTGGAGGTCAGATGCTCAGGCCTCATCAATTTCTACTTAAGCCTTAAGAGTTTTATAACAACACTTGGGCCTTGATGGGTAAGAGAGAAAAACCAAGACAAAACATAATGATAAACAAGTATATATGTGTATAAAAGCAACACTTCAGAGGCATCCTGCTTCTATGCATTTTACATAAATCATTTCATCTTAAAAGATTGTTTAAATATTTAAGTTAGAAGGATGATAAAAACAGACAGATTCAAGTAGTCTGGTAATTTTTTCCTCTGAATATTACACAAACGTAATTTCTTAAATTTCATTGTCCTGACTTTTACTCAAATATATGCTGAAAACTACAGATTAAAAATGGGTACACTGAATGTCACTCACAAGAACTTAACGCAGTATTTTAAAATTAGTCCGTTTTCTCCTTGTTCATCTCTCAAAGCATTGAATCTACATTTTGGCCTTCAGATTTATAAATGCAGCAGGATTTTTTTTAATTTAAGCACTCATGGGACAATTCCTTCAAAACACTTGCATGGGACTGACAGGCTTTTAGCCAAAAGGTAGAATAGGTCTGAAGGAAAGCTAGCAAAGCTAGATGGTCTATTCTGCCTAAATACTGCAGGAACCGGAGTACAAAGATACAATGAAATTTAGGTGGACAAAGCAGTAAAACAATAGAAACTTCTTAGTTACAGAATCTTCAGAACAGAAAGAACAAGATTAACACAAGTCAGCAAGCTGAAAGAAAAATGAAAACATGTAACATCTCCAACAAGCATAAATGGCTTTGACTTCAGAGGCTTTTAAACACATGTGCAGTAAATCTGAAATAGCAAATCCAATAAACAGTTACACAATCCAAACTCACCACAGTAACTCCTAATTGTTATCTGTTTAAGTATAATTTGCCAATACCAACAACTCCTTCCTGTTTATATTTGCAACTGGCACTTAGGCATAAAACTTCTGAGTGACACTGGTGTCAGTGCTACTCGGACCTTTGTTCTTGTTCCGAGTCAAGCAGAAGAGCAGCAACAGTCTGAATACCCTCCCTGAACTGGAACTGTCCTTATTTCTCTGGTAGTGAATAGAGGAAGAACTGCAAAGAGTGAGGACAGGAACCAAGCAAGCAGAAAAAGATAAAAAATTCTAAAATTGAGTTTCACTGATCTAGATCAATACAGAGAATTACTTCTACCAAGAATGCCAGGGTAACAATGAGATTGTGTCCAAAAGGAAAATATGGTGTTCTTTAAATGGAAAAACAATAATAAAAACACAACACTGATGTGTCCATCACTTTAGTAAACGTGCCATTCATTTCGTTCCGTTTCAAAGCCACGCCAGCCCGACTGGCTGCACAGTGTGAGCTCTGAGTGAGTGACATTTTACATCATTTGTACTGAATTTATTTACCAAATGGAAAGCAGCAGTGAGTGCACCTTGTGAATCGTATTCCTTCTGGAGGTAATTCTAATCCATGAGATGTTTCTCTCAGTTTCGTCGTTAACCACAGTTCTTGAATCTACCTGTCCAGTTTTGTCATTGCATTTCTCCTACTATTTTTTTGCCTTGAAGTTAGTCTCAAGAACAAGGGACCACATCTTTTTGAAGAGAAAAAAAAGCCTGAAGAAAAAATGTCTGCTCTAGTCCGAAAAGTCTTTCAGAACAACACAGACCATGCAAGCTTGAAGCTCAGGAACACCACAGACTTGCTCTACAAAGTAATTTTACTACAGTATGCAGCAAGTGTTGAGTACACAGAGTGTTTAGGAAGTTAAAAAAGTTTTATATAGATCACAACTTTTTTATATATACATAATTGAAAAAAAGAGTTGCTTAGTAACATACATTAGGACATTCATGTTTCATGAACTACTGACTTCAGTACATATATTTAAGGTGTCTTACAGTATGGAAATAATCCTACCAAAGTGTCTTCCAGGTACTGAATTACCGTGTTCTCCTTTGCCTGGCACAGCGTATAACAGATTCTCCAAATAATCTATTATTTTCCCAACTGTAAAAATTATTTGTCATAGCAGAACACAAGCAAAGATTTAAGCTGAATTTACAAGATTAGCCTACTTACTAGAAGTAGCTTTATTAAACCAAATGACCCAAGAAAAATGGTGAAAACATTCCCTCTTTGACAGAAGTAAAGTATCACCTATTACAGCTTCAGCACTTATATTCAGCAACTAGTTCAAAGCATTTATTATCTCAGATCAAAAGAAAAAACAAAACAATAAAAAAAAATCCCCCAAACTTGGGCAAGTTAAGTCCCTAAAGACAAAAACTATTCAGGGCATTTTTACATTTGTTAAAGTTTCTTGAATGAAGTTACTCTAGAAGTTAGGACTGATGTCAGTTTAACTGCTACAAGAGATGTGGACAAACTTAAACTTCCACTGTCTCAAGTGTCCCCTGCAGATTTAGGTACAGTCCTCCAAGGATGCAAGATTTACTGCATAGAAGGCAGCATGAAAAAGCAGTGAGATCAGATGTAGCGAGTGCCAACTCATACAAAACCAAACAGATTTCTCCACCTTTCTTCCCACTCAAGTCAACCCTGCTGAACTAACTCAAGCTGCTAAACAAAAAAACCCAAAACCAACAACCCACCACCAAAAAAACCCACAAAAACCCAAAACAAACCAAACAAAACCAACCACCCACTTCTCGCTGGTTTAGTAAGCTTTCCCCGCAGAATGCAAGGCCCACTGAATCTCACACCAATACAGAAAGGAAGAAAAAAAAGGGGTAAAAAGGGTAAAGGGACAACAGGACCAGGAACACCACGTCCCTCTTCTCAGCACAGGTAAGCCAACTAATCAGTCAAAGCTGTAAAAGAAATGCACCTTCACCTGAAGCAGAATTTAGAGCTAAAGACCCAACGCTGTTCTTGTATGAACAGAACTAAATCAGGGTGGAGATCTTGTCAAGTGCCGTCAGTACTGGAGTGAGAGAAAACGCTTGTGGCACCGCAAGAGCGCTGACTGTCAGCTGGGCTCAGGAGGTACAGCAAGAGGTCGGAACTGAAACTGTACTTCAAACTCCACGTCACTTCCCCACAGTCCACACAACACTGTCCTTTGCAAAAATTCTTCCTGAAAACCGATGGACCAACTGATTACAGGCAGCCAGCTCTTTATCACTGATATGATTATACCCTCTACATCTCTGTTGACGCATTGGTTAGATGCTTCCAAAGGTTAGAATACCCTCCGTAGGCTGCATGCCAGTAGTAAAACATGAGAAGGCAAGAAGGGAATTAGCTCAGCTGACAGATTTAGAAAGCACATTATTAGACAAGGTATTAATATCTTCTGGGTTTTAGCTAACACTCTGGTTTTAACAAATAAATATCATTTTGGCCAAAATCTACGTCACTACACGAACACATCCTGATTCAACTTCTGCATTTCAACACTCCAGCAGATGTTAAGGTGTGTAATTATTGTGGTGCTTCCCATGACTGCAAACGTACAGCAGAAAAGCTGTTAAATAACAACATTTCTGTAAATGAACTTGTATAAAAATATGACATTTGAAGATGACTCAGAGTTGCTTCACACAAAGGATTAACTAAGCAAACCCGTGTTTTTTAACATCCCATCCCACACATACCTACTGGTTAATAGGCATCTGCACCCAATTATAACCTTATAAACATGCCTGGCATGAGACCTGGCTGCAGATACAATCACGTAATCTCACCTCTAATCCTTGAGCAGCCTTTGGAACCACTGCTGGCTTAAATTCAAAGGTGTCTGCAGTAAAACATTAAACTGACTGCAAATGGATTAAAGTCAGCACACTGTAGTGATTTTAGGAATAATAATGAGAAAAATTTTCTACACAAAGCTTCCATTTATTTAACCATTCGTATAAACAAAAACAATTGAATGATTCATCCCACTACTGTCAGAACACACATCAACCCAGCTAAAACTTTGGATTGCTCTTGCAGCCAAGGCAGGTAAATATTTCTGTGGCAACATGACACCTTTACAAAGATTTGCTAGTTGCAAGATCTTAAAATCTCAGAGACAGGAGAAATTGGACTGTTGTAACAGTGCCAAGAGAGCAATTTTTCCTCACAACTATCTTCAGTTACACACTCACTCTGCTTAAACATGATGTATGACAATAAACAAGGATTACTTTTCCTCACAACAGTCCAGCTAAAATAATTTGGTAGGATTACACATAGCTAAGAACAACTTTCCCACCACACCAATCACAACGACTATTTGTTACAGAAGCTCTTCTATTTACAGGGTGACATATCCCACAGCTTTGGGACTGTATTACTTCAGAGTAAAACATGCCAAATGTGCAAAGCATCCAACACTGTCCCTCAAGGCATCCTTGTCTCTAAACTGGAGACACACAGATTTGATGGGACAGACAGCTTGGTGGATAAGGACTTAGCTGGATGGTCACACTCAAAGAGTTGTGGTCAACTGCTCAATGTCCGAGTGAAGACCAGTGACGAGAGGCATTCCTCAGGCATCGGTATTGGGATTTGTGCTGTTTAACATGTTTGTTGGCCACACGGTCAGTGGGACTGAGCTCAAGATGAGCCAGCAAAATACACCTGCAGCCCAGAAAGCCACCATATCCTGGGCTGCATCAAAAGAAGTGTGACCAGCAGGTGCAGGGAAGTGATTCTGCTCCTCTACTCTGTTCTGATGAGACCTCACCTCAAGTACTGCATCCAGCTCTGGGATGCCCACCTTAAGACAGACATGAACCTGCTCAAGCAGGTCCAGAGGAGGGCCCTGAAGATGAGGGCTGGAGAACCTCTTCTTATGAGGACTGGCTGAGAGAAGAGAAGGCTCTGGGGAGACCTTCATTCAGCCTCTTCCAGGACCCAAAGGGGGCCCTACTAGAAAGCTGGAGAGAGACTGTATACAATGGCATGTAAACAGGGCAAGATGCAATGGCTTTAAACTGAAGAAGGGTACATTTAGATACTAGGAAGAAATTCTTTACTTTAAGGGTGCAAGACACTGGAACATTTTGCCCAGGGAAGTTGTAATGTCCCATCCTCCAAGTGTCCAAGGCACAGGCAGTCATTCAGAACAGTAACAGCAGCATGCCGAGCTCAACTTCAAATAGTGATTGCTTTTCTTTTACTTTAATGGACTTAATATGTCTTCATGAACTAACAAAACTTCTTCCAATTCTGTTGTACATGTCTTTCCTGCTCATAGAATCACACAATAGTTTGGGTTAGAAGGGACGTTAAAGATCTCCAAGTCCAACTTCCCTGACAAAGGCATGGACATCTTCCACTAGATCAGACTGCTCAAAGCACCATCCCACCTGGCCTCAAACATGGGACATCCACTTCTCCGAGCAGCCTGTTCCAGTGTCTTACCACCCTCTCTGGAGAAATGTCTTCCTTCCATTCAATACAAACCTACTGCCTTCCAGTTTAAAACCACCACCCCTCCTCCTGTCACTACAGGCCTTAGTAAAGTCTCCCATCTTTCTTCTAAGCCTCTCACATATTGAACGGCTGCACCAGATACTAGTCAATTCTGCACTAGGAATTCATGGTTCTCACTAACAACCAACCAGTAGCAGCTCTTGCCACATTTAACAGTTACAAGAGAAGTTTTCAAGGCAGTGAGACAGTTTGGGAATGATGCTACCAGGCACCAAGCACTAATTTACAGAGACGTTCTGCAGAATACCAAGTGAAACTGTGACTGCACCGAGTATGTATCCCTCACAGATAACCCTGAGATTATCAGAAGCATCACGTTAGCACCAATGCTAGGAGGACAATGAACTGCCTTTCTTCCCAGGACTATGATCTACAGTTATTGACTGAGTGTTTGTGAAATACAGGCTGTGGCTTGAAAAAGATCTGTAGTGAAACAGCACACTGTCAGATTTCCTAATTCATAAATGCTAACCACTGGCCCTGCTAAATACATTTTTATAGGGATACAAGGGGGGTTTGTTTTGGCTGTTATATCCTAGTTTGGGAATCAAAACAAGCCAGAAAGGACACAAAATGACATGAAACTGAGTACATACTAGAAAGCATGGGAAAAGGTCTAATGCAAATCCATGGATCATAAACTTCAGCTTTTAAAGTGTAGTCTGCTGTTCATATTAAAAGGTTTAGCACTTACTAAAAGCTGAAGAATATATTAACACAGAATCATACAACGCGTGAAGTTGGAAGGTACCTTTAAAGGTCATCTAGTCCAACTGTCCTCTGCAGTAAGCAGAGACATCTTCAGGTTGCTCAGAGCCTCACCAATCCTGACCTTGAATATCTCCAGGGATGGGGCTTCAACTACCTCTCTGGGCAACCTGTGCCAGTGATCCACCACCCTCATATTGAAGAATTTTTTCCTAATATCCAACCTAAATCTCCCCTTTTCTAGTTTAAAAACATCACCCCCTGTCCTATTGCTACATGCCCCTGTGAAAAGTTCTTCCCCAGCTTTCTTACAGGCACCTTTGAGATATGGGAAGGCTGCTATAAGGTCTCCCTGGAGCCTTCTCTTCTCCAAGGTGAACAACCCCAACTCTTTCAGCCTGTCTTTGTAAGGAAGGTGCTCCAGCCCTCTGATCATCCTCATGGCCCTTCTCTGGAAATGCTCTGGCAGGTGTGTGTCCTTGTTGTGTTGAAGGCTCCAGAGCTGGACACAGTACTCCAGGTAAGGTATTGCTAGGGCAGAATAGAGGTACAGAATGACCTCTCTCTAAATCTGCTGGCCACAGTTCTTTTGATGCAGCCCAGGATGCGGTTGGCTTTCTGAGCTGCAGCAGATGGGCTGCAGATTATACTGGAGAGAAACCCAGCTAACAACAAACTGCAGAAATCCTGTGCTCTTGGTTAACATGTGAATTGTTCCACAAAGTGAGCTTCCTTCTCAGAGATGCAAGACAAACATTTCTTGAGGAAATGTCTCCAAGTATTGCTATGGAAGGTGAGTTATCTGCAAGTCACCACCACTCTGAATCTCAACCAGCACAACAGGAAGCCAACTGTGTTCCAGCCTAAGAGATGTTTGATAGCTCCTACACAAAGTAAGCGATTCTTATCATTAGCACCTGCTACTACATCACAAATCCACTGCTATGATATGAACTCATTTGCAAGATGTTCAGAACAGGCTTTGTTTGTTTTTAATATGTATTTACACATTGTCTATTAATATATATTTACACAAAGACTTACATTAAGTCTTTCCACAAGAAAACTTCTGCAGGAGTTCAGAGCCGTTAAGTATTCACTAAAGCCAGAAATTTCAAAAAGACTGAAGACAACAGTCGTGATTTTAAAAAAAATTGAATCAAACTGTCACTTGGCTTACCCCACAGAACTTGCAAAATTTCATTTAACTACACACATAAATCAACTGCTATGCATTCAAATGGCTATTCATATAATTAGCCTATACGTCTCCTTCACTTCACCATCTCACTCTGACTTGTGCTTCTCCCCATTAAAAATTTTTGCTCTAAAAAAAAAATTGATTGCAATAAATCTCCAAGAAAGGACTGTCCATTTGCTGTGTAAAAGCAACATAAACATGTTAGTCATATGAGCCTGTTGATACCTCTGTAAAAGGCACACTGCAGCACTTCATGCATACTATTTGGATTTTTAACCAGGTAATTGATTTACTTGGGCAGCTCAGCAAACAATTTCACAGTAAAGTAAAAACTTGGCCATCCCCTCAGGGTCAGCTGAGGCTGTGTGAGACCTACAAAGTTTAAATTCACTCCTTCTAGTCATCCATGCTATGAATTAGCCACAGGATGAGCAATTTATAACAACAGGAACTTTAAAAAATAAAATGTAATTGTTTATGCTACCAAAGAAAACTCAAGCTCGTTGAATGAAGCTATTCTTCAGGTAGAAAGAGAAGAGTTCTAAGTCAACTGTTTAAATATCAGGTTTCCTGCTTCTGAAATACCCCTGACAGACTTTTGTGATGGCTAACAGTAATCATGTTGCAAACAACAGCTAAAAATCATGATTTCTCTGTTAAGCATCTGATGAGTTTATATATGACAAACCTTGAAAATACTCTGTAATGAACACACCGACTGAAACAAAGATTTCTGCTTTCTGGATAACTGCACCTATAGAAATTCCTTACAGGATAGGACACAGGCAATTTCTGTAACACACCTTGTCTTAAACTTCTGCATTTTCCTGCATCAGTAAGAAAATTATTGCACATTTATACCTGTAAAGGAGGATTAGTTTTCCTGCCAAGATAAAAGGAGATACTAACTGGCATTGGTTTCAACTTAAACAACCATGTAAGTTTATTAGAAGCCCATATTACTGACAGCAGTGCTAAAAGCAACATCCACTGCAAAGACTGCCTGCGTGCTATATTCACGGCCACTCCTACACCCAGCAGGACCAGCTGAGAAAGAACAAAACGGTACTGGGAGGCACAAACACCTAAGAAACACTGTTCTTCACCTGAGTACTACTAGCCTCTCCTCACTTCAGCCACCCTAAAACTCGAAGAAAAACCCTAGATGAGAAAGAAAGAGAGTTGAGTAAGAGGGTGATAAAGTCTCATTACTGGATCCCCAGCAAACAGATACTAATGGAGGATATGACTCTACTGGGAGGAAACAGGGGAGGGAAGTGGATGCACACATATAAACAGGAACAAAAAATAACACAGAAATGAGGAGAGGGTAGACAGAAAAACAAGGAACAGGCATAAGGAACCATGTGAACCTTGCGTATTTTGTTCTACCTTCTGACAATTTTTTGTGTGGACACCCACCTATCAGGGTGTCATTAAAAATGTCATATTAAGAGGCTACACATGACATCATGCAAACTGTATCTATTCTATAGATGCTTATTCCAATATAGCTATAACATTCATACATTGAGGTTATCTATAATCACATGTGTACATTTATAGATGTTTGAGTGTGCACCACAGTTGAATTACTGTACCAAATTTCCTAGCAAAACAGAAAAGATACCTTAAAATAAAAGTATCAAGTGCCAACCGCATATATATACACACACACACATCTGTAACTGTATATGGTCAAACTCTAGATTGAGCTTTCTCTTCTTTCCCCCCCCCTTTATTTTTCCCTTTTCTTCTGCTTTTTCTTTTGGGGGCAAAGAAGGAAAAGTGCATTAAAATATTTTGTTTCTGCAACATAATTTGTTTTCTTTTGAGGCTAGATTCATCTTCTTAATATTATTTTAAAATCAGCTTAGACTTTGTGGGGAGATGTATCTTAGATACAATAGAAATGCATATATTTTAAAATGTTTTCATTCTGCACTGGCTTCACCCTTCTCTATAAAGCATGTTCAGAGGGTACAACAAGCCTCTGGAGGAAGGAAAGCTGAGAATTTTCCTCCTGGTATGGGCAAGGTATAAATTTATCCATACCGGGACCAGTAACATCTTCAACAAGGAAAACTGCAAGGATGAGGCACCTGGGTCAGGACAATCCTTGCTACCAATACAGGCTGGGAGATGTGATAGAGACCAGCCCTGCAGGAAAGGACTTCAGGGTGTTAGTAGATGAAAAGCTCAACATGAGCCAACAATGTGCACTTGCAGCCCAGAAGGGTTGCATAAAAAGAAGTGTGGCCAGCCGGTCCACAGGAGGTGATTCTGCCCCTCTGCTCTGCTGAGACCCCACCTGAAGGGGTCCAGCTCTGGCACCCTCAGCTCAAGAAAGTCATGGGCCTGTTGGAGCAGGTCCAGAAGAGGGCCATGAGGACAATCAGTGGGCTGAAGCACCTCTCCTACAAAGACAGGCTGAGTGAGTTGGGCTTGTTCAGCCTGGAAAAGGCTCAGGGGTGACCTTACAGCAGCCTTCCAGTACCTGAAGGGGAGCTACAGGAAGGCTGGAGAAGGACTGTTTGTAAGGGCATGTAGCAACAGGACAAGGGGCAATGGCTTTAAATGAGAACAGGGCAGGTTTAGATTAGTCATCAGGAAGAAGTTCTTTATTGTGAGGGTGGTGAAACACTGGAACAGATTGCCCAGAGAGCCAGTGGAAGCCCCATCCCTGGAGATACTGAAGGGTCAGGCTTGATGAAGTGCAGGAGGGTTGGACTAGATGGCCTTTAAAGGTCCCTTCCAATCTAACCCATTCTGTGATTCTGTAATTGTTGCAGAGGGAAACCTTGGTAGCATAAGGTACTGTTTAAACAAGTGACACTGAGATAAAGCTGTAGGTGCTCTGTCTGTGAAACTGCTTTAATGGCAGATCTCCATGAGGAAATCTAAATATTTCAGTCCCATTTGTTCCATAATATTAGGCCAGGAATAGGACAAGCCAAAACAGATAATGGAAAGACCAGAATATGAATACAATTCCTCATCCTAAAATGCATTGGTTCATTCCTGCCAAAATTCTTGTACAGCTTCAAAGGACTTGAACAGTATCCAATAGCTTTACTTGATATAAGCTTTAGACTGTCCTCTTCCTTACAGAAAGCCTGGCACCAAATCAGGAGTTTTAACAGCAGAGATGGCAGGCTGAGAAACTACAGACAGCAGCAGTAAAAGGGCACCCACCGACACAGAACATCTCCACAAGTTATATTAATTTGTTTCACACTGGCAAGTAACTTCTATGCTCTGCGGTGCAAGACGGGCAGAGGACAGGATTGGAAACTGATTTTCCTAACAATTTAACAGTAAATTAGAAGCTTTATGAATTACACTCATAGCTACACAACAGCACAAACTGATTCTAATGACCATGCACTCCCCCTCTGTCAGAGGCTTTCAAACTGTGCTTGCAGTTCTGACACCTTGGTTAGTCAGTCGGTGACACTGTCTGCACAGGCAGGTTGTCAGTACTCAGGGCACCAGTGATAACATTTGCTTATTTTTTGTTGGTCAGGTATCAGGTCAGAAAATTCCAGATCAAAGTGATGAGATTAATGCAATCCCTGGCTGGAGCACGCTTTACAAACAGCTGAGTATAGAAAGACCAATTCTGTGATGATGGAGCTAGAGCCCTCTCTCACAGAGCCTGCAACCACCAGCTGTAACAGGACACATTAAACAACTCTGTGGCTTAGGCTTAGAGTATAAAAATTAAAGGGAAAGAGGTCCTTTACTACTAGACTGTCTTTCCACAGTGGACAGGACAAGGGGAAAGGGGTGCAAGCTGGAGCACAGGAGGTTCCATATGAATATAAGAAAAAACTTTTTCCCCTGTGAAGGTGGCAGAGCCCTGGGACAGGCTGCCTGGAGAGGCCGTGGAGTCTCCTTCTCTGGAGACATTCAAACCCCACCTGGGTGTGTTTCTGTGTGACACAACCTAGGTGATCCTGCTCTGGTGGGAGGGTTGGACTAGATGAAGTTTCAAGGTCCCTCCCAACCCCTAACATTCTGTGATTCTGTGACAGTCCATGGATATCTGATGGTGAAGTGGCAAGGAAATTTCATCAGGTACAGCTACAGGGTTTTCTTGAAAAGGTATATATCTGAGTATGAGAAAATAATGAATCACACTTTCTGAAACTTTCAGGTAGAATTACTATTTGGCTTTTCAAAGCATTTTCCTGAAAGTCTATATTCACAGTTTCAATTTTTCCAATACCTTATTTTTATTCTATATGATAAATATTCTTCCAAATCTATGACTCTATGCATGTTTAATTTAGAATGGTTTGGGTTGGAAGGGACCTTAAAGATCATCTAGTTCTAACCCCCTTATTAAACACAGAAAGCAATCAGCATCTCTCTAAAGCCAGATCATTTCCACACTGATCTGCCCTACTGTACTCTGTTAAGGCTGGTAGGATAAACTGGTGTGATTTCATTTCCCCTTTAGGAAGCTATCCTCATAATCCTGCTTTAGAAGAAGAAGAAAAAAAATTGGGTTCAAAAAGCACTTCAACTTAAAATAGTTACTAATTCATTCTACTCTTAGAGAAGGTTTTTATTATTTCACTTCTGTAAAATATGATAGTGTTGTCCAGCAGCTCAAGGTAGGTGCATCCTCCAACAGCACTGTCCCATTTTAACAGACCTCTCCATTGTCATGAGATATTGTCCATAACTGGGCAAAACAGTAACAAAAGAACTGTTTGAAACATCCTTTACACTAAAACCACCCTAAGATTTGTGCTGTCCTCAGTACTGCATTCACTTTCACAAAAACAAAGACTGCAACAGCTACCTGACCAACAGCATGAGTGGTGGCAGTTGCAATCCAGAACAACTTTAATCTTTCTTTCACCTGACATGGTACAGTGGTTTGCTTGCTTGAACGCCGCAGCAAAGGAGGAGATGTGGTATTACATTAGTTCTTTAACTAATCTCCCAGTTTCTTTGCAGTTAAGAAGTGGCAGCATCCATACGTTCTGTAGGGAGTAGCAATTCTTCAGACATTAAAACTTTCAATCTAAAACACAGGTCTTTTGGAATAACTCCTGGAGTCTTGGAAGAACATCATTTGCTGAAAACACAGAGGGAAAAAACAACAAGGTTATACATCTCTCCACAAAACAAATGCAGCCTTGTATGTACAACAGGAGGATACACAACAGAAAAATCTGAAGTTTAAAGTAATTTGCAGTCGTCTCCCTGCCAGTAAAACACACTGCCACCACAGTGTTCCTGAAGCTAACAAGTGATAGTGTCTGTCCTTAGACATGAGCAGCACAAAGTGACACATTTGTACACCACAGAACCAAAAAAGCAGTTGAAAGCAAAAATATGGTAAAAATAATATTGTAATCTGATGCCTTGATCCTGAAATCGTTGTATGAGTAGTCATACCCACAGCTTAACTGAACAGCCCAGTGACTTCTTCAGAATTCTGACAAGCATTAAACACAGATCACAGCTGTAAGCATCTGCGTGACCTGGACTCAAGTGTATGCTTTGAGTTTTCTCTGCTTTTAGAAGAGGAGAGCTGAAAATCTTTTGACTTTTACTGTGCTGCTTAAGCATAAGCTTTATTCAGAAACGTATCTATTTTCTTCTCCGTGTTGTTCTTTCCCTACAGGACAGAAAGCAACGCTACACTTCTGGAAAACAAAACACTATCACTTTATTTTGAAGCAGAATTAAAATCTATCTGAAAATTAGATATAAGCATACTTCTAAAATGCTACAAATAAGCACATTTTAAGAATAATTCTGCTAAATAGGACTGTGTATTTAAAATTTGGGTACTGACTACTGAATGGGCAGGTGCGCTGAGCAATACCTAACAGACCTGTTAAGTTAGACTTGGAGCTCATGTTCACATTCTCTTGTTCCTTCCCACTTCTGAAGAAACATAGATACTAGGTATTTAGATACCTCTGAAAGATACATCTTCCTTTGATTTAGCATCGACAAACAAAATTTACCTTTTTAAAAACCCTTCTAAACACACAAATGACTGATTCTTACCTTAACAACTATTTAATCTCACCAGTTTTTCATTAGAGTAAGCCAAATCCAGTATTGTTTAGAGATTGGGGGTTTTCTTAGCTAAAAAAGGAGTGGAATTTTTTCCAGAACAATATTTACCTGAGAACTACAACCAAAAGAGTCCCTGGTTACCAGATTTACATAATAGCATAGTGTTCAGCAAACCTTTCTGCCCAGGATTCCTAGGCTCCATGCAGGTTATACAGAAGACCTTGGATACTCGAGGCCCACTAATTCTGCATTATTGTGTAAACCGTTTCACCTGTGGAGCTATTCTGAATTCAACTACCTTATTATATACTTGGTCTTATTTTTCAAATTAATTAAAAGTAATTTTCACAAAACTGTAAACAACTGTAAAACAAAAGGTACATCCAACTCTCCATACACGACTTGCCCAAGCACAGGATCCCTATACTTGGGTAATCTGCCACGTTTCCACACCCAGCCACTCACTTTGATCAGAAGAGCAACTTTCTACATATTTGAAAAGTAAATGAACTGGACACAGACAGAATAGTTTTCTGGTGAGACACTGCCTTTACAATAAACAAATTTCCAAGTATGAGTAAGAGTAAAGACATTCCTTCTGTCGTTAGGAAGGCTCCAATCAACGGAGCTGATTCTGGAACAAACAGCAACTGCACATAAAGAAAAGCAGGCGAACATTTAAGCTACCAGTTCAAACACTGGAGTATTGACCATCTACTTATTTACGTCAAAGTATTCACCACGTATGCCAAACTCGTCAATTACTGAACCCTGCCATGGAAGAACCATAACAAGCATGATTAAATTATATCCAGGGGGTGAATTTTTAATCATTTATTACAAGAAGGAACTTTCAAAACAAGAGTCAAATAATTAAAGGAAATCTCACTACTAAAATTCAAAATAACATATTCCAAATTATACAGAATTGTTCATACAATTGCTTTTACCTAAATGAAACTGAACTTTCAAAAATATTTCACGTTTTTAAGTCACACTTAAAATTACTACTGTTAACAAATATGTCTCTTTAGAGAACAGTATATAATAGACAACCTAGGCTAGTCTGGAAGTCAGTAGAAAGACACAAATTACTACTAGATTCTGTCATACTAGAACTTCTGATTAAGGTGCTATTGAATGCTACTTCCAGAAAAAAAAGGGGCAATAAGACAAATTCTTAAACATCAGAAGTGCAAAGTAATTAACATGGTGGGGGGGGAGAAGCCACCAAAAATTCCAAACATAATTTCACTGAAACATCAAGCTTCTTACAAGCTTTTTTTTAACAGGGAGCGTAGGGCTCTCTTCTGTGCAGGGAGGCAGAAATAGCCAGCTATAAGGGACAAGAAATGCTGAACATCCAAATCCATCCATTTTTCCCTCCAGCACACAGTGTAAGATCTGAGAACACAACTAACCAACAACAATCCCAGAGAAGGAGAGAGGGCTTTGCTATTGTTGAAGTCTGGAAAAACACTAAGAATTTAAACAAGTGACCACAAATCCATTTAACTTCAGGAAGTAAGTTTTGGAGGAAATGATCTCTTTGTCCAGGGACGTACTTATTGGCATAAAATGCTTAGCTATAGCACTAAATCAGGGTGTTTCCACAAGAGAAGAGTATTACATAGGAAGTCTCATGTGATTCATCATCACTTTAAACTAGCAAAAGTACAGTTATTCTGAAAAAAGAATTGCTTCTCCTTTCCTTTGAATGCGTGCTCCTTCCAGTGCACTAGCATGAATGTTTAAGGTCCAGACGGAGAACTGAACATTACTAAAGTTGAACTTTGATTTACAAACCTTAAATACTAGCTCAATCTGGATCACCTCCCTGATTCACCTCAAAACTTCGTGAAACCTTTGTACCATAATCAGGTACGACTCACATGGAGAGAAGCAGGCAGTGGGGTGGAAGAGAGAATTGTTAGATCAAAATGGTCATGGTGGGATCTCACCAGGAACATCTTAAAAGCAGATTCCCCCTTTGTAATAGTCTCTTCTGTTGTACATAAAGTAGACAATCCCATTATGAAAGCAGTCCAAGTTCAAAAATGTTATTCTATTCAGCAAATTTCCTTTTGGGACATGCAGACACCTCATGGTTGCCACCAACTATGCAACCAATTGTTCTGGTTACAACCAGTATATCTGGTTAGTCTCATCTGGTTAGTCATATTTAGTGTTTTAGACACTGAAGAAAAAGAGGTAACACTTCTAAAAGTCTTATTTTCAAGGTGAAATGACAGAACAACCAGCATCCTTGTGAAATTTAAACGAGCTGCATTCTCCTTAGAGAAAGGTTAACGGTTCCTTACTTCTCTGAAAACCTGCTTTTGAGTCTCAGTTTTCTTTTTTGTTTGGAAGAATTGGGAAGAGTTCTTAGCTTTGACTATAGAAAACCCAAAGTTATTAGTCCAGATTAGTTGTGAATCAATTTCATGGATTAGCAAAGAATAATCACGGAACAGAGAAAATAACCCAAACAGCAGGGCAAACTGCAGAATATCTATAACGTGCTTGAAAAATATTAGCATTTTAATCTAAGATGCATAAAAGTTACACAAGTTTAATGCAGCATCATGAAAGAATTAAACCAAACACCTAAGTAGTCTGCAATCTCACAGATCCCTCCTGAAAAGTTACTTATCAGAAAGTTTTATGCTTACATTAATGTATTCAGAAGTTACTCTTCTTTGACTAACTTATTAATAAAAAGAACACAGATTATATGCACTGAAATATATACATAAGAATAACCTATAGTATAATTCCAAGATTTACAACTTCATAAATTCAGTTTGCATGAATTTTGTCACAGGTAGGAGTGTAATTATTATTGCAAGAACCCTAGCTAAATAATGTTTAATACAACTGCAATACAACTATTTAACTGCTTTTTTAAGAATACACTCCTGAAATAATCACCACGATTCTTCCTGAGTTTTCAAAAACCCAGCAATTTTTTTGTACAACAACAGTCTACTGGATAGTAGCATCCTGTCATGCTATATGTACTACCAGGAAAACAAGAAACCAAGGTTCTCATACTATATATATCATCGCTACTCAAACAAGTATTCTGAAACACCAAGTTTTTCTAGTTGCCTGTCATGTCTTAGCATTTAAATATACTTGCTGGGTAAAACAAACAAACAAATGGCAAAAAAGTCCACAACATTGCTCAGTTCAGAAAGTAGCTTTTAAGAACTAACTCAAAATATCAGTAGCTATTACTATGAACTTCTACTGACAAAGCTTAAACTCAAATATTCTGTGACCAGACAAGTGGATACACAGACCAATGATCAAACAAATTTATTCAGAATGGTCCCAAAACAGAAATTCACCGCTGTCGCGAGAGCACAACTTTTACTGAAAGATTTGTCTGCAATCTGTGTTCTATCACAAAAACGTAAGAATGATACTAAAATGTTCATAGCTACTTTTTTCTGAATCAAAGGCTATAAATTATAGAAAACTGCTTTTTTTCTTTTTCCCCTACCCCTCCTCTTCTAAGACTCCAACACTTATGAAATCCTTACCTTTCGCACCTTCCAAAACAAAGAGATATTAAAAGAATTCTTTCAACTTCTTTACAGAAAGATGAACTAAACAATGATCTACGATCCAGATTTTAAGAGCAATCAATGGGGGAGAAAAAAAACAAACAACAAAAAAGAGAAAAGGATTTTTTTGTTGTTGTTGTTTGGGTTTGTGGGGTTTTTTTTAAAGCGAATTCACAGAATAAGGGTCAAACTTCTTTTGATCCTTCCCTGCCAGTTCCCTAATATCATTTCCCCTTCAGCCAGTTCTTAGACATATCAAGCCCATGAACAGCAATTCCCACAGGGACTGCTTCAGGGAATCCAAGACTGGCAATAAGAAGTTCTCACCTCTCCCAGAGGCTAGAAGAGTAAGCAGAATTTTCTCCTGGAGAAGATATGAATTCCTCAAAAGATGAACTTCCCTCATCTTTCCTGTTGTTTCTAGAAGGGGAATCCTCCATCAGGCTGAAGACACCTGCCCACTAACACTGTGTTTTGACCCCTCACTAACGGATGTGTATAAGAACAAACTGCACCGTGGCTTCTGAAAATGAAGAGCGCAGAACTGCACTGTACAGGTAAGAACCAAACCGTGCAACCTGCTGCCTCGTGGCCCTGATCACACCTTGGGTAACATATGCTCTCAGGAGACCTGGCATGCATTTTTGTTACAACTGCCTATGAAGGTGGTGTCAGTTTGGGAAAAGCAGCTTTCATGCAGCTGAGCCTTCCTCTAGAACTGTCGGTCACAGTACCAGCAACGCCTGTGGTGTTGGTACTAGTGCCTTCAGGAGTAGCAACAGGAGAGATCAGTGAAGATCCCTCAATGTCCACATTACCACAGGAAGATTTCATACAGTTAACTATACTAGAGCCATCAAGACTCGCTGTACAGAGTTTGCTGAGAACGAATTTCTTTCTTGTCTTACAAAACCTTAAAGTTGTCATCTACAGAAGCTACTAATTCATCTCCCTCTCAGACCCCTTCCTCCTAGATGAAAGGACTCTATTTTAACACCTGGGTGACTTTTTCACCCTTTCTCTTTTTTATTTTCCCTTTTTAATACACTAGAAGATCATTTCTAAAGACAGATCAAAAAAGCTGATCTTGCTCAGGTCTCACTTAGGCCTAAGGCTACCTTCAGCTTCATTTACCTCAACTCCCAAATCGGGAAAAGGATTGGCAGGTAGAACATTTATTTGACTTGGATCTTCCTTTACAGCAAAAGAAGACCTTTCTCTAGATAGAGAAAATGCTTCAAAAGCAGAAAGGCAGGTTTCATCTAAGAGGGTCTACATTCTGCCAGTTAGAAACATGACTCTGCTGCAACAGACACAGTAGAAACTCTTTCCCTTTCTGTCTCCCCTTCCTTTAAACTTGATATTCCAAGAAAGCAATAGTCAAGGAACAGGTTTGTTACAAAGAGTGCTAATAAGCTCAAGCCAACATAGAAGGAAGCTTTATATGAACAGGGTCTTATCTCACCGGACCTACCTGCCACTGAAACCGGGGCACTTTGAAGGCTAATGACTTCAGTACAAAAGCAGAAGTACAAAACTGCATACATCAACCTGAACAATTACACAAAGAGCTCACAGGCATTTTGTGATCAACAGTGAAGCCTGTATTTAAATACCTGTATAAAACAACGATACTCATGAAGAAGGATCACCAAGCAAACTTTAAAAGCCAAAACTTCATACTGCTGCCCTAACAGCAGGAAATGAAGCAGCGATGCCGGCTGTAACAACTGTTATCCCACACTGTCCATTTGAAACTTACTGACAACTTGCAAACCCATGCTAATCTGCAAAAGCACTGACAAAATGTTTATTTTAAAATATAACTTCCTAAGTGTCCTGAGTTCAGTTACACCACTTGGCAATTCCAAGATGAAGTCACATCTGTACGCTACCAGATGACCTAGCCCCTAAAACTTGATTTGTGCCAGGAAAGGATATATAGTGGCCTTTCAATAGAATCATCCAGAAAACAGCAAAGTGTTTTTACCATCTTTAAGTCAGCAGTGGAGAGAAATATGGTATTTGATATAGAATGCTTGCTAGTAGAAATTGATCCTATTTACATCTTTAAAGAAAATATGAAGCAAAGTGAAATTGTACCAAATTAACACTTTACCTTCTCTGGACCTGCCATTTCTGATCTGACATTAGCAGGATTACAGTGAAAATTGCTATCCCAGCAAGATAATCTTAATTTCAGAAAAGGCAGGCAGATACTTTTCAATAAAATCACTCCACAAAAGACTTTGTTCCTGGCTTACTAGTTCTGCAAGATAATCTTCAAGAGCATCAACATGGAAGCCAAATTTTGCATTCCTTTCATAAATTGTACAACATCCAGGTAAAAAAATAAAACACAACCAACCAACCCAATCCAAAGCCATCAACAAAAACCAGCCTCCTCTACTTGCTCTGAACTATTATTGATCCCATGCCCAATACCAGAACTAAAAAAGGAAAAGAAGAAAACAGAAGAAAACAAAACCATAACTCTTTCAAGGGGGAGGAATAACTGTCCACAGTTTGAGTTAAACCAAAGTATACCAAATCCCCACAGACTAAAAAGATTTATACTTGGGGATATGTACCAAAATGACAAACACCATGACACACACAGAACAAAACAAGCCTTTCGCCAGCCGTTTTCAGAAAGTTGACACTGTAAACCAGTAGGAATTGTTCCAACAGGTGAGACTTCAGGGTAAGTTACCTGAGCACATAACCAAGGAATGAAAAATGAAAGCTTAAAGCTGCAATGAGGTTAAAATACTAGCACTAATATGGATCTTGTTACCAAGTCTCATAACAAGTCAACACTAAACACACTTCAGAAAAGTATCAGATTTTTATTTCCGCCACAGCATCCAAGACAGATACTGATACTATTAGAATTCTTTTTTCTGAAAGTACACCTAGATCAACCATGATTTCACAGAAATTAATCCATCCACTTTTCAAGTTAATATACACACTTGTGGACATACAATTTCATTTGAAAGCAAGTATTTCATTAAAGTGTACTGAGTGTGCAACATGATTAACTGAACATCATCTGCTAAAAGGTGTTTTTAAGAAAACTTTCTAAATTATCTACCAGCAAGCCCACATGCAGGTAGGAAAACATCTATATTTATGCTGTGACAGTAAGGTTACTGAACATTACTATAGCAGAAGGACTTCTATCTCTATTCTGTAGCTTTACTGCTTACTTACAAAGCCATTCTGCTTTCTACAATACTCTGAAAAGAGCAAAAGGAGAAGTAATTTTCCTTACAATTGAGCTAGGTTAGGTCGAAACCTGGTAATACATTGAAGATGCTTTTAAAACACCACTACTTTACATTCAGGCCCTGAATAAAATAAAACCCACCTGGGTTCTGGAATTCTTAGCAATATAAAAAGCTGTATATAACCCCAGCTGAGATTACATTTTTCACTTTTATACTATAGTGCTATGCTGGCTATTATGAAACAGCACTTGAAGAGGGAGAAACATTCAGCGTAGTTGAACCAGTGGGGTGCACGAATACTGAAATGTTAGTTTCCCTCTGACATTAAACTGAGCAGATATTCACAGAGTGTGTTCTATCTAGTATAATTAATCTTCAAAAAGAGAAAAAGAACAAGGAAAAAACCCCATCTTGATCCCTGTGGTTTATTAACATTGTCTCACCTTCTTACCAGATAGCTAATTTTGCCAGATGTAGTTCAGCTTCTCAAGTCAGCTTCTCAAGTCACATCACTTCAGTGATGTGTTCTCTGGAGCTGTGCACACAAGCCTCCTGGATGCTAGTACCACAGTGCCATCTTTTAAGCACTGACTGACAAAGCACAGAAGTCGCTGACCAACCATGTACCTCGTTCAGTGCAGCAGACCCTCAGAACAGACACTCAGTACCACAGAACTATTTACACTATCAGGTCGGACCTGCATCATTTGTCTGAAGCTGGAGAGACAAGTTTGCTAACTACTTCCAGCATATTCACCACGTGAAAGCCTTTGGAAGGACCACTTCAACACTTTAAAGTTTGGCAGAGTACAGGAACCTATTCTGCAAACCAACACCTTGGACATTTGCATACCTGAGTCTAAACAAGTATTTCAAAACTCCCATCCTTCCATTTAGAAGGAACGTTTCGCACACGCGAAGCGGCAGCGTGACATCACCACGCACTGACTCTCAACAAAACGACTTCACAAAGCTGGCATCGGGCTTCAGACAGTATTTTAGCCTACCGTGCCTATACAGAAGCAACAGAATACAGGAAATCTACATTATATAGATAACGGAAGGCTAGCTCCCACTTGCAAAAAAAAAAAAAACAAAAAAAGACTAATAATACCAGAAAAGTTTGGCAGGGATCTGAAAGTCATACCCTGACATCAGTTTGCTGCACTAGGCAGCACCACCAATTTCCAGTTCAGCTTTATTTTTCTGTTTGAGTTAAGACAGTAACAGGGACAGGAAAAAATATTGCAAAACCACAAAAAAAAAAAAAACCAAAAAAACCCAATCACAGATATCTCTACCTTGTAACTTAGAGCACTTGCATTCAAAAGCAGTCCAAAAGGCGCTTATGAATAAAGTTTGAGACTCTGTATAAACTCTCCTACTTTCTCTCTCCATTTGTCACCTGCCTTTTAAATCCTACAAAAACAACTCTTTCACTGCAAATACCTTTACTTACATTTATATGTGCACACATAGGTACATACAGACCAGGCACTGCACCTATTTCAGCTCACAGCAGTGGCAAGGAGAGCATCATACAGACACTCCTAGAGCAAAACATGTCATGTCACAGTTGAGTTGGATGACTAAGCATACGTGATAGACTTTGCAGCATCCAAAGTTGACCACATTTGATAATTCACTCAGTGTTTGAAACATCCTTGGTGTCAAAGCAGTAAATAAAAGGCTTCTCCTTGTATAGTTAGTGATTCTGCTAAAATACTGCAGCGTAAAAGTAAAGACTTGAACCATCACTCCACTTGAAAGTACAGTTCTTTGAAAAAATAACTCAGTAACTCAAGTTTTGTATTTATTATGTACTGCAGTACATAAAGAAACACGTGACTGACCCTAACCAAGAACACTTTTGCAGGTCATACTTTCAGGCTACTTATGCTATTTAAAAATACATACAAAATTAATACAGGATTAAAGTCAAGAGAAAGCATCTAGAGACCAGTGCAACCAAAAACCTAACCATTTAAGCACTACATAATTTTTGAGAGGGGACATAAAGAGACAAGTTATTAACAGGACTCTTTAAGGTTATCTGTTAATGTATCCTCCTGGGCTACTTCAGTGGAATCCTTTAGCATTAGGATTACCATTACTCCTCTGCAACTCAGTGGACAGGTATCAGCACAGATGTTATGACCAAAGTTGGGTGCAGAAGAAGGCGTGTCTTCATGACACCTATTCAACGTCAAGTTCATGACTAGTGGAAGCAAAAAGAAGCCCAGATGAGATCCAGGAAACAAGAAGGGACACAGATCTCACAATACCATTTTTACATTTATCTGCACTTACATTAACAGTTACGACCCAAGCCAGACAAAAATACATCATAAATATACAGACTCATAATATGCATCCAGCAACTTATCCAACTCATTGTACCCAGACCAGAAGATTTAAGATTAAAGGAAGACTTAACTGCTGGGTTTATTATCCTTTACTAACGTGTGTAAAATTTGATATGCTAGTAATTTTATGGTTGAACTGATACAGTCTCTATATACATTAACATGGGCTGTACAGCATTCTTCAGATTGGTGTCAGTTGATAGCAATCTCAAGACAGGACAAAGGGCAGGCTTTAACAAATGTTGTGAAATACTTTATTTTTAAGAATCATGTTCCTCTCTCAGTACTGAGAGGAAATGAATTTAACATTTCTTCTTTTTAGACGAAATATGTTAACTGAAAATATACTCAGCAAGGGGGAGAAGTAGTGCCCTTCTCACAGATCTGGAAAACAAAACTAAAGCTCTGAGAACAGACACTGCCCCTTGAACACACAGGCTTTACCTGTCAGTCTTTACAGTAAGCCCTCAGAAAACAGAGCTGGTCAAGTGGACTTGTTACAGAACATAAAAGCCTATATATAACCAAAAAATTACTACTCGGTTTTGCAACAGTGAACACCAGCACTAAAAATAACAGACACCTATCAATACATCAACAGGATGGGTTGGCCTTGGAATGGAAACACGGGGGGAAAAGCTGAACAGCATCAAGCTGAAAAAAACTTGACATGAAGGTATTGTAAAAGCATTACAAATAGGTAACTTTTGAGCTAATTTATTTTGCTAATATTTTTTGTATTCATTAGCTATAAAGGTATTAATAAACTACTAATAGCATCTTTAAATTAGTTACCTAAATTGAACCTTTCAAAGACAGTTTTATGCCTATTAACTGAAGAGTCTCTTGCTTTACACTTTTTATTACCTTTCAGTGTGGCATACACAGGCCATTCTATTTTTTTAGTGACAGGGATTCTCTACCAAGCTCCAAAGTACAGTTACTCTCAAGCCATATAAGCAACCGCCTTTCCTCTCCTTGTTTTCTCTTTGATAAAAACCATGACATTACAAGTCATGTTTGAACAGGGGGCGGGGGGCGGGCAAACACACCAACTGCATAGTTAAATACTAACACCAAGACAGCATCAAGCTGTAAATAAAGAGTAGCATCCTTCCACCATACCCACCTATGTTAAAAACCAACCAAACAAAACCAAACACTCAAGCAAGCAAGACTCTCCCAAACAGCCACTATAAACACCCAGCAAGATCTCACATCTGACCTGGAGACAAGACTCTGGACAGAGCATAACTAAGGCCTCACTACCTTTGGGGGCCTTCTATCTCCAGAGCCAAACCACAACAGCAGCAGCATAATGCTGCAGTCAACATGTCGAAGCAGTAGTGGCAGCTCTTTTACCTGGGAATGTACTTGTCTTCCCCACACCCCCACCAGCAAGAGGAGCATCTGTGGCCCAGCAGACAGCACAGCCCCTGCTAAGCGGACACCCGCATAGGAACCCCAGTCAGTCAGCCAGCCAGCCAGCCAGGCACCCCCTCCGAAGGGCTCCAAAAACAAAGACCAAAGTTTTCCCTGCTCGGTGCGTGGGCGGGCGGCAGCAAAACAAGAGCCAGGATCAACACGAGTACCCTCCCATCACCACACCCCTGCCCCCACACACCCCGCGCCCCAGCCGAGCCCCCCCGCCTGAGCCATTCTCCCCATTCTCCCCCAGGACGCTCTGCTTTCCCCCCCCCGGACCGCCGACGTGGGGGGGCACGGCCAATTCCAGCCCGCTCCCACCCCACCTCTCCCTTAGCCGGGGAAGGGGGGGGGGAAGGAGGTGGCAGGAGTCACCTCAGCGCCCGGCGGAGCAGGGGGGTAACGCGGGGGGTAGGTGTGGGGGGGGGGGAATACACCACCCCCGACTCCGTCCCAAGGCTTCCTCCGTGACAGGGCACCTCCAGCACTGGGCAGCCCTGCCCGCCCCCAAAATTCAGTCCCCACGCACCCTCCCTGCTCGCCCCCACCCCGGCCCCGGGGCCTCCCCTGCCCCCTCACCGTGCTGCGCTGGGGGCTCGGCTCCGGCGGCGGCTGCATGCCCGCCCGCCCGGCCCCTCGGCTCTGCCCCGGGCCTCCGGGACGGCGACCGTCGGAGGGGGGCGGCACGAGAGGCGCCCCGCGCGGGCCCCCCCGCTCCTCCTAGGCGCGAGACGGGCGGAGAGGAAGGGGGGGGGGGGGGGGCGGGGCGGGGGTAAGGGAGAGGCGCGTGCCCCCCCGGCGAGGGCGCGCGGAGCGGCGCGGAGAGGGGGAAGGGGGGGCGCTCTCCGGGCGGCACCGGGTCTCCGTGAGGGGGGGGGGGGGGAGGAGGGAGGGGGAGGGGGGCCTAGAGCACGGCGCGCGGCCGGGAAGCGCTTCCGGGATAGGCGGGCTGCGCCGCACGCTCAGTACGAGGCGCTGAGGCCGCCGGGCGCGCGGCGGGAGGAGGAGCCTAGCGTGCGCCGACCAGGCTCCGGCATGGCGCGGCCCGCGCACCGGCGGCATCCGGCCTCGCGAGATTTGGCGGCGGGAGGCAGGGAGGGAGGCGGGGGTTTGAACGCGCGCGGTAACCCACGGCGGCCGGGGGAGGGGAGGGGGCGGTGCGAAGGGAAGCGAAGCGAAGGGAAGCGAAGCGAAGCGAAGGAGGCGCTTGGCCGTGGGATCCCCTCGTATTGCTGCCCCCGCCTTCCTGCCGCGCGTTTTCCCCTCAGCTCGTTGCAGTGACGGTCTCCCCGGAGCCCGTCCCGGCTCGCTGGAGGCCGCCCGGCCGGGCCTCCAGGCGCCGGGGGTTGGTGAGGGGGCGAGCGGCGTGTCGCGCACGCACGGCGCGGCAGAGGGACGGGGCGGCCTCTGCGGGGGTGGGGGCAGCGCCTGCCCGAGGGGTGACCGCGGCCGGGCCGCTCCGGCCTGGCGACGGCGGCGGTGGGGTGATGGGGGGCGGGGGAGAGAAAGGGCCGAAGCGCCAAAGCAGCCGGGGCCCGGAGCAGGAGGCGTTGGGCCGGAGCTGGAGTCCCCGCACCACATCTCCCGCCTTGATGCGAGCTGGGCACGGGCAGGTGGTTTCCCGCACGTTGCCGGCGGCAGCGCGGCGCCTGCTCGTGTGACGGGAGAGCGCTCTCCGCAGGAAACCGCCTTGGCGCGGTGCGCCCGTCCGCTGCCCCTGGAACCCCCTGCCCCTCCGAGTGATGCTTTTGTGTCCTCCTGCCCGCGGGACACATGCAAAGCAGCTGGGATGATGCAGGTGGATCCAGTGCGGGCTTTTCGTTGATGTCAGCGGAGACTGAAATCCTGCTGGGGCAGGGCCTTGCTGATGGTTCCGTGGGTGTACATTGATTTCTTTCATCCCCAGGCTGGGCCTCGGTTGGAGATGATGTTCTCCTGCTTGTTTGCTTCTGTAAGCAGGTCTAAAGTGTCTCCTCCCAAATAATAAACACCACGATTTGTCTTTCTCGTTTGCTTTTGTGGTCAAATCATTTTGTTTAGCTTGCATCTGTCTTAGATCTTTTTCTCCTTTTTCTCCGCTGTTGATCAGAGCTGCAGAAGTGCCATTGCAAAGAAATTAATGAGAGCAGCTGGAGTATTCCTGTAACTGCCTTCTCAGAAGAGATCTGGGAAGTGCAGGGTGAAGGGGTGAAAGGCTGGGGGGGGGGGGTGGTGGTGGGACACGTCTTGTTTTGCCATTAGTGACTCTTCACATCATCTTCCTATACAGAGGCCTTGGCTCCTGTGTCAGGGATTGTGTGAAGATAATTAAGGAACTCCTGTATTCTAATCCCTACATTGGAAACAAGCCAATCCTGACTAGCATTTCTGGTGAGACAAGATGCAAAACCAGAAGTAAACAGGATCTCAGTGTAACAATGCTGTTACCTAAGAGACTGATTCTTATCCTATGACTGGAATTAATGTCACAATGCTGAAGTGCATATTCCCCAGCAAAAATGCATAATTTCCAACTAAAAATGTGTACTTTCAGACCCAGTGTGTAGTTGCAGCAGCTCTATCTAGTCTCTCTAAAATAAATGTACGAAACAGCCCTTTGTATAGCTGTTGATCCTTGCACACATGAGAGTCTCCGTGTCTTAATTCATCCTGCCTACGTTGCTTCCAGACAATTCAAATCAACGTCCTAGTCAACATCCTGGTGTTTCTCACTGGCTGTAAACTCCCTGTACTACAGGGTGTCCTGGCTAGCCAGTGTAGCATCATGTCAATATGTTCCCTGGCTCCCTTTTAGTTCAGCGACCGGTATTTCACTTGGAAGCGATGCTTTTCCTCTGCAGAGGACTGTCAGGGGAGGCTGTCATCCAGCAGTTGCTTGATTGACCTGCGCCCGCCCCACTTCCAAAGCAGGAGTCTTCCCACGGGACTTGCAGGGACTTAACTCTTCTTCTGCGCTTAGTCATAGATTGCAGAGCAGGATTGTGCCACTGGCAAATCAGTTGGTCTTGAAACTTCACAAACGCAGCAGAACCAGTACCCTGCTCAAGAATTTAGGGGGAAAAGAATTCCTTACGGGTATTAGGTGCCCAATTACCCCAGAAATCAAAGATTCTCTATGTTTTAACTGGTGAACACATCTCTGAAAGGAGTACATTTTACTGCTGATCCACTTCTTATGTCTCCTCTTATCCATGTGACAGCTACAGCAATCGATTATACGGAAAAGTAATATTAGGAGAGTATTTAATGTATTTTTAGCTGTTTCTAATGGGATTTAGCAGCTGGAAACAAGGAGAGCTGGCGCTGAGTAATCAGGGCAGTTCTTAGACAGCTGTGTGAGAACCAGCGTATCAGGTAGAGCCCCGAAATACATCACCCATTTTTTCTGTATTTTCAAAAATGTAATAAATGCAATGAAAAATTTGAAAACCAAGCCTCAATACTTGGAGCTAAGGCAGTTAACTCAAAGTAAAATGGAATTCATTGTTAAATCCAGTTCTGTAATAACTTCTAGATGAGAATGCCCCTGGTGTTTTTGTGGGGTTTTTTTGTTGTTTGTTTGGTTTTTTTTAAGTTTAATGCTTATGGCAGTCATTACTACCCATCTTTGAAAGGCCTCAGGTTGGGATTTAAATTCCATGCTACATTCATTTTTAAGCAGAAGAAAAATGTAGTTACTTCTGCTCCCCTCTTCCCTTTATGAACAGCAATCTACGAGACCCATTTTCCTATTTTGGAAGAAAGCAATTTTCTGCATGTTTGTGCCTAAGAATTGTGGGCAGAAGAGTGTCTTGATGAAACGGCCCTCTAGTATTCTGTATGTTTTCTGTCTGAATAGTTCCTGTGCTGACTGGGCTCCATTTGCATATCAGAAGAGTAACTTTTCAATGTAAGCACTGTATGCTGAGGTGAATCTAAGTCAAGTTCTTTCTCCCCGTTACACTGTGGTCAGCGATGTGCATTTTGTCACAGAAACATCCCCAGTGGTTTTATCTGGTGACCCATAAAGTAGGATGCGGCGTGAATCCCTTCATCATAGTTTTGGCTGCAAAAAAAGGTAACGTTTTTGGTTTTCCTGTAATTAACATCATTCATGAAAAAGCTGAGAATGTGTGTCTAGAGTAAGGAGGTACCATTTTTTGGTATCATTTTCTATATGGAAGGAAATGCCTGTGGGAATGCCTTGTGTTAGTGTCAGATCCTGCTGACTCCTGTGGTATTTTACTTGGGTACACAACGTTGCAGACTTCAGGGTCTAAGCAGTTATTCAGGTGGAAACCTATACAGCACCAGAGTTCACAGCAAAGCATATCCTTTCTGTAACAATTATTAAAATTCTGCCTACAGAATTAAATAGAAAATTTTAGTCCTGATATATCAGTTTGAACTTCTCAAACTGCCTAGCTGTTCTTTAATGAATCCTGAGTCACTGCTTTGTAGGACTGCCTCAATCTTCTGTCTTTGATTACGTTTTAAGGAATGTATCCTTGGCCTTTCCTCATCTTAAAGGTGAATTCTATGCCTTGAAAACAATTTGTAGAGCATGATTCATCTACTTGATTCCAAATTTAGTCAAAAGCTGTTTGTAACCTATGCATCACCCTTTGTGCCTTTGTATTCTCAAGTTCTGTGAGTGAGCTTAGCAAGCAGAGGCAGAACTCTGCTGCTGCTCCAGGAACAGTTTTTTCACCGAGTACAACACAGATGCTGGGAAGAGCAGTAGTGCCAGGGCCAGTGTGGACCTTTTTAGTTGGCTTTTGCTGTCCTTGAAGAAAAGCTGTAGGGTGGTCCTCATCTTTCTCCTTGCAGTTTCCATAATTAAGTTTCCTGCTTTATGAATTTCTAGCCTGTGACTTGGAAAAACTGGACTCCAGGGAAATACAGGTCCTCCATAAGCACACTTAAAAACTTAGGAAAAGTTTGAAGTGTTCCTTTGCAGAGTCTTCTTAGCTGCTGCAGCCCTGGCATAGCCATTGTCACTAGAGCTACTCGGGGCTGAAAGGCTGGTGAATCACATCAGTAATAACATAAAGGAAGTGTCAGGGCCCAAGTGTTTTCTGAAAGTTTGAGTGGAATATGTAGCAGGAGGGAAGTGAAAAGACATGCTTGCACGTAATGCCTTTGTGAGCATTTTGGGGTTTCACATCCAAGGGCTTTAAAAAGACAATTCAAAGAGGATTTGTGTTAATTTTGTTTCCTAAAACTGAAGACTATACTTACCTTTTGGATCGTATATACATAAGTGATTTCTTTGGAGATATTTTTTGTTACAATTAACTTTGATGCCCTGGTGAGTTCCCATTTCTAAATACCTCGAGTTCCCCTGTGGTAACAGGAATTTAAATGGATGATGTCATTTACTCCTGTGCCAGTGCTATTGTGTGGGACTACTGTAATCTATAAAATTAGCGGTCCTTTTTTATCTTAGGTGGGGCTGTACTTCCTCAGTGGACACAATGAGTGCTGTGGAAGTCCACTTCAGCATTTGCAACCTACATGTGTAATACCTGGATTGCTGAGCATGTGCTTTGTAAAATTGCTGGTAAAGGAGTTTGAAATTCTTATGTACAAGAGAGATACATTTGTAAACTATCATCATAGAAGATCGCGTGTGCTCTCCTTAATTTAGGATGATTTGGTGGTTTGCAGTTCATTCAAGCCAGACACGAGTAACATTTTTGCCACAGTTCACATAATTGGATCCAGTAGTACCAGTGTGGCATTTCCAGTCCCCAGATTTTTCACTGAGGTGTGACACTGGAAAGGGAGAGAGTAGTTTTGAGTTGTACCCACTGCTTGTGTGAATTCATCATGACATCCTGCCAGTGACCCAGTCATTGCTCAGCACCAGCTCTTCCAGTGAACTGGAATATGGGCAGATAGCAGATTGCCACATCACATCAGATATGGTTCCTAACAAAAGCAGTCAGAATTATTGGGTCAAAAAACATAACTGAGCCCCTAACATAAGATATTGGAAAGAAATATTTTGAGGACAGTAAGGCCCTGGCACAGGCTGCCCAGAGAAGCTGTGGCTGCCCCCTCCCTGGCAGTGTTCAAGGCCAGGTGGGATGGGGCTTTGGGCAACCTGGAGTAGTGGAGGGTGTCCCTGCCCTGTCCAGACCGTGATGTAGTCCTGTGAAATCCTGTTTCTAGCTGGATTAAAGTTAATATGAGCATGCTCAACAACATTGCAACTAAGTTTGTTGTGGAGACTTCTGCACAGAGCCTGCAGTAGCGTCAGAGTCCGTAGCCAGAGATAAATGTAATTTATAACCTGCATGAATAGCTGGGTAATGACAGAGGTACTTTGTCTCAAGTCACTGGACAAAGCATATAACTTCTTGGACCTTCAAAAAGAAGCGTTAAGGCAGACCCCCAGAATTAAATCATTAGAAAGGTGTTCATCACTGATTTACAGTTTATGGTTATCTTTCTAGTACCACGTAACTTCTTAAAGCCAGCACAGTCCTGCAAGTAAGCAGCACCACTTGTTGAGGAAGGGTGGAGTTCTGGAAGAACACTGGTAGTTCAGGGGGAGTTGAGGCTAAGGCACTTGACTCCAAAGACATATGTGGCCACATTCTCCATTCCAATCTCCCACCTCAGGACTATAATCAGTAATGTACTAAACTCCCAACAACCTGGATATTGTAAAGGTCTAATGATAATCTAAGGCCAGAGCAGAGAACAAGACGGTGTTGGTGGTTCTCAGGGACTGTGCACAGTATGATCTCTGATCCTGTCATACCATGTCCTTCTGCAGCCTTCCACTGCTGGCTGTTGTATGCAACAAGGTTCTGCAGAGTCTCTTACAAAGGTGTCTCATGTCGAGCTGGGGGCATTTAGCTGCTTCTATTCATCAAAGTCACACCAGGTTATACATGGTGTTGGAGTTGGCAAACTTGCTCACTGAGTTGCACTAGTTTCCGAGGTTCGTTCCTCTCTGGGTAGCTGAAAAGCATCGGCCCTTCTTTCTACCTGACACTGTGGTCAATAGTAGCAGGTTCTTCCAACAAATTCAGTGTGGTTTACCCCAATTGAAGTGAAATGTGAGGACAGCTGATGCAGATAAAAATCACCTTGACATCTTAGATCTGTCTCTCTGCTTGAGGTCCTTTTGCTAGATGCTTCATGTTCCTTGGTAATAACTTCAGAGCAGTGACTGAATCAAGCCACGCAGTGTCAAGTCTCTACAATCCTGATTGAATCCACAGACCACTAGTTACAAGACTTCATACAAAGCTTATGAAAACTGGAAACAAACGCTGCTGTCACCAGGTGGAATTAGATGAACATTGAATAAGGCCATTTTTAGGAAATTCCAAATAGGCTATGGAAAAGTCTTTTCACCAAGGCACATATAAAGATTCAAGATCTTTAAAACTAGAGACTCCTCAAACTTAGTCCACCATTTTTCTCCTTGTGGAAAACAAGTAGTTGATCTGAAGATAGGGAAGAAATTTTTACAGCTGGTTTTGTGTGGAAAACTTAAATTTTATAGACCCGGGCAACTGTTCTAAAATGCGCAGCTTAGATGCATTTGTTCTGTACTATTCAAAGTTGTCACAGTCCCGTTGTTTGTGTTTTTCTCTACACAGGTTAGCAGGGCATAGAAACAAATTCTGATTAACCTTTTGTCAGGTACTGCAGGAATAAGAGCCAGCAAAAGGAAGGACGGAAAATAGTAGCAATTCTCCCGAGTTGCACGACCAGGCAAAATTAGGGTGAGTGGTTTCCTTCGGGCTGGTAGTTTGAAAAGCTAGGCAGAGTTCACAGGGAGAAGGGCAAAAAGAAAAATGGAAAAAAAAAAGAATGCTGAGTATCAGAGTGACATAACTTAGGGAACTAATACCTTTTAAATAACCCTTTAACCTGATGTGCAGCTTTCCACTGGAGAAATGGAATGTCCTTTCCAAGCAATGTATTTTCCTTTGTGTCAAAGCCTCTGCCAACGCAATAGTAAATACAGTGAATGCAAGTTAAACAGAATGAAAATGCTCACTATTATGTTGAAATTAATGGAGAAGAGGAGGCAAATGTTCCTTATTTCAGAGGAATATTACCAGGAAACTAAGTGAAGCAACAAACAAATTAGGGTAAATATTTCATTTTTCATTAATGACTGTGTCACTATAAAGAATAGTATTTTTCAGCCTCTCCCTAGAAATGTTTTCTTCACAAACACTTTGGGTTGTATGTAAAGTGAGGTAGCCACTCGTTTCCAGAGAGCTGTGTATTTTTAACTTAGGTTGTCACAAGGGAGCCATATGGTCCTTTATTGCAATAAAACACAAAATCATGTTCTTGTTACCAGTTACCTTTGTCACATTTGTCAGTGGCTGGTAGTATTAATACTGAAGACTGTGCTTTAAATGGTCTGCAAGCATGGAGAGTTACCTTTTTGTCTGTCTTGTACCCAAGCAAAGGTTTTCTTTCAGAGTCTACATATGGCTTTGAAAATGTACCTTCAGCAACATTGTAGCTGAAATTATGGGTCCTTGAAATGGGGACCCTACTCCGAAACCGTGACCTGAAGTTTTCAGGCTAAATTGTGTCTGATTTCAAGTGGAAGCAGTTCAGCTTTACAGTAATTAAAAAGTACAGTGAACTTTAAAGAACTAGCAGCTTTTTAAAAACTACCTTTCAAACCTCGCTTACAGAGGGTCTGCTACTTGTTAACATTCAAGTCAAGGCAAAATTATTTGCGCTTACTTTGGCTCAGACACTAATCCTTATGCATCGTTTGCATGGGAAGGCAGCCAGCTTCAAAGCATAGCCAAAACTCCACTAGTATCCCTGGAGTGGAGGTTTTGCAGGACTCCTGGCCCCGCGCCTTTCTTAGCAACGCCATAAATCTTCTGGGACCCGTCAGCATAGGAGAGGCTGAGGCTGATTTTTACCGCTTCTATTTCCTATCTTATTGCAGTCTTTCAGCCAGAAGATGTGTCTGCCAAGGTGTACACAGAAGGAGCTGGTAGAGTTCCAGGAGCGGGTTTGTGCTATTGAATTCTGTCAGCCCTGCAGCTTCGCTCAGACAAAAATGTTACTGAGGTCAATAAGCTTGCAAGGACTTGCAGCAGCTGTGCGATTTGTCGTTCGGTTTGGTCTTGTTTCAGGATGAGGCAGTTTTTAGGACAATAATCAAATTGGACCAGCATTGATTATTTTTCAAGTAACTTGAAAAAATAATTGTATAGTGTACAGAAATTAACTCGTAAACCCATCACAGCTGTGTTTAGTTTTAGGTTTTGCAGAAGCACATTTAAACCTAACACAACTGGAAGATCTCCCCCTGAGTTGGTGTATATAGGCTCAGAACTTTAGTGTCTGAGAAGAGAATCAAGAAGAAGACATCCTTAGTGGAGAGACAATGAAACATCCACATCTTTCTTTGGACTGGTAATTTTTCTTTTCCTGGGCTTTCTCTTGCATGAGCTATGACAATGTGAAGATTTTCCTTACTGTGTGGTTTTTAGTTGTTAATGACACAAACGCCAGCCTGCTTGGTTATCAATGTAAGCTGAGACTCTTGCCTAGGTTTTACTATGGCAGGTGAATACCCCTGAAACCAAGTTTCTGACTGCCTAGAATCTGTTACAAGAGCAATACGCTCATTAAAGCTTGTTAGTAGACCAAGCCATAAGTTGCTTTCCAGGTCAATGTTATCCAAGGCTAAATTGTTTGAAATATTATTCCATATAGCCTAAGAACAGGGAAAGTCTACAAATGTCTACGATTTGGTCTGCTGAGATCACTGCCCCTTTGACGTCACGCATGCGATACGATAACCTGGAGTCCTAACTGACGTGAAGGTTTTTGTCAGCTCAGTTTAGGTAAGGGTTTACAGGACGAACTTTGTAATTAAAATTGATCTGTGGGTTTCAACCTACTGTCTTCTTTTTATATATATGATTTACTCCAAACTCTTGGGTTTTTGCCTGAATTATGCCTTCACCTCTCTCATCTTTGACGATTTATATTTTTCTGTGTTACACTACTGCCATGGTATAAGAATCCCGGCTCCCGAGCACACCACTGGTGCTGTGCAGTTCTTGCTGGTTTGTGTGAGGCATTAGCATCTCACTGAGTTCTGTTAGATCCCAATCGTGTTTGTTCTGCAGTAATAGTTTACTCACATTGATGCCTACCAGCTCTGGAAGTGTCCCTACACTGACATATGATTGCATGTGAGCACCTAACTGCCCTGCACCATATCTCATAATTTGCAGTGGTGAAGACCTGGGTCAAAGTGTGTGCAGGGCACACTCTGGGCTTGAATAGCAGCACTTGGTAGCCATTTAGTACTGGAAAAAATAACTACACAGGATTTATTTTTTTTCTTTAAATTGTGTGAAAAGAATCTGCCTTAGTTACATCTCTGCATCTTCAGGGGCACAAGAGCATTCAGAATACATGTTGCCAAGAGTTCAGTTTGCCCTAGAAATTGTGAGGCAAATTAAATTTTTTCTTCCACGTGATTTTGCCAGTGCAGTTAAAATATAGTTACATTGAGATGTTTTCACT
Organism: Gallinula chloropus; assembly: GCF_964237585.1. Classification (NCBI taxonomy): domain Eukaryota; kingdom Metazoa; phylum Chordata; class Aves; order Gruiformes; family Rallidae; genus Gallinula; species Gallinula chloropus. The sequence goes on along the minus strand of NC_140085.1, from coordinate 125,453,067 downwards.
TCAAGATACAAAACACCTTTGTTTTGCTCTCCAAGTGTTCGTTTAAAACAGACAATTTAGCTCTTATGCTGTGATTGCCTCCTGAACAATAAACATAGTTCCTACCAGATCTATTTGTTCATCCTCCACAAAGTACTGAAGTAGATAATTAACACTGGATAATTAGGAACATCTTTAGTCTTTGCTGTTTTACAGCCTATAATTTTTCATAGCAATGTAATTCATTTTATCTAAAGTTGCTCAACACGTAACTTTGTAACAATTTAATTTGCATGCCTAGTTGGTGCCGCCTTCCTTCGGCTGCCTTCGCTTGGTGAGATGCTCAATTAGCCACGAGGCTCAACAGGCAGATTCAGGCAGGTCCATGGCTTTGAGTACCCTTTGCTCACTGAGAGCCTTTGCAGGGCTTAGAAAACACACTGTCCTTTGGGTTAACTTCCAGCCCTCAATTTGTAGATAGTAGGAATCTATCGCTCCCAGCGATTCCATGGTCATTGCACCCTAGCAAAAGGAAGCAAGTGTCCACGAAGATGGAGGGATGTTATCCATGCATGTTCCACAGTTTTACAGGAGGCACAGAATATGGACACTTCTGTTCTCCCCATCATGGGCTCCTGTACATTCTCTGAGAAAACAACCCTGCCTCTCACTATCCCCAGTGAGCCGTGGGGGTTGCGTTGCCACACAATATATATATATATATATATATAACATATATATATTGGGATCTATAACAGGGCACAGGTTTGGCTCAGAGAGTTGACTTCTAAGTACTGAGCAGACACCATATTCTAATGTGTAATGATTCAATGATATTTAATAATGCTGAGTAGATTGATATAGATGTAGCTTAAGAGACAATTAATTAATACAGCTTTAATATAAGAACAATGTGTGTGTGTTGAGAATAGAAAGCAGTTGCATGTTTGAAGAATAGAAAGTAATTGCATGAAAAAAAGCAGTTTGATAATTTTCATTAAAAAAAAAGTTTTATAAGTAAGCTTTTTGGAGATTAGCCCCCATTTCCTGATAAAATCGTAAGGTGACCACAGACAAAAAGTAGTTTGCATGTTAACATATATACATCACTGCTGTCTTAATGTTTTAACAGAAACATTCTTAGTAAGAACATATTTCCTGAGTGAACAACATCTTAGATAACAATTCTAATTCAGGTCATGTAGAGTGATAGACCATATTCTGAATTTGGCCTGGCATGAGGCTCCAGCAGAGAATAAGGTGGGCAGAAGTAATTTCATCCTGTCTCTGTGCTGTCTGAATTCTGGGCCTGATTGGGTCTGCTTTCTCCAGGCCGCAAAGCTTGAGGGCTTAAAGTCATAACTGTATGAAATTCAGAGTCTGTGTAAGAAAAAGCAAAACTCAGCAGAGCTTGGCACTCATGTGAAATGCTTTTGTGATGGGGTCAAAAATCACTTTTGGATATATTGTTGATAACTTGTCGAGGTGAACTGTGTTGCCCAGAAGAGGAGAAAAGGCCATTCGTGCGTGGGAAAACAAGAATTGTTTTGGCTGTGGCTCTCCAAAAAGGTTTTATGTACTGTGCCAGCTCCTGGCATGTGAGATGATTCCCCGTGCCTTTGGTACTCACAGATCATTTCAGTAAGCCTCCTTATTCTCCCTGGCTTCACTCAATTTTGCTGTCTTAGGATAGATTGTAGTAGGTAAATGTGCCGTTTCCTTGTCCAGTGATCCTTTTCTCTCTGCTTTAGGAAATCCGTGAATGTGCTTTTCTCTGCTGTTAGATTGTGTAGTGAAACACACAATCGGGTCCTTCTTTGGTATCATGATTGCATCTTTTCTGAGTTCCTCTGTCACATTACTTCCTGCAGACGTGTTTCTTTCCATGTTCTTTCTAATCCACCGCAGCTGAATGACCAAAACCTCAAGGAGCTGTTGAGAAGGACTGAGAAGAACAGTAGCCAAGAAGTAAACCAGGCCTGCAGTGAAAAGGAAGAGGCTGAAATACCAGCCTCCAGTATATTGTGAGAGAGAAACATCTCTCTTGGAGAATTTAAATCTTTGTAGGGAGGAAAGATTGGTGGTTTTGTTTATTTGTCATCTCCAAGAGTCTCTTGGCAACTAGGTTCCCTTCTTCTGATTTCTAACAGTTTAAGATTATTCTGACAAAGACTGAAGATGTAATTAAAAGTAAAAGATAAGGGCTTTTTTAATAGTGCGTTTCATCCACAAAAGAGAGGTGATGGACTGTAAGCCCTAAGGCTGCCTGTGACAAGCTTTACAAGAAATTTGTGCCATCGACAGAGAAGCAGGACCAGTGCACAGCTTCTCTGGCTTTCGCTTCCTTTTGGGAAGGGACGCATGAAATGCTCAGCTGATAGAGATCCAACAAAAGGGGAGCATCATCAGCAAAAAAAAGAAATGTAAATAGCTGAAATGTGCCTTTTCCTAACCCAGGTGGAGCAGCTTTGCTAAATCAGAGGATTTAATGGAAAATTTTTGTACTGTTAAGTGCTGATAATACTTCTGGTAGAATCCAAAACCAAATTCAGAACATGTTTTGGTGCAACATAACCCCCACCAAAATAAGCCAAATTCCCAGCACAACACATCTGAATGGAACTGTGACTCGCCCGTGCATAGCTGTAAAGAGACTTGAGTCAGATTTCATTCTCAGTTACCCAGCTGAACTTAGGGATTCATCACCACTCTGGTGTGCGCGCTTGCGGACCTTTTCCTGCCAGCAGCCTCTCCTAGCACCAGAAGCATGCAGGAACGTTGCCTCTCACTGTGGGGAGACTTTCGGCTGGGGATGTGTGCTAGTTTTTAGTGACCAAATCAGAGGACCCTTTTCTTATTCTTCCATTGATATCACAGCCCGCTGCGCATGGCATCCCGTCCACGTGACACACAGATCTGGAGCAGAGCCGGCTTCCCTGCTATCATTAACTTTGGTTCATCACGATGCTTCAGGGAACTGCCAAGCTCTCCAGTAGTAATGGGATAAATATAACTGACTGAAGTAACGGCAGGAGTGCGAGCAGCAACGTTATCTCACCATTTCAACTTCACACTCGGGGAAAGGAATGACTGTCCTGAACGACCATTGCAGCGGTTGCTGATATTAGCCTGAGCTGTTGATGTTGACAAGGTTTCCAAAGGAGACTTTGAACGTCCCAGTGGATTCACATTTTATATACGTCAGCTTGTAAATGGTTGGAACTTCCTTTTGGCATTAAAAGGGATCAGCAGTGAAGAAGCTACATAAGCCAAATTCTCTCTTGCCGTGGCTGAGGCAATTGACTTTTAAGGTTACCTGACCCGAAGTACATACTTAATCTTTTCAATGTTGTGTATTTTTTAATTTATAATAATGAAACATCTTTCTTTGGTCTGCCCTGGATATATAGTGATATAAATATCTAAAGGATACAGAATCAAGTTCCTGAAGGGGGCCATCAAAGTACTTAGTGCTGCAGAGGAAAGGCTAAATGGGTCTCTCATCTATGCTGTTCTAAATCCAAAGTAGTACTGACAAATCAAAATAATTTAGCTTGACCGGAAAATGCGGTGCCTAATGTATATATGAGGTGGAATGCATATAGCCTTCAGCAACCACAGAGGTACATCAGTGCTAGCAAACAGTCCACCTCTATTGATGACACACTAATGTAAAAAAAGTGATGCAATACATTGGGGAGGGGAAGCCACCCAAAGAAAGACCCCTAGTTGTAACAAAATATTATGGGAAACACACCTGCGGAGCAAAGGCCCGTGACCTAGGGTGCATTCCACTGTCTTGCCACTCTGTACCTTGAGGGACTCTATTGACTTCACTAATGTAACCATGAGCAAAATAGGTCCACTGTATCTTTAAGACACCACCAGCCTTAGGATGGCAAATTAGCCTTAATGTGTGTTAGTAGTACCTCTGCAGCCTGTATGTGTCACAAGCTTGCTTTTTAACATCCTTCCTCTGAGGATGCAGTTGCAGATAATGTCAGGGCATCCGCGCTTCTCATTATTCATTCACAGGCGACACCTTCTACGTTGTGCTTGCTGCTGTTGTGCGTTAATCTACTTTGCAGTTTTATGTCAAATACCTTTTTGAAATCCAAGTAGATTATGTCCTTTAATCACTTTGCCCAGTCTGTGTTCCTTGTGATCTCATCTCTTATTAATATCTTTAGGATCTTGCCTACCACCAAGGTCAAACTGGTCTATAATTTCCTAGCTCCACCCCGGGCCTTTTTAAAGAGGGTTATGTTTGTGTAACTGTGATCCTTCGGTAGCTGCCTCCTTTTGGGAAGGCTACGGAGAATCTGTCATGTGGTTTGTAGGGTTTGGAATTCTGAACTTTCCGAGAAATCCTGGAAATGCAGCTCTGTGTGAGCTGCTCCATTTGCCCCAGTGTTACCTTGTGTGACTGGACTCCTCGCTGCCAGAATTTTTCCATGTCTGGTGTCATCTTGACTTTATCCTACACAGCAAGCAGCTCACTTAATTTTTCATTTATCTCCTGATAGTACAAGGATTACTAATATTAAATCAAAGCCTTCACCTATTTTTCACCTTTGTAAATATAGTGAATCTTTGGCTGTTGAAGTGTGGGCAGCATACAGGATTGCTTGGGCTATACAAATACACCTGATCGGATTCTACTTTGACACAGGATAATTCGATCCAAAATAATTCCTAGCAAAAACTTCTGCTAATCCACTGAGGTCAGAGTCATACCTCTGTCTGGTCCTCTGTGTATCCTGTCTTCTCTCTATATACCTACCAGGTTAGAAAAAAGCTCCTTAGTGGCAGGACCATTTTATTTTGTAACCCTGAAGACCTCCAAGCAAGCATTACCAAAATTAAAGAGAAATAAGAGCACAGTAAAGGATTGCAGGCTAAAGCTGATTGTGATGAAGAAAAGTTGTCAAATAATGTTTAATACATTCTGTAGGCATATAGTTGTCCGGATTGAAGTAATTATATTTGCATGGATGAAAATTAGCTATAGAAAGTGAATTAAATATATAGAATCCTCACCAGAAATGCACATAAGCAAAAAGGCGTATCAGCAGTGAAGACCGTAGCTGTCATTAGAGCTGATGCTTTGGGTTAGGCTTGACTACAAGATTGAGTCACAGAAAGAAATTTTTGACACTGCATTGTCAAGTGTGTGTGTGACATGAGAGCACACAGGAGATTTCACTGGCAGTTCTAGTTAGGAGTCTCTAAAGACAGCTGAAAACCCATTACAAATAAAGCACGGAAATTTTTCCCTCTTGCCTTTTAAAACTTTTCTACCCTGATAATTTACGTCAGTGCTTGGACTAAATATATTTTGCCTTGTTTTTGGTATGTATTCTCTACTGGAGAGAGATTGCCGATCCATTTTGTATGGAAAGCGGTGCAGATAAGGACATAGAAGATGCCACTTACATGGTGTCAGCATTCTCAGCATGTAGCATAGCTTCAAAGGCATGTCACAAATTAAGATCATGTTTAACATACTGTTGTCTTTGCTGATGCTTATGAAATTTGCCACTAGTGTTGAGTCTTTTTTTTTTTGTTCTCAGATCCCAGCCTCTACATTACTTGGTCAGGAGTACAGCGTAATAGGGTTTTTTGGGAAAAAAACCCTGTGTGTGGGGGGGGGGGAGGGTTCAGCAGTTATTAGCAGTATGGTGTGGGAAGAGGCACGAGTCAGTCTTTCCAGTGAGGAAAGGAGTGGGTACCACCAGCGGATCAACACCTGAGACGTGGTTGGAGTCACAGACAGGAGTTTGGCTTCTGCATGTGATCTTTTTAGAGGAGTGTGGACTTCAAAGCAGGAGCAGGATACATCTGCCAAAGAGCAGCGAGAGTGTCTCGAGCAGGCTTCCAAGCCAGTGAAACTGGGTAAGTGGGGGAAAGTTTGTCGTAACCCACAGGGAAGTGAAGGCACAGGGAGCAGTGGGGAAGTGACAAGGGGTTGTGGGGTGTGTCTCGTACTTCTCTGCAAACTCAGCATGATGTGGTCCATTTCAAGCCTCTGAAGACAAACGCGCTGCAGGGGTAACAAAGAGGAGAAGTCAGGAGTCTGCGTGCAGTTGCAGAGCTGTGCCTTTGTTGGGACATACTTGGTGAGACGGCTGGTATGACAGGAGCACTGCACGAGCAAGTATGGGCTCTTCAGGGAAGGCCAGACAGGAAGGCAGTGAGGAAGGCTTGTGTGCTGTGTAAGTGGGTGTCAGTATAAGTTACTCTGTGATTAAGTGGACAGCAAGCATGCGGTGTTTAATCTTGTGGTACTCCTGCCTTCAAGCTGATCTCAGAGAGACCACACATTCACTTAGGCTGAAGCCCAAGCAAGAAACATGCCAAAGGTCCAACTGAAAACTCCTTACCTATCTTATTTTCCCATTAAATAAAAGAGTAGCTATAACTTTTATGTCTGTCCTTTGTACAGATACAAATGACCTCCTGAGTAAGCGGCGTAAATAGTAGTACTCGCTTTAGGAAGCAGCAAGAGAGGGGGGTAAACTCTTCCCTTCGCCCGAGCACCAAATGCTAAGGACAATAAATCCGTGGAGCTGTTCTGACATCACACCCAGCAGAGGGCAGGAGGAACCACGCCACTGCTGCGCGCCTGCCTTCGCTGGGTTGCTTGGAGTTTGGTGCTGAGGCAAGCCTGCCAAAGCAGGGCTGCGGCCTACACTGCACCAACGCTTCCAGACAGGGCGGGTGAAGGGGCACATCGGCGCCTGATTTTAATGATCTCGAAGTACTCTAGCGCGGGCCTGCGAGCAGTGATTTTCAGCCCAGCAGTGTGACACAGATTACCTGTTGGTGAGATCAGCTGTTCTGAATGCTGCAGTCAGAGCATTGCCAGCGGGGATACAAGGCTAAGGAATACAGTGCTAATTACGGCAAGAATATGATTGTTCATTATGAAGACAGCGAACAAGATACTGTGGTCGGAAGAAAAACCGGGCTGTTTAGGAAATCAGTGTTTGGTAGCACAGGGTTTTGGATGAACACTTTCAAATACCAAGCAGAAAATTATTCTGTAGTTTGAAACAGGGGTATAGGGGTTCAGATAACAGAGGTAACAGAGGTACTGATGTTAGGAAAAAAAATCTTCACTGAAAATGGTGTCAGGGCCTGGAACAGGCTGTCCAGGGAGGTGGTTGAGTCACCATCCCTGCATATGTTTAAAAAAAAGGGTAGATGACGTACTTAGGGATATGGTTTAGCATAGGACAGGAACAGTTCGACTTGATGATTTTAAAGGTCTTTTCCAACCTCGCAATTCTGTGATTCTGTGATTCTGTTCCTAGTGACATTACATTTCAAATAACACCTTGTGGAGAACAAAAAGATTGTTCCTTTGTTTGCAGCAATACAAGGATTTCCAGCAGTAATGCACTTTCAGAGACTGCGTGCACAGTAATATGTGAGTGACATTCAGAAAAACAATAAAAAGCTAGAATTAATGTGGGATACAGAGAAGATTGTCAGCATGAAGATCTCTGTAAATGTCTACCATGAAATTAGTGGCAACAGCTTTTATCTGTAGGTGACACCTTGAATTAAGTTGGGAGTAGCGAGTGGATATAAATGAATGATATGTTTTACTTGCCACTTAATCATTAACAGCGTTTTGAAGGATAGTCCAAAATAAACACCAGAAATATTTCAGTGAGTAGAATTTTGTTCCATGCCAAAGGAGGCCCCTTGCATAGAGGGTTTTAAAGAGATGGAATCAGGAGCCAGGCCCACCTCCTGTACCTCTGCAGACCTGCACAGTAATTTCAATACCTGCTTTATCCAGTTGTAGGAAATTCATGCAAATCCTCACCCAAATCTCAACAACTTTGCTATCTGAAGAGTTTAGGGTTTATGACACGTATGGGCACAGACCTGGCAACGACACAGGAACCCGTTCAAGCAGCTCTAAAGACATGGAAACCAGTTGGTTGGAATCATTCGAGGCCCCTACTCCTCACTTCTTCCCTGGAGCATGAATCCGAGCAAAAAGCAAAAAGTACAAAGCACAGAGAAAAAAAGCAACAGCTCCTTCCTCAGAGATGGGAAAGATGTTTGCAGAGGGTTTCCAGTCCATACTGTTTCAGAAGTATGCAGTTCACTCACGCTTTAGCTGACATTGCCTCTTCTGAATGGCACATCTGGCATCGTAAATCCCAAGCGCTCTTTCTGTAGGACCAGGCAGGTGAATTTACCCTTCCATCAGAGGCAGTGCCAAGGTGATCTACCAAACTAAGAAAAACAATGAGTATTGAAACGAGAAGCCAAGATTAGTTGAAGAAACTCTAAGGCATCCCAGCTGTTGGTTTTCTGAATTGGGCTTTTTCCTGGTTGGCTTTTTTTTTTTTTTGTTTGGTGTTTTTTATATATATATAAATATAATATAATATATTTTTATATATTTATACAAAATGTGTAATGCTTGGAGTGGAGGCAGAAATGAACTGCAAATTTAGGAGAAATTTGATTTCCTCAAGAAATGCTGTTCATTCCTACAGAAGCTTTCCAGATCCTCTGAATTTAGATGGAGGGAGATTGCTGTCCACAGGATTTTGCATCTGGTGAAAGGCAGGAGCTGGTGGGTCAGTGTTTCTTCTGGTTGCGGAGTTCAGTGAGAGCTAGTTGGCAAGTGACCCTGTTACTCATAAAAGCAAGATCCAGTGGGAAGATGCTGCCAATAAACACTTAATTCAGTTTGGCTGGAGTCTTTTTGCCTCACTCAGTGGTACCTCGAACTGCTTTGAATATTCATTCCCTTCATTATCAGCCCTAAGTAAATGAATACATCATTTTTTCACTTTCTGTAATTTGCCTAATTACCTTTGTCATTTGCATAAGATTTAAGCAGATAAAAGGATTGAAGAGAGGAGAGGGGATTTCTTTTTCTTTTTTCTTCTTTTTTTTTCCTTCAAGTTTTAAGAAGAAAAGTAAAGCTGTGATTTTGGTAAAAGAAAACAACAAACATTCTTTGTCAGAGGTGAGAGCAGCTGCTGCAGCACTTGTCACTGGACACTTGCAAGGGGAGCCAGCAAGCAGCACGTTTCCCATTTCATCACAAGTGGCAGAAGTAGGAGAATGTCGAATTATTTCTTTCCCCTGAAGACAGAGAACACAGATTAGTTGGAAGCTGACTATGCTTTAGTTTTTCCTCAAGAGGGATCTGGAAGATAAACAGAAAGCAGGCTTTGGGAGGAAGCGTTTGCTCCGTAATTGCATGTGAGGGGACTCAAGTGGTAGATATTGGTAAAGCATCTGTTTTACAAATGTTTCTTGTTGGTGTAGTGCCTTTTGCATTGGATGCTTACAGGTCCACCTTAAAACAAGTTTTGTATCGGTTTAGCTATTCTTATTATTAAACCCAAAAGAGCTGTCCTAGGTATCCTCCAGCGAAAATGCTGTCATAAACGAGTAATAGTGATTAAATGAGCTTAAACAATTTTCTCATGGAAGAATATTGCTAATTCAGCACAGCTAAACTAATATGAATTTCCTGTATTGGAAAAACCTTTGAGAAAGTGCAAGGAGGTCCCTGAGGCAGCACTATTGTCAATCCTTTCACAGTCCCTATCAGGGACAACTGTTTTATTGCCAGTCCTCACTTGGTGTTTTGCCTGAATTGCCCCAGCTTCCCATGAAAACCATTGGTTTCACTGACACACGTACTCCTGGCAAGGAATCCAATTTGCTTTACGCAGGTTTTAGTCATAGTAAAGCTGGTAGTGAAATGGTAATTATCTGTGCTGCCCCTCTCTTAGGATCTTTCATGAAAGCCATCTTACACGCAAACAGCCAAACCTTAGGTCATTGGCAATGCTGACACAGGCAGCTGAGGCAAAGAGAAATCACAGAATCCTAGACTGGTTTGGGTTAGGAGCGACCTCCAAAGCCCATCTAGTCCCAACCCCCTGCCATGGGCAGGGACAGTCTCCACTAGACCAGGTTGCCCAAAGCCCCATGCAACCTGGCCTTGGACACTGCCAGGGACGGGGCAGCCACAGCATCTCTGGGCAGCCTGTGCCAGGGCCTCACCCCCCTTGCAGGGAAGAATTTCTTCCTAATGTCTAATCTAAATATGCCCTCTTTTAAGGAAGAGGAAAGAGATGAAACAGGGAACCAAATGAAAGGAGTGAGAACAAAGAAAAGAAATGGCTGCTGAGATGAGTTAGTTTTGGTAAATTAAGGTGAGTGCTTTTACCAAGAGCAAAACACCCATATCATATGTCAGAGCTTGTGAATTTATTAAATTCCCTGCCTAGCCCTTCCAGTACATAACAAATGTATTATTTGTTTATGAAGAAACCTGTCACTTTCAAATAAATTTGTGAAGTGCTAAATACTTCATAGGACAAACGTTAATAGGGGTTAGGAAAATGTGTACCAGTGCCCTTAGTTTCTTCATGTCCATTCAGAGGCTAGACATGCAAAAACCAAGGAGCTGCCATTTCAGGTGGAAGAGGTCATGGCCGTGCCATAGATACACAGCTGCAAAGGCTGTGGCAGTCTTTTCTCTCAGGCTCTCAGAAGAAGCACTTTAAAGGACAGAAAAGCGAACAGGTTAGTTATTTTTTTCCTGCTATATCTTGTCTCTGCTTCTAGCATAGACAAATATTCCTGTTGACCCTGTGCTCCTGAGTTCACTGGGCAAGGTAACACCCGTGGGTTAACCCATGATGCTCACAGCTGTGGGTTATACAGCTCTTTATAATTTCTCCCAACTAAAACGTTTTCTGGAGGCGTCCTGTGAAATCGCCTTGTCTCCCTCTAGTGACTGCTTCTGCCTCTTGTCTCGGTTTTAACACCGGGCTTCCAGGGCCTGGTTATGGTATGCATTTTGTACTGCGGCCTGGCCCAAAGCCTGAATTTGCGCAGATACTCCAGGGTATCAGCACATCAGAGGCCGTCACTTAGGCTGTGGTGACCAGGACATTTTGTTTAAAAATGTGAATAAAGCACACGATTATATTTTTACTTATTTCTCAACAAACAGCAAATTTGGGGCAAGAGAAGATAGGCATACCCCATATATTTCAGCGCGGACCGAAGCAAGGTAAGTAAACGTGTGTGAATTGCGTTCCTGCTGGCCAGGGCTCGCAACTGAGAAAGGTTTGTTTAGTAGATCACAGAATTACAGAATCACTAAGTTGGAAAAGACCTCTAAGATCATCAAGTCCAACTGTACCTGTCCTCTACTAAATCATATCCATAAGTACTTCATCTACCCATCTTTTCAACACATCCAGGGTTGGTGAATCAATCACCTCTCTGGGCAGCCTGTTCCAGGCCCTGACAACTCTTTTTCCTAACACCTAATCTGAACCTGCCCTGGTGCAGCTCAAGGCCATTTCCCCTTGTCCTGTCTCCTGTTACCTGGCTGAAGAGACCATCTCCCACCTCTGTAGAACCTCCTTTCAGGTAGTTGTTGGCAGTGATAAGGTCTCCCCTCAGACTCCTCTTCTTCAAACTAAACAACCCCAGTTCTCTCAGCTGCTCCTCAAAAGATTTGCCCTCCATTCCCTTACCCAGCCTGGTTGCCCTTCTCTGGTAGACTGTAGGATCAAAAGTAGAATGGCTAAGAAAAACAGTCTTCCACTCTGATGCTCAGTCTGGCAATATCAAAACCAATATGTCATAAAGTCTAGGTCATATGAAACCCTAAGAAAGTCACCACTAATGCAGAGTTGGTAATTTTCTTTGTGGAAGATAAATGAGCACATTCCTGATTCAAAGAAGTGGAAGCAGGAAAGCATCTCTTTGACGATGACAGGCAGCGGTGGCGATTTGCTTCAAAGACAGGAGAGAGACCATGCTGCATCAGGGCAAGGTTTAGACCTTGGAAATAATGTGGTAAAGGTTTTGTTGTTCTCTGGTGGTGGTTGTTATGTATGTGGCCAGTTAAAGGGAAGCTAGTGGGAAGTATGCTGTTTGCACCCATCTGGGGCATGGCCTGATCTGGAATCAGTGTGCAGGTTGCCCTCAAAATCACTGAGAGTAAAGACAGAATAATGACCATGGTGCCTGCCCAGCTTGCAGGGATGTAACTGAGTGAAAGAGAGGAACTGCGGGTGAAAATGAGGACATTAAAAGGGAACAGTCCCTCATAGGTGCTCCTGTGTTAAAAGAGACAGCTCTGGGGGTGTTCCAGCCTTGCAGCAGCAACTGGAGCAGGGAAGACAGCACATACATACTCCATGGCACGGTGGAGGCTGTGCTGATCATTTTCCCCATTTTTAACCTGTGCCCAAGCACTCAAAACCCCCATAGCTCTGAGGAGCAGAAGCGATGTGCAGTGCTCACTGAGCTGACCTTTGCGAATTCAGACGCGTGCGAAGGCAAACGAGAAAATGAAGAACGAGGCAGGAAGCGCCGGGTTATCGAATCACATATTGTGATCTCCATCCAGAGATTACTTCAGTCTATTGGAAAAAAGAGAAAAGTAAATGTCAGGTCTTGGGGAAGAATATCCTTGCCTTATCTTTGGAAGGTTCATTTCAGTCAAAGGAGCCGTGAACTGGAAGGCATCGGAAGCCGTGCACGGTCCAGTTGTCCACGGTGTTGACCACATCCAGCAGTGACTCTCAGCGCTGGCTGTGTTATTCTGGCTGCATGCTGCAGGCATGAAAACAGGATTCAGACAACTGCTTTAGATCCTTTTATAGCTTTTATAGTACATTTTAGGAGACCGCTCGTCAGAGGTGTTTGTGCTGCTCGCTTTGCAGCATGTGTCAATAGAGCAATGCAACGGCACATACATCATCCTTCTTTCTTCTGCCATCTAAGTGCTCCTGACAGAACGTGTTCAGAGCTGGTGACATGCAATGACATTTTCCCGACACTTTCAATAAAGATGTGTAAAACTGCTCATGTATCTTTTCTTTCAGAAGAAGGTTAAGGAAAAAAACCCTAAGCTGGAACAGCATTTTTTTCTGCAAGCTGCTGATTTGTGTATGTTAACAGCTGAAAGCCTACACAGCTTTCCTTCTGACATTAATCTAAATGTAAGCATTTGGAGGCAGAGTAGTATTTTTTGGACTGGTTTGTGATATCATTTGTGGAAATTCAATTCTGGAAAACGTCTCATAAATTAACAGGGCTTAAGGTTAAGGCAGGTTGCTACACAGGCTGGAGGTCCAGATGGGGTGCACTCTAATTCTCTCCCTGTCCGTGCATCCATGTGTTTGTTTCTCAAGTTCTCCAAGCTGTGAGTAGCAAGAAATAATAATAATAATAATAATAATAATAATAATAATAATAATAATAATAATAATAATAATAATAATAATAATAATAATAATAATAATAATAATAATAATAATAATAATAATGTGCTCTTTGTTTCTGCAGTTTCCTGCAGAAAGTACTTTGCCAAAAGGTAGCCTTGCTACGGTTTGGCAGATGAGAAGACAGTTCAGGCAGAGACAGGCCAGTGAGGGTATGGTCTGGATGTCCTGAGCAGAACAAGAGAATCACTCTCCAGCCCTAACATGTTGTCTGTGGTTTTCTATGAAAAGATGCTGGCGATGCTTTTTGTGCTACATGGGGACCAATGTAGCCTCTGAAAAGCTTCAAGCCTGCTCATCTATAATTTAAACAGTCCCTTGACAGAAACCAGAGCACCAGCCTGGGAAAAGCTACAAAAGCCAGTGCTGTCCTGCCGCCTTTTCTTGCTGGACACCATCAGTATGCCGGGGCCAGGTATTGGAGCAAGATTTTTTTCCTTTTATCTGGCATTGTACAAGAAGCTGCAGAGTTCATTCCATTTTCCCTGGCACCTTGAGACTCAATTTGCCAATCTGTGCTGTAGCACAGGTTCCCACCAACTAAACTAGTGTACAAGGCAAGGTCCAGTCCCTCTGCAAACACTTATACAGTCTATATGTTCCCCAACCTGTCTTCTGTACTGATTTTCCTGGCGGGTTTAAATGGTGTTTCTGACCCTGCATGAAAAGTTGTGTCTCTCCAGTAAAAGAAAATCTGGTAGTTGTATCATCAGACTGAGACTCAGGAGTCCTCAGTTATGTGGTGGCAAGTGCCACTGGGCACATTGGATGGTCCTTGGAGGTGCTGCTTCGCCTCCCCATGCTGCAACTCCTGCTTTTGTGGAACAAGGGGATGACAATCCTGACCTGAGTTAGGAAGTACTTATATCTAGCAATGTTAAATGCTACAAAAGAATGAGACATTACTAATCTAAGGAAGAAAGCATTTTACCTCAGTGCACCAAGGTCTTAAGCCTCACTGTGGCCTAATTTGCAGCTGGAAACTTAAATGGCTGATCCAGGCTCTTTGGAGGTCATGGTTAATTATGAGGCAGATTAGGGGTTCAGCTGAGGCAGGTTTTTGCTTCTGATACACAGCGACTTAGTCCTGCGTAAGCAAACCTCAGTCTTCACTAGCACTGGAATCTTCCTCATGTTTAGGGAGAAATTAAACTCCTTCATCTTTTCTCTGTGATGATCACTCTGCTGGAATAATGGTGGCTCTTCCCTTCCTAGGAGCACCTCCAGCGATAGTCCGCACTTCTCTCCCAGTGCCCATCTGTTCAGCTAGAATGGGAATCATGAAGCTGGTTCCCAGCATCCCCAACAAGTGCTTCCAGAATACCAGCTTCAAAAGCTCACCTAAAACTTTCCAGCTCCCACCCATCTGTGGAAGATCCAGGTTGCCCCATTTGCCAGCAGGTCGGATGTAAAAAAGTGCATCTCCAGAACCGACTCAAGAGGGCACCTTGCCCAGATGGGGACACACACCCAAACAGCAGAGATCAGTAGGGTTTCAGTGGCAGAGATGATGGTGATGGCAATAAGCAAAGTTGCTGAGCAGTTTCAAGCACCCTTCTTTCAAGGGCCCCCTCTCTGATGGGGTCTTTGTCCCTGCCCAGGTCCTCATCCCTTGTGTTCTCGGTGGGTGACCTTTGCTTTCTCCTGAATACCCGAGGAGCAGCAGCAGGAGAGACACCAAGAGCACTGTTCAGCAGCCAGAGGGAGGATGGGCACTGGAGTGTTCCTTGTGCCTTTCTGACTTTGGGTAACCAGAGGGAGCAGCGGAGCCATAAACTGGCTTAGTCGCCGTCGCTCGGTGGGAAAGCAGGATCAGTTCCTTGCTGAGGATGATGAGCAGCGAAGCTGTGAGGTGCTGAAGTTCATTTATGATCTTTAGGCAATTCACTGTTAACCCCCTAATGAGGCTGCCAACTATAAACAAACCATTTTTTAAATGCTTGTCGCTCAGACACTTGAGTGGATCTGTTTTCCTGGCAGCGATCAGGGCCTGCTGCTGACACCAGCACGACCCTCTCTGTCATGCTGCATTTTTTCAGTGCCAGCGCTTTGCCTTAATTCCCTGAAACAGCTGGATGACTGTGACTTAAGCTTAAAAGCAACAACAAGAGACAACTCAAAGCAAGCCTCCAGCCTGGAAAATTTTGGTACAAACGTTGGAGCTTACTGACTCATGGGCATCTATCTGAAAGCAAGACATTGAGGTCTGGTGATATCAGCAACAGGAAGGACTACCAGGCACAATGATGACGTTGGGTTTGGGCGCCCAATTCATACTTAAAGATGGACATTTCAATGACCTCATACTAAAAAAAATGTAAATAAATCAAATTCTCCTGTTCATTACAGCATGTGGGAAAAGAACCCGGGAAGAATGATGTGGGTCAGAGCAAAGGAGGAGGGTAAGCCTCACAGCTTATCAATACTGTTTCTCAGGTTTCGGATCCCCACTGCCCGGTCTTTCTGCAGAGAAGAGTTTCCTTTGGGAAAAAGTTATTAAAAATGGAGGAGAAATGGGGTTGGCCATTTGTATCAGGGAGCATGTTCCTGGATATGTTAACTTAAACCAGGTGCAGATAACTGATTAGAAAGACCTCTGGCCAAAGCCATTGTTACTATCTGAGCACGAGGAGAATAAATTGAGCTTCCCCAGGCAGCTACAGTAAATATGAAGTTATGTTTAGATTAACGTGCCGATGATTTATTCACCTGCCCTTTACCTGTAAGTCCTTTTCTCTGGAATTAACACAAATTTCCAAGCCCTTGCACACTGAAGCAGTTTCTCGTAATTACTGATTTTACCTTTTTTTTTTCCTTCTCTTTCTCTCACACTACCCTCTTTCCCCAGACTGAAAAAAGACAAAGTTCAGTTTGTCACCAATCAAATGTGTAAAATTCAGTGCTCTGCCATGCACAAGGTCTGAAGAAAACTCATTAACTCCAAAACAGGGGTTGTCTCAGTTTCCCTCTGCAACACATAGCATTTACTTCTAGCTCCAAAAATGTCAGCATAGATCTTAAAGTCAGCATGTTCTCATGCACAGAAAACACTGTTTGTATTTCCTTTTAGTCCCCAGTAGCCCCTTAAGGCTAGACTTGGCAGGTAAAGGGTGCTTAACACTACACCCTGCATATCCAGTGTCAGAGGGACGCCACAGCCTGTGCACACACTGACCTCCCCAAACTCTTCACTCATGGTTAAGGCATCTCAAACAGCAGGGCAGAGCTGGCACTGTGGGCTTGGAAGGGACCCGAGGCACGGTTGTTCCTCAACATCAGTCCGGCCCGGTGCCACTCACAACAGTATAGTAAAGCAGTAGTGGGTGTTTTGCTCTCCCATCACTGCTTTGTTGGGCACCCTCTGTGGCAGTCTGCAAGGCTGGGACCGCATGGCCTGTGACAAAATAAAGTATTAGATTTATAGGCAGAGATATAAAAAAAAATGGCTTCAATAGTAATTTTAAAATGTTCTTTGCTCCAAGCATTTTGATCTGGTACATCCGTTTGGTGGCTTCCAGGGCGGTAGTGCCCGAAACACCGGAAACACACGGAGTCATGGCAGCGTGCTGTGGCGAGGCACTGCCACGCTACACGGCGCGTGGCTGGCACTGAGAGGAGAGGGTCAGATAAGTACTTGGGAAGAGTACATAAAAGTTTTATCGGTACTAATTCGAGGTGACCCGCATGCTGTATTTCCCTTGCTGTGCCTTACCGTGTGAGCTCCAATAAAATCTTTATACCCTTCCATCCCCTCAAGCCTCAGATGTGGATTTGCAGTTAAAGGTGAGGAACTAAGTGTCTGTAGTATAGAAGGAGCAAGGGTCACGCTGCTAAGTATTCCTAAGATGCTGATTTATTCTGTTCTCTTGTCCATATCCCTTCTCTGCTTTTAGCCTGTTTGCCCTGCAGAGATTTTCTCTGTAATAACGATCAGCGAGACCGGGCTTCGCGCCTCTGACCTGCAATTCCTCTGCCGCGCTACGGGTTACACTAGGTTTGCTCTTACTGTTTTCAGCAGCAATAAGGCAGGAAAGAGCTTATGTCTGAGCACACATGGCCTTGTCATAGGATGCACCAAAAAGCAAGACCGTGGAGTTCAGCTTCCGCAGGGAAGTATTTCTGAGAACGCGGGTTCAATAAGGACACCATCGCCCCTGCGAGGTTCTCCATGGGCTGCTAGTTGGCCAGTGGGAATGGGTTTTGTGTTATATGGCAAACACCTAGGCATTGCAGGGCATGGAATATTTGCCAGATAGAGGTAGAAGCAAAATATAAACAAAGCAGGTGTGATGTGGCCCAGAAAAAGAGCGGGGTATCACGCTAGGTTTGTGCTGTAGCAAGAGATGGATACTGTGGTTTAAGCTGGCCGGCAGTTAAAACAACCACACAGCCGTTCGCCCACTACCCTCCCCCACACCTCACTTGCCCTGGTCCCAGTGGAATGGGGGTGGGGGGAGAATCAAAGGGGAAAAAAATAAATACAACTCATGAAATAAAACCAGTTTAATAGGACAGAAAAGGAAAACAATAACAATAACAAAGTCAACAATAACAACAACAATAAAAATAACAGAAGAAAATACCAAATGAGTGATTAATTTATCACCACCCAAAGCTGATGCTCAGGTAGTTCCTGAGCCAGCCTCCCTGCTGCCCTCCCCCTCCCCCCCCCCCCAGTTATATACTGAGCATGATGGAATATGGTCCTTTTGGCCAGTTTGGGTCAGCTGCCCTGGCTGTGTCCCCTTCCAGCTTCTTGGTCACACTGCCACCTTCTCATTGGCAGGGCAGTGTAAGAAGCTGAAAAGTCTGTGACTACTTGGCATTGGTGGAAAACATCAGCGTGTTATCAGTATGATTCTGACTCTAAATTCCAAACACAGCTGCTAGGAAGAAATTTATCCTAGCCAAACCCAGGACAATGTGTTAGGTTGAGAGCAGCCCTGAGGAGAAGGACTTGGGAGTGTTGATTGATGTAAAGCTAAAAATGAGTTGTCAATGCACACTTGCAGCCCAGGAAGCCAACCATGTCCTGGGCTGCATCAAAAATAACGTGACCAGCAGGTTGAGGGAGGTGATTCTTCCCCTTTACTCTGATCTGGTGAGACCCCACCTGAAGTACTGCATCCAGCTCTGGAGTCCCCAGTACAGGAGAGACATGGAGCTGTTGGAGTGGGTCCAGAGGAGGGCCATGAAAATGATCAGAGGGCTGGAGCACCTCTCCTAATGAAGACAGGCTGAGAGAGTTGGACATGTTCAGCCTGGAGAAGAGAAGGTTCTGGGCAGACCTTACTGCAGCCTTCCAGTAGCGAAAGGGGGGCTACAGGAAAACTGAAGGGGGGGCTGTTTACAAGAGAAGGTAGTGGTAGAATAACGGGTAATCGGTTTCAAGTAAGGGAAGGTAGATTTAGATTAAGTATTAGGGTGGTGAGGCCCTGGCACCAGTTGCCTAGAGAAGCTGTGGCTGCCCCCTCCCTGGCAGTGTTCAGGAGCAGGTTGGATGGGGCTTTGGGCAACCTGGTCTAGTGGAGGGTGTCCCTGTCCATCGCAGGGTGTTGGAACTAGATGAGGTCTGAGGTCCCTCCCAAGACAAACCGGTCTGGGATTCCATGATTCTATGATACTGAAACAAATGTAGGTGGGTGACTCCCCGTGCTACAAAGAAAGAAAAAAACCCTGATGATGTAAAGGCTTTTGTGTATAAGAGTGTGTGTGTGTGTGTTGAAATCTCTTCTATTTTACCTACATCTAACCGGATCCATAATGTGCATTTCAGGATATTTTATCTAAGCCCTGAAGAGAGCTTTGGCCAGCCGATGGCTGGTCCTGAGCATTACAACCACCAGAGGACACCTCCGAGCTGGCACAGAGCAGCAGGGATAGCTGAAAACCATCACAAAGCTCAGGCAAAGCGCTGCCTTCCGGCTTCCTTAATTTCTGACGGTGCTTCACGTTGTCCTCCTTTCTATTTACAGTAACCTTGATAAACAGGGATTCAATAGGAATTGCTTCTAGTGACCTGAATTGATTACCACAAAGTCTATGCTATGCTCAGTGCAAAATAATTATTTGGCTCATAATTAAATGATTATGATAAGGTTATGATAAAGAGCGACCAGGTCAGTCAGGAAGGGCTATAATACAAAAGTTGTCAGGGATGCAGGATTTTCCTTATGCTCTGATACCATTTAGTCCTTGTGACCAGTACTCAAAGTCCTCCTGTTGTGTCTTCAGAGCAGTCAAAGTTTAGTGGAAACAAAGTAGGTGAATTGTCATGTTTTCACAGCGCACACACATGTGGCCAAGGTGATATACTCTCCTGAGCTGAGAATACAGTCGTCCTATGCATTTATATGCAGAGAAAGAGATTTAAACAAACATGGATATACTTGACAAATTATCACAAGCTTTATTTGACTGGTCCTTTGATTTGCCGGTGGTTTTTAAGCTGAAGCCAGAAAAGCAGAAAGTAGAAGACCAAAGGGGCGTAGGTTAATCCAAATTAGAAAAAGGCCACACTGTAATTTGCAATGCCTGCCTGGGGTTTTTTTTCTACCTCAGACTTTTGAACAAGGTTTTATCACCAACCAGTCAAGCTCTCGGAGACACTTCCGGTTCCTTCAGGCCTGCACAAGAAATGGGTGTTACGGGACCTCAGTGGGGGGAATTCTCAGTATGAAACCTCCAAGGTTTAAGTATAAAGGGAGGGTTTGGAGGTTCGCTCCCCTCTCTTGAACCAAACACCAGATTGCTCTTTCAGGGGATTTATTCTGCTGCTTTGCAAAGAGATTGCCTTCCTGGCTATATTTGCTCTACGCTTATAACAATATATTATCATTAGCTGGGCGTTAAGCCCAGGACCCAAGCCATTCCCTGCAGAAACTGATGGGAATCCCCTGGCACCACTGCCATAACCTGACCTCTTAAAGGCAGGACTGAGCTTCTCTCTGGTTTCGGCAGTGAAGGCGATAATCTTTATTTATGTATTTATTTATTTGTTTTCTCATGTCAAGCGTATCATCCTCAGACAGCTCAACACACACCAGTATGGCCTCATGTCATCCCGCTTCCCTAACATAAACAGCAGTTGTAATTGAATTTATTATTCAGATGTATTCAACTCTTGAAAGCAAGCTAATTGGCACAACATATGCCTCGGGGATTTTTTGGCGCTGTGAAGTCACAATGTATTAAATGACAAAAGTAACAGCAGCTGGCACATTTTCCCAATCTGAAACTTGATTTAGATCTGATTGGTCACAGCAACAAGGACAAGTAAAGTAAACAGGGCCTAAATCTGCAAAATTCTTAATTGAGAAGTAATTTTCACTTTGTTCACAGGTTACCCCACTAATGTCGAGAGTTCTGCTCTGCGGAAAGCTCTGTCTGTCACAACAGTCACCTGTGCATTCAGTGCTGCACCTCCTTGTAGTGGTGAGAGGCACAATGTCAGGCCTGTGGTGCTGTCCGAAGCTACAGGGAGCTGCAATGAGGTTTGCTGGTGATACATACACATACATAAAAAGGGAAATTTCAGCATTTCAATTCACAAAAAAAGAGTCAACTTCTTACCTCACAGTGAAGAGCCTGGATGGAGAAGGATGGGGTTACCAAAGCAACTTTCCTGGATTTTAGAAAAAAATTAATGGAAAACCTTTTTCCTCAATATCTTCCTGTTGCACACCAAGAATCTGAAGAAATCTAAGTGACTGCAGTCCCTCCTCAGCTCTCTTTCCACAAGTTCCTTCCTAATCTCAGAACAATGCTTCTCCGAGTAGGTCAGCTGCAGAGCTGCCATGTGTGGGACAAGGCGGATGGATGCCTCTGCCACACTTCTACCTCCTCCTGCTGTTCCACAGCAGAACTTCCATGCCTCGGCTTGAAAAGGAAGCTGCTATTTGTGTGCTGTATCCTCCAATATTTGATACGCAGTTCACGTGTTTTTGTGTTACACCTGCCCTGATCAGGGTGCCACCACGTACCTGCAAACGGAGTCGCCAGACTCAAGACCGACACGCGTGGGCACAAGGCGGGCGGCCACGCTGAGTGCCTAACCCTGAGACACCGGTTCTGCGCTCTGCGGCCGCTTACGGGGCCCTTATCAGGAACCCGCTGCCAGGGGAAACGGTACTGACCCTTATCAAAACTCTTGTCGCTTTCAAGCAGCAAGATCTCCAGCGGGTTTCTGCCGGTGCCCTCTCACGAAGGGGATCACTCAGCTGGATGTGGAACAAATCAAACGGCACTAAAAGTCTTTGACAGTGATAAATCTGGCACAGAAGGGCACTTACAGTCCTTTGGAAGTGGGGCTCACTTGACACATGATTGCTCTGCAGGTTAAAATGATTTCTTACTAAATAAAGATTTTTCTCTCCGTATCAAGACAATAGAACTGGATTGTGTTTGTACAAAGACCTATCATGATTGTTGGGTTGTATCTTTTTTCCTAGCAAACTGCTGCTGTAGCTTCTGTTGTCAGTTTGATTAGCCTGCCTGCTTCTTTAAAGTAATGTCAAAGATTTTTTGTCTTAAACATCACTATAAATAGGCTAAGAAACATTGCTAGCCATGTGGACATTAAATGTGGATTAGTTTTTTTTTCTCTAGATCTTTCCCACACTCTTTGTCTGCTTTTTTAAATGACTTTTCCTTAAAATAAATAAATAAATGCTGAGAAACTGATGCTGTACTTCTATTCTTCTTTCAGCATGTGTTTTTCAGCACTCTATCATATAACCTTGTGTTGCTCAGCTACTGTCTCCATTTCACTCTTCCAGCTGGAGAGTACTTGGTGCTTTCTTCATGTTCAATCTCTAGGAAATCAAACTGCCCCCCACCCCCCCCACCCCGAGTCTTCTGCAGAGCAAGATTGGGGCTGGTCTCTGCTGTGACAGTAAGGAAAGGTTTGAACACCCTGGAGCAAGGTGTTAATTAGCCACCAAATTTTACAAATTTGCCAAAATTAAGAGTATATGTAGGAATTTTGCTGAAATGGATGGAGATTTAGTGGAAGACTGAGCATCATATGCATTTTTCTAATGCTGGATCTGTAGAAAAACGTTTCTGAAAAGTACTGACAGACCCCAAAACTTCCATAGCCATAGACTGATAAACTGAACAGGGACCTTCTGCATCTGATCTCCTTACCCCTTGCAAAGTAGTCCTCTCCTCCAGAAGAGAAGGCTTTGGGGAGACATTACAGTGGCCTTCCAGTACCTGAAGGGGACCTATAGGAAAGATGAAGAGGGGCTGTTTGTCAAGGAGTGTGGTGACAGGACAAAGGTTTAAACTGAGGAGAGTTGATGTAGATTAGATACAAAATGAGGAAATTCTTCCCTGTGCAGGCAGTGAGACCCTGGCACAGGCTGCCCAGAGAAGCTGTGGCTGCCCCCTCCCTGGCAGTGTCCAAGGCCAGGCTGGATGGGGCTTTGGGCAGCCTGGTCTGGTGGAGGGTGTCCCTGCCCACGGCAGGAAGTTTGAACTAGATGGGCTTTGAGGTCCCTCCCAACCCAAACCAGTCTGTGATTCTATGATTGTGGATATGTAATGTCTGCAGACCTGGCTCAGTAACAGGCCTGGCAGGCCATTTTAGCATAACTAAAACATTTCTCTATGATTTTCAGTAAACAGCTAAACCATTTGGATGTGTTGGGTTTGTTTTTTCTTCCCTAAGCAGCAGTTTTGAAAGTACCCACCACCTCAGGAAGCAGAAGAGCATTCTTGTAATTCAAGAGTCACAGGAGGATGTCACTGAATGTGCTGGTGATGGGCCCTCTGAGGAGAGAGGAGTCTTTTAACTGAGACAAGCACAAGGTGCTGCAGAGCACGTGAAGGCTGCCATTGCTGCGGAGAGCAGCAGGGGCATCGGGGGCTAACAGGGCGCGCGTGGCGCTGTGTTTGCTGTACGCAGAACGAGAACTTGCAAACAAATGGCTCCCAGAAAATTCGATGGAGCCTGTACCAATGGTTATTCTTCTCATTCAATACATTGCACTTTTTCTGCCCAGTCCCCAAACACCCCAGCTTGTTTGACTTCCCACCACACCGTATGGAGAGTCACCCTGTCTCACCTGGGCAGCAGTCGCCAGCAGCCAAGAAATGGCCGGCGCAGCCTCTGAAACTGCCCTGATGCCACTGCTCACAGAAGGGAAAAGGGAACAGAAGGACAATTTTTACTAAATGTAATAAAAATTTATGAGACATGTGAATGTGCATACACTAACGAACGCGCCACAGGTGAGGGAACAGCGAGCTAATTGGCATTACCAGTCACGAGCACGGATTGGGATGTCAGCAGACCCGTGCTTTTGCTGCTGCATAATTACTCTGCTGTGGGTTTGCTGCCTTCCTCTCCTATCCTGGTTTGGTTTCATGTCTTGTAAAAATATCAGTGCCCTTGTGGATCTAAGTGTTTAAGAAACACTCAATTCCTTACCTGGGAATTTGTTCATCTCAGGATTTAGTGATCATACACCCAACTGCGGTCCGTAATGAGTTATTGACTCTAACCTCTGGACATTAGATGGGATATCAGGATAAATTTCTTCACTGAAATAGTGGTCAGACATTGTAACAGGCTTTCCAGAGAGGTGGTAAAGTCACCATCCCTGAAGGTGTTAAAAAATTGTGTAGACATGGCACTCCAGGCCATGGTTTAGTTGACATGGTGGTATTGGACAGATGGTTGGACTTGATGATCTCAGAGGTCTTTTCCAACATGGAAGATTAAAGATTCTATGACACTGTATTCACCACATACATTAAGTAAAGAACCCATTCAGCAAGAATGAGCAAAGGGAGAATAATTATACAGCCCTTTCTTTAAGCCAAAAGTGCTCAATGTTGGGAAATTCCAAGTGTGATACTTTAGAGAAATCAAATGCTGTCAGTACTGCGTGCTTCAGGGTGATTGCTGTATAACCTGCAGCCACTGAATGGCATTACAGATCCATGGACTGCCTCATCCTGCTTTAGCAATAGATGCAGCTGGGATAGCAAAATAATGTAAACTTACCTTCCCTAGATAGAATTCTTTTGTCTGTAAAATGCACTAAAAAAATAAAGTCAAATTAAAGGAAACATAAAAGCCTAAGAGATTAATTTGGTTTAGGCTTCATTCCAAATCCTCTTACTCTTTCCCAGGATGAGAATCTAACAAAGCAAAACCTAAATGTAATAATTGCTATTACAAGCTGATTTTGAGACTTGATTATCTAAGACAAGGCTCTGCATATCTTCAGGAAAAAAAAAAGGGATCTTAAAAACCTTGGTGTATTTCCCTGCTCACCCACAAAGTTAATTCATGCTGATGTCCCAAAGCAACGTCTTCAGGGTCTGTATTGTCAAAAATTGCCTGCATCTGTGCAGATATTGGTGATATCTGATCTAACCATCAGCCCCTGGCATTCCTCAAGACTGCCTAGACACACCAGTCCAACTGATTAGAGCTTCTGCACTTTAATGCTCTGTTAAAGTGACACGTGTGATCGGATACTGAACCTGCCTTGATGCGTGTGATGTGGTGCTGAATCCTTGCTGATGCTACTCACCCCTCGCTGCCAAGAGGCACAGCAGAGCTGTAATGGAGCCTGTCGGACGCAAACACTGCGAAGAGCAATCGCAGAGTCCAGTGCTGGCTCCAGACATGGAGAGGGCAGGGTGGACACGGCTGGTCAACGAGGGGTGTCTGTGCACACAAGGGCATGTCTCACCTAGGAGACCCAGGAAAGATGAATATCCCCTGGGGGCCACTTACAGCACTTGCCACTCACACGTCTGGGTCAGGCCAGAACCGACTGGGTAAAAGCACAAACATGGCAAACCTGTGCAAAGCTCCTTTAATTATGAATTGGGAAATACTGTTCTTAGGAAGAATTGCTTTTTCACAACAGAGAATTATACTGCAGAAAGTAGCAACAAGGTGGATAGATAAGCATGATTTACCACAGTATTCCTAACTGGCTGCAGAGGGTATTTTTCAGCTGTGATTAAGTATTTGGGCATAGCACAAAGCTTGAATGGCATACATGTTGTTCAGCAATTTAGGTTTTTTTGTCCTGAGGGATTTGCCACAGGTACCACAGGTGCGCTGGAATTTACCATCTCTTTAGTCACTGGTGTGATTTTGTGTGGTGGGGTTCTGGTGAAGGAGGTGGGCGCTGCAGGGATGGCTTCTGCAAGAAGCAGCCAGAAGCTTTCTGCAGGCCCAACAGACCCTGTAGAAGTGACACACACCGGGGCAGCTGGTGAAGAGCTGAAGCCCCATTGGAAAGGACTCACACTGGAGAAGTTCATGGAGGACTGTTTCCTGTGGGTGGGTCTCCAAGCTGGAGCAGGGGAAGGGTGTGAGGAATGCCACCCCACCACCACCCCCCCACTGCCTGGGCTAAGAAGGAAAACAAGTCATGAGGAAATGACATCCCCCCATTCCCTGCCCTTCCCTGTGCCATAATGTTGGGGGGAAGAGGGGAGCTAAAGTGAAGACTAAAGTGAAGTCTGCTAAGAAGGGAGGGGTGGGGGGAGGTGCTTTAAGATCTGGTCACACTTCTCATTACCCAACTCTGGTGTCACTGAGTGTTCAGGGCAGTGTCATAAATTAGAGTTTATTTCCTTTCTTCTGTGTTGAGTCTGTTTTGCCCATGACGTTGATTGTGGGATGATCTCTCCCTGTCCTTATCTTGACTCCTGAGCCTCTCAATAGGTATTTTCTCCCTGGTCCAGCTAAAAAGGGGAGTGATAGAGTGGCTTTGGTGGGCATCTGGCCTCCAGCCAGGGTCAGACCACCACAGCTGGGTTTATGCAGGACAGCAAAAGAAGTCAGGGCAGCTGACCTCAGAAACTGGTGCCTCAGACTGAAATGATTTTTAATGAACTGTGAGCTCTAAAGGGAGTTTTGAAAGAAGTCCACACAGTTGCAGTAAAAGGGGATTCCAACCATTTTGCCTTTCCAATGAATTTCCACATGGGGAGAGAGCAAGAGAAGGAGGAGGAGAAAAGAGGAGCCCTTTAGAAGTATTTATTGTGCACAGCAAACCTGACCAACACTGAAATCAGAAAGAAATCCTACAGGAAAGTGGGAGAGGGACTGTTCACCGCTTAGTGCAGTGATAGGACAAGGAGCAATGGCTTCAAGCTGAAACAGGGCAGGTTTAGGCTAGACATTAGGAAGAAATTCTTTATTATGAGGATGGTGAGACCCTGGCACAGGCTGCCCAGAGAGGTTGTGGGAGCCCCATCCCTGAAGCTCTTTAAGGCCAGATTAGATGGGGCTTTATGCAACCTTGTCTAGTGAGGGTGTCCCTGCCCATGGCAGGAGTATGGAACTAGATGATCTTTGAGGTCCCTTCCAATCCAAAACATTCTATGATTCTAAATACTGGAGTTCATTCCTGCTGCTTGTGTGGATACTGCGAGTTATGAGATTAAAAATACTTTTAAGCACATTAAAATGTAATACTTAAGGTGCCTTCCTTTTTCGCATTCATCTGATCTTACCATTCAACACTCTGATATATTCTCCTGCTGCACAGAAAAAAATCACAGGATTTCTTTCTAAACGCCCCAATGTGCATGCAGGGTTGAAGAAGAGCGTGTTGGTCAGACAGGGGCGCAGGTAGCACTTTAAAATGCTCAGAGCAAGACCCCTGCCGACTGACTGTCAGAGGCAACCTCTAGTGGCTGATTGCAAAGCATAACGACATTATTTGTGCCTCTTAGTACGCGGCTGCCACGCTGAGTGGTGTCAGGACACGGTACCTGTCAGTCCTCACTGGTAAAACCTAAGCAGACCCTGTGAAGCACAGAGCTGCCTCAAGCCAAAACCCAGGGAGTAACAAGATACTCGGTGGCCTTGAATTGATGCTTTTCAAAGCAGGTTCTGAGTGGTTTCCTGGGCCCATTAAGGCCTCCTTTTGCAACTGTGGGTGAGCTCTGTGCAGCGAGCATGACAATCCGCCAGTGGCGGGGCTGCCCTCAATGCAGCCGCTGCTCCTTGTTCTCCCTCCGTTCAGTGGCACTCCAGGGCAGCTTGCCTCTTACCCACTGCTACAGGAAGGGAAAAAGAGTAATAAATAGGTGGGTGGGGGAGAGAAAGGAAAAGCCACCTTGTTGCATGGGAAATTGTTTTTGGAAGCGTGGCGTGTTTATGGCCCTTTTAGAGCCCATGAAAAGAGATGGGCTCCCAACAGTGGCAACGTCATTCTGGGCAACCTGCCTCTGCCATGCAGCTGGAAACCAGCAGCGTTGACATTGGGGATGGATGGCAAGGGTGGCACCGTGAAGACAACATCTGCCATTGCCTCCAGAGTCATCAGCAGCAAGTACACCAAGTGTGCTTTGCAGAGCGAGGTCAGAGACAGGTCCCCAGCCATCTTCTAAAAGCCCTTACCGTACCTCTCAGGATGAAGTCAGCCCAGCCAGTACACGAGTCCATGCTGTGACCCTCTTGCTTCTTTTTGTGCAAGAATCACCCTTTGTTTTTTGCAAGGCGCTGGTGAACCCGAAGCCAGTAAGAACATAAAGCAATATTGCAGTCCTGAAATGGTGAGAGAGGATCCTACATTGCAGCTTCAGGCACACCAAGTGTGGGAACCCCCAACACCCCACTGTTCAGGGAAGGAGGGTCTATATATATAAAGGCACCAGAGTACCACGATCAGAGGTGGCAATTAACAAATACAAAAATTAACGTTTGTGACCCTCAGGAAACACACAAACTTAAGGAACAGTTTGTTTATAACATCTGCCTTGGCCCATCTTCCCTTAACACCAGCCTCGTTCCACACCACCTATCTGAGGAGCCCTAGCCCCGAAGACTCTGAATGCAAGCGAGTATGTGTAAGCTTTAGGGTCTATAGAATGACCATGAAAGAGCCCTTTTGGAGCAAAAAGAAAGGCCCATCAGCCAAAGCTGTTAGCAGGAATGGATTAGCACATATAGGAGGCAGGAGGCTTCTTCAGAGAAAGACAGATTTTAAATAGCAGTCTACAAAGATCTGCCTCCCAGCTTTTAATTTGGATATTAAAGAACATCTTAAACATGACAGGGATTCCATCAGCTTTTTTAGTTCCTGCCCAGGACTTGCATGTTCTATTGCTACACACAGCACTACTCAGGTAGATGGAAAAGACTGGAAAGAACGCAGTTCCCCATTTTAAATTCTTTCTTTTCTGCCTTTTGCAACCAGTTTATTTGGTTTATGGTCAGTGAAGGAGACGAGACATTAATGATCTGTGCCTCCAGCTCTGTCTTTGATCTGTTGAGTGTTTGGTGTTGGCCTCCAGAAGCAGAACCCCTTGTGTTTCACGTGTGTCTCTCCCAGCACAGCGGCCGTACCTCAGGGGCTGGAGGGATTGTATAATAGTTTCTCATCCTCTTCGGATAAAGGAATGGAGAAGTGATGCTTATTACTACAGCAGCTGGGGATTTTTACCAAAAAAAGCCAAGAACTCAATGACTTTGTCTTACCAACCTAGCAGATGCTTCTTCACATCATGCAAAAGGGTACTCAGAAGTCAGCACAGTGCTGAAAGCAAGAGAGGAGCCTTTTATGTCTAGAGAAGAACAGAAGTCATGCTGAACACATTAAAAGTTTATTCTTTTAGAATTGTTTTTCTGTATAAAATAATATTTTCTAATATCAGCGGGAGAACCTTTTTCTTTTTTTTCTTAAATAAAATTTTAATGAAGCTGCTGCTAATGAGACCTCTGTCAAAAACTTCCAATTATTACCACAATATCCCTTGATGTTTGTGGGGAAATTGAGCATTGGAGTATTAATTGACCTCCTGATAGTAAAGAGGACCTTTCTAGCAGAACAAGGATTAAAACTGAGAATCTCCTGGAGTCCAGTGCTACAGCATGGAAAAAAAAGGCTCTGAAGGTTATGAGAAGGTCATGAAGTTGATCCAAAAAAAAAATTCCTCTGCAGGGAAATGAAAGCATCTGGATTAGCAAAATACCTTCATTCCCAATGCGGAGTTTATCCAGAAGTCAAAATGAGTTGTCCTCCACACAAAGAAGAATGAGACCTGGATAAAGCAGAATGAGACCTGGATAAAGAAGAGTAAGACCTGCTTGACCTTCATAAATGCCTACTGGTCCTTTCAATGCAGCTGTAGTCTGCAGACTACTGTACATCATATCACTGAGATAAATTTTTTGAGAGCTGTTTTCAGTCAGTTTTGTGTTAAAAAATCGCAGCCAGCCAACCAAACCAACCCAGACAGAAGCTCAGAGAACCCAGTGATTCATCTGGGAATTCACAGATGTGGCACTGCTCCAGCACTGCCACCACTAGTCACAGTGGCTGCCACCCTGACACACCTCAGTCTTCCTGGAAGGAGTAAATTATCTGAGGAGAAGTAAAATTTCTCGTGCTGGAGAAGGGGAGAAACACTCCTCTGAAAGCAATAAAGGCCCCGGGCAGTAAGACTTACCTTACAGAGTTGGATGAAATACCCATGCCTAGAAAAGTATGTGACAGAGAGTCCATAAAAATGTGCAGCCAAGTAGCTGTCAACTTGCTTTACCTACAAACGTCAAGTTTAATTCACCTGTTTCACATAGTTAAGGACTTGCATACACTGTCCCCTACATATAAACTCTAGGACATACAGCACCCAATACCTAACCTCCACCCTACATTTCTGGGGGTGTTAGGTGGGAATTTGGAGTAGAGCAGCATTTCTCCCCTTGAAAGAAAACCCCACAGTCAATATGTGGTCATGTGGCTGACATAAGTTACCCTGGTCCTTGTCAGTTTGATAGAAATCCCTAAGCCCCTCTGTGCAGTGCCCCTCAAATCTTGCTTAGCTGTGATGAACAGCCCTGTAGCCTTAACTTCTTTCACTGCTATAAGAGGCTATTGTATTTTTCGTGGGGACAGGGTGAAGTGGGGTGAGAAGATATAAATTAAAGTCAAGAAGAGCAATGTGGTCAGAGCTATCCATCCATCCAGTCGATCACATCACCTCTTTAACAATTCTGTGCACAAACAGCAGGGTAGGGTTTCGGCATGTTTAACCTCTTCAGGATGGTTAATGGTGGAATCCAGGCATGGTCCACCAGTCATTGCACATCAAAATTTCCACATGACAGAGAACTATAAAAACACATGCTTTAAAGAAAGTGAAAGAAGGAAAGCTCCCAGTGTGGTGTGAATTAGATTCCCCCTCACGGCTGGGAAAGGATCGAGCTTTCAGATGGATCCTGAATAAACATGGTGAAATGAACTTTCACCACTGGCTTGTTTGGACACCAAGGCAAGAGCAGCCTCCGTGTCCCCACTAGCCCCTGGGTATAGGGGCTGCGTGCGACCTGACCGTGACTCAAGAGCTGGGAATTCACTGCACTGATCTGGTTTGTAGAATTTTGGGAGGGAGGTGTAAGTGTCAAATAGTCCAATTCAAACAGCTCCCTCACAAATCTTCAGGAGTTTGTGAGCTGTCTGTGTTCCACGAATAACACGCTTGGATTGTCCGTCTCATGGACAGGCAAAGAAGGCTGGTTTTCCTCCTCCCTTTACTTGCCCACAGGCTTCTACAAGACCTGATCCATCTTTCACTGAAGTTGACAGTAAGGGTCTTTCCCCATTCTGGCTGGAAGATAGCATGTCTCACAGGACTTGGGGTTTTGTAGGAAACTTTAGGAGGTTATATGCCTGTGACCTGCTAAAGCAGCCGTCATTCCAAGGGGGCTAGCTGGCTACGCCTCTGTGCGCAAATTAAATGCGCCGAGCACCACATTCTGGCAATGAAGTCTGCACAGAATAGTTTGCATCCACTCTGTTGGTCCCTCTTGGCCTCCCAAGCAGGGTAGTTGTATACAAACTGTGTCATGGGGATGGTCGCTGACCTGTGCTAACTCGTAGCCGGATGACATGGAATGCGGAGAGCACGCACTGGGCCAAAACTGTCTCAGAGACTGTTGTAATAATTTAAAAGCACAGCCAAATTATTTGCAATGCCCAGGGACATATTATGGTATTCAAAAGTATAGATAGAACCTCTGTCTGCTTAAGTTGCAATCTAAGCTTAAGTACCAAATACAAGCTTAAATAATTACCTTTTTTTTTTACTTGCTACTGATGGAAATTCTTAGAAGATGTTTCATCTTAGCCTTTTTGAAGTAAAGTCCTATCTTGAAAGCAAGGTCAGCCCATATGTTAATCAGAGGCTCCCCTTTTACTGTATTTAGCTGTAAAACAAATTGATTAGCTCTTTCTAAAAAAAGTGCCTGTGCCTTTTGCCTTTCTTTAATTCTGTTTAACCTGGGACATGACACAGGACAGAAAACAGCAAATTTGTCCGTGATGAATAGAAATAGAAATACTGTGGCTGACACATTCAATCTGTTAATTCATGCAGGGTGTTGCAGGAAAGGAATTGGTGATGATAAAAGTGTTTACAGTTCTGCTGAGCATGTAGGAGCCACAAAGCATCTGGAACAAATACTGGGAAAAGCCACCCCAACAGACTGTAAATAAGCCCCACAATTTGCTAAGAGTAAATTCTATAAATATCTTGAGAACTATTCTGTTGATATTCACTTTAATAGGAAAGCTGAAGTCAATCAGACTTTTTGGGTAGGATAACATTTTGTTTGACACAGCCAATGACTGTAACCAGATGTGATATATTGGTCTGTGTCACCCCTGCTTCAGTGATATATAGGGGCATTGTTGAAACAGCAGATTATTAGAGAAGTTTGAAGCTGCATAAAAGACAGTAGGATAATGCCAGATTTGTGCTCCCAAGCTACGTGACAGAATGGGTACAATTTTGAAAGCCTCAACATCAGCCAGAATAGAAACGCAGTTTTTAGCGGTTTAATAATAGTGTTATTAACAAACTATCTCTAACCCATGCCGAAGAACTTAATATTCTATAACAACATCAATTAAAATACAATAATGGACTTAATAGTGTGGCCCATAATGGGAAAAAAAAATATTCATGTGGATTATCCCTTCATACCCAAGAGAAAAATTCCAGTGAGAGACGTTATAATGAACATATTGCTAAGCATCCTTAATTCGATAGAATATAGAAATATGCCAGGATAGAAAATAGTATGGATAAAATCAAAGCTGTGTCCAGAATGTTCATCAGCTGCTTTGCTTCTTTTTTTTGAATACATGAAACTTCAAACACAGCAAAGGACGATCATTGGCCTGGGCTGATTCGAGCCTCACTTTGAGCAAAGATCCCATCACATGCAGTCTTGCCAAAGGTAGGTAGGTCACCTTGGCGGCTTCCTCCAGAACATGCCTCTCTTGGTGGCTGCTCTCGCATCAATTGGTGCTGTCACAGCATTGACAACAGTAGCCATTCTGGCCAGCCCAGGGACCCCAACCCAGTACTGGCACCCCAGGGTGAGATTGATGCCTGCTGGCTTCATGTAACCACTCTGCTTTGTCTGTAACCCAAGCTCTGAGAGACTGACTGAGTTTTATGTGGCAGGGTTCTGGTGAAGTAGGGGGGAGTGCAGGGGTGGCTTCTGCAAGAAGCAGCTGGAAGCTTCCTCTGGGCCTGACAAGGTAAACACCAGCTGGGCTCAAGGTCGGACCTGCTGCTGACCAAGGCCAAGCCCATGCAATGGTCATAGAACCTCTGAGAATCACATTTAGGAGAAAAAAAATGTGTCTTCTTTTTGCCACCACAGAAGGGAGTGAGAAGATGTAAGAAACTGCAGGCACCAAGGCTGGGGAAGAAGCTGGGGGCGAGGTGCTGCAGGTGCTGGAGAGAAAGATTCCCCTGCAGCCCGTGGAGAAACCCATGGTGGAGCGGGTTGTCCCCCTGCAGCCCATGGAAGATGATGGGGAGCAGAGTCCCACCTGCAGCCCGTGGAGAGACCCCATGATGGAGCAAATGGAGACATACAGAAGATGCTGTGGCCTGTGTTGGACTAAGCCCCTGGGAGGACCTGCAGCCCATGGAGAGAAAGAGAGAGGGAGAGAGATGTCCACACTGGAGCAGGTTTTCTTGGTAAGGGAGGTGGGGTGGTGACCCTGTGGGGGACCAGTCTGGAGCACTCTGGGCCTGACAGGCTGAGAGACATTCTATGATTTATGACTGCACCCCATAGCAGTGACCCATGCCGGGGCAGCTGGTGAAGAGCTGAAGCCCCATTGGAAAGGACTCGCGATGGAGAAGTTCATGGAGAAATGTCTCCTAAGGGTGGGACTCCATGGTGCAGGAGGGGAAGGGTGTGAGGAATGCCACTCTACCCCCCCACCCCCACCTGCCAAGTGAGAAGGAAAAGA
The DNA here is from genome assembly GCF_964237585.1 of Gallinula chloropus. Classification (NCBI taxonomy): domain Eukaryota; kingdom Metazoa; phylum Chordata; class Aves; order Gruiformes; family Rallidae; genus Gallinula; species Gallinula chloropus. The sequence continues at coordinate 125,419,523 of NC_140085.1, read as the reverse complement.
ACTGAGGAACTGACCGAAACCTCCATTCCCATTCCACACACCACCACACCTACCCAGCACCTCATGCCACTGTGGGAGGAAGAAGGGAGCGAAATCATGACTAAAGTTAAGTCTGGGAAGAAGAGAGGGGTGGGAGGAGGTGTTTTAAGATCTGGTTTTACTTCCCATTATCTGATTCTGGTTTCACTGGGGGGGGGGGGATGTGCAGTGTAATAAATTAGATGCTTTTTTTTTTCTTTTTAGTCCTTGCTGAGTCTGTTTTGCCCATGACACTGACTGCAGAATGATCTCTCCCTGTCCTTCTCTCGACTCCTGAGCCTCTCAATATATATTTTCTCCCCTGTCTGGCTAAAAAGGGGAGTGATAGAGCAGCTTAGGTGGGTGTCTGGCCTCCAGCCAGGGTCAAACTTCCACATGACCAAGTTCCTTTTGCCTAACCTCGGCACAAAGCCGAGCTTTCTGCTGGAGACATATTTGTTAAAGCACGTGCAGGCTGCCAATGTATTTGTTAGACACCCTTCGGTTACTGGATTATTCACTTGTGAGAACCATGATGGAGTCATTCAGCACCTCTCCAGGTCAAACCACATCAGGGGGCTTGCAGGTGTCAAAGAGGTGACAGGAGCTAAGCTTGAGCAAAGTAATGACTGGTCCAAGGACACATGTCTGTGTCAGGTCTGGTCATGATCTCAATGAGATGCTGGAGAGGAGAGAATGGAAAAGCCGGGAGCTAACTGGACTGGTTACTGAAGTACTTATGGCCACATGTGTACTGTAACTGGAAGCATAACTAACTTGGACAAGATAATTGCCGAAGCTCCCTGCTCCCCTCCTCTCCTCTCCCCTTACTGTTTCCCTGTCAGATGATTTGGGAATTCAGAAATCTCAGCAGCTAATCCATACCATCAGATTTCTGTCACCCCTGCAGTTTCTTTTTTTAATGAATATTGAATGTATACTGACCCTGAGATGATGATGGTGCAGAATATTTTCGGGTTCTTGAAGGTCGCAATAAATTTTGGGAAGCATTGTCAGCATAAAAAGGCTTTGGTGTTCTTTCACCTAAAGCTGGATGGAAATGTGCTGTGACCTTTACTGGACTCGTATCAATGTTTGGGAACGCCGTACAGCTCAAATGATGAAGAGACCAGCACCAGCATATTTTGCCTGGTTTGTTGACTGTTACCTGTATAGCTGCTACTGGGCAGAAAGCCTCTCTAAACAGGCTGTCATGTTTAATTGGACTACCTGGTAAATATGTTGTTAATAAATAAGGATGTGCTTTTGCGTGGCGCTGAACTGCTCTCCTCGGACTTCGCAGGGGCTACAGCAGCTCAGTACTTCCCAGGATGAGACCCAAGGCGCCTGCTGCTGCCCCTATCAAGTACAATTGCAATTTCATCATTGATGTTATTGCCAGCAGGACTAAGCCTTAAAACCCGTGGAAGGCTTTCGAACCTCTTTTGATCTATGCGTGACATAACGGCGAGGCTCTCCAACGTGTTAAGTGCGCGTCGTAGGAAGGAGCCTGTAATAGAGGACTCAGACTATGACAATGCAGCCAAATGAGCCCCCTTGCCTGAGTATTTGTTTTCTCAGAGCCCTGGAGACGGGTAGTTATGAGAAAATCTTGACTTTGTTAAGATCAAAGATGTTCCTGGTGTGTGTGATTGCTGGGAAAGGTGGCGGGGAGCGTTCCCTGGGCAGGCAGCAATCTGTGTGCGTAACCGCGTGTGCCTACGTGATAATATGCCCACTGTGATTTTACAGAAAATCCAACGATTTCTGATGGACTTAATATTTTCTGAATGCTGCACAGCAGAAAAATGGGGTTATTTGTTAGTGGGTAGAATATTTCACTGATGGCTGAAGCAGGAATTTTAGGGGACTTATTTATTTAATGATAAAAAATGTGTTATCGAGTCAAATATGCTGATACTACTTCTGTAAGCTAGCCTGTCTGTTTGGCCTGATAGTCCGACTGCACATGCATGAGTGATGCCAGCTGTAAGAAAAAAGGAGTGTCAGCATTCCCTCCTGGCAATGACAAATGCTATTTACTCCAGAAAGGTAGTTTTTTTGAGAGGAAAGGGAATAATTTCAGGTTTACACAAGGCTCTTAGGGAGACGGAGGACCACACAGCCCCACACCAGCTCCAGAGCCCTCTTGGTCAGACCCACCTGGGGCTGTTCATTTCACAGTCCTCTGGTTCAGCTAAGTTAAGCAATGAGAAAAGCATCTGATTTCTACTCTTAAAATTACGGTTTGTGTTGCTATTTCTTCAAATGTTTGTTTGGAAAGATGCATCAAACACTGCGTGTGTGTCCCCATCCTCCCTCCCCTCCCAAAATTAGCTGACTTTGCAGCCTGCTTTGTTTTACTGTTACACCTCCCTGGAACTGAAGGCAGCCTGAAACAAGTTAAAATGAACAAAGCCAGTGGACTGTGTCTTGCTCCTTGATCTGTCTGGGTACCCAGGGCCTGCAGATTCCCCCCGGGGCATTTAAGGAAAATGATCAGAGATGCCAGGAACGGAAAGTTTCCAGATTTACCACAAAGGCCCAGAGAAGGAGGAACGTGAAAACTGTTCCTGGCAGCCCACAAGCAGCCGATTAGCATCCCTCCCCTCCCCAGGGACAGCGAGCAAGTGAGAGTCACTTTGGGCAAACCCCAAGCTGGGGCTTTGTGGGATTCAAGTGCTGCTTCCAGGTAAGGCAGTGCTGTGCTTGGCATTTCCAGCATCTTGCCTGAAGAGAAACACGCATCAGTACTAGTGACACAAGCAAAGACAACCTGGTTGCACCATTCAAACATGCCTAGAAATAATTACATTAATCACCTCAGTGCCTGAGGAGGAAAAGTGCTTTTCTGTTTTACCTAATGGGAGACACTTGGTAGTGTGCTTGGCGTGGTCTCCTGGCAGCTAACAAAAGTAAATGCAGCAACATCATTTTAAGAAATGCTGCTTCTGCTAGTAGAAAGTAGGTGCTAAAGCTGGAAGGGCTCAGATTCAGGCATCATCAGTTCTCAGTGCTGTGTGTAATCTTTCAGGCCCTCGCTTCTGGACAGCTGGCTTCTAGCTGACTGCAGCTGTAGAGGTAAGGAAGGCACTTGACAACTTTATGCCTTCTTCAGTCACTCTGAAGACTGGAGCCACTTGTCCAAACCTTGCAGAACATCAAACATCTTCCCTCCATTATTTGACAGCAAGATGAATTCCACCTGCTGACGCCACTGCTGCTTTCTGGCCGAGAATACCCTCATTTTCTGAGTTTACGTCATGTCCTAAACCGGCTGAGTCCCGAAATAAATGTCTCATCTCTTTACATCTCCCATGTTGGAGTTTTGGAAAAAGAGTCAGAATTGCATTCTGACGTAAAAGAACACGATCAGATTACCATACAGCAACAGGGAAGAAGCAGAAATAGCAGCACGGTCCTGTCTCATTGTGCAGCTGGAACGCAGCCAGTTTACAGTCTCCTTTTTTTCTGGTGCACCTTCACTGTGAGTAAAAATCTTTTATACAAGGGTACCTTGGAAATCCACCTGTAACAGAGTCCCAAGTCACAGATGTGAGCAGAGTTAGCCATATGGAGATGCTTTCCTTATGTAAATGCTACAGACCAAAGGCTTTTTGGGGGTGGCTTTGCCACCAGTGGAAAGGTAGTTCATTAGTCGTGCTTGAAAGCAAGCCCTATTTTCATGGTGAGTTCAGTTTCAGTTTATTAATATAAATAGTAATTATTACTTGTGGACAAGCAGGTATATTCTTGGTTGCATAAAACTTAAAAGGCGATGCCATCTCCTTCAGTGTGAAGTGCAAGAGAACTCAAATCTGCTGAAACCTTGGAAATGCAGGACACGGCGATTCCCAGGTCATGCTGTGGTGACCAAGCAGTGTCAGTGGGGTCACTCTTCACAGAAACCTCCTTTTCTTGGGGGCCAGAGCTTTACCTTGGGTGTCTGTGTTGCTCAGCCACCCCGGTACAAAAGCAGGACCAGAAATCAGGCACTTCCTGACCCTAATGAACTGCATCACCTGCACTGCCAGGAAGAGGAAGGAATAAAACAAAGGAAGCACAACCTCCCCCAAACCTCTGTTTCAGATTAGTATTAACAGAAGTAATTAGTTTTTTCTGATTTTCTGGCTTCAATCCAATAAATGTGGCCAACTGGTTAATGTCTTTGTTCCAGGATCAGACAAGCATCCGTCATCCAAACTTGGTGCTATTAGACAGCTCATTATATCTGCCCAACAACTATTGATTAGCAAAACCCTGGGCCCAGCGCTTGCAAAACTCCAAAATTTATCACCTGGCTTTTCTAGGCACCATTCAGTGCTCTTTGCCTCGGGGGAATCTGGCAGTGGCTTAGCACTTCTGAGATTCAGGCCATTTACTTAGCTGGGTAAGTGTGGATTTATAAACCTATACTTCCTTTGCAGATCACAGGGGTTTAGATGCTTGCTAAATCCATGCCACCTCATGGAAATAAGAGATTGAAATCATAAGGCAGGCTAATGTACTTTAGAGAGGTGTGCTCAACACTTTTTTCTTCTGGTTGTCCTAGTCCTGGTCCCTCGGCAGCCCCCTCTACAAGGCCCATCTGTCAAAGTGGGACAGAAGGCAGAGGCCAGTGTGACAGAGGGGCTGGATTTGCTGGCACCTGCTGTCCTTTCCCTTGCCCCTCAGTGAACGCATTTTGGGGCTGGTTGTGTCCAGCTGAGGCCCTCCCTCCTACAGCTGAATGGCAACAACACCAACCTTTGCCTGTGACTCACTATGCAGTGGGTGTGTGTGTGGGGGTGTGTGTGTGTGTGTGTGTGTGTGTGTGCCTTGCCTCCAGCCCAGTCCTGGGTCACTGTCAAAATTATCATAGAATCATAGAATTGTCTCGGTTGGAAGGGACCTTTCAGATCATCAAATCCAACCATCAACCTAACCTACCAAAACCACCACTAAATCATGTCCCCCAGCACTGCACCTACCTGTCTTTTAAATACCTCCACCACCTCCCTGGGCAGCCCGTTCCAATGCCCAACAACCCTTTCTGTGGAGACAGCTTTCCGAACATCCAATCTAAACCTCTGCTGGTGCAACTTGAGGCTATGTCATCTTGTCCTATCACTTGTCACTAGGGAAAAAAAGGTCAGCCCCCACCTCTCCACAACCTCCTTTCAGGTAGTGGTGGAGAGCAATTAGGTCTCCCCCGAGTCTCCTCTTTTCCAGACTAAACAACCCCAGTTCCCTCAGGTCCCCATAACATTTGTCTTCCAGACCCCTCACCAACCTCATTGCCCTTCTCTGGAAATGCTCCAGCACCTCAATGTCTCTTCTGTAGTACTCAAGGTGCAGATTCACCAGAGCTGAGCACAGGGGGATGATCCTGGTCCTGCTGGCTACGCTTTTCCTGATATAGGCCAGGATGCTGTTGGCCTTGGCCACTTGGGCACACTGCTGGCTTATATTCAACTGGCCATCTATCAACACTCCCAGGTCCCTCTCTGCTGGGTAGCTTTTCAGCCACTCCTCCCCAAGTCTGTAGTGCTGCTTGAGGTTGTTGTGACCCAAGTGCAGAATCCAGAGTGTGGCTTTCTTGAAGCTTATACAGTTGGCCTTGTCCCATCAATTCAGCCTCTCTACAGAGAAGACCCTCTGTAGAGCTGTCCTACCCTCAAGCAGATCAACATTTCTGCCCAACTTGGTGTTATCTGCAAACCTCCTGAGAGTGCACTCAATCCCCTCATCCCAATCATTGATAAAGATATTGAAGAGACCTGGCCCCAGTTATGAGCCATGGGCAACACCACTTGTGACCAGCTGCCAACTGGACATCATTCACCAGCACTCTTTGGGCCCAGCCATCCAGGCAGCGATTTAGGCAGCAAAGAGTACACCTGTCCAAGCCTTGAATTCTCTAGGAGAATTCTGTGGGAAACCGTGTCAAAAGCTTTGCTGAAGTTGAAGACGACCACATCCACAGCTTTTCCCTCATCCACCTATTGGGTCACCTTGTCATAGAAGAATTATGACACCGTTTGTCCCATAAATTTCAGTAACCACTTCCCCTTCCCCAAAGGAAAGCGGGCAAGCCACGCGCTTGCTTCGCTGAAGAACAGAGAGGGAGGCTGTATCAGAATAAACATTTATTGTTGCTAATAAAATCTTACAAGGAGCATTAAGCCTCTCTGGGGAAAACATTACCGACCATTTTCAGAGGAAGAAAGGTTTCTCTGCAACTGCATCCAATGGCAGCAGCACTGGCTCAGATCACCCCGTTAGGACGGCGACACCGCAGCGGCGCTGCCAGACGCGGTTCCGGCTTCTGCTCGCGACTCGCTCTCGCTTTCAGAAAGTGCTGCCAGAACTGACGCTGTCAAAACCAGCTCTGCGTTACAGGGCTTTTCCCTTCCCTGTGACCTTGGTGGTAATTAAGTGTCTTGTTCTCACAGGGAAAAAATGTGAGGCATGAATTGGACCTGCTTGCCTGGCTGCTGATTTATGGGTCAAGTCTCTAGTTGTTACAGGCAGAATTTTCAAGTCTCTGATTAAGAAGCCCTGCTGATTTGAGGATCTCACAAGAAATGTGTGCATAATGAATTATCTACAGATGATAATTCAGACTGTTTCTTGATGATTCATATCACCTTCCTTTATTAAATTACCATTTTAGAAGTCTAACAAGGGCAATGCAAACTGACAGGTGGTGACATTACAACGTACAGAGCAGGTCAGCTGAGTAGCACGCTGCAAGTTTGGGTAAGTGGCCCCAGTCAGAGAAGCGAGTAGAAAGCAAAGGCTTGAGGAGATACAGGAGGCAGACCAGTGTCACTGTGGGGTAAATGTTTTCCAGCAGTCCACATTTCTGCCTCCTGTGTGCCTGATCCTGCGTGAGCATTTTTCCTCACCTGAGAGTTTTTCCAGTGAGACTTCCAGTAAATGCTGCTCCATACTAGTTATCATATTGGTATTAGTTATTGGTATCAGAATTAGTTGCAGTATTATATGCCAGTCACAAAATGGTACTCTCTGTTCTTGCTTAGGAAACACTGAGGTGCTAGCAGGCGTTACCAAAATCTGTCTATATCTGTGGGTAACCATGTTCAAAGACATGTAAAAACATGTGGCAGGCTGAACCATGTTTTTCCTCTCTGGGTTCAGCCTTGACTAGCAAAGGTTTGCAGCACCTCAAGCTGTCACTCTCAGGAACCCAGAGATGCCGGCTGTGCCCCGTCCCCCCTAGAAGGGGTGTGTAGCAAACCAGTGCTGTATGCAGCATGTCTCTTGTGGTCTGGAGGTAGAAGGAGACACAGTGAGCTTGAGTAATGGGAGAAGGTGCAAAAGCACCTTTCTGATGTCATGTTAGCGACATGTCCTGTACTTCTCCATGCAAACGCTCGGTAGCAATCTGTCTCCACATCTGACATAGACCAGGGAAGTATTAGAAAATGCAATTAACCACTGTTGGTCTTTACCATCACACACCCCAACAAGAAGGCTCGGCTTATTTCCATGCCTTCAGCCTTCTCCACCTGTGTCGTGTTCTCACAGCTGGGTGGTAACTGGAGAGCGCAAAGTAAGCGGGCAGGGGATGGTCTGGACCATGTCATTGCAACCCTGGTGACAGCAGCGGGGGTTAAGGATCCGCTCCCAGTCACCGTGTGAGCACCATCCCCGGTGGGGATCAAACAAGCACAGGAGGGAAATCAGGAAATGCTGTCTGCATTTGGAAGGTGCTAAGTAAGTGGCAAAGACAAAAGGCACTGCTCTATATCTGCTGTGGTTTCACCAAGAGACTGTGCTGTTCCTGTGAAACATCAGCTCTGCAATTGCTCAAACCCTGGGGTTTTGTATTATCTAGCCAATACATATGCTAAAAATGAAGAAAACCATATCCTGGCCTTCAGTGATTTTCACATTCCATTGCCTGTAACAAGCATCTTCCTGGCAGTAACTTAGTAAGCCCAGCAAAGCAAGGCTTCAGCAAATGCACTCAGATTTTAATTAATATACAGAAAACCAGACCATAACAGCTTGTGCAAGAAAAATAACGTTCAGCAGGAGGATTTCCATGTTTTCCACAGGGAAATCCGGAGACACTTACGTGTGCATGCTTCTGCAGTGCATGCACAGTAAAATCCAGCGTGTTCTGGGATGCCCAGGGCTTTGCTGAGCTTCCTGACATGCTGCTCAGGGCACAGAGTCCAGCCCAGCACCAGGAGTCAGTGCACCTGCGCTGCACAGCACGTATGCTCTGCATTGGTGTCTGTCAGGAAGCTACAGCCCATGCAAGGCCTCAGATGGCCTGAAATCCTGGGTAACTGCCCCAAACAGCCTTTTTAATGCTGGGATAAACTTTCAGGCTGGAAGAAAAGGCTTTGTTGGGGCAGCGGGGGTGGTGGCTGCGAGAGATGCTCGAGGACATACAATCTGAAGTAGCACAGGCAGCAAAATCAAGCCCACAGCTACGCCTGTCTTCAGAGGATGCTGAAAGGTCTTTGTGAATTGCTTTTTCCTAACTTGTGAATTTTCTTAATTTATAAGCCAGTTGCTTTAGAGCCCATACAAAACTGCTGTTGAACCACAAAATTGTATTAGCACATCTCTGTGCTGGAGAGGGGGATAATTTATCTATGAGGCTGGCTTGTCCATAGTCAGAAGCCTCCTGTAACACTAACTCCTTCAGTCACAGCAACGAAATGGCATTTCTCACCATCCAATCTCATTATGTTTCCCCTTCACTTGATCCTAATTATTCTGCTGGATTCTCACCTCAGAAATCTTCCCCAGTAAGCCCTAACCTCTCCTCAAGTATCGTTTGCCTTTGAAAAGCCTCTCCAATTTAATTCCAAAACCTCACTTCTTCCCTAAGCTGCTTTATCCCTCCTGACCTCTTCAAGTCTTTCCAGTCTCCCCCTCATTTGCCTCTTAATTTCTGCTTTATTATCAAGGGTGTTTCTGTATAAGTGACCATGTGTACGCATGAATACAGTTACCACAATCCTTCTCTAAATCTTTCATCAATTTTCAGGAGCTCTGGACTGACTTCTGGGATATGACTAAGACAAAATAGGAAGGTGTTTCCAAAAGCTCCCTGGAAGCACTGGAAGAAGTCAGATGTATAAGGTCGCTGAGGTGGCACTCACCAAAGACAAAAAGACCACTTGTTTCAGGTGGCTTTGTTGCAGATAAATTGATGGACTGGCCCCAGGGTAGGCACTACCAACAGGCTTTATGATAAAGCCAGATGAATAAGGGGTGGCCAGCAGGGGCGGGGAGGTGATTGTCCCTCTCTACTCTGCCCTCCTGAGGCCCCAGCTGGAGTTCTGTGTCCAGATCTGGTGCCCCCAATACAAGAAGGATGTGGAACTGCTGGAGAGGGTTCAGAGGAGGGCCACAAGGATGATTAGAGGGCTGGAGCACCTGCCCTACGAAGAGAGGCTGAGGGAGCTGGGCTTGTTCAGCCTGGAGAAGAGAAGGCTGCGGGGGGACCTCATTGCAGCCTTCCAGTACCTGAAGGGAGCATATAAACAGGAGGGGAATCAACTTTTTAAAAGGGTAGATAATGGCAGGACAAGGGGAAAAGGATTGAAGCTAAAGGAGAGAAGGTTTAGATTAGATATTAGGGGGAAGTTCTGTACAGAGAGAGTGGTGAGGTGCTGGAACAGGCTGCCCAGAGAGGTGGTGGATGACCCATCCCTGGAGGTGTTCATGCCCAGGTTGGATGGGGCCCTGGGCAGCCTTGTGTAGATCCAGGCCTGGAGGTTGGTGGCCCTGCCTGTGGCAGGGGGGTTGGAGCTCTATGATCCCTTCCAACCCAGACCATTCTGTGATGCTATGAAGAAAAGAGCTAGTGCTGTGAGGACTTGTCCAAAGGTGCTGGAGAAAGTAGGTAAATGCATGGATTAGAGGAGCAGGGAGGGTGACTCGGGACAGGGACGGACAGGAGGAGGAACTGTGGTGCAGAGACCCCATCACAGAGGGAGCTGCGTACATACAGCACAGGCAAAGGCATTGAATGGTACCAGGTGGGACCGTGGCTGTAAAAAATGCATCAGGGGATCTGAAACCCTTAGGACAGCATTTCCTAAGGGGTCTGTACAGGTGATTTGTGATGCAGCTCTTTGCTTACTTTTAAAAACCCATACTATTCTTCCATTAGCCCTCAGTGTAATCTTTGTGGCTTTCAGGCAGATTTGCCTTGTCACAAGGACCTTTTGCATGGAACAAGTGTGCAGCCTGAAACCCTACTATTTAATGTTTATATTTTTCTGTACTTCTAGGGGTGAAATTAACACAAATCCATCTTATAATTAATTGCATCTCTCTACGAATTTGAACTGCTTTGCAGTCACTTCTCTACCTTTCTCATAAGGATCCTTTAGCATCTACTTCTTAATGCCTGTCCTAAAAATGTAGTATTCTTATAAAGCAACTGTTAGTATTTCTCTAATAGGTCTCTTAGATTCTGTCTCAGCAGGAGTATCATCTCCTAGTCTAGCACACTTTTCTTTTTCCCTCTCAAAGTCTGTTTGTTGTGAAAATTATTCAATTGTAAGTTGAGTTTCTCTCCTTTCTCTAGTGAGATGTGAAGAAGAGGATGAGAGGGAATTATTTTCAAGAGTGGAGCTGGAAGAACGAGAACAAAAGCTAAGGACTAAAAAACTCACGTTGTTTATTAAAAAAATTAAATGCTGGAATCCTGGCCAAGAATTGAAGGGAATGGTTATTTTAAGACTAAAGTGGGTAACAAAATGGAAGTTCAGAGCAGAAAGAGCAGTGCCCCCTCCCTGGCAGTGTTCAAGGCCAGTTTGGATGGCGTTGGAGCAACCTGGTCTAGTGGAGGGTATCCCTGCCTGTGGCCAGTGGGGTGGCCTAGCTGGGCTTTGGAGGTTCCTTCTCTTCCAAACCATCCTTTGACTATGATTACAGGCATCTTGTGATTATATTACACTCTTGCATTTAAAATGTCCTTAATGAGAGCTGAAGGAGCCTCACTGACAGTACTGTGGCAGAGCAGGCAGGTAGGGCGCAGGCTTGGCCACCCAGTCCTCCCAGCTGCTTGCCTCCCTTGCCACACCAGTCACTCCTCGCACTGATTTGGAACAGGAGCAGAGCCCAGGCAGGGTAGTTTTCCCAGCTGGCCAGTGGCAGAGCTCCTGGCTGCACCAACATGGGTGTTTCCACAGGTATTTCTACCAAACCCTGCAGCGTGGATGTACTGCTGTGCTTGTGGGAAGTTTCCCACCTACATGACTTACTGGAGGAGGGTTGCTTTTCACTTCACACTCAGTGAACTAGAATCACACCGGGCTTTTCACAAGTTATGCCTCTTTAGGTGCAGTTCTGTTTGTCTCTGAATCCCTGGAAAATTTACTTCAGCGTAATCAGAGTATTTGACACGGGTCCCCTCAGTTCTGCACTGCTGTATTTCCACATTTGAACGCTCTGCCTCATTTAATATGTATTTCTTTTCCTACTTTCTGATTTATTTTTCACATTCTCCTTCGCCGTGTGTTTCCGTGTATTTGCAGATGAAAAACCAGCCCTGCAGACCACATCATTCTTCTTGTCAGATTTATTCTGCTCCTCTTTGCTTCCCTGTCCTTTCTCTGCCCCTTCCTCATCCTCTGCCTCCTTTCTGCAAGCGGCAGGTCAAAGCCAGACTATTTTTCAGCTCATCTCTGCCTTCTGCTTATATTCTCTCTCCTCATACCTCTTTCATCCTGCTTTAGAAACCTTTACTTGCCCTTGTCCCCTGTGTGTCCGTGCCTGCCTGCACAACACACTGGTGGCACGTGATGGGAACTGCTGAAGGTGGTGGCATCTCATCCCACCATCCCACCTCCCCTTCTGCTCGAGCACTGCTTTGTTTATTGCTCATGGCATTTCCAAAAGCTGGCACGAAATTTATAGCTGAATGAAGGACAACAACCTGGCAGTGTTGGATGAAGGCCATGTGTCCCCACACATGAGGAAGGACAGAGGTACATGATAGGGGATGGGAGGAACCCCATCCCTCCCCAGGTTGTCACAACCTCATGCCGAGGGAGGGACATCCACTGCCGTGGGGCCAGGGAAAGGCTCTCGAACACCTTTGAGCCTCACCACCCACACCAATCACTGCCTGTGTGAGGGATAGGACTTGTTGTGGGATGTGGGATAGAGCATCTTAGGATTGCACATGGCTTATGGGCTGGTTTGGGGTGGCGGGAGGAACCCCAGGTGGGGAAGGAAAGGGATCAATCACTTGGGCAGACAAACATGTGGAGGAAAACAGAGGACAAGATGGGTAAAAGGGGGTGGCCATACATATAAGTTGCTGACCACCACGCTTGTCTGTCCCTGCCTTGCACCTAGTCAGTGCAGTCTGTCCCTCTGTGCATGTGGGGGTGGGGGTGCCTGAGTGGGAGCAGCTGGAGGGAGACCCACAGGTCTTTGTGGTCTTTGTGTGTGTGTGCCTGTGGGCAATCACTGGTGTGCGTGAAGGTGCACGTGCCAGCTTGTGTCACCAGCAGCCATCAGGCTGGACGGGCCAAGGTGTAGGTCGAGTGGCCTGGGAGGCAGGGAGAGAGGGTCTGCCAGTTGGCTACTGGAGGGACCTGGAGGTCCAAGGCAGTAACTGGGCTGACTGTAGGATCTGGAGGTCACCCGAGAGACTCTTCCTCTGTGTGTGTGTGTGTGTGTGTGTGCACGTGTGTGCAGGTGTGCACACATGGCCTACCTGCAGCAGCACCCACCTGGCTGGGTCCAGGGGCACGCAGCAGCCCCTTGCAGGCAGGGGCTGTGCAGAGGTTGAGCATGGTTGGGACCCTGTCCCCTCTGAACGTCCGCCGGTGGGCTGGGAGCAGAGCTGAGGGCTTTCAGAGCCCCGCACACGCAGTCTGAACTGGAGGATGACTTTGACACGCACACGCCAAGCTTCAAATAAACCCTGCCTCAGCTCACCTGGAAAACACAGTTCTGCACTGTAAAGCTGTGATCCCTGCTGAAACCTCTTCGCAAGGGAGAGGAAAGAGAAGCAGCTGTGACATAAGTCAGCCCATATCTCTCAGTGTCGTATATGGGCTTGCTTTGGAGACAAAAAAAGTGTCTGCAATCAATAGCTTTGAATTCTGTTTCTAGGTCCTGTTAAGTGACAAATAACTAAGATCACATTTTTGGACCGAAACCATGAGCAAAAGTCATTAGTGGTTCGTAACGCTCAGTCTCCAGCCCTTGGACTGCAGCTTTACTGCAGCGTGCCTGAGCTGCAGGTGCCCCAACTGCTGTGTAATCAGGCATTGAGTGCACAGTGGAACGGGGAGGTGCTTCCCCTCCAGGGAGTTGAAAGAAAATAGGCATTGTGTGGCAGCCTTGGAGATTTGTCATGCAAAAAGGCCGCCAGAACTCCTACCTTTAACAGAGTCAGGAGAAAATAAAATGAAATGCATTTAGAATAACCCCTCTGTAGTAAAGGGCATGTTGAGAACTGCTAGGAAGGAAGGGGAAGATGGGGAACTGGGGTGTCCCGACCCTCCATGAAGAAGGATGGGGAGGCTTTAGCAGAACAGTGCCAGAGCAAAAGCAAAAAAAAATACCTGCTTTTACTCAGGCCTTGCCAGATTACAGGGAAAAGAAGGAACTCAGGGTGCTGCAACTTCCTTTTCAATAGCTCCTGGCCCCACACACGCTTGGTCAGGGATGGTGAGCCTGCCTGGCTGCTCAGTCCTGCCTGCCTCCATGGCAGCTGCAGCCAGCACCAGGCAGAGATGCACCACAAATTGCTAAGACACCTTTCTCTTCCTCTGCTCTCCCTCTCCTTCTCCTTCTCCTTCTCCTCTCCTCTCTTCTCCTTTTCCTCTCCTCTCTTCTCCTTCTCCTCTCCTCTCCCCTGCTCAGCTCTGCTCCACTCTGCTCTTTCTCTCTGTGCTCTTCTTATTCTTTTCTTCCCTTATTTTTTCTTCCTCTGGGTATTTTTTTCTTTTTCCAACATTATTGTTTTACCTCCTTGCTTCCATACTTGCACCTCCATCATCTCTCCACCCTCAGCCATGTCCCTGGTCCCCGCTAGCTCTCCTTCCACTCCCCCACTGACCTCGTGGTCTCTTTCTCCTCTCTACCTGCCCTGTTGTAATGCGCTGAGACAGAGCAGAGCAGTTTTCTGTCTGGAAGCAGTGTCTCCCCAAAGCAAATACCTTTCCCTGTGTCCCTTTGTGTCCCTTTGTGCACTAAGGCATGAAGTGGAATGTGGTGTCGGAAACAGCGACTTTGCTCACATATCCTTTCCTTTTCCCTCTTTCTTCCCCCCTCCTCCCTTCCGCTGTATCCTTCACATTCTGTGTGCACTGGAACGGTGTCACAGCCTCCATCTGATTACAAATTAGCGTGGCTCTGTCAAAGGCAGCAGACAGGGCTGAATTAAAGGCTCATATCAGGGCAAAGTGAGAAAGGAAGCGTCTTTTTTTAGTCGGAGAGGAGACAGGCTTGATACGGAGCGATGTAAAAGTAGATTAGATTAATAATGAGGACAAGGAAAGGGTGGCAGGAGTGCACTTCATCAGCCTACCGCTCTCCTGCAGCTTCTGTGCACGCCTGCAGTATTTGGTAGGATAAAGGGAAGGAGCCGCTGCAGGCAGAGGCACGCACAAATTGCAACCCACTGGGAATACCCGTAGCCAGGACAGGTCTGCAAGGTGCTCAGATGCTGCCCCGTGGGAGGTTGTGGCATTACCCCATGGTTAGTTACTGCTCTGTGAGGGAACGTGCAACTGGACTGTATTAAGTGCAGGAATACCTGGCTATGTGTGTGCAGCCACGAGCTTACACATTTTAATAGTAGAACCCTGGCAGAAACGAGCTGTATTCTGTACATACATGTGTGAGTATGCATGTAAGTACTATATATATATATATATACACAGACACATATATAAAGTATATAAAAATATCATACAAATTTACACATAAACAACATTTGGCTTCAGGACAGATGTCCTAAAGGCTGTGGGGTTTGCTTTTTGTCTTTTTTTCTTAAGAAAAAGCAAGCAGTGAGTAAGACGGTGCTGTCACACCTCGGTGCACTGCAGAGGTGCTACCTTGCAAATGTTGGGGGTTTTTTTACCTTTTGGATTTGGAGTGGCAATGCAGCTCACCTTTCCTTTCCATCCCTTGCCTGCGTCCTGTGCACACCCGCATTTGGGCTGATGGAAGCACCAGCATCGGCTCGCCTCCCTGCCCAGGCCTGAGCCTCCCTGCCCAGGCCCTGCCCACCCTGGACTTGACAAACCACCAGACCTAATTTTAAGTCATGGCAGAGACTCTGACACTGTGTGCTTTTGAACACGTTACCTCCAGCCTGCTTTGCGTCCCTGCCTCCTCCCCAGCAAGGGGAGAAGAGCTATTTCTGCCTTTTACAGAAGAAGCCATGGGGATTTAAGGTAACATGAGCTACATCCTACAGTGGCAGGCACTGCTCACAGGCTCCATTGAACTGGGTGGGCAAAGAGCCCTGGACTGGGGAAAGGAGGATAGTAAATCCAGGTTTGGTTTGTTATCAAAGACTAGGAGGGTGATACAGGCATTGTGGACACCCCACACCATAAGGGCAGTGGGACCAGGTATGCTCACTGGGAGGGAGGGTGCAGAGGGTGCAGGGGAGGCAGCAGCACTGGGAAGTTCGTCCCTCTGCCTGCCCAGCCCCAAAGCCTTGGGGAGGAAGGCAGCAGCAGCCAAAGGAACCAGGTGGTTCGTCAGGATGTGTCCTCAGCTGTCTTAGGTATAAACCCTGTTGGCATCGATCAAAAAAGGACTCAAAGCCCACTCCTTTGGGAGTTTTGCAATAAATCAAAATGCCTTTACATGGCCAAGGTTGCTGCAAGCTTATATATGCTCGAAGCACCTTTTTTTCTAAATCAAAAGACCTGTGTCTTATTTTATTTCTTCTTCTCCCGCCGTGCAGCCCTCATCTTCTCTTACTCCCCTTTCTTCCTCACATCCTTTTTTTCCTTCTTTCTTCCCCCTGGCTCCCCTCCAAATGTAAGAAAAGTCAAGAGGATGGCAACATCAAGCCCCGGTTGGGCTCTGAGGCTGCCGCCGCCTTTTGTCGAGGCCCCTGGTGCTGCTGCTAACCAGTAGGTGGAGCGCACCCACTGCTGCAAGTACCCGTGGGCTCCATCATCCCCCCCCTTCTCTTCCTACTGTAAAACAATCTATCATTTCTACCGCAGTGAATCAGTGCTTGCAAGGCACCGCAACACTGTACAAACCAGCTCATCTCGGCTGGACCTCTGTACGTAACGGCGTGACGCGTGTCAAGCCGCGCAGGGCCAGACCCCGGCTGATCTAGATGTGGGATAAATACCTGAAAAAGAGCTGGGTTTTAACAGTTCCCAGTTCTCACTGTTTCTCCTTTCCTAGTTTTTGGTGTAGTTTAATTTTTTGGGGTTTTTTTTTTCCCCCTAAGAAAAGTCTGTTCCACAAGTGGCCGCCAGCCTGGGGACCGACTCTCCTGCCTTTCTGTGCCACCGACACAGCTTCACGCTGGTTTTGCATCGCTGCAGCTGCTGAGGGGCCCCAGCACTGCTGAAGCAGCATCCGAGGGCTCAGCATCAGGCCCCCCATAAGCACAGGGGACCCCACTTTCATGCCAGCACCAGGCAGCTGGGAACTCTTAGGACATCCATCATTGCCGTCTGACGTTTCGGGTTTTCTCTCCAGTGTGTTCTCCTCCAGTGTCTGGGCGGGAAACCAACGCTGACAAGTGGGGACTGGCTTTTAGGCAAACAAGCCAAGAAGTCATGTGTGCCCGAAATCTCATCTGTTTTTTTTCCAACTAGATCAGCCTCTCTAGTGAAAGATCCTGCAAACCTTGCCTTGCTCACATGCCTGGGTCAGCTTGACTACAACACGGCTCCTGTTACACTGCAGGTAGTGTCACTGCTGCAGGCTTTTGTGGCTCCCAGCGAGCCCTGCATCCTCGCTTGCTCCATGTGACCTGCTGTAGAGTGTCAAACCCAGTGTTTTCCCACAGCCCAGCTGCAGAGGTTCAATAGTTGGGAGGGTCTCAGCCAGCCCTCCTGGCGTTGCCAGTGTCTTCCCAAAGAAACATGTCTTCACCAGCAATATTCTGTCTCCTCCGACATGCCAGATTCACCTCAGAAAGTGATGGGCTTTAAAGCAGATATTCATCTTTTGATTACAGGGTTGGTTTGGGTTTTTTTAATAGGCCGGAGAGTGTTGCGAGGGTGGCCTTTCCAACCTGGCAGGCTGTGGCTTAGCATCTCTAGCACATCCCCCCTTGCACAGGCCGTGCAGACATCTACCAGTGGATCAGAAAAGGAGTGATGAAACCTCAGAGTAGGATGAGGAGCCCAGGTTGAACTTGCTCAGCTGGACTAAACCTGCCAATTCCCACTGTGTTTGATGGAGGCTGACGGATTTATGCAAGACATGATCTGCCTTGCCAGTCTCCTCCTTTGAACAGACTGATTTTGTCACCACCTGTCTTGGTGCCAGACCCATTTTCCTGGCTCAGTGGGAGAGCCCCTGGCATTCCCTCAGGACTCGTGGCTGGTGGGAACCTGCCGGTGCCCAGCAAGGGTGAGGATGGCTTTGCCCCCCACCCCTCTGCAGTGGCTCCCCATCAGATGCAGCGTGTTCCCTCCTCTCCAGGCTCTGCTGCAAGCGGCGTGTGTCGCCAGAGATAGGATTTCGAGATGCCTCTCTTCGCTGTTGTACAACAGTGTTGTAGACAAGGGAACAATTTTGCTCTTGGTTACACTGGCAAACCCCAAGAGGGTTTTTCCTAAAAGCATTGTTCCTCCCCCTCCTCTCCCTCGTCTATAGGATCCCCTGAGGTTTCTTGCTGTTTCCCTCCTCCTTGTGGTCGCTGTGGAGGGAGGCGGATGCTTCATCCCAGGACTTCCCCTCTCCATGACTGCCTTATCAAAGCACGTCAGCCGGTTGTGGGCTGGGACACCGAGGTGTTGCTGCTCGTGATGCCGAAGGTTTGGGGGGTGCACAGGGTCTCCAGAGAGAGGCAAAGCATTGCTGCAGGTGACCTGCTGTCTCTTTCACACCCTCTCCAGCTGTGCCAGAGCAGGAGAGATGAGGCAGGGTTGCATCCTGCCTGGGGTGCTGAGCGCTGCATGCCCACAGCATGGCCTCGCTTGCACCCCCTGGGGAGAAGCCCACCCTCTCCATTGCATGGCAGGGCTGCCTGGGGGCTCAGTGCCCCTTTCACACACGAGACCACCGGTTTGTCTCCTCACTGTGGCACAGCAGCTAGTGGGAAAAATAACAGGCACGCCTGGAGGCAAAGCCTTTCGACCAGCGGTGGGGACTGTGTGTGCTTTCCAGGGTTTGCTTTATTCCCTGCTGCCGTCCTTCAAATTAAGAGCGGGCCCGTTATTTACATTTGAAAATTGGATGATGCGCTGGACTGTTATTTCTCTATTGACTCTGGGCCGCTAATACGTTCAGAAATTGTCTGCCCGCTGCAGATAGGGGCTGCCTGCTTGGAAACATTTGGATTCCCTCTGTCAGCGTCGCAGAGGGAGACACGGGGATAGGAAAGGACATTTGATTGTTTGTGCTTCCCTTCATACAGCAGTAACAGAAAAGCCTTTGTGGTTGATACATCCACCCGCTGGGCACCGGCCACCTTTGCTCTGCCTTCCCGAAAAAGGCAAAACCCAGCTGGTGTTTCTGCCCTCACCTTGTGT